>NC_045431.1:238269464-238884830 GCF_902635505.1 Sarcophilus harrisii
ATGGGGAGAGCCTAGAGGGGTTCCCCCTCCCTCTCCAGATTTCCTTCACCAGGGTGGTCGTGAGGGCCTGAGTCCCCCCTGGATCTGCACACAGTGCTTGGCCTAAAAGCTCCCCGCCAGGGCCAGTCTCATCCTGCCCCACATTCAGCTTCTGGCAAATGCTTGGGTTAATTTGGAGGCAGGAGCAGAGCTGGGACTGGTTGTTGTGACTCCCAAATGAAGGGCCTGCAGGGAGGAGGAGCACCCCCGGCCTGCGGGGAGGAGGAGCGGCGCTAGCCTGCGGGCACTGTGCAGAAGAGCCACTGGCCTCCAGCACCCAGACCAGCTTTCTCACGGCACAGGTGTATGGGGATGAGGGTGCTCTGTGGGATCTGGGGGGCACCACCAGCCTTGGGACTTTGTTGGGGGGCAGCTGGCAGTGGCAGGGAGGCAGATTTGGGTTCTCCAAGTTTCCTACCCCCCCCAATAGAATGGCCAGCTGCCTCCCCAGTGAATGAGCTCCCCATCAAGGAGAATATTCTAGCAGATGCTGCCTGATTACTCTCCAGGGATATTATAAAGGGGATTCATTTCTTGGTAGTGAGTCCTGCTAAGGGCCTTTTTCCTACTGAGACTTTCACGAGTCAGCTCTTCCCATCTGGCCCCACCCACCTATCTGGGGCAGGGCCGTGGCTGAGGGGGGTAGTCCTCAAGGTGACAGCTCAGGCTACTCTGCTAGTGTGGCCGGGGACCCTCCCCAGTCCTGGCAGTTCCTGGCAGGGGCATCTCAGCTTATGGCCGGGAGTACCTGGGGCTTGGCCGGGAGCACCCGGGGCTTAGCGAGGTGCACGGGACGCCAGGAACACCTGTGACTGATGGGCCCATCCTGGCTCTAAAGTACAGTCAGCACGAGCCGTTTGTGGGGAGATCCCGTTTCTCCGGCAAAAGGAAAATGGGCTTTTGGATGCCAGGCCCTAGACCAGAGGTGAAAGGGGTCTCAGGTCCGGGCCCCGCATTTTGAGAATGAGGGAACTTAGATCAAGGGACAGCAAGAGATGGAGATGGTGCCTCAAAAGGGATTGGAACCCAAGTTCTCCTTCCAAAGCTCCTAACCAGGCCCTGTGCAGCCTCACAAATAAGTCACTGCGTTTTCATGTGTTTAACAAATGGGGATTAAGCACCTACTGCATACAGAGCATCAGTCTGGGGCAGAGAGAGGTACACAGTGGAGCTTGGGCACAGACTCTGCTCTCAGGGAGCTCATGGTTCTGTGGAGGGAGAAAAAGGGAAGGGCGGCCCTCAGGATACGCAACGGGGGGAGGACAAAGCATCACGATCTGAGGCCGGGGAGTCCAGCAGGTGAGGAAACCGAGCTCATCCACACAGCGCCACCAGAGCACAAATGTAGCATTTCCAGACGCTCATTGAGCAGAGCAGGGACCGAGGTCCAGAGAAAGTGACCGGGCCAGCACCATAACACTGGTCGGCAGCAGAGCCTCCTCAGCAGGGCCTCCGGGTCCCTCCCTGTGTGAGGAGGACCCTTCCATCCCACTCGGCTCTCATGCCTGGAGAGGGCGTATCTATCCCGCCCCATTTTCCCACTTCGTTCGGCCCCCGGGACTGGCGTGGTCTCTCCCATGTGAGATGCTCTGGGTGACCGCGTCCTCAAGCAGCTCACGCTCCTAGGGCTGAAGGACATCCTGGGAATGGGGAGCAGGATGAGGCGAGTGGGCCGATGGGAAGGGCAGCCCGGAGGAGGGAGAGTGGGGAGGGGAAGGGCAGGACACCCGGGCCCTGCCAGACCCAGAACAGCCCTGCTGACTCCCCTACCATGGAGCGCCAAGTGGGAGGGTTGACTGTACTCTGGCTCCTTTCCCCAACGCCTCCAAGAGCTTAAAGGCTTAGAACGGGCTGAGTCAGGAGGCCTTGGAGGCAAGCTGTCAAGGCCGAAACTGGAGACCCCCAGGGCCAAGCCCTTCCTGCCAGTTGATACCCAATCCCCCGCTGGGCCAGCTGTCCGGGAAGATCTTCCCCCAGCGGGTCACCGGCTGGGGACACTTCTGTCAGGCTTCGGTATTTCGGGTTTGCCCATGGGATTCTTGGAAGGTTGACATCCGGGACTGAGTGTACAGCGTGGGGGGGAACGCCGTTTGTAGCCTCATAGGGCACGCCGACCGATTCTTCTCCCTTCCAAGCCCAGCTGATGCCCTTCTCGGGTTCACAGGGGCTGCCACGTGGTGGGCTTTGTGCGGACACAGCCTCAGCCCCGGGCAAAGTCAACCCTGAGGAGGATCATCTCCTTCATCCTTTGGAAGAAGGCACAAGAACAAACTTTTCCAACAGAGCAGAGCCAGGGCCTGAGCCCGAGAAGGAGAGAGGGAGGGACCCCCAGAAGCAGCCAGTCGCCTCAATCCTTCGCCTTCCAGTGGGTGGTCGGAGCTTGGGGAGCTGGAAGCAAAACAGGCTGATGAGCTCCTGTCAAAGAGCAGGCAGAATCTTTAGGGGAAATAGGATTTTTGAGAATAAATTCTCCAGCATCATCTCATTGTGAGAACGTGCTCATGAGGAATTAGGGAAGCCCGGAGGGTTCTCTCTCTGGGAAATCCCATCAGTGTTAAGGTGGGACCTCTAACCTTGGGACATCAACTTGCCCAACTCTTCTGGAAAAGTGAAGTGAGCCACAAGGCCTGGCTGAGCAGCTGGTCCCTTTGGTTAGATCGGGAGCTCCTTTGGGAAGGGACCTTTCTTTTTGCCAGTGTATACAGTAGGTACTTAAAATCCTTATCGACTGACTGACTGATCAGTGTTGTGCTTGAAATGGGACCAAGGACCTTGTAGGGGGTCCCCTGTTTATGAACTCTGTGATCTTGGACAAGACCCTTTCCAACTGGTGGATCTTCCTCTATTGAATGGGAAGTCATTCTGGTGGGAATGGTTGGGTTGGAAGGTCACATTTTATGATTTTTTAAAATGATTTTATGATACTTCCAGGTGAATCCAGTTGATTGTGAGATTTATTTATTTGTTTTTAGATGGGTGGGCGGCCACTCAACTATATCAAGACCTGCCATTTCTTTCTTCCTTCTCTCTAGAATCCTCCCACTCCCTAATTGTATAGACATGGAGAAATCACTTCATTTCTGATTTTCATTTTCTCATTCGTGGTGGGTCCATGATGATATTTATATTACCATAATCCCAGGGCTATGGGGGAAATGCTCTGGAAGCCTTAAAAGTGTGATATAAGAGGAGTTATTGTCCCTGTTACTATCTCATTCTTCTCATTTTTAAAAATGGCATCCAGAAAGAAATGGTCCAGGGATAAGCTGCCATCTCACTATTCTTTTCTGTTTAATGGCCTGCCTAGAGTTTCAGGGGTGGACAAAATAACTCTATAAATCCATAATGTGATCCATTTTACAGTTTTAAAATACTGTAAGATTAGTATCATGAGGAGGCTAATAACTTTACATTTCTTTTTTCCTATTGAGCTTTGATTTCAGGATTCTAGTAAATCTTTTAGAAAATTCTACCAGTTTCCTTTATGAGCAATATGTCTTGCATAGAGTAGATCATGGTGTTTAATCTTCCATTATTCAAACCTAAAGCCTTCTATCTCTATCTCTATTGATCCAACTATACGTAAAGAATTTTATATTAATTCAGACTAATGAAAATTTAAATATATCATTATATAAAGATTCTAAGAGCTAGAAATTTAGTATGGTTGTTGACAAACTCCCATTAATTAATTAATTTGAGTGTATCCATTTTAATAAGATTCTAAGAGCTAGAAATGTTTAGCATGGTTGTTGATGAACTACCATTAATTAATTAATTAATTAGAGCAGACCCATCTTAATTTGATCTCATCCATCAAGCCATCAAATTATTCATAAAATGTTTTGCTTCAGTTCCTTTTTAAATTTGGAAACCATCCTTAATTTTGTTTTGAAGAGATAACAATTCCCACGGCCAAGTAGACTCAAGGGCGCTTAAACTGAAAAACGTATCTTTCCTATCATGATTATGTTTGTGACATATTTTAAATAAAGAACTGTTGTCCTTGTGGGCATCAGATTATCTAGTACTCTCACTATGCCGGAGCTTTTGAAGTACATGAATAAATTAATGAAAATTCATTTATTAAACATTTATAACATGGTAATCGTAATACAGGGCACTAGGGACATGAATTTTAAAAAAATAGGACAAGCTTTGGTCTTAAAAATTATATTTTAATGGAGGTAATAATGAATGAAACATGGAGAGTGGGTATTTTAGTTTGGAAAGTTAAGGGATTGGGAGTGGAGCTACAGGAAAGTAGAGAGACGTGTAGTATTGATACGATTATGGTTCTATAACTAGAAAGATATATGGCTTTAGGGGTGAGGAGAGAATATGTGAGATAGCAAGATGGCTAAGAAGTAGGTGAGCAAGAAAAGAAAGCATCACTGGAGCTGCCTTGAATGAATAAACCATGGGTACAGAACTGCACCAAAGGCTTTGTGATCATCAATCAAGGAAGTATAAATGGTATGGGGAGGCTTGTTCAATTACCAGTGAATCAATAGCAAGTTGCTTTTGTGTTCCCCAGAATTGTTTGGACCCTTTCTTATCCTTAGCCAATATATTGTTTTCTTATTAGTGTTTCTGGACTTTGGGTGTGTGTGATCCAAGTCATGATTGCTTTGTATAAAATATACGAACAAGTGAGTGATGGGGACATGTCACTGTCATTCTCATTTTTTGCTAGTAGGTCTGTGATGCCTCTGTTAGCAAAGATGGGATCAAGCTTGGGACGAAGAAGCAGCTCATTCCAGAGCTTTGCTAGCAATTCTTGGGCCCCATGAAGCATCTGAGGCGATAACTATGGATCAAAATGAAGATGCTCCCACTTAGGCAGAGAAGCTAGAGTTTAGTCGCCTCCTTTACAGAATTATGTTGTTATTTATTCTATTAAGGGAGTGCCAGCCTGCACTGCTTGTGTTTGATCTGTCTTGTGTTTTCATTGTGTTAAACAACCAGAAATTTCCAACATTTTTTTCTTTGTCCTCTCTCTTATTTACTTGCTTCCTTCCTTCCTTTCTCCTCCCTCCCTCCCCCTCTCTCTCTAGCTCTCTCTCTCTCTTTCTCTCTAGCTCTCTCTTTCTCTCTAGCTCTTTCTTTCTTCTTCCCTCCCTTCCTCTCTCTCTTCCTTCCTTCCTCTCTCCCTCCCTTCTCTGTCTTTTTCTTTCTCTCTTCTTTTCTCTTTCTTTCTGTTCTCTTTCTTTCTCTCTCTTTTCTTTCTTTCTTTCCTCCCCCCTTCCTTCCTTCCTTCCTTTCTTCCTTCCTTCCTCTCTCCCTCCCTCTTTTCTCTCTCTCTCTTTCTCTCTTGTTCTCTTTCCTCATTCGTCCTCTCTCTTTTCTCTCTCTCTCTCTCTTCCTCTTTCTTTCTTCTTCCCTCCCTCTCTTCCTTCCTTCCTTTCTCTTTCCCTCCCTTCTCTCTCTCTCCTTCCCTTCTCTCTCTCTCTCTCTGTCTTTCATAAAATAGTAACTTTTTTTTGATCATGGTTGAATTATTTTGTTCTTTGTCCTGCCTTGATGGTTTGTATCACTTGACTTTTGTTTTGATCATTGATTCAGAGTATAGAGAATTTCTGATATATTTTTATGGTCTAAATTTCTTTCCATGTTTTTTTCTTTTTGTTGCTTCTAGTCGGACAAGGTGAGATTCAAGTTTTCTTCTGTATATAACAACTAAGAATTTTCCTAATATGATGCCTTTTATGCTTCTAATGATTTTCTCAAGTCATTTCTTTGCTGGGTATCCTTAAGAGTATTCCTAGGAAACACCTTATTGATAACCATATAATGTTATTGTTATTCAACAGAAGTGACTGTCATTCTTCAAAGAGCTGTCTTTATTTTCTTTCTGACTTTCGAGTAAGACACTGGGATGATCATACAGATAAATTCTAACCACAAAACCCCAATTGCCTCAAGGATGTGACTATTCAGAATCTGAAATTTGAATGACCAGAGAGTGACCTTGGTTTTTCTTAATTCAACTAGTGCAGATGTGGATGATATGATCTTCAGATGGAGAAAGAGAAAAATTGGGAACAACCATTGATATGTCCTTGTCTTGGTGGGTATTTTATCTCACATTTTTAAGGTCTTTGCCAAGTAACAAATCATAACTTAAACTTATAAATTCCAATTATAACTCGGCAGGATTTGCTCAGAAAAATTCAATAGTACTATAAAAATAAATAACAAACATTATTCTAAGATAATTCAATTCAATTCAACACCCATTGATTAAACACCTATTATGTGCAAGACTCAGAATTAAACACCGGGAAGACAAAGATGAACAATAATAATAACTGACATTCTTAGTCTTCTGGTTTGCTAAGTCTGAGCATTATCTCATGTGCAGACAGTCACCCAGCAGACAACATTCAGTCAGGGGAATGTTGGAACTGGGGCTGCCAAAAATTTGGGGGATTTTTTTTTGCAGAGAATTCTGGAAGAAAAAGACAAAAGGGAGAATTAAACAAAAGCATAATGGAGGCAATAAAGGGGGTTAGGTAAAATTGCTTGGATTTATGAATATTTTGATCCCAGGAATACCATTCTGACATCAAGAATAGTCTTTAAAATAAAAATAAAATGGCTTTTATGATTAATATCTTTTCTTTTTGTAGAGAGAAATCAGTGGAGCTACTCAGAAGGATAGCATCTTTCTCCAACCCAGAGGCCAAGAAGACGGGGGATGTGTCCGAGAAGCAGCCTGAATGAAGTCCCTGATCTCTGTTTGTAGCAACACAGCAAACATACTCATTTCCTTCAGCAGCTGCAATTCAGAAGTTCATCTCTATGTTTCTAAAAGGAAGAGTTGGGGGCACAAAACATCCAGAAGCCTGGCCTCCTCCCCCCCCCCCCCCCCCCCCCCACACACATGGCACTGTGATGGAGGATGCTCCACAGTCTCAAACTCTGCTTTCTGGCTCTTCCCTCTCCTGGCTTTGGCTCTCAGGAGTCTGTGGGAAACAACGACAACTAATACTCAAATCAAAGCCCGGCTTTCACCCATTTCTGGCTGCTAGCTGCCGGATAGTATTTCCATGGCGATGCTGGGCTTGTCTCATTTGATCCTTGTCAGTTCCATCATGGAGGGAAGATGGGCTAGAAGTAGGCACTCGTTCTCCTTCGTCCGGGAAAGCAGACTGAGCCTGGACCCTGAGAATGCAAGTCCCCATCTTGCCTCTGTAAGACCTTGGGGCAGATCCCTTTCCTTCCCAGGGTCCCAGTTTTTTCACCCATACAATAGATGGATGAACGGATGGATCATACAATGAGGGAGCTGGACTCAAGGGCCTCTGGTTTCCCTTCTAGCTCTGGATCTGTGATTCCATTAAATATTATGTGTAAATAACAATAAGTGTATCCATCATTATGAGCACCTCCCTGCTGACAAGGCAAATTTGGGTGACTAAGAAGGTCTGTCCTGCTGGGACAAGCAAACTGAGCTGTGACTCAGAGAAGCAACCGTGGGGTGGAAAGGGTGGATATGGGGAGCAGGGAGAAAGGTGGTAGCTTTCTCAGCTAGTATCAAAATAATCACTAATAGTTACTGATATTTATATAAGCTTTGAGGTTTGCAACAGGATTTGTGGTCTCATTTGACTTTCAAAATAAAGCTCTGAGTTGGTATTCTTTCAGTTTATTTCAGTTAATTTATTAAAAGGCATGTATTAAGTACTTATTCTATACCACAGATACAGACATAAAGGAAATAGTTCTGTCCTCCAGTGGCTTGTATTATATAGCATGTTTCCAGAAAGATAAATACAAAATAATTTCAAAAGCAGATGAAAGAGTAAGTTAATCACTGGGGAAAGTGGAAAAAGTCTGGCTGGTGAAGGAGACTACATTTGGACTGTCCTTCAGAGGAAGCCTAGGGATAATATGAAGGCAACAGGAAGAGTTTCATCCAAGAGAACTGAAAAACCTTGAGGCTCCAGATGGAAGGCCATGTCCGAGGAACGTCTTGCTGACCTATTAGACTGGGACAGAATGTGCACGACGGGGGAAGACTAGGAAATGTAGAAGAGTGTTATTGCAACTGTACCTTGCAGTCATAAAAGAAAGACTCAGCTTCTCAAATCTCAACAAGTCTACATAGTGAAATATATCATGAGGTAGTTAAAAGGCTACGAGCATAAATTAAATGCTAGTTACGAGAGTACAGCAATCTGTCACAAGGCTTATATTATGACAAGGTGGGATTTATACCAAGAATCCATGGCTGATCCAACATTAGGAAAACTATCAGCATAAATGACGATATCAATAAAAAAAATCCCAAATCACAATTATCTCAATTGCTGTAGAGCAACTTTTGAGAAAATACAGCATCTATTACTATTAGAAACATTAGAAAGCATAGAAATAAATAGGGCTTTTCTTAAAATGATAAGTAATATCTATCTAAAATCATCAACAAGTATTATCTGTAATAGGGATAAAATAGAAACCTTCCCAATAATATCAGCCAAATATCATCCTGGATCCTCCGGAATTATGATCAGTTATTGCATTGAGTGATATTTTTATTTAAAAGGTTGTTGTTATTGTGCAAATTATTTTAGTCCTCTTTGTTTCCCTCTGCATGGATTTGTCAAAGTTTTTTAAGCTTCCCTGAAACTGTTCCTTTTTATAGCACAGAATACATCATTAAATTCATCTGTAGCAAACTTTGTAGGGTCATTCTCCCAACTCACAATGGACTGAAAGATTAGGTCTCAGAGACTAGACTACTGCTTCTCATCTCAAATTTCTAAAAGTAACCCTACTTGTACTAATAAATTAATAATAATTTATTATATAATATATAATGATAATAATAATAAACTAATAAAGTTTTCAAGCAAAACTATTGGAGATTTTTTATATTAGAACCCCAATCCAGTGTGATCCACAATGTCAACCTGCCAGTCAACATTAGGTAACTTTTATAAGAAATCATTTACCGGGAAGATATATCAAGAACAATAGTTGCAAAACAATCTCCCCAAATCAGAGGAAATATGTTCCTCTTACACAGGGTTCCTGGGTGGATGGACTCATACTGAAAATATGAAAATGGTCAGACACAATGGGAGAGAAAATGTGAGAGCAAAAGACAGTTCAAGACTTCTGATCCTGGGAGTCCCTGGGAGAGGAAGTCTCCCTCTGTGGAATCCCCACCAAGTTCATACTGAGGCCTCATGTCTACAGGAAATGAGTCACTTACTGGCTTCCCTAGGCTGGTTCCTAGTTGTCCCTGCTAGCTTGGGTCTAACAGGTCTCTCTGCTGCTGTGATCACTGACCTTAGACGTGGTTGCCACAGCTCTGCTTACCTGTTTGATCTAGGGGCTACTTTGATGGATCTTCCAGTCTCACTGGTCTCCTGGGAAATACTTTTTCACCCCAGATCAGGAAAAAAACACCCAAAACAAATAGAAAACTTATGCTTGAGAATATATGGCAAATGGGTAGGATATAGGGCAGATGTCTTCCTTCTATTCATTCTCTCTTTTTTTTTTTTTAAATTTAATAGCCTTTTATTTACTGGATATATACATGGGTAACTTTACAGCATTAACAATTGCCAAACCTCTTGTTCCAATTTTTCACCTCTTACCCCCCCCACCCCCTCCCCTAAATGGCAGGATGACCAGTAGATGTTAAATATATTAAAATATAACTTAGATACACAATAAGTATACATGATCAAAGCATTATTTTGCTGTACAAAAAGAATCAGACTCTGAATTATTGTACAATTAGCTTGTGAAGGAAATCAAAGATGCAGGTGTGCATAAATATAGGGATTGGGAATTCAATGTAATGGTTTTTAGTCATCTCCCAGAGTTCTTTTTCTGGGTATAGCTAGTTCAGTTCATTACTGCTCCATTAGAAATGATTTGGTTGATCTCGTTGCTGAGGATGGCCTGATCCATCAGAACTGGTCATCATCTAGTATTGTTGTTGAAGTATATAATGATCTCCTGGTCCTGCTCATTTCATTCAGCATCAGTTCGTCCTTCTATTCATTCTCAATAGTCTCTCTCACTTGAATGCTGCTAGAAGAAATCAATTAAAAAGCCTAATGGAGGGGAAGCTTGATTTTTGTGCATGAACATTCAGTCCTGGCTCTGTGCCTTCTAAGTCAACATCCTTTCCAGCTCCACAGCTAACCAGATGATTCCCCATCACCATACAGCGTCAGCTCCCTAGTCACTCTCACCGGATGGAAGCTCATCAAGCCTCCAGTGTTATCTTAGAACCGGACAGAGAATATTGTACAAGTTCAGTACAACCCATCACGAAGAGGGAAACTTAACAGATTCTGCAGCTTGGCTCCTCACTTGTCAGTCTGCTCCATTACATACACATAACCATATAATTATTGGGATAATTCATTTAATGTAACTCTTGGTTTCCTGGTCTTTGTCACTACAAAATTGCTGTTATATTTTTGTACACATAGGTTTTTTCTCTCTTCAATCTCTTTCATGTCTTGGTCTTATATTAGTGTCAAGATGTTAAAAGATTTTCATAGTCTTATGACTTTGGGGGCATAGGTCGAATCACTTTCCTGAATATCTAGAGCAATAATCAGTGTCCCTTTTCCTGTAGTCCCTCTCAAAATCAGGATTTTCCTTTTATTTGTATCTTTGAAAATCTGATTGGCACAAGGTAGAACTTCAGAGTTGTTTATTATTAATTGATATTTCTACTTATCAATGATTTGGAGAATTTTATATGGCTATTGACAACTTGGTTTTCTGTTTTTGAGAATTACTTATTCATGTCCTTTGATCTTTATAAATTGCAGAATAACTCTTGTTCTTAACCATTTAAGCTGGTCCCATATATACCTTGGATACGAGACCTTTATCAGAGAAACTTTCTATAAATGTATTTTCCTACTTAACTGGATCCCCTTTAATTTTAACTGCACTTGTTTTGTATGTGAAAAACGTTTAAATTGTATATAATAAAAATTGTCTTCCTTATCTTCTGTGATTTTTACGAGCTCTTTTTTTGGTAATGATTTATTTTATATCCTTTATTTGGTCATGGTCCCCATCCCTCATTACAATATTTCTTTCCTTCTTCCTCTATTTTGTTTATGATGTATATTTGTGATGAATCAATTCAGACATTATCTTGACATATGGTATGAAATATTGGGCTAAATCTAATTTTTACCAGACTACTTTTCAAGTTTCTCAGTATTTTTTCTTGAATAGTGCAAGTTCTTATCTCCAGTTGTTAAAGTCTTGGGTTTTATCAAATATTGTGCCAAATTGTTTATTTCCACCGACTGAATTTTCTGTTTCTGAAATAGTGCTATAATTTTGATGATTATTATTTTGTAGGAGCATTTGAAAGAAATGGAAGAGGAAAAGGAAGAGATGGAAAAAGTTGTCCTGTGTTTTTTTCCTCTCCCTGGTATAAGTATTAAAATCACATAATAGTAACAAAATTATAAAGATCTGGTGGGACTCAAATGGAGTCTACTGCTTTGTGGAGATGGGAAGTCCACAGTTATTATACGTTGTACATGGTGTCAGACTTTTCCAATATTATCAATCAGTTGTGCTAACTTTTTTTCTTTTTTCTCTCCAAAAAATACTATTTGTTTTATGTGGTGATGCTCTGTGAGGGAGAAGAGGAAGGATACTATAGTAGTAATAGAATCCAATAGCAATATAAGAACAGAAAATATCAATAATTTAAAATATATATAATGTATATACATCATGGAGAGAATTTAGTAGGATTCCCATCTTTTCCTATTCTTGCAAACAGTTTAAAATTGAATTATTTTTTCTTTGAATGTTAGATAGAATTTACTTGTAAATCATTTTTCCTTTGTTGTTGCTGTTCAGATGACTCTTTATGATCCCTCTTGGGATTTTCTTGGCTGGAATGGTTTGCCATTGCCTTCCGTATTTTATTTTACACATGAGAAAACTGAGGCAAATAGAGTAAAGTGACTAGCCAAGAGTCACTGAGGCTGAATTTGAACTCAGGAAGATGAGCCTTTCTGACTCCAGGCTCAGCAATTTATTTACTGTGCGATCTAGCTGCCACCCCCATTTATTTTTTCCCCCTTTGAGAGTTCATTTAAGATTGTTCCATTTCTTTTGATGAAATTTGATTTTTTAAGATCTCTATTTGATGAAGAGGACAGTTTCAGGAAAACTTGGAAGGACTTATCTGAATTAATGAAAAAATGAAGTGAGCAGAACTAGTTGAATAATTTTTATAGTAACAGAAATATATAATCAATTATAAAAGACTTAGCAACCCTAATCAACACAATGACCTACCACAGTTCCAAAGGATTTAGCATGAAAAATACAAATCACTACCATATCAAGAAGTGATGCATTCAGAATCAGATTAAAGTATATTTTTTCTTTATCTTTTTTTTTTTTAACATGGCTAATACATAAATTTGTTTTCTGTGAGTTCATATTTTTAATGGCTTTTGTAATTTTTGCTTTCCTAATAGGTAGGGGAAGAGTTGGAGAAGGAAAGATTCTAGACCTGAAAACAAAATAAATTTGAAACAAAGCAATAAAGAAATTCTCTATTTTCTTTTATTAATCTATTTTTATTTCTAAATATTAATCCATTTCACCTAAGTTGTCAGGGTTTTTTTTTTTTTTTTTTTTTAACATATAACTGGGCAAAATAGTTTTTAATAGGTTTCCTTATTTGTTCTTCAATTGTGAATTCCCTTTTAAATTTGTATACTAACCATTTAGTTTTCCTTTCCATTAAAAAAAAAAAAAAAATCAGGTGGGCAGCTAGGTGGTGCAGTGGATAGAGCACCAGCTCTGAAGTCAGGAAGACCAGAATTCAAATCTGGTCTCAGACACTTAACACTTCCCAAGTGTATGACCATGGGCAAGTCACTTAACCCCAATTGCCTCGGGGGGAAAAAAAAATCAGTCTACCTAACTTTTTTTTTTTTTTTTTTTTTTACTAGTTTTACTAGTCTGTTTTTCAAGAAAACAAACTCCTAATTTTATTTATCAATTCAATGTTTTATTTACTTTTAATAGTTATTCTCTTTGCTTTTCAGAAGTACTAATTTAGCATTTAGTTATTTTTTTAATTATTGCTTTTCTGCATTTTTAGTTGCTTTCCATTTCATGAATCAGTTCTGTTTCTCTTTTGTTAAAGACATAAATCTTTTCCTTAAGGACTCCTTTAATTGCATCCTTTCCTGTTGTCATTTTCTTTGATGACAGCATCTATTGTTTTTATAATTTTTTCATCGATGCACAAATAAGTTATATAGTATCTAGTTACTCTTTACTCCTTCTTCAAAAGGGCTTGTACTGAACATAACTTTTTATTGCATCGTGGACAATAAAAGAAGGGCTTAATATTTCTGCTTTTATTTGTTTGGCTTTTAATACTCTAACATATTTAATTTGGAAGTCCAGCTGAGAAATATGTCTCTGAATTCTATTCCCATTCAGTAATTGCTGGAGAGCTTTCATATTTAACTTATCTAAAATGCTGTTCAGCTCCTTATCTTCTTCCTTGTTTGTCTTTTTGTTAGATTAGTCTAGATTTGAAAGGAGTACGCTGAAATTGCCCACGATTATTATTTTACTCCCTATTTCATTTAGTTTTTTAAGTGTTTATGTACACACATAATACTTGTTAATTCATTATGTTTGGTGACCTGGAAGCATGGAGTACTTCTCTGTTTATCTCTTTCATATTGCCACCTTTTCTGAGATTATTTTTGGCTGGGGGATGCCTGGGGTCTGTTCTGGTCCCATTTTTTTCTGTGAATCTACATGGCCGATACCTCCTCCATTTGGAGAAATCCAATATTATCGATCACTTGTGCTAACTTTTTTTCTTTTTCTCTCCAAAAAATTCTATTTATTTTATGTGCTTATTTTCTGTGAGGGAGAAGAGGAAGGATACATTTTGGAAGTCGTAAGTAATTCTGCCCTGGGTGCAAGAACTTAGAGCCCTTCCCTTAGGTGTTCTTTCCAGGGTATTTCTACTGAGGGGTTCAGGAAGGATCTGGGCCCTGGGATCCCCATCATCTGAGCCCCAGGACCTTACCCACCTCCACTGACATCGTTTTCATGAAGATAATTTTTCCCTGTTTCATCATTTAGCCTAAATCTTGCTCTGTTATCTCCACAGACTGCATTTTATTCTGACTCCTGAGACAAAACAAGCAAACAAAACAAAATCCTCCCTCACAGGACGATGCTTCCAATGTCCCATCGCAGCTGAGCTTTTCTCCCAGTCTTTTCACTTGAGAAGATAAGTCGACCATTCCCAGTTTCAGCAATTGAATGAATGAATGAATGCTGCAGACTGGGGATGCAAATTTAAAAAACTATACACATCCTAGGGGCAGGCTGGCTGGGGAGGGACGCCAAGGGGAGAGGGGTGTTCGCCTTGGAAGGCCCAGTGATGGCCAGTAGAGACACAGGCCCACTGGGGGGCCCTTCCTGGTGCTGATGAAGCTTGGGGGAAGTTTAAAAGTGAGGCAATGATGTGAAATCACGATGACTGATGGAAATGGACAGGAGGTGGAATACTGGGGCAGAGATGAAGGAGGAGCCATGAAATGGAGAAGGGGGAAGCCCTTCTCATCCCGACTGCCCTCCATTAGATATTCTAGGACTCACCAAAGTCCTTTTGTCGGTTGGTCCATAAACATTTATTAAGTACCTGTTACTAGGCTCTGTGATAAGCGCTGGGAACATAAAGAAAGACAAAATATGGTCCTTGCTCTCCCAAAACTCCCAGTCTGATGGAGAAACAACTATGGACATAGAAGCTCTATAGAAGATAAATTGGGGAGCTCTCAGAGGAAACTTCTTAAGGAAGGTGGCTTGAAGGGAACAGGGAAGCAGGATGAAGAGGAAGAACTTTTCAGGCACTGAGGAGAACCAGGGGAAAATGTTCAGAATTGGGGGTGGCTGGAGGTCCCACTTGAGAAACAGCAACAGGCCAGTATGGCTGAATCTCAAGTGACAAAGGATCAGAAATGGGGGTGGGGGGCAGATGGCAAAGGCCATACATAGGATTTGATATTTGTCCTTGGAAGCAAAAAGGAACCACCCAGAGTTTACTTACTGGGGTCAGAGGAATGGGGGAGTCAGAGTTAGACGCCCTTTAGAATCAATTTGATGAGTGGGGGGAGACCAGAGGCAGATAGTCTTCCCCTTCCCTCTGCCCCATGGCTACTGTAACAGTCCAGGGGTGAGGAGATGGGAGCCTTTGGGGTAGGGATGGGGCCCTGCCAGAGGTGTTGTGCAGGTAGAAACTGCAGGGCAACAAATCACTACACAGAAAAATAGGAAAAATTGTGGCTACTGAATACAAGGTCCCCGTGAGGAAGAGGGGATTTCTCTCCCCTCCATCGCCCATATCAACTCACAGTAAAAACATATATTGGGAATCATCTGCTTAGGAAGATGCTCCTGAGTTCTTGGACCCAAGTTTTCAGCTCTGAGAGTAACCTACATTTGAGTTCTAGGTTTGAGACCGTCTTCCTTAACGGGAAAGAAGACCTTTCTGTAGCCAAAGAAAGCGAGCCGCGTCCAAGCGGGCCGGGACATCTGATAACTGTCTGGGGGACGGGGAATATCTGTCCGGCAATTACCCTGAGAGTCCTTTTTCCCTTCCAGAGGGAACACAATGAGGGTAATGCACTATTTAATGTCTGAGATTTCCTGCCTTTATTCGTGGGCGCTTTTTAGGCTTTTTATCTGATGCCTTTTCTGAGATAGAAGCATTAACTCCCATGCTCCACGTGATACCCACAGGGGACGGGGGCACCTTTGTGGGAGGGGATCCTGTTACCCGCCACGGGGGCGATCGTAGACGTGAGTCACGTCTTAGCTTCGCTTTGGACATTTCTCTGGAGTCTCATTCTGGTGTCAGGGCAGAGCCAGAGAGACGATTTGACCCTCCGGAGGTCAGCCAGTGCTCCACAATGCACTCGGGTTCATGTGAGTCCAGGGCGCCTTGGGGGGCCCTGGGTCATAGATGACATAAATCCGAAGTCATTTGTGGGGGCACCAGAAACCCTCAGCAAAGGGAAATTTAAAAGGACGAATTGCTCCCATTTCTTAAATTGCCTTCCACGACCCCAGTCCCCAGGGGGCCTGTGCACTCAGCTTCACTGGGCTCTCTGCCTCGGGCCAGGGGTCACCCTTACAGCTCTGGGCCTACCACATGGACCCTCCAGTTCCTGGGGTAGGCCTGGCAGTTCCCACCCTCCTACCCCAAGCTCTCCTGCTGCCACCCCAGCTCCCTGGCTTCGTCAACCCCCAGACCCCCACCCCACTGACAGAAAACGGGGGCATTCCCCACAGAAACTTTGTCTCTTCAGTCTTCCCACTTCATGCAGAGCTGGAAGCTCATCCAGTGAGGGGTCTGGCTCCCTGCTGCCCTCGGGGCCTCCAATTCCAGAAAGCTGCCACCAAATCGGGGAGCCCTTGTTCTTGTGGGAGGCAAGGCCGTATTGTGGCCAGAATACTTCATTTGGAAGTATCCTCTCCCAACTCTGGCTCTCCCTACCTGACCAGAAAAGGCTCCCGCTCTCTCTGCCCACCTAGGGCTGGGCTTGCTAAGCTATGGCCATGTCTATAAAGCTATACCCCTGGTCCTCCCTTTGCCAGAGAAGTGAGGACAAGGGGTACAGAATAGCCACAGAGTAAAAGAAAATCACATTTATCTCTAAAAACTCTAAATTTATAGTTTTCCTAAGACTGAATGCTGAAAGGGAACTTAGGAATCATCCCCTTCATTTGATCAGGAGCCCAGCCTTGCTCTGTCACATGGAGTAGGAGCAAAACCAATTTGAATTCAAATTCTCTGCCTGGAAAACCACCATTATTCCTTTTTCTGACTCTTTTCTTCCACTCCATTGAATAAGGATGACAACTTAGATCTCTCACAGATACGGGAAAATCTGCCTTGGACTTTGAGGTGTACTTCTGGGAGTGGGGGTGGGCCGAGCTGTCCACACGGTCACCAAGTCTGTGATTGACGGGACCTGGCTCAGCCATCCCACCTTGGGACAACAGCCTGCAGTGAAGCCATGTTCCCAGTGCTCCGAGAGAGCCACTTTGTGTTCCCAAAGTCACCAAGTGGGCACATGGTAGGGGTTTCCCAAGTGCCCATTGAATGATGCTATTCTATCACCTCTGAATCCTTCTCCGTTACAATTCCCAGAGTCCCTTTCTGAAATCTCTCATTTCTGCAGCTCAGACCCAGCTCATCATCCCTGCAGTTGGGACCCATGTTTATGGAGCGCATCTTATGGGCAGAGCACTTCTCTGGGGACCAGGGATCACCGGGAGCAAAAAGAAGGGAGGAACAGCAGCCTGATTCAAGGTAAAACTGCCTCATAAGCAGGAGTTTCAGTTGTTTATTCAAAAACACAATGGGCTGCCTTGGGAGGCAGCGAGATCTTTGAGCACAGGCTGGACAAGCACGTGTTGGCAAAGGATAGGAGATGCTCCGTCAAGTGCATGCCAGACTCTCCTGGAGCCTCAGAGGGTCCTTCCAGCACAGGGATTCTGGGATTTTTGTGGCTGTAAGAACAATCACCTTCTCTTCAAGACCATTTTGCTGAGCTCTTCCTTATAGTCACATAATTGTCCCAATCTCCCTTTCTCCCAAAGGGCTAGAAAGATTGCTACCAAGCTGGTACCCAAAAAACCATTCTTCCCATGCTTCTTCTCCTTCTCCTCCTCCTCCCATTCCTTTTCTCCTCCAATCTTCCTCCTCTTCTCTCTTTCTTTCCTCCCTTCCTTTTCCTCTTTCTTCCCCTTTACTATTCTTGTCCCTTTCTTTTTCCTTCTTTCTCCATCACCATCATTTTCTCCTGCCTTTTTCTCTTTCTCCTTCCTTTGGTATAATTTTCTTCTTCATCTTCACCACTTCCTCCTCCTCCTCCTTTTCTTCCTTCTTTCCCATTCTTGTCCTCCTCTTCCTTTTCTTTCTCCACCGTCATCATCATCTTCTGCCCTTTTTTCTTCCTCTTCCACCTTCGTTTTTCTCTTCTATTATTTTCAACATTTTCTTTCTTCTTCTTTCTCTTCTGCTTTAATCTTCATCATGAGTTTTTGTTCCTTTCTCTTCCTTCATCTTCTCCCTCTCCTTTCCCTCAGCCTCCTTTTCTCCTCTCCTCTTTTCCTCCTATCAGACCTCCTTCTCCATCTCCCTCCACCTCTTCCTCTTCTTCCTTCCACATTCTTGTCCTTTTCTTCCTTCTTTCCCATCATCATTTTCTGCCCTTTTCTCTTCTTCTCCATAATTTTCAACATCTTCCTCTTCTGTGACCTTCATCATCACCCTTCCTTTTCCCCTTTCCTTCTCCATCCCATTCTCGTTTTTAATCCCGGTGCTGCTGCTGCTCCAAGCCCGGGCTCTGCCCAGCACCCTTCCCCCATCTGCTCTCCCACACATTTTTCAGGTCTTCCTTGTCTTTGTTCAGGGCTATGAATCAAGCAGAAGGTGGAAGGGCGCTCGGCGAGGCCCGGCCGGAAGGGGCCTGGGAGCCAGCGAGCCTTTTATGTTGATCTCAGCCGGGCGTCTTGTCATGTCCCCGAAAGCTCGGACTTACTCCTTCCATAAAAATGTTCAGTTCTCCCTGAAACTCGTTAAAGCCTCCCGCCTTCCCCAGGCTCCTCTTGGCAAAGGGGCTCTGCTCGCCGCTCTGGCTGGCCCGGCTCCACGGGTTGGGGATGGGGGCCGCAGCCCGAGGAGGAGGAGGTCACTGGATCACAGGGAGCCCGTGGGGCACCGCCATGGCCGCCCAACCCCAGAGACCCCGGCAGCCTACTTCAGGGCCCTCCCCCCAGCCTCCCCACAGAGCTGTTCACTCAGGAGCCTGGGCTTTCCAAAATCCCATCTTGGCCCTGTTCTGACCCAAGAAAGTCACAGGAGAGGGCAGGGAATAGGCGCCTTATATAGAGTCTGCTGTGTGCCAGGGGCTGCGCTCAGCGGTTTACAGTTATTATCTCATTTTATCCTCACAGAAACCCTAGGGGTGTAGGGGTATATGTACATAATATTGTTAGTCCATTTTGCAGATGAGGAAACTGAGGCAAACCGTGGTTAAGTGATGTACCCAGGATCACACAGCTAGCAAGGAGGTTGGACTTGAACTCAGGTCTTCCTATCTCCAGATGGAGCCCTCTGGGCACTACGACGCCCCCAAGGGCCCTGGATGTGCACCTCCAGGAAGGACCCACCTGGTCCCTCACATCCATCCTCCTCACACAGCTGGGTGGTTGCTTAGGCAGGGACTCTTGTGCCTGTTTTCTCAGGAAGGGAACCAAGGAGGCTCCAAGATGGAGCCTGGGATTCTTCTCAATAACAATGCCTGTTTCTGTAGCCTATGAAAGGGCAATAAAGGGCACCACAAGGAAATTGTTCCCATTTTTCAGATGAGGAGACTGAGTCTGGGGGGCCCTGCAGCATCATCCCACTGGTTATGGCCGGGGCTGGAGGTGGAGCCCTCCTTCTGCCTCCAGGACACTCAGGCCTTTCAGCCAGGAGTACCTTTCTCTCGCCCTAGTTGGGAAGCGTGAGGAAGCTCTCTCCCCTCACCTGCAGGAGGCTTCTCCAGCGAGAGTGGGCTCTCTGGGTGCCATCTTGGCCCTTTCCCTGGCCCACCAGCCTCCCTGATGCTTTCATGGGAGGCCAGTCCCCGTAAGGAAGAAGGGGACTTCTTTCTCTTCACATTTCACAGACGTGGCATTTATGGGGCTGCTCCTTGGCCCAGCCCCCTTGGGCTGTCTGGCTTTAATGGCTCCACATTAACCACTTGGTGACTGGGGAACTCAGGGCCTCGGCACTCTAGAGCCAGCCATGGGCAGGCCGGGTCCCATCGCCTCCCCCGGCCCTGTTGCCATCCCCAGCTCCGTTCCTTCCCAGGGGTCACTGGGGCGGATGCCTGGGCACCTGTTGGAGGAAGAAGGGGCTGCCCCTCCCATAGCCAGCTCCTTCCCCCAGAGCCCACGACCAGTCGGGGGGCCAAGGGCAGAGCTCGGTGCTCCCGCGGGAAGGAAGCTTCGCCAGCTCTCGGGCTCTCCCTGCGGCCCACCCTGGAAGCAGCTGCCAGTCCTGGAAGGAGCGAGCCCCTCACATCCGGGCTTTGTCCGTGGCCAATGTCGGGAGCGCCTCTATTGCTTCCTCCCAGCCATGAATCACCTTCTCCAGAAATGCTCAGAGGGGCCCGAGCACGTCCGGGGGCTGCCCGGGGCTGAACCCACAAGTGGGAGCCTCCCAGGGAAGGGCCGGCTCCGGTTCTAGTCACCGAAGGGACTAGGGAATCATGGTGGGGAGTGAAGGGGGAGGCCTAGAGCCGGGGATCTCCTGAGGCAGGTGGGGGAAAGCTTCTGTCCTCCATCTGCAGGAAGATGGAGTGTGTGTGTGTGTGTGTGTGTGTGTGTGTGTGTGTGTGTATAAGAGAGAGAAAGAAATATATACACAGGGAGAGAGGAGGGTGGAGAAGGGATGAGAGAAGAAAAAAAAGGGGGGATAGAGAAGGAGGAGAGAGAGAAGGGGATTAAAAAAAAAGAGAAAGGGAGCTAGAAGAGGAAGCAATAGAGACAGACCACCAAGGCTACTCAGAGGCAACCATCATAACCATACCACACTGTCTTACAATGTGGAAAATGGTGTTTTCTCTGTCTCCTCCGCCTCTCCTTCTTCCCTCCCCTTTTCCCCCTCTTTCCCCAAGTGTCTCTGTTTCTCTCTGTCTCTGTCTGTCCATCTCCCTGTCTCCCTCCCTCTCTCTTTGTGTCTTTCTTTCCCTCTGTTTTTCTTTCTTTGTCTCTGTGTCTCTGCCTTTCTGCCTCTCTGTCTTTCTACCTTTGTCTCTGTCTGTCTGTTTCTGTCTCTCTCCTCTGTCTTCCTTTCTGTCTGTCCATTTTTCTGTGTGTCTGTCTCTCTCTCCCTCTCCGCCTGTCCCTGTCCCTCTTTCCCCCCTCCCCCCTCTTTTTTTCCTCTTCCCCCCCATCTCCTTCTGTCTTTGTGAAGCACCTACTGGGTGCAGGGCATGGACTAAGGGAGTCCAGAGAACTCTCCTGTATGAGATCTCTCATATTCATCCTCCCCCCCTTGCCTTTCCAACTCCTCCCCCATCTCAGAACAAGCCTCATGGAGACCCTGGCATGGGAGTCGCCCTGCATCTGCCCACCTCCCTGCTGAAAAGCCTTGTTCCAGAGCCTCCCATGGTTCCCACTTTGTTTCCCACAGCTCCAGCACATGGTGATGCCCCACTTTCTGGACCGCAGATGCCAAGGGGCTGAGAGCCTGCTCTTTGCAAAGTCTGCAACCCCTTTAAAAGTGGGGGGATGGGGGTGGTGTCTGTATACAAGTGGTGCCTAATAATAACTCAGCTCAAATCCCCCCTCTGCCCTGCAGGTCGGCACCTTTCTGGGGCTCTCTCATCTGCCCCCCAGTGTTCTCTGCTGTCCTCCCTTGGACTGTGACCTCTGACTTCTGAGCACAGTCCCTGGCACAAAGCAGGTGCTTAATGAATAAACGCTTAAAATGCTCCACAGACGAGTCCACACTTGGTCACTGAGAACCGGTTGGGTGACTGCGTTGCAGTAACAACTGCAGGGGTCCCTGACCTGGAAGCCCCCCCTTCCCTGCTACCTGGAACTCAACAGGACAGGCTTTGATTTCCATTTCCATCCCAGAAAGGCTCTCAGTGCCTCCATGCTGTCCCCCTAAGGTCAAAGACTCCCCTCAGAGAAGTCGTTCGCTGGGGAAAGAGCAACAAGGGTCTTGGGATGCTGATGTGGGGAAACAGGCAGTGAGGAGGAGGAGGGGGAGGGGGAGGAAGATCCAGGCCCGGGGTCCACAAGCACAAGCACAAGTCAGCTGGTCTGGGCTCAGGGGGCTTCTGTTTTGGGGAACTCAGAGGTCACTGCTGTGGGGCTGCTCCCCGGGGTCTCCGTGGCACAGGTAGAGAACTCCCTCCCCAAGGTGACCCAGGCTGGAAGTGTCAGGTGCGGAGCCGTGACCCCCAAAGTTCTTCGCTGCCCCCCTGCCTCGGCTGCTTGGGACGATAGATGGAGAGCCTCTAGCTCCGGCTTCTGTGGGATGTGGCCTTAGGTGGGGTCTCCTAACTGAAGGGGGGGTGCAAAATTCAGATTTGTTATCAGAAAAGCCTTGATTTCTGTATCTTTTATAGACCCAAGTACTTGGGATCACAAAAAGGGGTCACAGGTGAAAAAGTTTCAGAAGCCCTGCTCTAACTTCACCCCTTCCTTGGGGAAACCGAGGCCCAGAGAAATTGATGACTCCCCATCATCACAGAGGAAGAAGAAGAAAAACTAGATTTCCAACTCGTGTCCTCTACCCTGATTTTCCCAGAAATGATTGGATCTTCTGGTATAGAGGGAGGTGAGGAAGGGGAAGGCAAAGAAAGGATGAGTATGCAAGTGAGAGTGAGAGTGTGCGTGAGCACGCGTGAGAGTGCGCGCGTGCGTGAGCGCGCGTGAGTGAGCAAGTGTGTGAGTGTGTGTAAGAGAGTGTGTGTGTGTGAGTAAGTGTGTGCGTGTGTGTGTGTGTGTGCGCGTGTGTTGAAATTAGGACAATAACCCTCACAAGTCAACAGATGACTGGAGATAAAGTCTCTCCGTGTCAGGGAGCACAGATGGGTCTCGCTTCCTGTCACATGAGAGGGATAGAGAGCCGTCCCTTTCACCTCGATTTCCAACCAGGAATGCACGGGGTCCACCAGGGACAGACCCCGGAATCTGCCAAAGAGGACGGGCCGCGGCTCGGGGCCCAGCGAGGGAGCGGCCAGCCCAGCTCCAGGGAACATAACATCCCCTGCACCCTCTTTATTTACTTTGAAGAGAACACGCTTCCTTGGGGTGGACACATTTCAAAGGCCACTCTTGTCACATTGAACATTTATTGCCCAAACATCACGCTGCAGTGGTCAGTGTAACCTGGAGCGCCCGGGGGCCAGCGCCAACATTCCCAGCGTCTGCATCTGTGTGCGGGAGGAGGCCCCGGAGGGGCCGGACGCAGGCCCTTCCTGCTCTCCCTCCCCGGGGGCCGGCCTGTTACGGCCACCCAGCGGGACGGGGCCTCTGCCGGCGGCGGCTCGGGCCCAGGGCTGAAGGGGGGCACCTCCAGAGGGGCAGCGTCCGGTACAGGCTGTCAGAGCTACAGGGGACCCTCAAGCACAGGCCATAAACTGTTACATCGGAGCTGGAGGGGAGCTTAGAACACAACAAAGTGTTATGGCAGAACCAGGAGGGAGCCGAGAACAGAAAATGCTATGTCAGAGCTAGAAGAGAGTTTGGAACACAGAATGTTATGTCAGCTAGAAGGGAGTGGGGCAGACAGGTGGTGCAGTGGATGGAGCACCAGCCCTGAAGTCAGGAGGATCCAAGTTCAAATCTGGTCTCAGACACTTAATCCCTGTCTGTGTGACCCTGGGCAAGTCACTTACCCCCAACAGTCTCAGCAAAAACAAGGAAAGAAAATAGAAATGTGTGTAGAAGTCAGAAGTGCCTGGCCGAAGGAAGCACTCGGTCTCTCCCCTACCAGCCAGGACAGAGGCACAGCAATGGCAGGTGTGAGGAAAAGCTGGTGTGTAAATGAGTTTGTGTGTGTGAATGTGAGTATGTGCATGTGTGTGGGAAGTCACTAGAATAAGATTTTTCCTGGGGCTTTTACTCCGGATAACCCGTGTAGGTGCCAGAGTCACCAGAACTTCTAGATCAGGGAAGTGACAAGATCAGACATGATTCAGGGATCTCTCACCTGAGTGGGGATGGCCTGGGAAGAATATGCTAGAAATGAGACCCATCAGGATCCTGTCGGTGAGAGGTAAGCAGGAGTGCGCTAGAGTGGCAGTTGTACAAGTGAAGAGGACACAGGAGACAGATATTTCTATCTAGATTCATGGAGAGTTTTCACCCTTCACCCTGGCAAAACCTTGGCTTCCAAATTTTCTCCCTCCTTTCCCCCATCCTCTCCCCTAGAAACGAGCAATCCAACATATGTTAAACATGTGCAATTCTTCTATCCATATTTCCACAAATATTGTGCTGCACAAGAAGTCAGATCAAAAAGGGAAAAAAAGAGCAACAAAACAAAATGCAAACAAACAACAAAAAGAGTAAAAATGCTGTGCTGTGATCCCCACTCAGTCCCCGTAGCCCCCTCTCTGGTACAAATGGCTCTCTCCATCACAAGATTATTGGAATGGTCTAGGTCATCTCACTGTGAAGAAGAACCATGTCCATCAGAATCGATCATGGTATAATCTTGTTGTTGCCGTGTACAAGGATCTCCTGGTTCTGCTCACTTCACTCGGCATCAGCTCCTGTCAGTCTCTCCAGGACTCTCTAAAATCCTCCTGCTGCTCATTTCTTACAGAACAATATTCATAACATTCACATCCCATCACTTATTCAGCCATTCCCCACCGATGGGCATCCCCTCAGATTCCAATTTCTTGTCACTACAGAAAGGGCCATTAAAACATTTTTGCACGTCTGGGTCCCTTTCCAGGAGAGATATTGTTAAGAAAGAGTGGGATGATTTGGTAAATGATTGGATAGACATGTTGTATGAGAGAGAGAGGATTCAAGCGTGACCCTGAGGTGGAGACCCTGGCTACATAGAAGGATTGTGGGAGCCTCAGCAGATTCAAGGAACTTCACAAGAGGGAAGATTTGGGGGGAAATGAAGTGAGTTCTGTTTTTAGACTAGTTGGGTTTGGAGCATCCATTCAAAACCTCTAATAGGGATGGTCTGCAGATCTGGTTTTGTTGAACCCATGAGAGCGGATGAGATCATGGAGAAAAAAGGATTAGGAGAGTGTTTTGGGGATGCCCGTAGTTCTCCCCCACACTTAGGTAAAATGACACGAATGATTTTTAGTTAAACTTTTTTTAATTATTAGAAGACATAGAAGAAGGAAAAAGAAAGAAAGAAAAAAGGAAATTTCAGTTAAGTGAAGAGATTAGAAGTCAGATCTCAACAACTGGCTTTTTTTCTAGGAGTTTGGCTTTAGGGAGCTGAAGACAGCTTGAGGGGACAGTTAAGTCAAATGAAGGGGTTTTGTTTTTCCCACTTGAGAGAAATCTGACCGTGTTTATAGGCATTAAGAAATGAATTTAGTAATAGGGAGCTATGGAAGATGGAGGAGGGGGGAGATGGTTCCCAATAACTCGAGCTTTTTTACCTGGAAATTTTTACTTAAAAGACAGCTACCCCAGCCAATGGGCCACTTACTTTTTTTTAGTTCCATTCCCCCCCCAACATTTTACAAAAATGATTTAGTCAAAAAGCCCAAAGCCCCGGCCATCTCCTGAGAGCTGAGGGGCTTGTTTCACTCTACTTCCTTTTTCCTCCAGCTGGGGCAGGGGCAGAGAAGGGCAGTGGTCACCTCCAGAAGCTCCCCACATCCCACCCCGTGAGGAAACCTGGCCGAGCTTGGGGAGAGGGTGAGGGGGTTCACCTGGGGTGCGGGGCTCCCCTCGGGGACTCAGGGTGGGAAGGGAGGCGCAGAGTTCCCCTCCCCTACGACTTTTTACCAATAAACTAAGACTGAAGAGCCGATTTTAAACCTTCTGCCTTAATGAGCTCATCACTTGAATGCTCTGCAGCTGTGACCTCAGCAGTCTGAAGAATGGGGCAGAGTAGATGCAGCTGGAATGGTTCAGCCCTCAGATAAAGGCAGAGCGGGGAAGGGTCCCCCTTTCCCCCCTGCCCAATTTCCCCTTTGATCTCCCCCTCCCAGGAAGGAGCGCTAAGTCCCTTCTATTCAACGGAAGAGAGGTGGCCGCTTGCTTTCTGGCCAGTGTGCCCCAACAGTGCCGAGGAATTCCACTGTCCAGCCCAGAGTCAGTAGTTGAGATCCCTCTGCCTCCCAGAGCCGGTCACTGGTTCAAAGACACAAGGGCCAGTTTGGTGCCATGGATGGCCTCCGCTTTGGTGCCACGGATGGCCTCCACTCTTGTGCCACGGTGCCATGGACGACCTCCACTCTTGTACCATGGTGCTACAGACGGCCTCCGCTCATTTGCCATGGTGCCATGGATGGCCTCCGCTCTGGTGCCATGGATAGCTTCCACTCTGGTGCCACGGACGATCTCTGCTCTTGTGCCATGGTGCCACAGAAGGCCTTGGCCCTTATACCATGGTGCCATGGATGGCCTCTGCTCTGGTGCCACAGATGACCTCTGCTCTTGTACCATGGTGCCATGGACGGCCTCTGCTCTAGTGCCACAGACAGCCTCTGCTCGTGTACCATGGTGGCACGGATGGCCTCGGCTGTTGTGCCATGGTGCCACGGATGGCCTCGGCTGTTGTGCCATGGTGCCATGGATGGCCTCAGCTCTTGTGCCATGGTGCCACGGATGACCTCTGCTCTTGTGCCATGGTGCCACGGATGGCCTCCGCTCTGGTGCCCCAGATCCGCTTCTGCTCTGGTGCCACAAATGGCCTCTGCTCTTGTGCCATGGTGACACAGATGGCCTCTGCTCTTGTACCATGGTGCCATGGATGGCCTCAGCTCTTGTGCCCCAGATGGCTTCTGCTCTGGTGCCACAAACGGCCTCTACTCTTGTACCATGGTGCCATGGATGGCCTTGGCTCTTGTGCCATGGTGCCACGGATGACCTCTGCTCTTCTACTATGGTGCCACGGATGGCTTCTGCTCTGGTGCCACAGATGGCCTTTGCTCTGTGTGATCTCAGCCGAGTCTGCAGAGAGAGCTTTGCTACAGGATTGGATACTTTGCCCTGGCAGCAAGTCAGTAGCCCAGCAGAAAAGCTAAAAACACCAGGGGCAAAGAATACAACCCCAACTAGCTGGAGTCTCTAGGGACCTGGCCACCCCTCTCCCACAGTGTCTCAGCACGCTCTCAGAGTCTCAGAGCACAGGCACAACACAGCCATCTATGAAAAACCAACAAAATTGACAAACCCTTAGTAAAGCTGATTCAAAAAAGGAAAGAGGAAAATAAAATTGTTAGTCTTAAAAATGAAAAGGGAGAACTCGCCACTAACGAAGAGGAAATTAGAGCAATACTTAGGAATTACTTTGCCCAACTTTATGCCAATAAATTCGACAACTTAAATGAAATGGAAGAATACCTTCAAAAATGTAGCTTGCCCGGATTAACAGAAGAAGAAGTAAATATCCTAAACAGTCCCATCTTAGAAAAAGAAACAGAACAAGCTATTAACCAACTCCCTAAGAAAAAATCCCCAGGACCAGATGGATTTACTTGTGAATTCTACAAACATTTAAAGAACAATTAACCCCAATGCTATATAAACTGTTTGAAAAAAATAGGGATTGAAGGAGTCCTACCAAACTCCTTTTACGACACAGACGTGGTACTGATACCTAAACCAGGTAGGCTGAAAATAGAGAAAGAAAATTATAGACCAATCTCCCTAATGAATATTGATGCTAAAATCTTAAATAAAATATTAGCAAAAAGATTACAGAAAATCATCCCCAGGATAATACACTATGACCAAGTAGGATTTATACCAGGAAGGCAGGGCTGGTTCAATATTAGGAAAACTATTAGCATAATTGACTATATCAATAACCAAACTAACAAAACCATATGATCATCTCAATAGATGCAGAAAAGGCATTTGATAAAATCCAACATCCATTCCTAATAAAAACACTTGAGAGTATAGGAATAAATGGACTTTTCCTTAAAATAGTCAGGAGCATATATTTTAAACCGTCAGTAAGCATCATATGCAATGGGGAAAAACAAGAATCTTTCCCAGTAAGATATTGAGTGAAGCAAGGTTGCCCACTATCGCCATTATTATTCAATATTGTATTAGAAACACTAGCCTCGGCAATAAGAGTGGAGAAAGAGATTAAAGGAATTAGAGTAGGCAATGAGGAAACCAAACTCTTTGCAGATGATATGATGGTATACTTAGAGAACCCCAGAGATTCTACTAAAAAGCTATTAGAAATAATTCATAACTTTAGCAAAGTTGCTAAATACAAAATAAATCCCCATAAATCCTCAGCATTTTTATACATCACCAACAAAATCCAACAGTGAGAGATACAAAGAGAAATTCCATTCAAAATAACTGTCAACAGCATAAAATATTTGGGAATCTATCTACCAAAGGAAAGTCAGGAATTATATGAGCAAAATTACAAAAACCTTTCCACACAAATAAAGTCAGACTTAAATAATTTGAAAAATATTAAATGCTCTTGGATAGGCCGAGTGAATATAATAAAGATGACAATACTCCCTAAAGTAATCTATTTATTTAGTGCTATACCAATCAGACTTCCAAGAAAATATTTTAACGATCTAGAAAAAATAACAACAAAATTCATATGGAAGAATAAAAGGCCGAGAATCTCAAGGGAATTAATGAAAAAAGAAATCAAATGAAGGTGGCCTAGCTGTACCTGATCTAAAACTATATTATAAAGCAGCAGTCACCAAAACCATTTGGTATTGGCTAAGAAACAGATTAATTGATCAGTGGAATAGGTTAGGTTCACAAGAGAGAATAGTCAACTATAGCAATCTAGCGTTTGACAAATCCAAAGATTCCCAACTTTTGGAATAAGAATTCATTATTTGACAAAAACTGCTGGGAAAACTGGAAATTAGTATGGCAGAAATTAGGCATGGACCCATACTTAACACCATATACCACAATAAGATCAAAATGGGTCCATGATGTAAGCATAAAGAACAAGATTATAAATAAATTAGAGGAACATAGGATAGTTTATCTCAGACTTGTGGAGGAGAAAGAAATTTGTGACCAAAGATGAACTAGAGACCATTATTGATCACAAAATAGAAAATTTTGATTACATCAAATTAAAAAGCCTTTGTACAAACAAAACTAATGCAAACAAGATTAGAAGGGAAGCAATAAACTGGGAAAACATCTTCACAGTTAAAGGTTCTGATAAAGGCCTCGTTTCCAAAATATATAGAGAATTGACTCTAATTTATAAGAAATCAAGCCATTCTCCAATTGACAAATGGTCAAAGGATATGAACAGACAATTTTCAGATGATGAAATTGAAACTATTACCACTCATATGAAAGAGTGTTCCAAATCATTATTAATCAGAGAAATGCAAATTAAGACACCTCTGAGATACCACTACACACCTGTCAGATTGGCTAAGATGACAGGAAAAAATAATGCTGAATGTTGGAGGGGATGTGGGAAAACAGGGACACTGATACATTGTTGATGGAGTTGTGAACAAATCCAACCATTCTGGAGAGCAATCTGGAACTATGCCCCAAAAGTTATCAAATTGTGCTTACTTTTTGATCCAGCAGTCTTTACTACTGGGCTTATACCCCAAAGAGATACTAAAGAAGGGAAAGGGACCTGTATGTGCCAAAATGTTTGTGGCAGCCCTGTTTGTAGTGGCCAGAAACTGGAAAATGACTGGATGCCCATCAATTGGAGAATGGTTGGGTAAATTGTGGTATATGCATGTTATGGAATATTATTGTTCTGTAAGAAATGACCAGCAGGATGAATACAGAAAGGCTTGGAGAGACTTACAGGAACTGATACTGAGTGAAATGAGCAGAACCAGATCATTACATACATCAACAACGATACTGTATGAGGATGGATTCTGATGGAAGTGAATTTCTTTGACAAAGAGACCTAATTCAGTTTCAACTGATCAATGATGGACAGAAGCAGCTACACCCAAAGAAAGAACACTGGGAAATGAATGTAAACTGTTTGCATTTTTGTTTTTCTTCTTGGTTATTTCTACCTTCTGAGTCCAATTCTCCCTGTGCAACAAGAGAACTGTTCAGTTCTGCACACAAATATTGTATCTAGGATATACTGTAAGCTATTTAACATGTATAGGACTGCTTGCCATCTAGGGGAGGGGGTGGAGGGAAGGAGGGGAAAAGTCGGAACAGAAGTGAGTGAAGGGATAATGTTGTAAAAAATTACCCTGGCATGAGTTCTGTCAATAAAAAGTTATTATAATAAAAAAAAAAGAAAGAAAGAAAAAGAAATAATCAGCAGGATGCTATAAGGAAAATCTGGAAAGTCCTCCATGAACTCGAGCAAAGTAAACGTATGACGTACAAAGTAATGGCAAAGCTGTGGGATGATCAGCTGTAAGGACTTTGTCGATCCACAGCTACTCTGAAGGATTTAGGATGAAAAATGCTGTCTACACTCAGAGAAACTGATTGTGTCTGAATATAGACTGAAGCATACTTTTTTAAAAACTTTCTTTTTTTTTAAGATTCAATTTAATTAATTAATTATTAATATTATAGCTTTTCATTGACAAAACATATACATGGGTAAGTTTTTCAACATTGGCCCTTGCAAAATCTGTTTCAAATTTTCCCCTCCTTCCCCCCATCCCCTCCCCTAGATGGCAAGTAGTCCAATACATTAAATTTTCTTTTTTTTTCTTTTTCTTTTTTTGGGGGTTGGGGATCAAGGGGCAAAATCTATTTTCTTTTGCAACATGATTTTTACAGAAATGTTTTGCACAATTTCATATTAGCCTTCTCAATGGGGGAGGGAATGGGGGCAGGAAGGGGGGAAACTTTTAAAAGAAATGGTTTTACATGTAATGGGGAAAACAAATGTTAAAACATAAAACAGATAATTAATTTTTGGTGTCAAGAGAAAGTGCCTGAGAAAGCTGGGTTCAAATTCCCCCTCAGACTTTTCCCACTTCCATGACCTTTTCCTCTTCCAAGTCTGGGGGCTGCTCATCCACTTTTAAATAAATGTAAAGTAAAAACTGACATTTCTAAAGACTTAAAACTGCCCCTTCACCTGCACCCTTGGGAGGGAAAGTCCATGTTCCTCATTGCAAGGTGAAGAAACACAGCAAAGAAAGGGGTCTGGGCAGACCTATTTAGCCAGGCCGAGATGGAGTGAATGCAGACCTTCCAGCTCCCTGCCCCTCTGGTCAGCCTGCGCCCCAAGGAGGGCAGGGATCAGCCTTCTCTGAATTGGGTCTTTCCACACTAAGGTGTTGCCCACGTAAAAGCTTAGCGGCGATTTACTGATGAAGCTGTGGGACCCTGCATGGCTGACGTGAGTCGCCGGAGGGGTTTTCCACCCTGGGAGTCTCCTCGCCCATGAAATCCCAGGTTTGGTCACTGTGACGGGGAAGCCCCCGGTGAGCAAACTCCCTGTGAATGACGGGAGTCGGCCCCTGCCCTGGGAGCTGCCTTGGCCGGGGCCACGTGGTTGGGAACTTGAACCCAGCGGACCCTGGCTTTGGGGCCAGCTCTCAAACCGCCCTGTGGGGCCGCTGCTGGAAAAAGGAGCTACGTCAAAGGGATGACTCTGGGGTTCTGGGGGGCCATGGGGTCTTCTTAGCCCGTTCTCCGGGCACCCTGGCCATTCCAGGCAGCCAAGAAATCACAGGGAAGGAGAGAACTCCCCTTCTGCTTCGAAGGAGCTCTGCCCCTACCGGAGCAAACAATTCCAGTGAGTTTCAGAGGAAAACCATGAGAATCTTGAGGGAAAAGGCCGCCTTCCCAGCAGATTTTGCTCACCCTGGGCTGAAATCTGCCTCTGGAACCTCTCCGTGCCTTCCCCTGGGGCCAAGCAAACCCAACGGCTCCCCCTAGGCCGAGACCTGGCTCTGCTCCCCAGGGCTCTGCTCCCCAGGGCTCTGCTCCCCTGGGCTCTGCCATCTCTCTCCATCCCTGAGCTGTTGCTACCCCCTGCTGGAAGAGGGAGCTCAGCCGGGTCTGCCCGGGACCTGCACAGCCGATGGGCATCCCCATCCTCCCCAGCGGTGCTCCCTGAGGGGCAAACCCGGCAGGGACCCAGGGCGGGAGCCAGGACTCGGGGTCTGTCCCTTCGGGGACCCAGAGTCTTGTTTCCCCAAGTTTAAGTTGAGGCTCTGAAGGCCTCTAATTCCGAGGGAAGGAAAACCCAGGCTGGCTCCTTATTCCGGGAAGTGGCCACGGCCCATCTGGTTCCAGTAGAGAGCCTGGTCCTTGGGGGCAGCGGGGCAGCGGGGCAGCGGGGCAGCGGGGTTGGGGTCGGAGCAGGAATCCACGGGGGGAGGGCTCTGGGGCTGCATCCTAGGGGTCCCAGGCTTCCATCTGGATCCCGACGGCTTTAAAGGTTCTTGGGATTGTCCGGTCCTCGTCTCCTGTTCCCTTTCTCGCCTCCCTCTTTGCAGAGGTGACCCTGGACATTCAGCTTCTCAGCTGCTTGGGGGGGGGTTCCCATCTTTCCCTTCACCCCAAGGGACAGCTCAGGCACCCTCCGATCCCCATCACTGGCCACTGGAAGACCCTTGCTTTAAAGAAGGGAATGGATGGGGGGGCATCTCTCCAATGTCCAAGGGTCCTCCCGTGGCCAATTTCTCTGTCCTCTGGGCCTGAAATTCTTCAAGAAACCTTGTTCTCAGTCGGTGTGGATTCTGGGCTTGGCCCTTCCCCTCAGTCTTACCTTCCACACCTGTAAAATGGGAGGGTGGGATCCTGGGCTTCCAAGATCCCTTCTAGGTCCAAACTGCGGTAGTTCAACGAGCTTGCTTTGGGGTTGAAGACATCACTGATTCAAAGTCAGCTCGCAGGAAGTCTCCAGGGGAGGGCACCAGGGAGCGGTGTTCCTGACCCTGTGCGAGTTAACACGATTGTTGCTAAAGACGCAGAAGGCGGGCTCCCACAAAGGGGGAGGCAGAGCTAACGCAGCCGATCCAGGGTTCAAAATGATGTGTGGGGGGGGGGGAGGCCTGGAACATCAGGCCAAATGGAGCAAGCTGGGACTTCAGGGGATAAATGTCAACTTTCCATTTACGTTCATGTGATCTAAGTCTCGAGGACAAGAGGAAGGAGGGGCGCTGTGAGGCTTGGATAGACAGAATTGTCAGAGAAATCTGGGCTTTGGGGGCTGCAAGCTCAGCCCACCGCACTCCAGCAGCCCCAGATGAAAACAACCTGGTCTGGCCAAGGGAGACACTGTTTCTGGGACAAAGGCGGTGAGGGTCTCCCTGCCTCCGACCTCTGAGTCCCCATAGAGAGACTTCCCTAAAGCTCAGGACTGACCACTGCCCTTCCCATTGCCTCCAGGATCAATTAGAAAATGCTCTGATTGGCCTCCAAAGCCCCCTTCTCCCTTCTGTGTTGTCTCCCCTATCAGATCGTCAACTCCTTGAAGTCAGAGACTCTGGTGTGTCTCTCTTTGTATCTGCACACTTAGCCCAGAGCTTGGCATACAGTTGGTGCTCAGCTGATGCTTGTTGGCAGGAGGCCTGTGTTCCCTTCTGGCCACCACCAATGAGGAACTACGTTGACAAGCTGGGGAGTGTCCAGAGGGCTGGCAAAGGGCCTCGGGTTCCTGAAGCTTCAAGGAAACAAAGTGAGGAAACAATGTCTCACCTCAGAGGAGAAGGTTGGGGCAGGCCTGGGAGGGAGGCCGGAGGCCCAGTAACTTCAAGCATTTAGAGGCTGCCAGGAAGCAGATGATTCACTTTGCTCCTCTGGGCTCCAGAGAATGAAACCAGAAGCCCCGTGGTTGTGGCCAAGAGCTCCACGTCAGGAGGACCCTGAGCCCCTAGAACTGTCCCAGGGATGCCTGGTGGGTGTCGAGCCCTCTCCTCGAAGGCTCGATCCTCGACCCGAATCTGCTCCGTGAGAGCCTGGGGAGGGAGGAATCTTGTTCTGGGCTGATTTCAGAGAGGACCCGATTCTTTAACTTTTCTAAGAAGCCCATTTTGTGACAAACTCTCCATAGTTTATGAAAATAACTGCTATTTACAGTAAACTTCCAGTCTTGCACGATGCTCTAAGCCAGGCAATGGGCATGGAGGAAGACATTAGATAATACATTCTCATCTCCATTGACAGATGGGGAAACTGAGGATCAGGGCTTCCAGGTGGCCCAGGCCTGGTGCCCAGGCAGTAGCTGGTGGAGGTCCTGCAAACTTTGGTCCTGTTGGCCCAGTTCAGGCCCTCCTCTGAGCCCCATTATTGCTGATTCTGGTCTGGTCCTGATCCCTCGATGACCCCAGGCAATCCTCCAAAGCTATAGGTTTGGTGAAGGGAGTTTCTGCACCAGGAGTTCTTCACCCTGCTGGAACCACAGGTCTAGGTCTCCACCCCCTCCCTCTCCAGGGGCCTGAGGGGCTCACTTGAGATGAAAGGGCTAGAGAGACTTTAAAGGGCTCAGTCAACTCTAATCATTCTAGACAACACCCGTGCTCCATGGGGAGTTTGTGAAGTATTTCGGTGCATTCTCCTGTATGTAGACAGACAAACTGACAGACAGATATGCAGACATACAGACAAATACTGGCAGACAGACAGATCCACAGACTAATAAACTAACAGAAAAAATAGACTGACAGACAGATACACAGAAAGATACACTAACAGACAGATACACAGACAGATACACTGACAGACAGATACACAGACAAATTGACAGACAGATACACAGACAAATAGACTGACAGACAGATACACAGACAAATAGATTGACAGACAGATACACAGACAGACGGACAAATAGACTGACAGACAGATACACAGACAGATACACTGACAGACAGATACACAGACAAATTGACAGACAGACAGATACACAGACAAATAGACTGACAGACAGATACACAGACAAATAGATTGACAGACAGACAGACAGACAAATAGACTGACAGATAAATACACAGATAGACAGATACACAGACAAATAGACAGACAGACAGACAAATAGACTGACAGACAGATACACAGACAGATACACTGACAGACAGATACACAGACAAATTGACAGACAGACAAATAGACTGACAGACAGATACACCAACAGACAGATACACAGACAGATACACTGACAGACAGATACACAGACAAATAGACTGACAGATAGATACACAGACAAATAGACTGACAGACAGATACACAGACAGACAGATACACAGACAAATTAACAGACAGATACACAGACAGACTGACAGACACACACACACACAGGCAGACAGATCTATTATGATACATTAACTTGTTGGAAACATTGAGAGCCAGCCGGGGTCAGGAGTCACCCTGCCAGTCATCCTGCCTGGGCCTTCATCTGTCCGTAGGGACTTGCTGGTCTCAAGGCTTCCCTCCAGGCCTAAATGCAGGATTCTCCCAGGAGGGTGCGCTCCCCCTTGAACTTTGGCTTCCCCCCTTTTTCCCTTTGGTTTTTCTCCCTGAAAACTGGGCACTCCTTGTCCCTGGGCTCAGGAGCCTGGGACACTGAAGGCCGGGTCTGGCCACCAGATGGCAGTGCTCGCCCACCTACTTAGGGAGGACTCAGCCCAGGGGAGTGAGGAGTCCAGGCTTCCCTGGGCCGGGGGCCTCCATTCCCAGCTCCAGGAGCCTGGTGGGCCAGGGAGGGAGCTCGGGCAAAGTGCAGCGATCCACAAGCACTCATTAAGCACCTTGTGTGTTCCCAGGGCCTTGCAGGGGAGATGAGGAGCACAATACCCGTCCCCCGTTCCCAAGTTGTCCGTCTGCAGGGGGCGCCAGTGGGCTGTGTCCCCTCCTCCTGGGCCGGGGGTGACTCGGACCTCACTGTCACCGCTCAGACCACGTGGGTTAGGGAAGGGGCTACACTGACTGCAGCGGAGACCCCCGGCATCAGCCTCCACAGAAAGCCCTTTGGGGGGCCAGCCTGGGGGGGACCCTCGTGCTGCCGAGAGGATGCTGGATCTGCAGCCAGGGGCGCACCGGGACCCCCCACTCTGCCTTGCACTCGTGGCCTGTGTCCCTCTGTAAAAATCAGACACAGATGCCCCTTGGGGCCCTTCGGGCTGGCTTCTGGCCTTTGGGTCTCCGGTTGAGTGGAAGCATCCAGTTGGGCCCACGGCCGGGGGACGTGCGCCTGGCACGGCCCATTTACACACAGGAACGGGCCCCCAAGGGCCTGCTCTGGGCTCCTTGATCAGCCAGGGACGTACTGGGACCCTCATGAGAAAACGCCCAAAGGGAATCACTGCGGCCGGCCCGGCCTCCTCCAGGAACACCCGCAGAGCTTGCTGTCCGTGGGGTGTCTGGCTCTCGCCCGTGACCTGGTGGAGGGGACCCCTGGGCGGGGAAACCGGTCCCCCTGGGGGGCCCTGCTTGACACCGCTCACTGAGGTCACACCGCAAAGTGGTCTGCTTTGGTGCGTCTTTGGAGGAATCTTGGTGGGGGAGACATGACTGGGGGAGCCCTGCAGAGGCTTGTCCCTCCCTGGCTTACATTGGGGTGCATTTCACACTGAGATCTGGGGGCAGACTTGGAGCTGATACGCTTTTGGGGTTGTCTCGCTGAGTGTTAGCTGGGGGAGCTGCAGTGACACCTCCCCCCCCAGAGGCGCTCTGGCTCCTGGGAAGGAGTGGAGCCGCTCCCAGGCCTCTCAGGGGCCAGCAGAGCTGGTTAGACCATTTAGTCCACAAGGACCATGGCTCAGTGGGTTGGAGGCTCTGACGGGCCTGAACTGGAGCAGGTCTCCAGGATGGGGGAGGGCCCCTGCCCGGGGCAGCCCCGGCTGGATGGTGGGCCGACCTGGGGCAGCTCTCGGTCTCTGGGGCCCCTGGGACCACCAGAGTGGGGGAGGGCCTCTGGCTCACGGGGGAAGGGACTGGGCAGGGTCCGCCTGAAGAAAGAAGCCTCAGGGAGCTCCGGAGCTGGGCTCGAGTCTGCAGGGCCAGTGGTGTATCAGGGATCAGGTGGCTTGGCGTGGCCTCTGAGCAATGTGTGGAGACTACAGAGAAGGTAGATTGAGGCTGGGAATCAGGACAAACTTCCTAACTGACGTACACACAGAGACACAGAGATACACACTAACACACACACAAACACACACACCTACCACCCCCCCGTGCGGCTCAGACACCCAACGCTCCCCCAGACACCCTGGGCTGCCCCCTCATCTTAGCAGCCAGACCGGGGCCCCCAGAAGCCTGTTCTCTGGCATCCATAGTTGTGTCTGGCTAAGGTTGGTCCCTGGGACTCTGGGGGTGATGTCCTGCCCCACGGGCCCCACTGGAGAGGGAAGCCCTGGCAGACTCCCCTGCCTCAGTCTCCCTCATTGTGCTGGGGAGTTTCTGGCCGGGCCAGACGCTCCCGGGGCCCGGCCGGGGCCTTCCTGAGGAATGTCTCTGGCTCGAGAAGCCGAGTCCCCGCCAAGGTCGGCGTCCTGACACGCAGCCCGGCCCCCCCCTCCCCACACCCTCCCAGCCTCCTCAGCGGCTCTGGTCAAAGGGCGCCCACATGCTCAATGCAAAGTCATTCAAAAGGAAGGAGACGCTGTCTGATCATTAACCGCCTTCCGCATCTGTCCCCGCTTCCCCCTCCTGCCCCCACTGTGGGAGACTGAGGGGTCTGGGGGGTCCGGGAGGAAGGCCTGGGGAGGGGAGCCGCTCCCCTGCCCGTCTTCTCCCTCGTGGCCGCCCTTTCTCAGCCTCTGCAGCTCCCACCGTCCACACTGGGCTCCTCCCCGGCCAGGCTCCGGCCTGGCCCTTCCTCTCCCTCCAGCCTCTGTGTCTCTGACATCTCTGACCGTCTCTGACCGTCTCTGACCGTCTCTGTGTACATGTGTGCTCGCATGTGTGTCCGCCTGGCCCGACCAGCCTCCTGCAGCCCGCGCCGCCCCAGGAGACATTAAATCCCCATTAGCTGCCCCGGGCAGGGCCCGGATTCCCTGCGAGGGATGTGAGTCCCCAAGGGATCATGCCGGGATTCCGGGGCTTAGGGAAGCCTGTCCAGGTGGCCTCTGGGAGCTCATGTTCCAGGAGAAGGGCCCCAAGCGTGTCCGGAGGCGTCTCTGCCCTCAGTCTGAGTTCCGACTCCTGTCATCGGCGCCTCTGGCCCGGATCCACGTGGGGCGGTGCCCCCCAGCACACTTGTGGGCCCCTGTTCCCCCCCCAGCACGCTTGTGGGCCCCCGCTCCCCCCGCAAAGACAGCCGGCCTGAGGCGACTCTCCCTGGTTACGGGCTCATTAAGGGGGTGATGACAGGTTGTGGGAGGGCTGGGGCGAGCCCCCAACTGCCGCCAGGCCGGGTTTGGCCATCTGTTCCATGGCCGGGGCCGCAGGGTGGCCCGCTCGGATCGCCCTCCCCACCTGGTGCCGTCTCCCGAGGCGTTCTGTCCGGCGACCCCCGGCCCCTTGGCCCCTCTGGGACCCGGGACCACTTTCTCTGTCACTTCGTCCACAGGCCATGCTCCAGCTCCGGAGGAGGGGGCCCATTTTCTGGGAAGCCTCTTCCCCCTTCTTCTCACGGCTGATGATATGGCGGAGGAGAAGGGATAATAAATCACCAATTTAGACTCTTTAAGGCCATCAAGAAAGGCTTTTGGGGCACTCGGCGCTTTCGAATAGAGCCAAACCTGAGTCCGTCTGACCCCAGCTCTCTCCTGTCCCTCAGGGATAGCGGCTGGGGTGGCTGGGGGTGTAAGGAGAGACTGCGGCCCTCCTGCTGCCTCCCCGAGCCGCGGCTGCCCCCCCCCCCCGGTGCCATTTTCCTCTCCCTCCCTGGGCCAGCCCGCGTGTCCCCAGCCCACCTGCTCTGGGAGGCCCCGTCCCACTGCCCAGTGTCTGCCCCCGTCCCTCGGGCCTGGTTAGTGTTTCTGTCTCTGTATCCGAGCCCCCCGAGGGCTGGGACTGTTTCATTTTTGTTTGGGGAACAGCCACGGCCCGAGGCAGGGGGGGCGACTCCCTGAAGGGCAGCCCTTGGGGCAGACGGCGGCCCTCGGTCCCTGAGTGACCATGAGACCCTGACGCTGGGACGCTGGGCAGGACGGAGACCTGGGGGGGGGGGAAACAGTCCCTCCTTCCTCTCTAGCCTTCACCCACGGCCAAGGCCCCCACGAAGGCTCCGGCCTCCCTCTGTCATAGACGCTCCCCTGGATGCTGGGGAGCACTCTGGGAGGGAGGACTCCCGGCCTCAGGTTGTGACGTGGTGCCATGCCAGGCGTCCAGCAGGGGGCACTGCCCCCCTCCTTCCCTCCACCACATGCATGGGCGAGACCCGGACTAGGGGGACCTGCCGGGTAGAGGGGGAGGAATGAAGGGAGAGAAGGAGCGCTGGGGCTCCAGGTCCGTGACAGGAGGTTATTCCCCGCCCAGGAGGGAAGGTTGCCCAGCGGTGGGCGAAGGCTCAGGGGACCAGGAGAGTCTCTGGGAGATCTCAGGCCCGGAGAAGGACCCGGGCTCCTTCACTCAGTCCCTCGAGGTCTCTGGCCCGGACCCCAAACAGCCGCCTCCTCCTTTGCTTCAGGCAAATCCAAGGGAGACCCGGGGGAGTGTGAAGCTTCTTCCGCCTCCGTGGGTCTCCTTCCTTTGCCTTTGACCCCCCCCCCACCTCGGCAGGAGGGTTCTCCCAGCTGGGGCCCATGGCGTGTCCCGGGAGCGGAGCCAGCAGGAGCCCTCGTCCTCCCAGCGCTGACCCGGCCGAGAAACGTTCTTGGTCACAGCAACTAGTGAAGCATCAATGGCGGCTCGGAGGGGCTGCTACCAGTGCTGGGAGCACTCGCAGAATATCGAGTATCTCCGTGTCTCCCCCGGGGGAGAAGTTCCAGCTCCTTCTGCACACAGAAGGTTTGATTAGGATTAGTGATATCACCGGGCTCTGCGCACCAGGTGGAATCTCAGCATTTATTAAGCACCTACTGTATGCAACACATGGGCTCTAGGGACACGAAAGCAAAAAAAAAAAAAAAACAAAAAAAAAAAAAAAAAAAAAAAAAAAGGGACAATTCCAGAAGGCACTGACCTGCTTGGGGGCCCTTGGCAGGTTGTGGGCACGACTCTCCCGGCTTAGTCAGATGACCGAGGACATTCTGAGAGAATGGCAGCATCTCATGGTGGAGGTGCCCCCTCGGGGCCCCATCAGACCCTGCAATTGTGCTTACCAATCCCTTGATTCTTGGTTGATTCTTTCATGAGATTGGGGAAGGGGCTGATGGGGTAGGGAAGGGGCTGATGGGATGGGGAAGGGGCTGATGGGATGGGGATGGGGCTGATGGGATGGGGATGGGGCTGATGGGATGGGGATGGGGCTGGGGCTGATGGGGTGGGGAAGGGGCTGATGGGATGGGGATAGGGCTGCCAGGGTGGGTCAGCTCTTCCGGAGAGCCGACCTCCTCGAGGGGCCACAGTGCACGGCTCCGGTTGTTCTGCCCCAACTTTCCAGGGAGAACTTTCCAGGACCTTTTTACCTGACCGGCTTCCTCGGGCCAGGCTGGGCCGGGCGAATCTGAGGTGAATGACCCACAGGAAAGTGCAACTCAGCTGCCGGGCTCGGCTGCAGGCGGCCTCCGGCGCTGATGGCGGCCCTGATTAGCTCCGGGACGCTCCAGAGAGAAGCCAGGGCCGGTGAGAGAGGTCACCTGGCAGTAGGACATGGGGTGGGAGGGGCTCAGGGAAGGCCAGAGGGGCCGGGGGGCGTCCGGATCTTAGAGAAGCTGCACACTCCGATCTTAGAGAAGGAGCCTCCAACAGAAGGCCCTCCCTCAGAAACAGGGCCCCGGAGGAGAGCCCGGGCTGGAGCAAAGGCTCAGGCCTCCAGACCAGACCAAGCCCCGGGGCCCAGAGAGAGCATCGGCCAATGGCAGGAGGCTTGAGCCATCCTGACTTCTCCACGGGGGAGCTCGGGGAAGCTGGTGATCCCCAGCAAGTCACAGCCGCTCTGAACCTCAGGCTCTTCATCTGTAAAATGGGGGTGACAGCACCTCCCCCCATCATAGGATCAAATATGATCATACTTGTGAAGGTCGTAAGCCTGGCAAAGAGTCAGTGCTTAATAAATGCTTGTTTTCTTCCCTGTGATTGAGGGGAGCGAGGGGTCACTGCCAACCAGGCCAGGAAATGAAGAAGCAGAGATTGAGAGAGTTAGGATGGGAGACCAGAGTTCGAATCCTTGTTCTGGCCCCTCTGGCTGTGCAACCCTGGACGAGGTCCTCTTCTGTACAGTGAGAGGGTCAGGCTGAGTCTCTGAGCTCCTTGGAGGTCCACTGAGGCACTGTCTTCTCTGTTCTGAGCTCCCTGCCAGCCCTGACATTCCTAGTTCTAAGCTCGCTCCTAGCTCTGACATTCCCAGTTTTAAGCTCCCTGCCAGCCTCTTCTGGAAGGGCAGCGGGCTGCAGCCCGAGGAACATCTTGGAGCCAGGTCACTTGACAAAGAGGGAAATTGCAGCTGGAGCGGCCATTAGTCATTCAGAGCCCCTGAATCTGTGGCAGAACCAGGGCCTGACCCTGCCCCGGCAACCCCCTCTCCGGTGACTTTCCAACACAGCCTGGCAGGGGTGGGGCCGTGGGGCTGTAGGACCTAATGGGGAAAGTACTAGAGGACCCTGCAGAATACAGGGTGGTGCGGTGGGCAGCGCTCAGGACATGGGTCAAGAGCCCCTACTTTCCCGTCCCATCCCTGGGTTTCCTCTTCCTTTCCTGCCGATGGCCGCCCAGCTGAGAAGCAGATCTGCCACAAGATGCGCCCGCTGACGGGTGCCCGGTGCCCAGCTGGCATTGCAGCTGGCAGGCAGCGCACCGAGTGGCCCGGCCTGGCAGGGATGGGAGCCGGGAGGCCAGGGCCAGAGGAGGACGCCGGCCATTCAGGAAGGGCTGAGCCAAGGGATGGCACCAATGGACCAACCTCGGGCCCCAAGAAACGGAGAGGGCCAAATGGGGGGCGTTTCTGCCGTCCCTCGGAACCCCAAACGGACCGGACGTGTTGCTGCTAGGGCGGCGGGTTCCCAAGCACACTTAGGTGGACAGTGGGGGGATTTGCAGCAAAGTGGTCTGCCTTGCCGAATTATTCACATGATTAAGCATATAATGAATGATAATTATACATGACACAATATAGAATAAGCGTAATGATGGTGTGTAATTAATAATAAGCATGAATGAGCATATGGAATAAGCACAGAATTGAGTGAAGATGGAGGGGGGAGGGGGCGGGCAGACTCCCGCATCCTGCCCCAGAGATCCCGTCCCGGCTGCCCGCGGCTCTGGGAAGTCCTCACCGATGTGAAGGAACGCTCCATTCCCATGACTCACGCGCTCCCACTGGGCATCTCTCCCGACTGAGAGGGTCACTGACCTCCCCGAGCTCACCCAGCTCAGCTATGTGCCCCCTGGCTCGCCTAATCTCATCTCCGGCCGCTCTCCCTCCCGGCAGGAAGTGGCCGTGGTCCAGGGGCCAGCCCGGGGGATGCTGGGCCGCTCCCACAGGTGGGAGACGCGCGGGCTCCAGGATGGGGAGTCAGGGTGCCGGTGCCCAGCCCCCGTGGCCCTGAAGGTTTCCAAGGGGTTCGATGCTGGGGTTTCCTCGGCCGAGGAGAAGGGTCGGCCTGGCCTTGTAGCTGAGGCTCCCACAGGTGGGACCAGGCCCAAGGACCACGTCCACGTCAAGGTCACGATTCACACTTGGAGCCTCAGAAGAACGAGGAGCTGCGGGATCTCCTCCAGCTCCAATCTGCAGGTCGAGCACTTCTGGCTTCGGCTCAGCAAAGTGTGCACAAAGTCAGCTGCGGCCTTTCTCTGAGCCAGACTGAGTGAGGGGCCCTCAGACCCGCTCCCGGGACGTCTTCCAGGCTGGCGAGCTGCTCACGAGAACTAGGACGGGAGCTCCCACCAGGAGCCCCTCGTTCGGGGGTCCCTGGCTACAGCTCCACTATCTGATGGCTGTCGTTGTTTAACTATTCTAAGTGAAGTGTTTGTAAATGAATAAAAGAAATCACAGAATTTTAAAGGAAAAGGATTGTGTTAAAAAATGCCTTTAAAACAAATTCACAGGCCCCGGATGGAGAGCTCCCTGCCCCTGGCCAAAGAAACCACGTGCACCCCTCGTTCCCAAACGTGTCAGCCCCCTGTTGTGGACGCCAGGGATGCAAAGCAAAAACGGCCCCTGCCCTCAAGAAGCTTGTATTCTGTTGGGGAGACAAGGAGGAGACACATACAGAGACAGAGACAGAGAGAACAGAAAGTGATAGAGACAGAGACAAAGACATACAGAGAAAGAGAAAGAGATGGAGACAGAGACAGAAAGAAGAGAGAGTGAGACAGAAAGAGATACAGAGATAGAGAGAGACAGAGAAAAAGAGACAGAGACAGAGAGACAGACTGACAGAGACAGAAAGAGACAGAGAGACAGAGAAAAAGATACAGAGAGACACACAAAGAGAAAGATAGACAGAGATAGAGACAAAGAGACAGAGACACAAAGAGAGATAGAGAGATCAAGACAGAGAGAGATAGAGACAGAGAAAGATACAGAGAGACACACACAAAGAGAAAGAGAAAGACAGAGAGAACGAGGCAGAGACAGAAAGACACACACAAAGAGAAAGATAGAGAGAAAAAGATACAGAGAGACACACACAAAGAGAAAGAGTGATAGAGAGAAGAGAGATAGAGACAGAGACAGAGAGAGATAGAGACAAAGAGACAGAGAGAGAATGAGATTCAGAGAGACACACAAAGAAAAAGAGATAGTGATAGAGAGAAGAGAGATAGAGACAGAGACAGAGAGACAGAAAGATACAGAGATACACACAAAGAGAAAGAGAAAGACATAGAGAGATAGAAGCAGAGACTGATGACGAGACAGAGACAGACTCAGAGACAGAGGTAGACAGAGAAAGAGACATACACAGAGAATGCTGATTGCTAGGTGAATAGATGGATAGATAGATACAAATTCAAGGAAGGAGGAAACACTAACATCCAAGGGAATTGGAAAAGGTTTATCGTCCAAGTAATGCCTGAACTTCGGAGCATGAGAAAGATGGAAAAAGGGGTTTCCATATATGGAGCTATATGTATATAGATGTGTATAGATCTCTCTCTGTCTGTCCTTCTCATATAGATGTGTAGATCTCTCTGTCTGTCTCTTTCTTTGTCTCTCTCTCTCCTCATATAGATGTGTAGATCTCTCTGTGTGTCTCTTTCTCTGTCTCTGTCTCTCTCCGTGTGTGTTGTCTCTGTCTCTCTCCTCCTCCCATCTCTCTTCCCCAGTTCTCTTTTCCTCTCCCTCTCTCTTTCTCTCTCTCTGTTTCTGTCTTTGTTTTTGTCGCTGTCTCTCTTTTTGATTCTCTGTTTCTGCCTCTGTCTCTTTTTAGTTTTATTTATTTATTTATTTTTGCTGAGGCAATTGGAGTTAAGTAACTTTCCCAAGGTCACACAGCTAGGAAGTGTTAAGTGTCTGAGACCAGATTTGAACTCAGATCCTCCTGACTTCAGGGCTAGTGCTTTATCCATGGTGCTGCTCCTCTGTCTCTTTTTGTCTTTGTCCCCATCTCTGTCTCTGTCTCTGTCTCTGTCTCTGTCTCTGTCTGTCTGTCTGAGCCAGGAAGCCAGGCTGACCAGCTTGGGCTTTGCCTCCCATTCACGCTGCCTCTTGAATGGGATTTGATCCACCTCCTTCCAAGTATTCCAGAGCAGACACAGCCCTTTCTGGGCAGCCCCGGGGCTCTCTGTGTCCCCCTCTTTATAAGGCGCGTTTCTCTTCTTGGAGCTGCTGGGCTACCTCAGGTAGGGGTAGAACCACAGGATCACAGAACCAGAGGCGGAAGAGGAATCCAGCCCAGTGGGTAACGGAAAGAAAAGCTCCCGACTCTGAGCCACCCAACTAGTGGGGCCAGTGCCGTGGAGATGTGGGGATAGAGAAATGCTCAGAGGAGGTGCTGGGGGTGGGGATAAATACCCAGAGGAAATGGGGGGATAAATAAATGCCCAGAGGAGATGGGGGGATAAACAAATGCCCAGAGGAGATGCTAATCACTGGTCTTCCCTTGGTATTCTAGATAGAGCAGTGGAGCAGCTGTAGTAAGGAAGACCTGAATTCAAACCTGTCCTCCGGCACTTACTAGCTGTGTGTTCCTGGGCATGTCATTTAATTTCTATTTGCCTTGGTTTCTTCACCTGTAAAATGGGGATAATAATAGCGACTATCTCCAGACTATCTCCCAGATCTAAGATCTAAGATCTAAATGTTCTCAAGATCAAATTAGATAATTGTAAAAGTGCTTAGCACACTGCCTGGCACATAATGAGCACTCTACAGATCTTGGCTATCATCTTCATCATCATCATTCTTCCTGAAAGTCCCACCCCCCCCCCCACCAGAAGCCCATAGAAGTTCTGTCAAAGATAAAGTGATCTTATCTCTGAAATGATCACATGAAACTTGGCAAAATGGGAGGTGACTCACAAGGACTTGCTCTGCCCACTGGGCGGATGGCATTTTTAGGGCTGAACTCTCAAGTGCCCCCCAGCTCAGAAGAGCATGGGATGCATGATGGGAAGGGTCATCACAACCGGAGGGACTTCGGAGATGGAGTTCCTTGACTTTCTTGTCTATAGGGGGCTTTGGAGGCTCAGAGAAGGGAACCGGCTTGCCCTGGGTCACAGGTGGTAACTAGGAGGGCTGGGAGTGAACTCTTGGTCCTTCCGATTTCCCGGGAGCCATTTATTGATCATTAACATGAATGGGGAGTGGCCAGCTTCCTTCCTGCAGAAACAGGTGGGGGGAACGCTACTGCCAAGGTCACGGCTGGGGCTGCTTGGATGGAACCAGAGTCCTATCAGTGGCTCAGCTCTCATGCAACTACCCAGAATACATTTCCTCAACAGGGTCAGGCACATGGTTGGCGATTCTTTTTGCAAAGTCTCCTTAAAAGTGGACTTTTCCCCCCTGGGATTCTCCTGCTGCTTTTGAGGGGCTCCTGTCGCTATAAAGAGCGAGCCCTCTCTTGCTTTCATCTTGGCTTAACTCCTTGATAAAAATGAAAAATGGACCCCCAGCTGTGGGAGAGCCAGAGCCAGGGAAGGCTGCTGAATTCCAGCTCGGTCTCTCCTAGCCGGGAGGAAGTGGGCTTTGCTTTACTGGAGGTCTATAAGCAGATGCTCCTTAGCAGGGGGTTCTAGAGTGGGTTCTTGAGCAGGTGCTGGTGGGAACAGATGCTTCTGAGATCTCTGTTAAGTGGCTTCATCATGCTCTGTCTCACTGGTCAAGCCAAGGGGTCCATCCAATGATGTCTAAGGACCATCCGGGCTATGAAATGGAGGCCCATGTGTTTGCCTATGACATGTAGACAACTCAGCCCTTATGCCATCGGCAGACCTTGGCAAAGCTCTCCTGGCATCTTCCCACAGCCCCGGGTGATTCCCGAGAAAGGACAGCTTCCCGGCATCCAAATATTAAGAACTTCATGTTGTTCACAGCCCTGAGTGAAAGTTGTCTAGGTCAGTAAGATGCATGAACTCTCCCTGGCCTAGAGCTAAAAATAACCTCCAGGTTCAGCCCCAAGGGGAGCGCTTACTGTTTGTTTGGTCTTTCAAGTTAATCATCCCGATAATAATGGCTGGGGAGCTAAAAATACCCTGACTAGATAAACAAAACGGTCAATAATCTACCTCTCATGGCACCGACATCCCAGGTCAACATTGGCACCCGGAAAAATTAAGTGTATGATCCTTGGAATGATTGCTGGTGATAACATCTTGGCAGTCCCAGGTGCCATTGCAAGGAGAGAAATAAAGCGATTAACCCGAGTTCCGAGACTTAGGCTTCTTGAGTCCTTGACTCCGGGGTAACTTTCGGACAAGTCATTTGCCCCAAGCCAAGGATCCAAAGGATGACTGGTATGGGTGGTGACTCCTCTCGAGGGCATGGGCTACTTGGAATGTAATTAAGAAGAACAGCTGCAGTTCAGATTTATGGTCCTTCCTCGGGTCTTGTGCCAGACAGAACTCGGCTCTCAAAGACAATTGCCAGCTTTTATCGTGTGATTGCTTTCTGCTCTGTTATCAGATGAACATCTCAAGGTCAGAAAACTACCCTGAGTAAGGAAACTAGAAGTGCTTAATAGTGAGTAGGGTGCTCTGTCCCCTCCCCCATCCCTTCTGGTCCCCTCCCCCATCCCTTCTGGTCCCCTCCCCACACCTCTGGAGGGACCATGAGGAATGGAACCAAGGGAGGAAGAGAGGGAGTAATGAGCAGGTCAGTAAGAGGATCCTTGGACCCTTCAACTCAGTGTTCCTCAAGTGTTCAGGCCTCATGGCTTATTCCACATGTGTTGCTCCCTTTCCCGACGTGAATCAAAGCTCCTCTGTTATGATAGGTGATCCTCAGGGGCTGCCCGGGTACTTGACTCCCCTTCATAGAGAGGGGATGGATGGGTAAGGGACAGGATGTGCCCTCTCATTGTTCTATTCTGAGACAGAGTCACTGCATCCATTAGTTTGTGCTTTGATTTGGGGGGTTTGCTTGTTTACAGGAGAGAGTTCTATTTACTGATTGGAGTTTAAAAATACAAGTCATCATTAAAATGCTTTTGAAAACAGGAAAAAAATGGAAGACAACATGAAAACCAAGATGGATTTTGTTATCCTCTGGCCAATTAGGTGATGTATAAGTACTTAAAGAGGGGAGAGGTGGGGAGGGAAGGAGGGAGGATGGGACAGAGATAGAGACAGAGAAAGACAGAGAGACAAAGAGAGACAGAGACAGAGAGACAGAGAAGAAGTAGTAATAGTAGTAGTAGTAGTAGTAGTAGTAGTAGTAGTAGTAGTAGTAGTAGTAGAAGAAGAAGAAGAAGAAGAAGAAGAAGAAGAGGAGGAGGGAGGGAGAGAGGGAGGAAGAAAGAAAGAGAGAGAGAGGGAGAGAGAAAGAAAGAAAGAAAGAAAGAAAGAAAGAAAGAAAGAAAGAAAGAAAGAAAGAAAGAAAGAAAGAAAGAAAGAAAGAAAGAAAGATGGAGGGAGGAAGGGGAAGGAAGAAAAGAAATAGAGAAAATAATAAAGAAAGAAAGGAGAAAAGAAAGAAAATTTCCCCTTTTTTCCTCCTTTGTTCATTTCTGAGGCATACATAATGAACAGGAGTGGGTTTTGCTCAGCAATTAGACACATTGTCTCCCCAAGGATGGAAGATTAGTCGCCTGAAGCTGGCACTATCTGGGGCTGGCATCTCCTGAGATCTTGCCAGCCCTTCGGGCTTGGTTATAGCAGGTCCTGTCTGGGACTAGAGCTCTCAGAGGCAATCTCCTAGAACACTGAATGTCAGAGCTAGCAGAGACCTTAGAGATCCTCACGTCTGGTCCCCTAATTTTAGAGTCCAGGAGAGATTTATAAGTGACAAGCACTTTGGCCACACAGGTCTGCGGTCTCCTCCTCCTTGGTCTGCAAGCAGGGAGCAAACCTTAGGGGAACTTACAGGATGTCTTCCCTCAGCTTTGGCCTCCAATCCAGGGACCTCTGCTGAGCAGGTGCCATGGAGCAGCCAGGGATGGCTCATCCCAGATGGAGGGAAGAGACCCCTAAATGGAGCTGACTATCTGCCATGTTGTTCCTAAGACTATTTTACTTACAGGAAGTAGATTTAAAGGGGTTGGAGGCGGGGTAGTCTGCAAGAGGTCATTGAGAAAGCAAAAAGCATCAGAAAATCATTTCATACTCAAAACAAATTCACGGGTATTTTCACAGAGTTGGGATCTCTTATGGTGACTGTTGAAAAGGAGAGTGTCGGGCACTTGCTGAAGCTTGTGTGACCTCAGGCATATATAGATAGATAGATAGATAGATAGGTAGATATAGATATAGATATATATCTTTTTTTCCCCTATGGTTAAATTAGACCAGACTAGATCAAAGGACTTCAAAATGAAAGAAAGCTGCATTTATCCCAGAAGAATACTTCTCTCACCTCATCTCCTATAGATCCAGAATAGCTCCAAATCTCCAGGTTGCCTCGCTATTGATAGGATCCTCAGGCTCCAATGAAGCCAAGATTGGGGATCAAGATGGCCCCTTGCCTCCCACCTTTGGGTCTATCACTCCCCTTGTCAAATTTCTCTCAGTTCCACATCTTATTTTTCATCCACTTACCCTTGAGGACTTTGGGGAAATTAACTTTGGGACAAAGGACAAGAAAACCCCAAGAGTCGGAGATTGGCCACGTGTTCCTGGAGAGGGAATTCATCCAAGAATATGTGTGAAGACTGAATATCCCCTTCGTTTCCAGAGACCGAGATTCACTGGCTCAGATTCTGGACACAGGAAAGTCTGACTCTGTCCCGAATTTCTCGAATAATTGGACAAACCCAGGATCAGGTGGATGAGATACAGCTCAGAGGGTCACGGGGAGGGCTCGATGGGAAATTGAAGTCTCAGTACAGTTTCCCATGGGTCCCTTCAATTTAATGCAATTCAGCATTTATTAAATACAGATAATGTGCCGGCCACTTAAAGGCAAAAAAGGAAGCAATTCCTAAGCTGGAGAGTAGCCATTGCCAAACTCTTTGTTGTCTTAGGGCCCGCGGTACCTTGTTGTTGTTCAGCCTTGTCTGACTCTCCTGACCCCAATAGGGGTTTTCTCGGCAGATACTGTAGTGGTTGGCCATGTCCTTCTCCGAATCATTTTACAGATGAGGAAACTGAGGCAAACGGGATTAAGTGACCTGGCTGGGTCACACAGCTAGAATTCAGGTCTGATCCCACACCCAGTGTCCTATCCACTGCCTCATCACCCAGTGGCCTCACAGGACACGGTATGACCCCCAGTGGGAGGCCCCCCTCCCTTTCCCCTCATGGGTAACCACTAACCTGAGGTTCTGCCCAGGGACACAGAAGACTGGACATCACAAAGGAAACATCTGATACAGGGGAGACTGGAAGTTTCTGACACCCCCCCCCCCCATAATACTGCTCTTTTATAAAGTCATATAAGAAGGGATCCTCTGGGATGTCGGGCCCTAGGCAGCTGTCCATCCTGCCTACCCTAGTTCTAGGTCTGGGGACCAGAGCCCAAGCGGAAGAGCAGCAGCATCCGTCTCCTTTGGGGCCAGCTGGTGGCGGGTGCCCAGAATTCCAGAAGCTCAGGCAGGGACTTCTCCTGAGTCAGCCTAAAGACTTCCCCTAATGGGACACTCAGCAGTTGTAAGAAGGATTTTCCTTAATACCAAGTAAAATCTCACCCCTTCTGTCCCCTCTGGCTTCTAGTTCTGCCCTCGGGGGCTTAGCAGGAGGAAGGTGACCCTCCTTTCACTGGCGGCCCTCTGGAGAGGCAGCTCCTGGTGGAGCCTGGAGGCCAGAGTTCAAATCCAGCTGCAGACCCTGTCTGTGTGTAAGTCATTTTAACCCGTCTGCCTCAGCTTTCTCACCTGTGACCCTCCTCTTTAAGCGCCCCCTCCCAGGATCCCACGGGGCAGCGTCTGGGAGCCCTTCACCAACTTTAAAGGGTCCTATGAAGCTCGTTCCTTTGAAGGGACCCCTTACAGCCCCCGGGGAGCGGCGGCGCCCGGCGTGGGGAGCCCCGGCGCTGACGGAGCAGACCCCGCGGGGCGCCGAGCCTGGCTGGGCGGCGCTGCCCGGTTCCGCTCGCCCTGTGCAGGGGCCCATGGGTCCCTCAGAGGCGCTTCTCCACCCCGCGCTGCTCTTCGCCACTCCGCCGCGAGGTGGCGCCGTTTACAGACTAAACAGCCCGGGCTAAGCATGTTGACATGGGCCAAAGCGCGGCAGCCCCAGAGATACAAAGTGTCTCTGCGGACCATTTTTTACATTCGTTTTTTATTAAAGCTTCTTATTTACCAGCACGTGCCTGGGTGATTTTTCAGCATTAACAATTGCAAAACCTTCTGTTGCAATTTCCCCCTCCTCCCCTCCTCCCCCGGCTGGCGGGTGGTCCCCCACATGTTAGATATGTTAAAGTGTGTGTTAGAGCCAATATATGCAAATGCACATTTATACAGTTCTCTCCCGCACAAGAAAATCGGATCAAGAAGGAAAAAAACCGAGAAAGAAACAAAATGCAAACGAACAACAACAGAAAGCGTGAAAATGGGATGTTGGGTCCACACTGTTCCCATGATCCTCTGGGTGCGGAGGGGTCTCTCCATCCCTGAACAACTGGAACTGGCCTGAATCCTTTCCTTGCTGAGGAGGGCCACGTCCATCAGGATGGATCATCACGTAGTCTTCTTGTTGCCAGATCTCCTGGCCCTGCTCATTTCCCTCAGCAACAAACAGTTCCTGTCAGTCTGACAGTAAATCCAGCCTTCTACAGCCACGGGGCTCCACCGCTTCCAGGGAAAGAGCAAGAATTTCTGTCTGTTTTTCTAGGACCAGGATTGTTCGGTGCAGAACCCCCCGCCCCCCCCCCCTCCAGTCCTGCAGCCGGGATTGTTCGGAGCACCCAAATTCTCAGGTACAAGTGATCATCTTCCTCCAACAGTAGATTTGACTGGTCTCAGTGACTTTGAAAAAGTTGGCGTTCTAATACAGACCGAAGAAGAGTTTTTCTTTTTTGAAAAAAAATTATTTTTATTTTTCTGGCACCCACTTTTCTCAATTAATCCTTGTAAAGAGCAGGCCCTGATGAAAAGAGTTAAAAAGGAGGAAAAAAAATTGCACCAACCTACACTACCAAGCCAATCCTATAGCATGTGCAACCATGCACACCCAGAGTCCTCCACCTTTAAGATAAGGGAGGTACAATGGGAAAAGAGTTTTCTCTCTGCCCTGGCTCACTTCCCATCACCAAAATGAATGTTCCCTGAGTCTAGGATGGAGTGGGGGAGGGGAGGGGCAGCCGGTGAGCATTTGTACTGTCACTCACAATCAGGTCACTTGATGCCCAAGGTAATTCCACTCCTGTCGACTAATTCATCTAAGAAGAAAAAGGACTCCATTCAGATGTCACACATGTTTCCGTGTCCATAGCCTGTGGGGGGGTTATATATAGATACATAGTATATATGTGGGTGTATATAAATGTATCTATGTGTATATCCATGTTATATATATATTCTTTTACTGAAAAATCATGTGTTTCTTTTTGCTATTGAATTCAATTCCTGTTATAATTGTTCATATCCTTTTCCCACATGTTTTAAATATGTCTGCATTGGAATATCTTTAATTTTATTTTTAATGTTGTATCATTTCTCTTCACTGACTTTTTAATTTCTTCTCACACTTAGAAAGTTCAAAATACAAAGTACCTGCTGTTGTTCAGCCAGGTGAGAAATCCTCACCAAAACGTCTGAATCCTGAGCCGGCCACAGGCGGGATGGGCTCGCCCTCAGCTTCGGGCCATCCTGCTCTCTTCCTCACCATCCCCTCCTGGCCTCTCGGGCTCAGGGTTTTTTTTATCGAAAGGTTCTCATGTCCTAAGACTCCTGGACCGTCTTGTTTTAGCTCCAGGTCACTTGCTCACCAAGTCCTGGCCTCTGGATTTTCCAGAATGATGATCAGCCCAAGGTTTACTACTAATGGAGGCTTTGGAGTTCAATGCCTCTGAAATGACCACATCCTGACTCCTTCCTGCCATTTAAACCGGCCACTTTGTCCCAGAGTCCAACCGTTGGTTTATGAATTAGACACTGAAGGTACAAGATGCAAGGGATGCTGGGACTGGCCAGCAGACGTAGCCAGCTACGAGCTGGGGATTCCATGCTGCTTCTAACTGTTCCATTCCTTTGGGAAGGACCCATGAGTTTGGACCTGAGCCTAGTAGCTTTGTGGGGGGTATATGGAAGGAGACCAGATTTCCAAGTTACTGAGAGAACTGAGAATGAGACCAAGTATCTGCAAAAGGGATTTCCTGCCATTTGTTGTAGATTCTGGAGAGATACTTTGTGACCCGATGGAGAAACGAGCTCCGGGGCAGAAATAGAGAAAAAAAATGATGATGGATTATAGTCCTCAGTGTCAAGTACAAGGTCTCCACAGAAGCACAGCCATCTTACAGAAGCACAGCCATCATGCTTCTGTACTACTTGGACTTGGGATTCTAGACAACTGAGAGTGGATCCCCCACCCAGGGAGCCTTTTCCCTCTTAGCAGAGGCTCAGTCTGCGTAGGAGAGCCTCATAAGCAATCTTGTATTCTTTGGTATATTCTCATCTGCAGAATCTCTCTGATTCTGATTTGCTTCTATAAACTCATTCATTATTCATTTGTGATGTCTTTTGTGTGAAGGGTGACTGGTGGGAAAATTAAGCTGATGAGGGTAAGCTAAGGGTGACCTTTCCCCCTTCAGAAGGATTGGGGAAAGAACATTCTGAACCCCCACACATTGGACTATTTGACTAGGAATATTGGAGGGGGACAAATCAACATAATTCTAACCCGATTCCCCTCTCGGGGCAAGGAGCGATCACTTAGTCTCTGTAGGTCCTAGACCCTGCGGGCTCCTTCCCCAGGCTAGCACGCCGGCTGCTCCCACTCTGCCAAAGTGAGCCAGATCTTACACGAGATCTTCCCCTGTCACATCTATTCTGACGGCACTTACACATATCACCCCAATCCTTACAAATATCAAAGAGTGTGACCCATTTTCCAAGGGAGTCGCTGAAGTAAATTTTAGTGTGGCTTAAATATTCTAGTTAAAAAATCAAGTTCACTTCTGCAAGAGGGAAGAGCTTTGCTCTTAGATAACTTTATCTGAAGAGGATCTGGGGTGGTTAGTGGGCTGCCAGCTCGTCTGACTCACCATTATAAAAGCAGGCAAAAACAAGCTCCCATAATAATACGCTGTATTAAAACCATCAGTGGGTGCTGCGAGGCTCCCTGTCCTCTGCCCCTGCCAGGTCACTTTTAGGGTGCTGGATGCCTTCTGGTACCACTTTTAGGGTTGGAGTCGGGAGCAGGCACATTTAGAAGAAGGCAGCCCGTGTGAAGGAGGGCCTTCAATTCCTGCCAAATGAGGGAACCGGATGCTGAACCTGAAGAAGAGAAGGCTCAGGACTTGGGCATGGGGTGGACACAGAGAGTGTACTTGCAGCCCTGCCACATGGATCAGACTGTTTACCGCTGGAAATCAGAACTAATGGTCGGAAGTGTGGGGAGCAAGTACAGAGATGTAACAAAACAACCTGAATTGGCCAAAAAAAAAAAATCCAAAATAAAAAAAAGACAAAAACAAAACAAAACAATAAAACAACTTGCTCACGATAGTTGTCCAAATTAGAATGGGATGCCTTAGGAGGTAGTGAGCTCCCCATCACTAGAGGGGGCAGCCATTGGTCGAAGATATTCTATAAGGGCAACAGACATCCTTCTCAACACAGATTCTGTGCTATTTCATGGTTGTTTCATTAAGGACCAGAGAAAAAAGGGGTCAAAGTGGGCTGAGGGAGTCCAGGATGGCTGACCCCCACTGCTCACGTCCCAGTATTGGGAATAATTTTTTGTCCAGCTCTTTCAGAAAAGGGAACTGAGGCTCCCAACCGCCACGCTAATGCTCCTGGTAGCGGCGGCTCTGGGGTTCTGGACCTCGTCCCTGGGCTCCCGGTGTGAGATACCCTTTCCATTGGCCCAAACTGCTTCGTTAAGCCTCTCCCCGGGCTGAAAGCGATATTCCCTCCCTCCTCCCACCTCCTGTGGCCCTTCCTGGACGCGGCTGGGCCTGCAGCTGTTGGTGTACCGTCTTAGCTTTCCTCCTGGCCCACGAGGGCAAGGACCCGGAGGGATCGGCCGGCACATCATCTCTCCGAGGCCCTGCCCACTCCCCAAATGCCGGAGAAATGAATGAATGGATTGAAATTATGGGGCTGAGCTCGAAAGACCCAAGTGGGCCCTGCTCAAGTCTCAGATCCCGAACCTCCAGAAAAAAATGAAATCCAAGTTAATCCTGGCGTTTGTAAAAGGCCGGTCGGCTCAGCGGGCGTTCCCGGGGTCCCTTGGGAAGAGCGAGGAGGATAATGGAATCTGGCCGGTGATGGGGGAAATTCTTGGAAAGGTTGGGATATTGAATAACTGCTCAGAAGCCTTGGAATGTCCCAGTTGGCATAAATTAATGGCTTAGAGATACAGGGTAATGGGAGGTCTGCCTCCAACTCTAAGAAAAGAGTCAGGGCCCAGCTAAACCGAGCCGCATGCTGACCACTGGCACCGAGGCATTAATTACCTAAGGGAAGACATATCCATCAAAGGTTTTCCTTCAAAAATTAAATGCAGATTGGCCCCTGCTCTGCTTCCCAGCCAGTCAAACCCATTTTGCAAAGCAGGAGACAAACAGCCTCTGTTCCTCCTTCTTTCCCTCAAGAGAAGCCGTGGAGGGCCGGCTCCCATTCGCTCGCCATTTAGAATACAGCCAGGTGACCCCACACCTTTGGAAGAGAAATTCTTTACCTTAGATCCTTTGCCCAAAAGCCAAGTTTAGCATAACCTCTGGGCTACCCCCTCAATGTAGATTTATACCGGCAGGGTAACGTGCTCCCTTCAGAGCAGAAGCCCTTGGGTTCTAGGAAAAGCTCCGTGGGGCTGCAATTCTGACATTGTAGCTCATGAGCCCCCACCATTGTGCTTCCCATTAGTAATCAGCTGGTGTAGCTGTTAGTAAAGACATTTATTAAGATGACATAATAAAAAGAATAGCTAAAAACACCAGAGGCACAATTTCCCATAGATATACAAAATGTCCATTGTCAAAGTGGGCTCAGATCCGAAGTATAATGATAAGGCTCATATGTAGGATGTGTGTGTGGCAAAGGCAACCCACAATTCCTCATAGTACAGGAAGTCTCTGTTTGTCTGTCTGCTCATCTCTCTCTCAGTTTTTCTTCCCCACCCCCAGCCTCCAGAATCCTTATCCAGATTCCCTTGAATACACCATCTCTGGGTTGCTTAGCCTGTGTCTCCGGGTACTCTCCCCATCACTGATTTTTCCCCCTCTGCTCTCAGGAGTATAGTTCCTTGGAAATTCTCTCCTCAACTGGCTGCCTTTCTATATTTGTCTCTTTCCGGTTAGTTTGACACTTTGTGATCCCATCCTGGGCTGGCGTGTGTTTGGGAAAGGTGGTGGCCCAAGATCTGCTCTCTACATGTGAGCCACAGAATCCCTCTAAGTTGGAAGGGACCTAAAGGTCATGTGGTCCTGTCAGCACCTGGATTAGTATTTTCTCTTCAACATCCCAACGATCAGAAAACACCAGGCTAAGGATCTCCAGGTTTGAGGAGTTCATTACTTCCTGAAGCAGCTCATTCTACTTTGGGGCAGCTCTGACAGTTAGAAAATCCCCCCCACCCCACCCTTATATGGGTCTAAAACTATCTCCTTGAATTTCTAGCCTTTGGGTCTTATTCTTCCCCCTGAGCCCATCAGAAAAAGCCTGATCCCTATCCCTGTTCCACATGACCACCTGTTTAATACTTGGATGCCGCTGTTCTGTCCATGCTTCTTCATGACTCCTTCACTACCCCCCTCGCCTCTCTCTGCTGTTACCCAAATTACAAATGTCCTTCCGAAAAATGGGGCCCAGAACGGAACCCAATTTTCCACCTCAGGTCTGACCAGGGGGACAGTGGGATACTCCCCTCCCTAGCTCTGGATGTGACTTCTTCCCTAATACAATGGAAGATCTCATTGGCTTTCTCTGGCAGCCATATCAGGCTGTTGACTCATACTGGACTTGCAGTCCACTGGAATCCCCAGAACTTCTTCAGACAAGTTGAACTCTTGTCTTTTCCTCGGTTTTATTCTTGCATCACTGATCTTTAGCTTGGATTAATCAAACAGAAGATCATGGACTTAGGAAGGGACTTAAAAGTTCTCAAACCAAGGGGTAAAATCAGGACAGAAGATCCCCCTCAAATAAATAGCTTTTGGAAGACATTATTCAGCATCACACATTTAAGAAGAACATAACATAGCAGTAAATGCATAGAACAGCATAAGCTAAGGGTATGGGTAACCTTCTTCTCCCAGTGGCCATGTGACCCAGAGGTCACTTTTCTAATGACCTTGGGGCTGCCCAGTTCCCAAACTTCCATGGGCAGATCGATGTTTCCCCCTCCCGCCAGTGCTCACAAACCACTCAGTGAGGATCCTCTTTCCTTTAGTTGGGCCCATCCCCCTCCAGAACCACCTGTCTCTGCTTCTCTCATTATCTTGTGGCTTTCGATGGGACCCTCGAGTGTCCCATTGGTGCCCGTGATCACAGCTGCTTCCGGATTCCTTGTGTATCCACATCCCAGGTGCAGTTCTTTGTCCACTAAGTCACCCAGAACTCTCGGGGGCCAGGGAAGGGTGAGGGGCTCATCCCCTTGCCTGTAGTGGTCTGTCTCCCTCAAGAAGTGGGCATTTACGTTCTGATCCAATTCGGTTTAATATAAACCAATTATGTTTAGTGCTTGAAAACTAGTATTAATGAGCCAAAGGATATTTTAGCCAAAGGAGATAAAATGCAAAAAGGTACTAACAAGTCACAGATATCCTTATGCTCCTGGGCGAGCCAGACAGAGCCTATCCCACATCTCAGCCTGAAAATCTATGCTTCCTCCTGGTATATACAACATGTACTGAGAGTGTTGGAACAGATCATTGTTCTGAGCCTCAGTTTACCCATCTGTACAGAGACAGTGCTGAAGGTTCTTTGGCAGGGAGTGTTGGTCTTTGGTTGTTTTCCAGACACAAAAGGCAAGAAAGTCACGTACCTAGGAGGCCCTTATTTTAATATCTCTTTAGCCAAATAAGGGTCTGGGATGGCCAAGAGGCCTGATGGTTGGCCCTGAGTCCCCCCCAGAGCTTTTCAGGGGGGCTTTTCACAAAGAGCTGTAAGGAGAGAGGATGAAAGGGAGCAGAGAGGAGCATAAAATGGATGGAGGGGCTATAATCGGGGTAGCAGCTCTATCCTGACACCCCCCTGCTAAATGCCCCAGAAACCTCAGGGCCCTGACCCTTCATCAAAGCAGCCCCCATAGCTGAGGAGCCACCTTGCTGGCAACAGCCCCCATAAATCTCCCCTCCTGGCCCCTCATCCCATCTCCACCATTTGCCAGCCAGCTCCAGAGGCTATGACAGAGGGCTGGGCATTGAAAGTTTGAGAACAATAAAGGGGAGCAAGGAGGAGCTACCGGGCAGATCCAACCCCAACACCTGGATGCTACATTCCTCACCCTCCGGCAGGCATCCAGCAGGGGCCGCTTTGCCCCGAGGGTATCAGGACTGGTTCCAGAAGACCTTTGTCCAGAGGGTATCAGGACTGGCAGCTTTGGGACTTGTCCCTCTATAGACTGGAGGTTTTTCCAATGGGATCATAAGATTTAGGATGGAGGAGCCCTCGGATATCCCTAGTCTAAATTCCCTATTTTATGGAGGAAGATTACTCAGTTCCTATGTATCAGAGGGGAAATTCAGTCTCTCCAACAAGGGAACCAAGTCTACCTTGTTTTTCCTGGACAGTTTTATACCTTCCATCTTCCCTGGAGGAAAAGGACCTCACCCAAGGGTCAAGGAAGAAGAAGCAGGGTTGAGCGACAGCCAGGAAGACTGGGTTCCAGAGCTTCCTCAGAGGCTTTCTAACGGGCAGCACCTAATTTTGCCAACCTTCCATACCCTGTGCACTCCATTATGAGCTAATGGGATCAGCCCCCCTCCAACTCCTGCCCCCGGTTATTGGCTACAAAGCGACTAACCTCTCACAGCCTCCAGTGGCCGAGTCCTCAGGGCCATGGAGGGGGCTGCCGGTACCAATGAAATTACGAATTCTGTCAGCAGCAACATCATCATCACCTACAGTGGCATCATATCCCAACCTGTTGCTGTGGTCAATACGGTCAGGGAAATATGGTCTTTCAAGTGCAGCTTAAATGTCATTCATTCTCCCAAAGTGTAGGTCACTCCTCTGCTCAAGAAGCTTCTCTAACTCCCTATTGGATTAGGACCCAAACTCCTCCCTGCTGGATAAAGCCCTTCACAGCCTCCCTCTCTTCCTAGGCTGATTGTCCTGTTCACCCTCATGTCCTCCCCTCTTGAATCAGATCGACCTCCTCACTATTCTCAAGCTCTCAGCTCAAGCATCCCTCCATGGGGGCCCTCCAGATTGCCCCAATTATTGGTGCTTCCCATTCATGGGGCGTGGGATGAGTCACGTGAGAATATCTTGTTTTCCGCTCCTTCTGCCCAAGGGAATATTCGAAGGTAGATTCTTGCATGTCCAGTGCTGGACACGGTGACTGGCTCACTGCGGGGACTTAGCAAACGTGTGTTGATTGAATATTCACACAGTTCAAGGCCAATGGCATCAGTGTCTGAGGAAAAGGAAGGTGAAAGCAGAGCCCCAGATACGTCTACCCATCCACGGAATCGCTCCTGTGTCAGAGGATAAGATTGGTTAGAATTCTAATAGAAGTCCCTAAAGAGCAGTGAAGGGTGAGCTCATCCCTGTACAGAAGCACTGTCCACTAAGACATGGGAGTCCAGTAGCGCAAGGCGACCCTCTGGACCTCCCAGGACTGGGAAGGAACAAAGGCACAGACTCAAGACAGTCATCATCAACACAAGATGGAAGTGCTGGGATTCTTGACCAAGCAGTCTTGGGAGCGGCTCTCCTCCCCTCTGCCTCAAGGCTCCTTCCAGGCTTTCTTCAAGGCTCAGGGACTGCTGTCCCCCCCAGCTGCTAACACCTCCCCCCACAAATGACTGCACATATTTTGTATTTCATTTCCCACGTATACACTGTGTTCGTATTTTTCCAAATAGAATGAGAGTCCCACGATGACAGGAGCTATATTATTTTGGAGGATTTCTTTGTAATCCTGGTGTCTGTCATGAGATCTAGAATACAGTAGGTACTTAATAAATGCTTACAGTATACCAAGTGGAGAGGAGGGGGTTCAAGTGAGGGCTCCTGAAGGAGCACCTGAGCTAAAACTAGAAGTGATGAAAAAATTTTAAAAAATGAAAAAAACGTGCTCCCTAAGATCCCCTCTCATCAACTTTTTTTTCCCCCTATACCATCCTTTGGAGTTCAAGATCAGTTGGAAAGAGTTTCTGTCTGAGCATAAAAAGGTGAGTGAATCCGCAGTGTCCCTGGAGGCACCGGCCGCTCTATTTGTCCCTAGGACCCATCTGGCACCCGGTATACCGAGATACTTGTGAATTAATGGATTGATTGATTCCTGCTCCAAGCAAGACAGAGAGCTCACAGGCACCCAAAGGCGTGCCTCAGACCCTGGAGAACCTTCATCTCCTTGGGAAGCTGGGAGAGCCTTTTCCCCGAGATGAGGGTCCAGATCTTCTCTGCTGAACTCTCAGATGTTCTGCTGGGACAGAGAGCACCCTGGGAAACATGCTCACTAAGTCACTGGGTGGGGAAAGGGGCTTTTAAATCAACTGACCAGTGCTCACACACTTAAAGGGAGTGAGGCTGTCCTCCAAGTCTGGCTCCCACCTCCCATTTACTTCCAGGTTGGGATCCAGCCTCCTTTGGATAGGCGATGGACCTCAGAGGAGATAGGAGTGAGAATGGATCCCCAAGGAGGATGGGAGTAACAGTGAGTCCCCGGGGGGGGGGAGCCCAAAGCAGAGACCCTTGTTGGGTACCCTCACAGCAGGTTGGGGCTGGGCGCCGAGGGCCTGTCTTTCGGAGCCTGATGCCCACTCTGGAAGGTGTATTTAAGTCCGGGGACTGAGGCTGGGCCTTTAATCATGTCCAAATTGCTGGAGCGGCCACCAGGGTGTACGCCAAAATGAGCCGCTCCCTGGGCTCAGCCGTTAATTCTGGTGAAAACCAGTCTAATAAATGGCTAAATTAAGAAACTGAGCGGGCCTTTCCAATTAGCCCAGATTCCGCCCTAAGTGGTAGGTTGGGACTAATTTTCCCAAAATAAGTTCTCTCCCATGCCCTGTTTGCAAACCAGCAGAAAGCCTAGACTGGCTGAAAAGTGGAGACTGACCTGCTCCAAGGGAAGGACCTTCTGGACCCATCAGTGGTGGCCCTAAAAAGGTTCCACGACCGGGGCAAAGTAACCAAGGCCTACTTCCTTGGAGAAGGATTTGCCATTTAACAATGGACTCCAAACCTCTAGGCTTGCCCAGCAAGGCTGGGTGGAACCCAAAGCAACCAGGACCAGGGGGCCTCTCGAGAGTGCAGTGGACTCCTAGCCCTGGAGCACTCTGGGAAAGAGCCAGCCTTTGGCTCATCATGGGTGACTCTGCTGAGTCTGACTCTTTGAGTGAGGGGGGTGGGGCTGCTCTCCTTTCTCTTTCTCCAACATGGAGTTCCTTTTCTCCTCCCACCCACCCGGGGTTGGGGGGAAGGCAGCACAGGAAAAGTCCTTGCCTCCACTCACACCCATTTTCCGGAGCAGTCTCAAAGAGATTGCACAACTCCCCCAATGCCATAAGGCTAAAAAGACCCAGGTCTTCAGACACACTTGTAATCAGAGCTGCCATTAGGGATGGCAGTGTTGGGCCCTGGATAGTGGCTTCGGGGCTCCATCCTGGGCTTTCTTCTCTTCTCTCTCAGTGCCTCTTCACTTGGTGATCTCTCCAGATCCCATGGATTTAATTACCATCTTTATGATTCTGATTCTCACATCTTGCCTTTTCTGCCCTAATCTTTCTGCTGACCTCCAATCTCATATTTCTAACTGCTTTTCAGACATTTTATTCTGCACGTCTAGTAGACATCTTAAACCCAAGACATCTAAAACAGAACTCATGGTCTTTCCTCTTAAGCTCTGTATCCTCCTTCCCATCTTTCTTGTTACCATCAAAGGCACCTCCATCCTCCAAGTCCTTCAGGTTCTCAACCTGGGGGTCATCTTAGATTCCCTCACCATCTCTTACCCCCTATGTCCAATAGGATGCCAGGATCTGTCTATTTCTGCCACATCTTTGGTAGATTCCACCTCCGCAGCATCGCTTCTTTTATTTCACCTCTGCAATATGTCTCTTGTTCATTTCACTTCTGCAGCATCTATTGCTCATTGCACCTCTGCAACGTCTCTTGTCCATTTCACCTCTGCAGCATCTCTTGTCCATTTCATCTCTGCAATGTCTCTTGTCCATTTCACCTCTGCAGCATCTCTTGTCCATTTCACCTCTGCAATGTCTCTTGTCCATTGCACCTCTGCAGCATTTCTCAAACAGCCTCTTCTCTCCTTTGACAATTTCCCTGCACTGAAATGAAGATCCTTGTGAACTCATGCCTAGATTTTCAGAATAGCTGATGGTTGGTCTACATGCTCCAATCCATCCTCTGTTTAGCCACTAAAGTGAATTTTCCTAAAGTGTAGGTCTGACTCTGTCATTCCCTCCTACTCAAAAAACTTCAATGGTTCCCTGTTGCCTCCTGGAAGAAAATAAAAATGTTCTATTTGACCTTCAAACCACTACTCTTCCAGTCCTTTTATACTTTACTCCTTGACACATGCTCTTTGATTCAGCTATAGCCTCTTGGTAGTTCCTAAGAAGACATTTCCTCTCTTGACTATCTTTTGCCTCTTTTTGTATCCCCAGTGCTTAGCACAGTGCCTGACACATAGTAGGTGCTTAATGGATGTTTATTAATTGACTGACACTCACTGTGGGAAACACTATACTTTAATTAGACAGTTGTTATTTTCCATAGATCCTCCAGACTGTTGTCCAACCCAGTTTCCCTTCCCATCGGAAAAGAAAAGGGGCTGAAGGAGTCTGGTGTGGCCCTGCAAGGAGCCAGTGAGCTGGAGTGAGAAGGACTTGGCCTCAAAACTGGGAGTTCCAGGTTCTGTCTTCCCCTCACACCATTCTGGCCCTTCCTGCCTGCACAACCTTGGGCAAATGACTTCCTTTCTCAGTACCTTAGTTTCATCTTCTGTAAAATAGGCAAAAAAAAAAAAAATTGCTTTCATAGTTCCTCTCCTCAGCTTTTCTCTTTTTTTGCCTCAACTCTCTCTCCAGTTCATCAGTGCCTAGGGCTTCACCCACTGGCCTTGAGTCCTCTACTTTTCCAATTATTGGAATATCCATTATTCCTGCTTCTCAGCTCACTAACAAGTTCATAGGATGAGAGCGTTAGAGCTCAAAACCATCTTGTTAAACTGACCAGCCCCTTCCATAGCAAAAGCAGTTTTAGGAGCATCTCTCTGCATTCAGTGAACCCACCACCATGTAATGGGAAGCACAAGGCACTGAAGTCAGTCAGAATTGGGTTTGGGTCGAGGCTGTGCCATTTGCTAACAGTGAAAACTTGAGTAACATCTCCAACTTCTTCCTGCTCCACTCTCTTTCTCCCCCCGCTTCCCAGTGCTCAGGACCCTCATTCTACCATATGCATCTACACACAGAAACGTGTGTGTGTGTGTGTGTGTGTGTGTGTGTGTAAAATTCACCTCCATTATTTCATCTAGTTGTGGAAATAGCTCATCAGAGGATGCATTTGGGGAAGTTCTTTGCAGTCCCTTGACCACTCACCACTAGGAGGCACCCAATGCCACTTCTGGTGTGCATAGGCATTCAGGTGCCTCAGAGGCCCTGGAATCCAGCTTTCATTTTACAGATGAGGAAACTGAGTCACTGAGAGGTTAGAGAAGGCCACTTACCTGGAGACACACAGACAATAACGAGCAAAGCTGAGATCCAAACCTGGGCTTTCTGACTCTGACTAGGGCGCTCTTTCCACCGAGCCAAGGTCCTGAGTGGGAAGTGGTCTCCAAGTCGATCCTGTCCGGGATCAGCAGACCCTGTTATAGCATCCCTACTATGAGTACGAGTGTCTGCTTCCGCATCTCTAACGGGTGGTCATTCAGCCTCTGCTTGTGGCCCTGGGTGAGGGGAAGCCCCTTTCTTCCTGAGGGGGCCCCTTCTACCTTAAGCCAGCTCTGGTCACCAGGAAGGCCTTCCTCATTTGAATCTCGAGTCCCTGCCTCAGTTTACCACAGTCACCGCCATTATTTCCTGACCTGGGATGCTAGCCCAGAGGAGAGTCTGATTGTATGGGGACAATTGTATGGGAGCCTGGCCCCCCGGGCTTCAGAACAAAATGTGTGTACTCCAGCGCGGGAGGAGGGGCTCCAGCTCCGGGTCACTGGGATCCTGGAAGGCTTAGCAAGAGCCCAGATCCTATCAGTCAAAAAGTATTTGCCTTTCTGCTTCCTAAGGTCGAAAGGGCCCTCGAGAGGCTGATAACGGCCTCTCTTGTCTGCCAGGGCTCGGCTCATCAGGACACAACCTTAATCCAGCCAGTTTTCCATCATTGGATAGTGCCGGGCAAGACATCAGAAGCCCCAGGTTCAACCCCCACCGACCCACACACTTCTTACCCCCTGGGAATAAGTGTTCCCATCTGTAAAATGGGGTTCCTAATGTCTGTGGACTTCTGGCTCAGAAACAAAACATTACTACCAGCTCTCTCTATATCATAGGAACCTTCCTCTTTGCCTTGTTCTTTGTCTCTTTCTCTATCTTTCTGTCTCTCCCTCTTTGTCTCTTCTCTCTCTGTGTCTCTTTCTGAGTCTCTGTCTCTTGCTGTTTCTGTCTCTCTCTCCGGTGTGTGTGTGTGTATCTCTTTCTCTGCCTTTCTCTATGTCTCTCTGTCTCTGTCTTTCTCTATGTATCTCTGTTTCTCTATCTCTGCCCCACCTTTATCTCTTGCTTGTGTATGTGTGCGTGTGAGACATTTGCTCCCAGTTATCGGGCTCTGAAATGGGCCAAGCCCAGCCTCCGCTGCCGGCCTGTTCCGGTCCCTTCCGGAGCGACATCTGCCCAGGGTCCCCAGGGTCCGACAGGAGCCGCCCAGCCAGAATGAGAGGAGAGGGCACCCGGGAGACCCATGGCACAGGGGAGCAAGCGCTGACTCTGGAGTCAGAGAGGAGGCCGGGGGTTGGATCTGACTGGGCCAAAGCTCTTTAACCTCCTGTGCCTCAGTTTCCCTCATCAGAGCTGATCTTGCGCTCTTGGAGCTCTCAACCTGGGCAGATCCTATGGCCTTGGGGTCCCAGCCCTCATTCTCTCTGGTCCCAGCCCAGAACCAGACCCCAGGGGATGGCCACTGCACGCTCAGGGGCAGCCAGCTGTACAACCAGAATGGGCACTCACAGGCCCGAGCTCTGGGACCTTTCTGGTGGGAAGCGGGGCCGGAGCTTTTGTATTCTCCCCCACATCCTACAGAAAACGGGGTCACTGGTCTGCCTGGTCGAGGTGCGTCCCGCACCTTCCACACTGCAGATCGCAGCTCCTTTGCAGCTCCACTGTCCAATTGCTGCTGTGGCCAAAGAGCCCACCCCACACCTAAAAGGATGCCCTCCCCCCTCTGACTTCCTGCAAAGGACAGCCCAGATCCCCCTTCCTCACCTCCCCAACCCCCCACGGCTCTCCTTTCCTCTTGCAGTTACTCTGAGTCATTTCTTTCAGCTGGGCTTCCCAGCCCTCTCCAGCCCCTTCCACTAGAAGCTCTTTGCGGGCAGCTGGGACCTTGCCTGTCTTTATCTCTTCTGTCTAGCGCCTAACGATTACTCAGTGCTTGTCAAATTGATTGGAATCTTTTTTGAAAGGGAAAAATAAATCCTATTTTCCCACAAATACCCGTTCCTCCCCCTCAGTTACCTGATTTTTGAATGAGTAAGGGATGCCGGCAGACTGATTAGTTGAAGACGAGGACCTGGAAGGGCTCAAGATCTGATTACAGAGAGGATGGGAGCCAGAGGCAGCAACAGGGCAGGAGCCTGGCCCCGGGTTCAAATCCAAGACATCTTCTGCAGTGGGTCTGCTGTTCACAAGCTGCATTAAATCCTGCAGAAGTGACTCCTGTTAATGAGACAGGCTCCCCAGAGGCCATTTATCTGGCCCAATGTCAGCTCCACCCAGGCAGCATCCAGTGTGGAAAGAGTGGTGGGTGGGGCTCAGGAGACCCTGCTTTTGGATCCCGTCTCTGACTGTGAGAGCAAAGCTCCTCAGGCCAAAGAAAGCATGGGTCCAGCCCTTGCTCTGTGTGAAGGCCCACTGCACCACTCTTTGTTTCCCCAAGTGCCAGGGAGCTAAAAGCCAAAGCAACCGTGGTGGGTGCATTAGGTCACTACCCACAAAAGTGCAAATTACTTTTCCTAAGCCATCTTGCCTCCTCTTTGCTTTCCAGAATTGCCTCCTGGTGGACCCCCTCTCCTTGTCTCATCCTAGCTCCAGCCTTGCCTCTTAGTGGACCCCTCCCCTAGCCTTATCCTAGCTCTCCAGCCTTGCCTTTTAATGGACCCCCTCCCCTTGTCTATCCTAGTTCTCCAGCCTTGCCTCCTAGTAGACCCCCTCTCCTACTTTAGGTAACCTACTAGAATGTAGTCCAGCTAGAAGAGTGGACTGGCTATTGTCCATCTTCCCTCTCACCCTTCCCTTTCTCAGCTCTGTCTGCCAAATATGAAATGGATCCTTTCTTTCCTTCTCCACCCACTGAAATCCCTAAGGTCTAACTTGGAGGCTTCCTCCTCGGTGGAGCAGTCCCTGCTCTTTCCTCAGTTTCCCTATTGGAGGAAAATGAGCTTGTCCTCCTCCCACTTCTCCCAGATCTTTGTCTAAAATCCTCCTGGAGAGACTTAGATGAACTGATGCTGAGTGAAATGAGTAGAAGCGAGAGAACATTGTCACAGCGACAACAAGATGATCCCATGATCAATTCTGATGGATGAGACTCTTTTCAACAATGAGCTGATTCAAGGCAATCTAATAGACTTGGGAGAGAGAGAGCATCTGCTTCCAGATGGGCCTGAATGTGGATCACAATATAATATGTTTATCTTTTTTGTTGTTGTTTGCTTGCTTTTTTTCTTTCTCATTTTTTTTCCTTTTTTAATCTGATTTTTCTTGTGCAGCATGGAAATAGGTATAGAAGAATGGCACATGTTTAACCCGTATTGGATCACTTGCTGTCTAGGGCAGGGAAGGTGGGGAAAGAGAGGAAGAAAATTTTGGAACACAAGGTTTTGCAAGAGTGAATGTTGAAAACTGTCTTTGCAAACATTTTGAAAATAAAAAGCTATTATTAATATATATTATATATAAATATATACAATATTTATATATAATATATGTAAATAAAACTCCCTTTAATTATAATAATTCAAGCAGAATCATAAGATACTAGCTCTAGAGAAGGGAAAGGGGAGGTGAACTTTCCTTTAAGGAGCATTTTTAAAAATCTGCCATGTACCGGTCACCATACTAAGCACTTTACAAATATCTTATTTGATACTCACAGGAACCCTGGGAAGAAAATGCTATTAGATTTTTATTTATTATAATAAATAATATACTTATTATATTATTATTTATAGTTGAGGAAACTGAGGCAGAGGTGAAGCCCGTTCCTCTCATTTCACAGCTGGAGAAACTGAAGCCCAGAAGCTGCCGAGAATTGAAAAGACCCTTCGGGAATGATACAGATTGTACCTGATTAACCAACGGGTTGATTGTGTATATTTTCCCCGGGATAACCTCCCCCTACCTGTACAGACAAACAATTGCAAACTCTAAAGATCAGGTCTGGCTCAGCTCTAGCTTTCTAGCCCCAGTACCTGGGACACTGCGCGGCTCCCGTGGCTTTTTCTGGAGAGGATGTGGGGAGTCAGGGGAGAAGAAGGCGCCAACGGGCGGCTCTCTGCCCTGGCGAAGGCTGTTCCCAGGCTGGACATTAGAGACTCGAGAGCACTGGGGTATCCCAGTCCCAGAGCGGGGAAACAGCCCCAGAGCGGGGGAATCAGTCCCGGAACCTGCCTTCGACGAGTTTGCAGGCCAAGGGCCGGGGCGGATTGCACATAGACCTCCAGGAGGAAGGCCCTGCTTCCTCTCCCGAGCCGGGCAGCTGCAGAGGGGCCCTCTGGGAGGGCTGGCAATCCACAGCCCTTCGACCCGAAGCGGGGGCTTTGTCCACACATCCTGAATATACATCTCTGGGCCTGGGGTGCAACGGGAGAGTGGGGGTGCGGGGAGTCCTTGGGCTGCCCCTTTTGGCTGGGCCAATCTGAAATGTATCACAAAGCTGGAATCTGGAATGACAAAAGGCAATCGAAAAAGAAAAGGGGAAAGAAAAAGAGGGAAAAGTGTGAGTAGCCTGCTCTCCAGGAGGCTGATTGAGGAGATGAATAGCCACCTCCCAACCCCCAGCCCCACCAGGGCTTCAGATGAAGTGCTCAGAGGGGCCAGGAGGACCCGAGTTCAAATCCAGCCTCTGTGACTCTGCTTGCCTCAGTTTCCCCCTCTGCAAAAGGAGAACACTCCTAGCTCCCAATCCCGGAGCCCTTTGATGTGAGGCTCAAATAGGACGACGTATGTAAAGTACTTTGCAAATGTTGGAGCCTTGTATAAAACGATTAGCATAATGCTCTGGCTCTGGCAGACTGCACCTTAGGGGCCGAGGCTGCCCTCCCTGGCCCTCTTTCCCCGTCTGGAAGATGATGATTCGCTTGCCCGGATCCCCTCCTTCCCAGGGGAGCTCTAGACCACTTTGCAGCCTGAAGCTGCCCCGCCCCCCTCCCAATCCACACAGTCCCTCCATTCTGGTTTTAACCAGGGCACTTGGGTCCCCTCGAAACTCTTTGCCGAACTTGTCCCGGGCCCAGCAATCGAACACTGGTGTGTCTTTGGACGAGCCTCAGTTTCCTCGTCTGTAAAACGAATGAGTTTGACTGGGGGGGGGGGTGTTAATCTGGCGGAGGGCTGGGGACAGGGCAGGGGGTGGGGTGACAAAGCAGAGATTTCATCTCCTCCGGGGCTTTTTATCAGCCACGTGCCCTGGAGAAATCACTTCATCGCTGTCTGCCTCAGTTTCCTGGTCTGTAAAATGGGGATAAAAAGAGCATCTCCCTCAGGGGGCTGTGATTGATGGAGCAGCTCTCTGTAAGCACTTCCTCCCTGTCAGCCTGGACTACGGTCCCCAAGCACTGATTGAATGCCAGGCGGCCGCCAATCACTTGGCAAGCTTCTTTGTCCCCTCGTCCCCAGGCCTGAAGCTCAGCCCTGACAGGGGTGCAAAGGGAGCCCCGCTTGGCAGCTGTTGGGGGGGCGGGGAGCGGGCGTAGGGTGTGGGGGAGGGACGCGTTCCCTCTTCTTGGCTTTCTCGGACCAGGAGCGGGGTCTTCCTCGTGGGGCTCTTCCCGGGAGCTTCCCGCAGGTCCCACCCTGAGGGCTCCGGGGCATTCACTGTGGAGAAAAAGTCCTGATTGGAAAGGAGAGGATCTCACCTTGGCTATTTCCAGGCAAGTTTTTCAGCCTCAGTTTCCCCACCTTCAAGATGGGGGTGGGGAGGATTGGGCTAAATGACTTTTAAGGATCCTCTCAGCTTCCTGTTCTGGGGTCTTTATTCTGTTCCAAACAAGGGGGCAGAGGGCAGAGCTGTGGGCAGAGCCCCCGAGTTCCACAAGTGGCAAAAGGGGAGCAGGGAGAGAGAAAACCCTTTTCCTGGGCCGGGGACTCCTCTCAGGGGGTCAGAGCGGCCGAGGGATTGTCCAGGAGTAATAAATCTGCCCCCTCCTCCGGACTTTTCTTCCCCAGACTCTGACTTGGCCAAGATGGCCGCGAGGGTCCCAGAGGGGAAGGTCCAAGGTCAGTGACTTGTGAGCCAGCATTTCTCCGACGTGGTCACGTCTCTCCAAACGCACTGCGTGCTCTCAACCCCCCCCCCCCCACACACACACACACACGGAAAGGGGGCTTTGTCATCGGTGCAAAGCAGAACTCTGGAAATGTTGGGTCAAATATGTGGGGCGGGGGGGGGGGTAACAAGAGAAATGCATCATGGGATGCTGGGCTGCCCAGGGGCCGTGACTGTCCAGGAAGAGGCAGAGGGCGAAATTCCAGGGTCAGGGGTCCCGAAGGGGGCTCTGGGGAGTGGCTGCTCTGCCCAGTGAGCCCCAGGGACAGGACGATCCCAGCTCGAAGTGAGAAAGAACCCCTGGGAGCTGTGGGGGCCGGAGCAATCAGCTGCTTCTGAGGGGAGCAAGTGGGCTCGGACCCATGGGGGCAAATCCCCTGATAATAATGGCGCCTTCCTCACGGTATTGGAGTAAATGTTCATAAACATGTAAACTGCGGCCTTTCTCGTGTCTCCCCGAGCTCAAGAGGCTCCATGAGGGTCTCGGCTTTCAGACTCTCATTAGTTTAAAGCTTCCAAGTAAGTGAATCCACAGCTTCTTCCCCAGCATGTTTGTGGCGGATTCTCCTTCCCAGGGGCCAGTTTCGCTATTCCTCCCCCATATTCCCCCCCCCCCATCTCCATAGTTTTGCCTGGGCTGCCTCCCACGCCCGGAAGGCTCACCTTTACCTTCTGGAGTATGGGCTTCCTCGGGGCAGGCTCAGCCTCGGTCTCACATTCGCTTCCCTCGCTGCTGCCTCCTACAAGAAGCTTTCCTGGTCCCCCAAGGCCGCTGGGTTGTCTGTAAATCCTCATTTCCTAGGTATTTGTGGGTGTCCGTCATTTCCCATCCCGCCCCTTAGCACAGGGGCCCCCGAGGACAAGAACTGTTTTAACTTGGTATCTTCGGTGCCCGGGATCACCCGGCCGGCCCCGGGGGGTGGGGGGGGGGCGCTCGGTGGCTGATCCGCACTGGCTGCTCCCGCATGGAAATGTTTCTCCATCGTCCCAGGGACCAGATCCTGCGACATCCCTGAACGGGCTCTGCCTGCATCCCAGAGAAATGCTTCCGGGGGCAAGGATTCTTCTTCTCAGTAATTCGTCTTTGGATCCCTAGTGTCCAGCACGGGGCCTGGCAGATAATAACGGGCTCTTAACAAATGCTGAGCGAACGAATGCCTGAAAGGATGAAGGAATGAACGAATGAAGGAAGGAATGCCTGAAAGAATAAAGGAAGGAAGGAATGCCTGAAAGAATGAACGAATGCCTGAATAAATGAAGGAATGCCTGAAAGGATGAAAGAATGAATGAATGAACGAATGCCTGGATGAATGAAGGAATGAATGCCTGAAACAATGAATAATTGAAGGAATGCCTGAAAGAATGAAGGAATGAACGAGTGAAGGAATGAATGAACGAATGAACGAATGCCTGAAAGAATGAATAAATGAATGAATGCCTGAAAGAATGAAGGAATGAAGGAATGAATGAACGAATGAACAAATGCCTGAAAGAATGAACAAATGCCTGGATGAATGAAGGAATGAATGCCTGAAACAATGAATAATTGAAGGAATGCCTGAAAGAATGAATGAATGAACGAGTGAAGGAATGAATGAACGAATGAACGAATGCCTGAAAGAATGAAGGAATGAACGAATGCCTGAAAAAATGAATGAATGAATGACTGAAAGAATGAACAAATGCCGGAAAGAATGAACAAATGCCTGAAAGAATGAATAAATGAACGAACGCGCACTGTGTAAGCACTGAGGCGCTGTGCAAATAGCAGCTGTGATCCTCATTCTTTTATTTCCCATTTTGGAGCTGATCTGTTGAAGGAGAAATGGCCCACTAATGGGAACAAACCTCTGCTTCCCCAGGTGATTTCAGCCCTGACTGCTTTGGGGGCTGCCTAAAGTGTGTGTGTGGGGCTGCTCCACAGGTTGGGGGCCGCTTCTCCAGGCAGACTCCCCCTGCCCGTCCCGATCAGGGCTTGAGCACCAGCTGTTGGTGCGAGGGAGGCCACGGGGGCTCAAAGGGCCAGCCTTGGCTGCTCACGGATGTCGGTTCTCCTTCCTCCCGGCCGGACCCCAGGCAGAGTTGAGGGGATAAGGGGGGGGCTCTGCTGCGATGCTGTGGGACTTGGCAGAAGCTGGGGCGCCCCTTGCGGTCCCTCGACCTCTCTGGGAGTCGGAAAGTGGAGGTTGGGGTATCTTGTGGAAATCGCACGTCCCTGCAACTTTCTCAATATGGCAGGGCCCCATTCAGGCTTCCCCAAAAGGCCCTTCTGAGCCTGCAGGGCTCCCCCGAGGGCAGGGGGCCGATCTTTTGACACTGCCTTTGACGCCTCCCCCCAAGTTGGCTTTCTTCTCCGGGTTGTTAAGACAGCAATTTGCCACCTCATTATCAGCCTGATTGATGAGAGCAGCATCTCCGAGGGGCTGCCCCGGGGGCTGGGGAGGGGGCTCCTCCGAGGAAACAATGGCCCGCATGACAAAATGCCTCCCGGGCCCAGACAAACGGAGGGCTGGCCGGCTCCCTCAAAGAAACTGCAGCTTAGGCAGAAGCCATTCAGCCCCGTTTGGGCAGGGGAGGGGGCCTGGGCTCTGGGGTGGGGGTTGGGGAGAGCGGGGAGAATGGGCCCTGCTGGACCACTCCGGGACTCGGCCACTTGCCTCCCCGCCATGTTGGGCGCCGGGGGTTGGAGGGGAAGGCCCTCTGAACCCCGGGGCAGCGCCCTGTGGTCAGGTCCCGCTCCCCCCCGCCCCCCAAGGGCTCGTCTGGGAGCACTCAGGCTTGGAAAACCTGTCCGAGAGAGGAGCAAAGCACTGGCCAGAGATAAGCGCCTGTGGCGCGGGCCCTGTGGCGGGGCCGGCTTGCCCTTCCCAGGCATGGAAGCCACGGAGGTTCGGTACAAGACAATGAGAGTCTTAAATCTAGGCTCGGAAGGGACCCCGGGGTCCACTTGTCCAACTCTCCCATTTTACAGACGGGGAATCTGAGGCCCAGGGAGATGCACCCGAGTTCATGTAGGGAGCAAATGGCAAAGCCAGGAGTCTCACCCGCCGCCTGACTCCAAACCCAGGGTCGTTTTCTGAGAAGCCCCTCGGATCCCCGGGGGTAAACCCACATGCCCTTGTGGTTGTCACCAAGTACAACTAAAGGCCAGTCCATCAGCCAGGCATCCAGAGACAGCCTTTCCTAGCACTAGGGAGCACCCAGAGGGAAGAGGGTCAGGAGGATGGCCCCAAGCTGTGGAGCAACAAGGGAGCACGCGCCAGGCACGGTGGGCCCAGGCCTTCCTGCTCCGAGGATTAGAAGTGGAGGGGACCAAAGAGCTCATCCCATGGCTTACTGGACACAAAAGAGAGCAGAAAGATTAAGGGCTTGCTTGGCTCGGGGCCCCACTGCTCCCCCCGGGCACTCGGGGCCCCACTGTTCCCCCCGGGCACTCGGGTTGCACTGCGTGCTTGGGGCCCCTGATGCTCCCCCCAGGCGCTCAGGGCCCCACTATTCCCCCTGGGCGCTCGGGGCCCACCATTCCCCCTGGGAGCTCAGGGTTCCCCCAGGCGCTTGGGGCCCCTATGCACGCGCTGCTTTGGAGCTATGAAGAAAGGCAACCCGGACGTTGAGGTCAGGGAGAGTGGCCACTGCTTTCTGGGGATGGACTGTCCCTGACTTCCAGAGCAGGGTCCGAACCCCCAAGGGCCTTCCTGCCTCTAGCGCCAGCACACTCTCCAAACCTCACTGATCCACAAGAAAATGGCAGCGATTTCCCAAGCCGGTGCGGATTCTGGGCGTATATTGGAAGTTCGGTTCTAAGGACTAGCAGGCCCCTTAAGCGCCTTAATTTAATAGGAAGAGAGATTTGAAGTTAGCCAGGCTGGTGTTAGTGCTTTATCTCCCCCTCCCTCCCCCACCGGGGCACAGGGCGGATACCCAGAGTCCTGGATCTAATCCCCCAGGAGACGGTTTCACAGCCAGGCAGGAAGACTCCAAGGGTGAGCTTGGTGTGTGCTTCTGCTCCGCTCCCCGGCTTCAAGCTCAGAGCCAGGCCCAAGGAAAGACCTTGGAACCCAGAACATGCGGGAGACCTTCGGGCAGAGTGGACAGAGAGCTCAGAGCTCCAGCTATAGAATGCTGGGTCTGCAAAGGGCTTTAGGATGTAGAGCATCAAAGTAGGGAGGAATGAGGACCGAAAACCCAGAATGTAAAAGCTGCTGGGGAGAAGTATTAGAGCATCAGAGCTGGGTAGCCTAAAACATAGACCATACACGACCTGGGAAGGACCCTAGAAATCACCTGCAGCCCCCTCGTTAGACAGAGGAGGAGACTGGGGTCCAGCGGAGGGAAGGGACATTTTCGGGATCACGGGGCGCTCTCCCAGCAGATGCTCAGTCACTACTGCTCAGATGCTCTGAGTCTTCAGAACCGGCACCTAGAGGAACAGTAGAGCGTCACGGCTTGGGAAGCCCTAGAACACAGACATTAGACCTGGGAAGGACCCTAGAAATCACCTCTAGTCCCCTCATTAGATAGAAGAGGAGCCTGGGGTCCAGCAAAGGGAAGGGACATTTTCGGGATCACGAGACGCTTTCCCAGCAGATGCTCAATCACCGCTGCTCAGAGGCTCTCCGAGGCTCAGAACCGGCACTTCTAGATCGATTCTAGGTATTTGTGTCCCAAACAGCCGGGGCACCAGAACCCGCCCGGTCCTGGTTGGCCGAAGGCCTCCTTGATGGCCCACACTTAAGCCCCGCTTGGCCACTCCGGGCTGGACCAGCAGAGTCCCTTTCCCCCTCCTGACTATTTGATCCCGGCCCATTCAGGGAAGCCCATCGGTCTGGCCCTTGGCGGGGGGCTGTCAGCGTGCTGACAGATTGTGTGTCCTGTTTGATGGACGGGATGTAAGTCCTCTCCTCCAGTCACTCAGCCATTGTTCCAGCTCCCTCCAGGAGTCCCCTTCTCTCGGCCCCGCCTCCCCTCCCGGGCACCTCCAGGTGTGACCCAGGAGCACTGAGCCCATTGTTCCGAACCTCATTTTCCCCAACTGTAAGATGGGGGTGGGGCTCGGGACTTTGTGACTTGCTGGGGAAAGACCTGGGCCGGAGCCGTGTCTTGGACTCAGACTGGCTCATGGCCCTTCAGCCCCAGCAGATCCCACCAGGAGGGTCCACCTGCTGGGGCCTTCTCAGAGCATCAGGGAGTGAGGGAGCAGCCTGAAAGTTCAGGATTCAAAGTGTCCCAGTACCTGCCCAGGAAGTCCAGGCTCTGAGAACACCCTTGGTCTTTAAAGGGATCAGAGGTTCCAAATATGGTCACATTGGATCCCACAGCGGCCCATAAGACAGCAGGGCAGGCAGGCACCCAGTGAACAGGTCGGGGAACCAGCGGCCCCCGAGGCACTGGGAGTTTGGAAGAATTCAGGCTCTTAGTGTCAAATGGACACATTTAGGTCCTTTGGGACACAATTGGGACATTAGCGTGATCCCTCCCCTCTTCCAGTGTTTGTTCCTTGTCATTAGTAACCACCAGATGCCTTGGGAAAGCAGTTCCGCTGTATACTATCTGCTACAAGGTGGGTGCTGGGGCAGGTGAGGAGAGAGCTGATCGTTAAACTTTCACCATGAGCAGCTGCACCTTGGAAACTGGCAGATACTGGAAGCTAAGTTTAATTTATTGTTTCACTGATTTTCTAGATTTTAAAAAAAGTGTCAGGACGGCTAGGTGGCGCAGTGGAAAGGGCACCAGCCCTGATTCAGGAGTTCCCGAGTTCACTTCCTGGCTGTGTGACCCTGGGCAAGTCACTTAACCCCAACTGTCTCAGCAATAAATAAATAAAATAAGCTGCAAAAACAATAAAAAAAATTTTTAAAAACTATTATTCAAAGAACTGGAAAATGACTAGATGCCCAAGAATTGGGAAATGGCTGAACAAGTTGTGATACATAAAGATAATGAAATGTTTCGGTTCTAAATAAAAAATGATGAACAAGATGATTGTAGAGAGGCCTGGAAAGATTTACATGAACTGATACTGAGTGAAACAAACAGAACCAGGAATACTTTATACACAATAACAGCAAGAACGGGCAATGATCAACTACGAAAGACTCGGTTCAACTCGTGGTTCAGTGATCCAAAGCAATCGTGATAGACTTTGAACAAGAAGTGCCTTCTACAATCAGAAAAAGAACTAAGGAGACTGAATATAAATCAACACATGCTACGTTTACTTCTTTTTTCTCTTTTATTTTAATCTCTCCCATAGTTTTTCCCTTTTGTTCTGATTTTTCTTTCCCAACATCATTCATAAAGTAATATGTATTAAAAATAAATTTACTAGAAAAAAGCTATTATTATTTAAAAAGACCAACTGGCTCTCTGAAATAAAATATACACAGGACATACTTTTTTTTAATAATAGTTTTTTATTTTCAAAATATGTGCAAAGATAGTTTTCAACATTCGTCCTTGCAAAACTTCCAAAAGTTCCAAAATTTTCTCCCTCCCTCTTTCCCTCTCCCATTCCTAGATAGCGAATAATCCAATATAGGTAAAACACGGGCAGTTCTTCTAATGCATTTCAACAATTATCAGGGAGGGCATCCTCTCTCTCCATCTGGGACGAATCATTTCCCAGAAAAATTGTGCCTCGTGAGGGATGGATCAGACCCCTTCCAGCTGCCTTTGACAAAGACGCAATGAGATGACAGCACAATATTTGTCCTCTCCACCCGGTAAAATGAGCAGAAAATATAAACTGGGCATCCTTGGCCATGTCTTGCCTTTATTTGTCAACAATTTCCAGGAAAAGGGATCATTACTTTTTTAAAAAAGTGCAATGCCCCTGGTAGCTTGTGCCCTCATCAAACAGCAGGTGTCTCATATGTGCATGTGTACACACAGACACACACACACAGACATACACACACACACTCACACAGACACACACACACACACACACACACACACACACACCTCCATGGTCACACTTGCCTAGTTTCTTGGGAGCCTATGCAATGTAGCCCGTGGTATGAAGAGGAAGACCAGGACTCCTGAGGGGGTGGAAGGAGTGATCGTGACTGGCAGAAAGAAGGCAGAGACGGTCTCCCTTGTTTTGGTTCTTTTTGCCAAACAGACAAAGAGAATTGTAAAGGACAGAACATAAAGGACCAGTTAGAAGTTGACGTCCAAAATGATGAAAGTTATAGGGAGAAAGCTCAGGGGCTCCCTCCTGAACCCAGAAGCCTCAGCTCAGAGCAACAATGTCCCCAGATCCCAAAGAGCTGTTTGTTGATTTGGGGGGGATGAGCCCCTGAACTCTCAGTGTCTGTGATATCTCAGAGACCCCAAAGAAAGGGGTCTCTAGACCTAGAAGAACCATGTTGTCCTCATTTAAAAAGCAGCAGGGAGAAAGAGAGAATGCAAACTAAAGGACAGTGATATTTGATTTATTGGGGAATTCTGAATGAATCATTAAAGTGATGGTTTTTCAGTCATTTTTCATTGGTTTCCAACTTTTTATGATCCACTTTGGGGTTTTCTTGATGAAAATCCTACAATGGTTTGCCATTTCCTTCTCCGGCCCATTTTATAGCTGGGGAAACAAGACAAAGAGGGTTAAGTGACTTGCCTAGGATCACACAGCTACTAAGTGTCTGAGCAAAATTTGAACTCAGGTCTTGATGACTCCAGGCTGCCCCAAAGTGATGGTGAATGAACACCCAAAGAAAGAACTTTGATTATAAAGAGCCACTGTAGCTTCATATTCATTTAAGGTGGGTCATGGCAAACTAACTTTAAATGTTGTAGATGTAAGGATTTACCAGAATTTAGCAAAATATTTAACAAAGTCTCTCTAACTATTCTTGTACAAAAGATGGAGGGATGTGGGCAATAAACACAGACTACATTGAAAAGACTCAATCTCTTTAGCCCGAAGAAGAAGCTTTGGAGGTCTGAGGGGACCAAGGACAGGTACCTTGTCTCCAAGATTTCCAAGGCTTGCCGTGGGGGGGGGGTGTAATTGTCTTTAATTAAACACTTGCGATGATGAGTGACCTCCAAATAAAATCAGTTTCCCCCCAAAAAAAATCCTTTGTAAACTGGAAAATGTATTTAACTTGTTCCGCTGGGCCCTGGAGATTGGAATGGGAGCAAGGATGAGGGGATTTGGAAGGGGCTCGTACAAAGCAATGCTTCTTCACCTGGAGATAGTGAGCTCTGCATCACTGGCGGTAATCGAGTGAGTGAATAAATGACCGAATAATAATTCCACCAAACCCAAACCGAGCTGAGCAGCTGTGACAAAGCAGTTGAACGTGGACTAGCATTCGGAATCAGGGTTCTTTGCCATCCACTGAGGGGACGTTCCCCTTCGATTCGTGGATGTTTCGGGGTCGTGGGCCCACCTGTGGGACTGGACGACGGGTGATTGAGAATCTCCTGCTGGGAGCCCTTCTTGCCACAGCCCAGCAGGAAGTAAGTCAAATGCTAACCCTCCCCCAACCTCCCCCCAGCCCCCTCTTGATTCAAGCTGTTGTCTAGGCAACTGAAAGACCCTGGACCACAGCAGGACCAGGTTTGGTGACTTCAGGAAGGGCTGGTCCCAGATGCGATCGCTGCTTGGCCACAGCGATGGAATGGAGGGAAATGGGCCAATAGGGCTCTTCCAACAATTTAAAAAAAAATCCATCTCCCTCCACAGGTAAAGGTGAGTGACCCGTCTGTACCTTAAGCAGGTAGAAAGCCACTTGGGACATTGGAAGATAGGTGACCTGCCCAGCCCCACATGCTCATTATGCGTCAGGCAGAATTGGGGCACAGGTTTTCTTGACCGATCGGCGCTCCGTACTGGCTACCACTCACAGGAAATGTTCTACAAATGTCGAAGAATAGCTAAAAACAGCTCCTGGGCCTGCTGAGCCATTACTGTCCATTGTGCACAAAAGCAGGTGGGAGCTCATCACTCAGGGCTCCCAGAATCCCCTGTACGCTGCCCGGGCTGTGAGCAGGAGTCAGGGAGGACGGTATCCTTCCTCAGCCCCCTCAGAGGGAGCCCAGCCCTCCACAGGGGCCCCAGCCCTCCGCAGAGGCAGGCTTCCAAGCAACAGGATTGTACAGTCCCATTCCATTGATGAGGTTAAGTTATCAAAAGGGCTTCAGAAGCCCCAGTAAAGAGAGGACAGCCCACATCAAAGGGCTCCCCAGGTTGCTTTCCTAAAGGCAATTTCCCTCACAGAAAAGATTACTAGGCATGGGGGACCCGTGTTTATGGTGCCTGCCTGAAAAGTGTCAGGTTAAAAAGTTGGCTTTCCAGCTCTGAGTCAGGGGGTCCTGCCCATGTTTCATTTAATCAACAGGTTCAAAAGGAAAGATTTAGTCCAAAGGAGGGTCTCAAAAACACCTGATTAGTGATAAAAGAAACTAAGGACCTTTAACTCTGAAGATTTCAAGGAAGATCAGAGGCTGACTCCCCCCACCCAGGCTCAGCATCTCGGGGTGCTGCCCCACCTGTGCCCCAGTGTCTGCAGGTAGCAGGTGCATGCTGACTGCAGAGACACTCGGCCCACCGCGTGGGGGGCCTTCTTAAGTCAGCTCTGAAGCCGGTGTTGATCTCCACTCATTCTTTGAGTCGCCTAGAAATCTCTCCCTCTCTCACGGGCTCCTCCTCTGACAGTCTCCGAGCCTGAGAAGCTGAGGGCCTGAAGCAGCTCCGAGACCTCCAGGCCGAGCGACCCCTGAACTCCATCCTTCCAGGGTGAGAGGTCACACGGCCTTTGAAGATGCAGGAGGAGAGCGCAGGAGAGTGATGGAGGCTGGGGAGCTGTGGGAGTCGTGGGAGTTGGAGGGCTCCAGCTCCTCTAAGACTTCATTCATTTGTCAGAACGCAGATTGTGGGCCAGGGCTCCCCTTCCAGCTTTTCCCCTCATCTCCATTCCTTGACCAGCCACATCTCCCTGAATTCAACCTGAGCTGATTTTGGGGTAGAGTTGCTGCCCGTCTAGGAGTGTGGAGTAGGGAACAGGGGGGACACAGAGCCACATTAGGGATCCCCAAAGATCTGGCTAAGTTTGGACACCGGGCAAGGTCTAATAAAGTAACTTTGGCGAGAGATCCACTTCCTGAGTACGATGCGGGGCAGGACTAGTTTGTCTAGAAGAGATCCGACTTTGGGGGGGAGGGTTCAGTGTGATGTATCAGCCCCCTCCCCTCCAGATCCTAATGCGTTATGGAGAGATAGTAGCCGGATCACGTATGGCACCAGCTCGGGGCTGGATCCCAGTTTTCAGAAGTGCATCAGGAAGCTGAGGGAAACCATGATGGCAAAGGACTCTGGGTCCGAGTCATTGTAGCTTTGGCAAAGGACTCTGGGTCCGTGTCATTGTAGCTTATCTTAAACGCACTGGGGAGAAGGTGCAAGGAGGACTGAGAGCAGGCTATGGAGGAGGAGGCGGAGGAGGAGCAAAGAGCTCCACTGAGCCCGGAGGGCGCTGCCCCAGGCGGAGTGAGCGGTCCAGACCGACCGCAAGCTACTTTTCTGCGGGAGGCTCCGGGCGCGGGTCCGACAGCCCATTGTCGGCTAGCTGGGAAAGGGGATTCTCGCCCACATGGAGACCGGCCTCGATGGCGGCCCCGAGACTGGGGGATCCTGGGATTGGGCCGCTTGTGGTGGAGAAGCCGGGACGGCAGAATCCTTCTGGGTTAAAGGACTCGGAATCCTCTTTTTTCCTGCTCTGCCTTTTGTTCCCACCCTTTTGATATGAGAACATAGGTGTCTTTGTGCTCCGGCCAGACCTGGCCGGGCCTTGGTGTCCCACCCATGCACTTTGGATTCCCTTTCCACCTGGCAGACTCTCCCCAAACGCCGAGGGACCGGAGGGAGGGGCTTGCCCTTGTCACAAAAACCTGGGGTTCTCCGCTTTCAATATCTTATTGTGTCCCTCGCAGCTTTGATATTTTAAGTAGGGATCATAACAAAGGGGAGGCAGATGACTGGGGAGGGGCCGCAGTCTATTAGGGGAGTTAATAGCTCGGGATTTCTCAGGCAGACCCGCTGAAAGAAGCTTCTTTCCCAGGAGGCCTATCTGGTTTCTGTGGGAGTCCCCACCCCCAAATTTAAACTCTTACAAGCCACATTTAGCAGCGCTTGGATGGACAAGGGCATTGTGCACGGGCGGGGGTGGGGGCAGGGAAGGGGCCACTCACCTAGCCTGCTCCGCGCCCCACCCCCAGCCTCTCCACGGACTGTTCTCCTTTCCCAACTGAGGAGCCCCTGGGTTGGATCGGTCCGAGTCTCTAAGAGGGGCCGACATGTGCGGAACGATGGTGGTAACGCCGGGCCCATCCTCCTTGTTCTCTGCTAACTTGTCAGCTTGGAGAAGCTGAAGGAGCCGGTGGTGGGACCCTGGTTTGGTCCCTTCAAGTGGCAGCTGCAGAAAGCACTGTTTATTTTAGGAGGTCCCAGGTGCCCCCTTCCATCTGCCCCACGTCCTGGCCTGTCCCACCTCAGCGCCCTCCAAGCCAAGCCTAATGTTCCTCCGAGGTGGGAATCATTTCCTTCCGCTCCAGGCCAGTGACACGATCCCGAGGGGCTTTGCAAAAAACGGGCTCTCAGTGATGAGGGTTCGTGGCCGCCCCCGTGGTGATCTATGGGGGATCAGGAGCTGAAGTGCCCCGAGTTGAGCATGAGCGGGGACCACACTGGGAACCACAACATGGAAGGAGAAGGGACCCTCAGCCTCCTGCTCTGCCCCAGCTCAGAGCCCAGACGGCTCTTCAGCTAAGAGCAATGAAACCTCAATTAACTGGAGCCCTCAGTGGATGAGAGATTTTAGGCAGCAAATGATTTAAAAAAAAACCCAAACCCAACTGGGACCAAAAGAGCTGAATCCAAACCTCTGCTGGCCCACTCCCCGCCGTCCCCAGCTTTCTGAGCATCTGGTCTTTCTCTGTAAGGATTCCTACTCCTGCTTTATGCTACAAGCTTCAAAGGGTCGCTGGGAATAAAGTGTTTTCTAAACCCCAAACCACTTAGAAAGAAAAGGGAATAATTGTGGATGACAATAAGCTCCGGCCGCAGCCGCTCCCGAGTTACATCACTCCGCTGGGCCGGGCTACCTGGCCCTCCACAGACGCCACAATAAAGAGCCACGCTTGGAATCGTGTTCCCAGAGCCCCGCGAGGTCCTCAGAGCAGCCTTCAAAGGGCTCTGTACACAGAGAGGCAGAAAGGGGGACCTCATGCGTTGCAGGAACAATTGTGGCAATTAGGAATTTCTCATTTACCTGGAAAAAGGGTCCATTCCTTAGACATTTTCATTAATGAAAGGCTGGCCCCAAACATTTTGCACACACACACACACACACACACACACACACACATACACACTTCATCAAAATCCCATTCAACCAGTTCAGAAATCCCCAGGGCCACAGACAGCAGCAGACCCTAAGGCAGCCAGGACTCATTTGTTGGTCTGTCAACTACATGAGTTGGCAACACAAAGGGCCCGAGTCTGAAATCTACCTGTCTGTGAGCAGTGAGGAATCCTTTCCCAGAGAGCTGCCAGTTCCCAGGTAGACAGATGGCCATCTGTGCCATCACAAACACCAGATAAAAAAGCCAAGGAAGGCCTCTCGCAAACCTTTTTCTCTCACAGGACAGGAGTTTCCTTATTGGAGTGCGGTTTTGGTTGGACTTCACCACTTTGAAATCCATTGTTGACCTCAATGCTTCCAGAATCTGTGATGTTGTCCCATAATGTACTCTATCTTCACTAGGACAGATTGCCACTTCTTTCCTGCTTTAATAGTATGGCATTTTCCAACCCCACTCCCAAGGATGGGACCATGGGAACATTTAATCTAATCCGGACCAATGTCTTCTACAACATCCCCCTAAAGGCATGAGCCAGTCTCCTCTTGAAGATCCCCATTGAGGGGGAGTCCATGCCCATCCTCTGGTTGGCCAACTCTCATTGTTAAGTAACTGATTTTTTTTATTAAAGCTTTTATTTTCAAAACATATGCATGGATAATTTTTCAACATTGACCCTTGCAAAACGTTATGTTCCAAATGTTCCCCCTTCCCTCTGCCCCTTCCTATAGATGGCAAGTAATCCAATATATGTTGAACATGTGCAATTCTTCTATACATGTTTCCACAATTATCGTGCGGCGCAAGAAAAATCAGATCAAAAAGAAAAAAATGAGAAAAAAAAGCAAGAAAGCATATCAAAAAGAGTGAAAATGCTATTGTAGTCCACACTGAGTCCCCACAGTTCCTTCTCTGGGTGCAGATGACTCTTCATCACAAGATCATCAGAACTGGCCTGAATCATCTCATTGTTGAAGAGAGTCACATCCCTCAGAATTGATCGTTGTACAATCTTGTTCCTGGGTCTGCCCTCAAGCAGAACTGACCTGATTCTTTTTCACTCTGCCATCCTTTGAAAAATTTCTCCTCTCCAGACTCAACGTTCCAGCCCGGTCCTGAACTCAAGGACTTTCTGCATCCTAGCTGACTTGGATTTGGAATTCTCTGAAGCTTATCAGTGTCTTTAAAATGTGATGCCAAAAGTGGACCAAAACACCTAGATAAGGTGTTCTGACCAAGATGGAAAGCAGTGAGAGGGCCTTATCTCTGCTCCCAAGGCAGCCCAAGATCCTATTCAATTTTTATCTGCCATTAATTCATCTTGACTTTGGAGTCCACTGAGGGTCTTAGAGCTTTTCCTAACGAATACCTGTCTAGTCATATTTTAATCATCAGCCCATGCTCTAACTAGTCATTATCTTTTTGCATCTGGACTCTATCAGTAGCTGTGTGACCCAGTGGATAAAGTGCTGGGTTTGAAGTCAAGAAGATCTGATTTCAAATCCAGCCTATGACTACTTGCAAGCTTGAGACCTCAGGCAAGTGAGTTCACAGTTTCTGCCTCAGTTTCCTTATCCATAAAATGAGGATAGTCATGGCACCTACCTTCCAAGGTAATTAGGTGGAAGAATCAGGTGAGATAATATTTGCAGAAAGCAAACAAGGCAAGCTATTGTTCTTACTATTATTGTCATCCTATATATTATTGATCCCTTCTGCTCTTTGTCATTTGCAAATATGAGAAGCATAATCTAATAATAACTTCCATCTACATAATACTTTATGAAGAGCGTGTCATCGGGACCTTGTGAGATGAGAAATACAAGTATTTTCAGCCCCATTTTACAAGGGGGAAAATGGAAGATAGGGGAGTGTTAAGTGACATACCTAGAGTCATAACTACAGCGAGCATTTGAGATAGAATTTGAATCCAGCTCTTTGGGACTTCGAGTCCAGTACTTTGGTAGACTATTCTGCTTTTATTGAATTCATTGATAAAAATGTTAAACATCAAAGCCCTGAGTCTGACTTGATCCTGGAGACACTCCATGAGAGACCTCTTTTCCCCATGATATTCCCAACTGGATCTGGCTGACTCAATTTTCCATATCTAGCCTGACAGCCCTCCAGATTTTCCTCAAGAGTAACATAAAAGACTGTGCTAGATACTTGTCTAAAATCTCAATAAACTCCAGCCGTGGCTTGCCCATGATTTCCTACTGCCATTGTTTAGTAGCCACTTCTCAGAGTTTGCATTTTCTTGCCCTGAACTAGGCTGATTCTCAGATGACAGACCCAAAGCCTTGGACCAGAACCAACTTTGCAGAATTTACCAGGGTCTGATCTCTTCCAGGACCTCAGAATTTATGATTCCAATGGCTTCTTCACAAGGGAAGGACTTTGGTGGAAGGGACATGATTTATTAATTCAGTTTAACAAATGTTTATTAAATGACTACTGTGAGCCAGTCATTGTACTAGGTTTAAGTTCTGGTCCAGTAAATGCGAAAAACAAAAAAAGTTTTTCCCCCAGGAGTTACTAGATGTTTTTTAACGATATGAATTCTTAATTAAATGTCACATGCCAAAATTGTTCCAATCCTATAATCCCATGAAAACTCTGAGTAGATTCTACTCCCTTGATCATCTATATCTTTGGGTTTGGGGAACCCCTAAGGATTCAGGGATTATTTTTTCATGTTATAAATTGGAGCCCCCACCAGTATGTGTCAGCCCAATTTAATCAATCAGTCTTATGTAATTTTGTGGGGTGGTTGTTTTGTTTTTAGAAAAGGGGTATTTATTAAGGTAATATAGTAAGAATCATCATTTGTGGCTACCAAAAGCTATAACATGCTGGTAAAAACTATTTTGGCAGATGGGTTAAACCAGATTCTGGTCTCAAAGCCATTGATGAATAAGACAGGGGAAGGGAGAGTGTCCACCCCAAGGATATGAAGACTTCTTTTGGCAGAATGGTGGGCAGATAAGAATAATTTTCCCCCAAAGCCTTGAAAGTGACTGAAGCAGGCACTGAGCAGTTCTTGGTCTCATATCATATCTCATATCATATCATATCATATCATATCTCATATCAAAGCCCCCGATGCCATTTACTGCATCCTGGGCCATCATCAATTATCTTGACCTTTGTTTTGCTAGTGGATATAGGATAATTCTGGAAGAGAGAGTGAGGACGGATGACTTTGTGCAACTCTGCCTTGTTTAAATCCAGTTTATCTACAGGTCAAGACATCATCCATAAAAAATAATAAAAATAAAAATTTTAAATTTAAATTTAATTTAATTTAAAAGAAGACATTACCCATAATGTCACCAGGCCTCTTGGAAAACAAATGATGAATAAAAGTAACAGTAAGAACAGTAAGAATAGTCCAATGAATTCCCCAAAGTCTAGGATACTTTCTCTCACTGGAGTGTACAGAGTACAAAGGAGAGTGGGCTGAATCGAACTAAAAGAGCATTTGTTGTGAAAAGGTGACTTATGGCTTCTGGAGGCTGACAGTCCCCTCACGTACACTGTGCCTGCAACCAGCTGTCCTTGCGTCTGGATACAGATAGTCATCCGCTAAGCTGGAGATGCTCCAAGGACACCAGTGGAAAGATGGGACCCCCAAATCTTGCTGAGCTTTGAAGCTCCTGAGAGTCTCCTCTAACCATGTGGGACCAGTGGAGAAGATAGACCCAGACCCTCCTTACCACAGGACCCCCTCTCTGTACACTTAGCCTAACTCCTAGCTTGCTCCAGTTTCTCACCTGATTCTCCTGTCCTGTGACGATGACGTCTGGCCGTCTGTGAATTATGGCTGCCCAGATTTCCTGGACCATCGGGACACTTTGGCGCAAGGTCTCTGTGGGCTAAAGGGCCCCAACATTTACCTGCAGCCTGTGGTGGAGAATGTGATATCATTGGGCTCCATCCTCACACCTGAATGTCGCTCAAGGTAGGACTTTCCCATTGTGTCACATCCTGCTCCTTTATGATAAAAGATAGGATCACGTGTGGCACCGTGCCAGCTGAAAAGGGAGTCATCTGTAAATACAGAAAAGCCATGTTGGCGTCTTCCCCTAGAAGGGATTTTCCTTCCCAGCCTCGGGTTGGGGCTGATGGAAGTGCTCGCCTTTGCCTCTTGGCTTCTCCTGGGTCAGAATGATGGACTCGGCTATTGCTCCTTCCAGGGGCCGTGTCCAGGCTGTCCTTCGGCCCATTGTGCAAAGGTCTGAGGCCTGATTGGGGGACAGATTACTCCACACAGGAAATCCACTTCAAACTATCTGGTAGGCAGCAATGTGGGGAGAAGGGGGAGCATAGCTTCTCCCCATCCCCCCAGTCATCTCAGTCTCTGGGAAGGGGAAGAAGGATGGCTTCAGAATCTACCTATCTACCTATCTACCTATCTATCTATCTATCTAACATATATATGTGTGTGTGTGTGTATGTCTTAAATATACCATATATTTGGTGTCTGAACATATCTGTGTATATATATATATATACATGTTTACATACATACATATATGCATGTGTATAAAGTATATGTTTTATATATATAAATTGAGAGAGAGCTATTATTCTTTTTTAAAAATTTCAATTATCAATGCATATGTTTTGAAAATAAAAATCTTCAATAAAATAAAAAAAATATTTAAAGTTTTGAGGTCCAAATTCTATTCATCTCTCCTTCTCTCCTTCCCCTGCCCACTCCCTCCGAGACAGCAAACAATTCAATATGGATTATACATTTGCAATGAAGTAAAACGTTTCCACTTAGCCATTTTGTACAAGAAGACTCGAATAAAGTGAAAAAAATAGAATGCTTCAATCTATATTCAGATAGTGTCAGTTCTTTCTCTGCAGGTGGATGTTATGCTTCACCATTAGTCCTTTGGGATTGTTTTGGGTCGTGTTTGAGAACACCTAAGTCATTCCTAATTCTTCATCAAACAGTCTTGCCGTTACTGTGTACAGTGTTTTCCCGGTTCTGCTCACTTTGCTTTGCATCAGGTCATGAAAGTCCTTGCAGGTTTTTCTGAAGTTATCCTGCTGGTCATTTCTTAAAGCACAATAATAAGCCCATTTCAATCGTATACCTCGGCTTGTTGAGCCAATCCCCAACCGACGGGCAGCCATCCCTTCGATGTCCAATTCTTAGCCACAGCAGAAAGAGCTGCTATTTTTGTACAAATGGGCCCTTTTCCTTTGTTTTGTGATCTTTGGGGGATAGAAGCCTAGTAGTGCTGTCTCTGGATCAAAGGGTATGAAGTCTGAGAGTCCTTTGGAGATGCGTTTAGTTGCTCTCCAGAATGGTTGGATCAGTACCAACTGTGCATCAGTGCCTCAGTTTTCCCACATCTCCTCCAACATTTATCGTTTTCCTTTTTTTGGTCATATTGGTGGGAAGTGGTACCTCAGAGCTGAGCAACAGCTATTTGGGGAGGGGGGGGTGAAGCAATGGGGTTAAAGGACTTGCTCAGGGTCACACAGCCAGGAAGTGTTAGAAGTGTTTGAGGTGGAATCTGAAACCGGGTCCTCCTGACTCCCGAGCTGATGCTCTATCCGCCGTGCCAGCTAGCTGCCCCTAATGGAGAGTGCAAAGGGGCAAAGTCAGGTTGCAGCCCGATTGGCGGGGCTCTAAGTGCCAAGCAGAGGGCTTGGCGTCTGTCTCAGGGGTGCCCGGAGCCCTTGCAGCCCCTTGATCCCACCTGGGCTTTAGGAGTATCACTTTGGCCTCCGTGGAGAGCTGCAGCAGCTGGGGTACATGTCTAATAAATGCTCCTTTGATTGAGCCCGGAGACAGCCCTGTGAGGTAGCCACTCTAGGTACTCCTGCCCTCATTAGCAAACAGGAAAGCAATGATTCAGGGGCCTCCGTGGGGGAAGCAAGGGCTTTTCATTTCCCCCAAAGAAAAATCGATGTAATCCGGCTTGAAAGTCCCCCCCCTCCGGCCCCCTGCCATGGGGCGCCTCCTCCTCAGCCCCACCACCGACTGCTGCAGGACCCCTCCTGCCGCAGAGGGGGATGGCTGGCCCCCCAGTTTTTCTGGCCTTTGTCAATCAACTCAATGAGGGAGAGACGATTTTGGTCATCCCCCCCCCCCCCATCCTGCCCAGCCCAGCCCAGCTCCTGTCCGAGATTTGATCTGCCTTCCTTGTACAATTGGGCTTTTACAATCACATATGTCAGCTCTCTGCTCTTTAAAGGGGCCAGGCAAGGTACTAATTAGTGATCATTTCAGGCACTTAGGTAACGTTAACTCCAGAATACAATGGGTACCCTGGAAGCTGACTCTGTTCATTTAATTTCCTTTCCCCTTATTTGTCTCGGGCTTTGAAGCTAACTGATTTTAAAAGACCACAATATCCCTTTAAAAATGAGAGACAAATGGAGGGGCCGCCAGTTTAGGAGCCGCTATTCAAGCAGCCTTAAAAGGAGAAAGCTGGTGTTCTGGGGAGCTCTTGACTGAGGGCTCAGGCCATGGGAAGTCAGAGAATGACACGCACTCACTCCCGGTTGTGAGGAACAAGGAAGGGAGGAAAGGAGAGGGGCACATGGGCAAGGGGTGCTGCTAAAACGAGGTCCAGGTAGATGATCAGGTGGGGGCCGCACTGGGTGGTCCTAGGGCAAGGGGTGAATGGTGCAAGTGGCTGAGTCAAAGGGATGGTCAGCTCCTTCAGGGCATGGCTGGTCTTCACTGTTTCCATCTCTCGCCTACAATTCATTAGGAGGGAGAAGGCAGAGTGCCTCAGTTTCCTCATCCACAAACAGACATGAACAAAAAGTCTCTCTCTCTCTCTCTCTCTCTCTCTCTCTCTCTCTCTCTCTCTCTCTCTCTTTCTCTCTCTGTCTCTCTGTGTCTGTCTTTCTGTCTCTCTCTCTCTGTCTCTTTTTCTGTCTCTCTCTGTCTTTTTCTCTCTCTCTCTCTCTGTCTGTTTCTGTCTCTGTCTGTCTTTCTGTCTGTCTCTTTTTCTGTGTCTCTCTCTCTCTCTCTCTCTCTCTGTGTCTGTTTCTGTTTCTCTCTGTCTTTCTGTCTCTCTCTCTGTCTCTTTTTCTGTCTCTCTTTCTCTCTCGTTTCTCTCTCTGTCTCTCTCTGTGTGTCTCTTTTTCTGTCTGTCTGTCTGTCTCTCTCTTCTCTCTCTCTGTCTCTCTCTGTGTGTCTCTTTTTCTGTCTGTCTGTCTGTCTGTCTCTCTCTCTCTTCTCTCTCTGTCTGTCTTTCTGTCTCTCTCTTTCTCTGTCTCTCTCTGTCTCTCTCTCTCTGTCTTTCTGTCTCTCTCTTTCTCTCTGTCTCTTTCTGTCTCTCTCTCTCTTTGTCTCTTTCTTTCTCTCTCTGTCTCTGTCTCTCTCTCTCTTTGTCTCTTTCTTTCTCTCTCTGTCTCTGTCTCTCTCTCTCTTTGTCTCTTTCTTTCTCTCTCTGTCTCTGTCTCTTTCTCTGTGTGTCTGTTTCTGTCTCTGTCTGTCTTTCTGTTTCTGTCTCTCTCTGTCTGTCTTTCTGTCTGTCTCTTTTTCTGTCTCTCTCTCTCTCTCTTTCTCTCTCTGTCTCTCTCTGTGTGTCTGTTTCTCTCTCTGTCTGTCTTTCTGTCTTTCTCTTTTTCTGTCTCTCTCTCTCTCTCTCTCTCTCTGTCTCTCTGTGTCTGTTTCTGTCTCTGTCTGTCTTTCTGTCTCTCTCTCTGTCTCTTTTTCTGTCTCTCTTTCTCTCTCTTCTCTCTCTCTCTGTCTCTCTCTGTGTGTCTCTTTTTCTGTCTGTCTGTCTGTCTGTCTGTCTCTTCTCTCTCTCTCTGTCTCTCTCTGTGTGTCTCTTTTTCTGTATGTCTGTCTGTCTGTCTCTCTCTTCTCTCTCTCTCTGTCTTTCTGTCTCTCTCTTTCTCTGTCTCTCTCTCTCTTTCTGTCTCTCTCTTTCTCTCTGTCTCTCTCTGTCTCTCTCTCTCTCTTTGTCTCTTTCTTTCTCTCTCTGTCTCTGTCTCTTTCTCTGTGTGTCTGTTTCTGTCTCTGTCTGTCTTTCTGTCTCTGTCTCTCTCTGTTTCTGTGTCTCTCTCTCTCTCTCTCAGTTCTAAAAGTCTGGATTCTATGTGCATGGTCGACATGAGGCAGTGGAAAGAACATGGGAGCTTAGGTTCAGGCTACCTGGTTCTAATGCCAGCTCTGGACCAATCATGTCCTTCCTGGGTCCTCAGTTTCCTCACATGTAATAGCAGAGGACCCAGTGACCTTCCAGCTGTAAATCAATGACTTGGTCGCTGCCAGATGGAAAACGCTCAGACTCTGCAAGAGTAGTCAGCCCAGAATCTGTGACACAGGATGATTGGACCCCTAACCCATAATGCAGCAGAGGTTAAGGGACAAGACGGGCAGATAGAGTTACAATGCCCAGTGACGGAGCATACCTGGACATTCCTCCTTGCCAAAACCTTCCAGGCCCTTACGGGGCACTCCAAGGGGCTAGTGATGAGGGAGAACGAAAGGCTGCAACGTTCCCAGCACGCCCAGAGAAACGTCTTTCAGGAAATGCTTGTGATCCTCAAAGCCCCAGCACCGTTTAAGTCGCCTACATGGCCCTGGGGTGGGGGTACTTCCCTCTCCCCTTCCTCCCGGGTCATGGGAGTAGGCAGTCACGGGAGGAAGGCCGCTCACCAAAGGGCCAGATGCAAGATGCTGCTCTTCCCCGACTTTTTAGAAATCCTATAGTTAATATTAAAAGCAGATTAGCCCATTCCCAGCCAACCACACTTTTCTTTTTGTGAACCAAGTTCTTGGCTTGGATTCCGACACAGACTGGTCCAAGTGCTTGGAGGACTGTTCCTCTTCCTGTTTTGGATCCCCTCCTGCCTCCAATTCATCACTTGGGCACTTAAGAAATGGCTCTTGAAGTGATTGGGCCAGAGGATTTCAAAGGTGTTAGAACAACCCCCTCTGGGGGCTCAGAGAGAGTGGCTGGCACAGAGCTGGCAGCCCCTGTCTCCAGCAACTCTCCTCCTGCCCTAACGGGATGCCCGGGACTGGGTACGAGGTCCTACCACAAATGCTGCTCTTTTTCAGGCACGTGGCCATCACAGAAAGGGCCTAAGGTGACACAGGAGCCGGGCTCGCCCCCTTGAAGGCCTCCCTATACCCCAAGCTCCTCACTCCCATGGGGCAGAGTTATTCTGAGTTAGATACTTGCTGATTGATGACGATAATAGTGACATTTTTTGTGTGCTCTTGCAAAGCACTTTGTGAATATTCTCTTGTTTGCTACTCACAACCTGGGAAGTCCATGCTGTTATTATCCCCCTTTTACAAATGAGGAAACTGAGGTTTAAGTGACTCACCCAGCATCACTTGGCAATCAGGTGGCTGAGGAAGAATTCCAATTCAGTCTTGCTGATTCCAGGCCTGCTGCTCCAAAATGGTTATCCTAGGGAAAAACCCTGGACTTAATTTCTCTCTAAGGTGGAGTTGGAGGGCAGCATGTGGAGCAAGCCAGAAAGACCGAAAGCTGGGATGGCAGAGGGGTAAGCTGGGGGTTAGAAGGACCCATCCTTCTTTACAAACTTTGCCGCACTTGGCCCTGACCTAGCCAGGCTTCAAGGAAGACACCGCCATGTCCACAAGAGGGGTGTGTGCTGTACACATGGGGACACTTCATGGCTTCAGCTGAGCTGACTGATCATAGGTCAGTTCAGAGAACAAAAAACAAAGTTGGTGGCCAGCCGACTCCCCCATTGAATGTGGTTCAGTGGTTGCTGGAGAGTTTTGGTACAGGAACAAAATAGTCTGCCGGCTCCCAGCCTTCCTCTTCTGGAAAATGAGGGAGTTAAGAGAGAAACTGAGGGTGACAGAAGAGAAAATGAAGGTATTAGAAGAGATGCTCTCTGAAAACCCTTGAGAGAAGTAATTCCCCAGCTTTTTGGATGCACAAATAAAACACAAAGCATTACAAAAAATGATTCTAGTGAAATATAGTTATCTGTCCATCCATCCATCCATCCATCTAAAGAAACAAGTCCATTGAGATTCCAGCTCAGTAACCCCTGTTCTAGGTGCTGAAATTGCATGTTCCATGTGCTAAGCCCCCCTGTCATTTTCTAGTCTAGGCTCTGTCGTTTCTAACATTCCATGTTCTAAGGTTCCTCTCAGCTATGATTGTGTTCCAAGCTTTGTTTTATCCCCATCAATGACATATTACAGTTGAAATTCCCTCCCACTTCTGACATTCTGTATTCTAAGGCCCTTCTCAGCTCTGACATTCAGTGCTGAAGAAACTTTAGTTTCTTCCGGCTAAAATATCCTGCATTCTAAGCTCCCTTCTAGTTCTGATGTTCTCTGTTCTCAGCAGTCTCCCTCTGATATTCTGTCTTCGAAGACCCCCCCGGCTCTGACATTTCATGTTCTAAGGTCTCTTTCAGCCACGACATGCTATATTCTAAGGTTTCTCCCAGCCCCAACATTCTAAGATTCTAAGGTCGCTTTGTCATCACTCTGTAGTCTCCAGATGTGCATGCCATGTATTCAAATCCTACCTAAAGCCCCCTTCATTCTCCCCATCACATCCATGTGGTTGAATCAACAGGGAGGATTCACTCCATGGGTCTTTAATCTTTAGAAGCTATACAGAATCAAAATCACTTGCCCTAATCCATCATTCCCAACTCTAGGAGACACTTTCCTGCCCTTATATATACTCTTCCTTCTCTCATGTCATCTCCCACTTCCATTTCTTCCCTTCCTATTTCCATCATCCACCTTTCAAGGCTCTCCTCAAGTCCTGCTTCAGGCTAGAACACCCTGGTCTCTCCCCTTTCAGAGCTCCCTCTCCTGCAGGAGCACCGCCTGCTCCTTTCCCTTGGCACTTAGCAGACACTGTCAGAGCTGGTCAGGCATTTTCACATTTTCATGGAATATTGTTGTATTAATGTGGGCTGCCATTGGTCCTCTCCAAAGTGATGGATGGCTCTCTAAGAGCAGGGGCCAAGCCGAGTCCTGTGTTTCTGCCTGTCCCCCATAGCTCTTAGCACACTGCCTCACAAACAATATTTCATAAAGAAAGGAACCCTGACAATGTAGGAAAAACTAGCCAATGAAACGCTTGACTAGAGCCTTCTCCTATGAGAGTATCTCCTACACACATATACACATACCCCAACACACTCACGTTAGTAGATACATATGTGTGTGTGTATATATATATATATTTCATACAGATAGATGAAAATATAGATCAATAGATGATAGATATTGAGAGAAAGAAATAGAGAGGAACAGATATCTATATATAGATTATATTTATGTATCTAATCTCCTATCTATATGGCACTTTCCAGATACTTATGGATTGCCTTCTCTCACTGCCCCTCCCTCCAATAGATCATGGATAGCATCTTTGCATTTTTTTGTATCTAGCACAGTGTCTAGTTCATATTCATTACTTCATAAATGATTGTTGACTGACTTACTGATAGAGGTTCCTATAAGCCCTCCTTGGTCCCCAAATTACAACTCGAGAGCCACTGAACTAAACTGAATTTGGGACACCATGTATAAGCTATTTTATAACATATGAAATACTTTTTTTTTCCCTCTTTTGCCCTTAAAAAGGACAAAAGAGTTCATGGTTCTTTTTTTTTTTAAATAGTATGTGATTTTCCCAAATATATTCAATGATAGTTTCAACGTTCATCTTTGCAAAACTTATGTTGTAACATTTTTTACTGACAACTATAGGTCACTATAAGAAAAATGGAATCACAAGCTCTGAGTGCTAAATATACATATATATATATATATATATATATATATATATCCCAAAGCTCTGGATTACACTTTTTGAAAATGTTTTATAAGTAAAAAGAAATCTAGACAGAAGAAATTAGATGGTCTTTATTAAAAGTTCTTAACCAGGGTACCTATAAATTTTAAAAAGTGCTCACTATATTTCAAAATATTTCATTTCCTTTGTAATTTTATTTCATAGTCTTTGTAATCCCTTATTTTATATATCCCATATATGATTCTGAGAGGGAGTCCAAACCATAGACCCATTACCAAGGATCACGAAGACTCTGGGAAAAAGTGAAGACCCCTCCCCCCAACCAGTGCTCTCCCTTCATCACCACCATTGTTACAGGTGTAGGTTTCTGTTCCTTGAGAAAAGCATAAGGAGAAATTCCCTAGGAAGTTTTCAGGGTCAGAGCCAGGCCATACTCCATGAAAAATAAACCACAAGCTCCTCCATATAATTCGGAACAGGCTCTTCATGGTCATTCCCTGCATGTCTAATTCTCGGGCTTCTCAGGTCCTGCTTGCAGCTGTCTTTTGACCATCATGGAGGGCCAGCTATTGGGTTGCATCCATCACAAAGATTGCCCTGTTGGAAACCAAGCGTGCTCTTCTGCTTTTGGAAAGCCATTTGAAGTTTGAAGGTATGAATCAAAGAGAGCTAAGAGTGCACAGAAGCTGATCTAGTTTCAAGGGAGAGAAACCGGCCTTCCCTCCCTCTGGCTCAGTTCAGTCACAAGCTGGCAGAGCTCCTTGTCAGCTGAGGATGGACTGAAGGGTGTTTGCACTGGAAACCTGGGCTTCTTTTTTTTTTTTTTTTTTTTGTCCAGGTTAGAATAAGGAAAGACTAGATAAAGAGGCCAGAAAGAAACAAAGATGAGATTCAAGCCCAGGTCCTCAGCCCTCCCAGCTCTGCCATTCCCTATTCTAAGGTCTCTCCCAAATCTGACATTCCATATTCTAAACTTCTTCCCAACTCTGACATTATATGTTCTAAGGTCTCTTCTAGTCCTTTACTTTTATTCTCTGTGTGTCTCTCTGTTTTAAATGTGCTTTTAATAAACAACATGATGTAGAATTCTGATTTTCAATCCACTCTAAATGCTTCCATTTTATGGTTGAGTTCATTCCATTCACATTTAAGTTATGATCACTATGTGTTTCCCTCCATCTTATTTTTACTCCTGTTTATCCTACTCTCTCTCACTCCTTTCACTCTGTCGCTCCTCACAAGTGTTTTGTTTTTTACCACAGCCTGCATTCTATCATTCTTTCTATCACTCCCTTTCTTTACATTCTCCTACTGCTTCTCAATAGGATAAGATAGATTTCTATACCCAACTGAATGTGTATGCTGTTCCCTCTTTGAGCCAAATCTGATGAGAGTAAGGTTTAGAGTTGATTATCATCCCTTCCATCTTCCCCTCCACTGTAATAGCTATTTGGTGCCCCTTTTATGTGGGATAATTTACTACATTCTAGCTCTCTCTTACCCCTTCTCCAAGGGCATCCCTCTTTCTCACCCCTTCATTTTGTTTTTTGGGGCTATCATCCCATCATATTCAACTCACATTTGTGCCTTCTGTCTATCTATGTATACTTCTAACTGCCCTCAAAATGATAAAGTTCCTAAGAGTTACAAGTATCATCTTCCCATGTAGGACTATAAACAACATGACCTTATTGAATCTTTTATGTTTTCTCTTCCCTGTTTACCATTTTATGCTTCCCTTGAGTGTTGTATTGAAAAATCAATTTTCTATTCAGCTCTTTTTTTTTATTAAAAAAATGTTTGAAAGTCTTCTAATTTAATGGATATCCATTTCCTTCCCCCCTCCTCTTCGGAAAGATTATTTACCCTCAGTTTTGCTGGGTAAGTTATTGTTGGTTATAATTCTGGTACCTTTTTGACTTCCAGTAAATCATATCCCAAGATACCCAGTCCTTTAAGGTAGAAATTGCCAGATCCCTTGTTATCTTGACTGTGGCTCCACAATATAAGTATTGTTTCTTTCTAACTACTTGCAGTGTTTTCTCTTTTTGAGCTCTTTCAGGACTTCTTTTTGGACCTCATTCCAATTCTCATTTTTCTTTAAAGCTTAATGTGTAACTATTTTGACACTATTGTCCTCTTCTGAGTCTGTGCTTTGATCTTCCATCACTATAGTAATTTTCTATGGTTAGTTATTTTTGTTTCTTTGTTTTGCTCTTTTTCCTAACCTATTTCTTGCTTGAGCTAAAAAAATCATTTCATCCCCTTCTTTTGTGGGTTCTACTGCTCCAGAATTCATTTTGAAGTCTTATATTAAAGTTATTTAGAGGAAAATTTGAGAGAGGTAACTTTAAGTTCCCACCTTACTCTACCATCTTGGCTCCAGAAGTTTCCCCAGTGCTTCTCTGCCATTCATATCCTTGAGCATGTCTGTTGGATCTCTTTTGCTACTTCCCAAACAGAGAAGTGCAATTAATCAATCTGCTACAATGGGATGGAAATCTGTTTTGAGAGCTCCTGTGAGTCAAAAATGTGCACCATTCAATGGATTTGCAAATTGATTTTCTGAGTGGATTTAGTAGCGAGGAAGAAAAAACAACTTCTATAGATGAGGAAAGCAAGGCAGAGAGAGGTTGCCTTTCCTAGGGTAACAAAACCAGTAAGATTTTAACCCAGGTCCCCCAGACTTCAAGCCCAGTGTCCTACCCACAAGAACAGTTCCTAGGCAATCTCAATACACATAATAAGCAAATAGCAATTAGGCAAATTGTACATTGGGCAGTGTTTGAAATTCAGAAATCACAAATAGTTTGGGCTGAAAAATAAAAGAATTCCATCGTTGGGCATTAAGCAAATGGTCTTTAGGTCATTGCTCATTTCTGGAATTTCCCTTTTGAATTTTTATAATGTGTGAAATGCCTGTTTTGTTATCGTAATTATGTGATATTTAGCTATAAGAGTGAAGGAAGCCTGAAGGAAAGTTCTTGCATTCCCAATGCATTGCTTAGACCCCTTGGAGTATTTATGGTATTATGGTATTATTGGTATATGGTATATGGTATTATTGTATATTTATAGTATATTATGGTAGGTCCTGGACAGGAGTTGGGCAGGATGGGCTAGTATGCATGGGTTGCAATCTGTATCACTGGAGGGAGTACCCGCATGATGAGAGTTCAGCTAACTCATTTTATTTCTTTTGCTCTCTGAAATGAAGGGACTGGACTAGATGGATTCTGAGGTTCCTAAATCTATGCTCCCCAAATTTATCCAAGTATTCAAGAAGTGTAGCATTTATTCAGTTTGCTAATTCTTCCCACTTCCTACTCCCACTTTGGAAAAAAATCTTTGTGATACCTTTTTCAGGGCTTCCTCAGGCAAGTCCGTTACCTTCCTCCACCTTGATTTTCTTATTCTTAAAGTGATCAGTCAGTCAGCAAGCACTCCTAAAGTCCCTCCCGTGGGCCCTGGTTCTGCGCTTAGAACTAAACAAAAGTGTGACTGTGGGCTCTGCCCACCTGTGAATCCCACCTGTGAATGACTGAGTACCCAGTGACCCAGGGCCTCCCCTTCCTGGGGCTCAGTTTCCTCCAGGGTAAAAATCGATCTCAGAATTTGGATCCTTAGAACCAGTCGCTGCCCTCAAGGAACTTCTATTGTCATTGCTATGCAATTCTAGTTTGGGGGATGTTTTCTTCTCTCACTCTCCCCATTCACTTTCTTTCCTCCAGCTCCGGGGTCAGGGAAAGGGTTAAAACCTTTCCCTCCTGAGCTGGATCTTTGTTAGGCTGCCAATTTGTGGCCCGGCTAGCTCTGGGAGGGACTGTCCAGGAGGGAGTCCTCTCCCCCCTGACAGGCAGGTGAGATCAAAGGCAGGCAGCCTGACAAAGGGGCCTGAAGGCAGCCTGGCTGGCCGGCCCTCCAGATCACTCACACGCTAAAGAAATCGTGGCATGAGAAAAAATACAGCAGAAAAGGTTCGGAGGTCACTCTTATTTGGTTTGGATTATTGGTGCCTCCTTTTAAAGCTGGGGAAGGAGAGAAAGCCTGCTAATCACCTTCGGGATTGTCCAGGGGAGGAGGGAAGGAAGGAGGGGGGCCGGGGGCTGTGTCTCTTTTGTGTGGGCCCAGTGGATTGTCTGGAATTAAATGTGGTGCTAAAGGGAAAATCGTTTTGGGGACACTGGCCCACTGCTGGGGAAGGAAAGCTCCGGCTCAGACCACCTGGCTATTCTGCCAGCCTGGGGCTCCACTAGCTCATCCCGCCAACCAGCCTGCCCAAGGAGGTCCTGGCCGGGGCTGGCTCAGAGAGGAGCAGAGGGACCCCCCCCCCCGCACGCAGCCCTGCCACCTGTTCTTTACCCATGTCACCCAGAAATTAACCCTCCTCCAGCCAGAGCTCTACGCCTCGGAGACGGAGCCTCCCTCACCTCCCTGTGTCCTGAAGCTGGCACTGCCCGCTAGGGGTCCTGGGAAGCTGCACCAAGGCCCAGGCCGGTGTTGTCACCCTAAGCCGAGCTGGACAAACCAGAGAGGGAGGGAGGCAGGAGGAGACTCCAAGTGGGTGTCTTGTTGGAGACGGAAACCCCCAGGGACTGTGGATTAAGGCGATTCTTTAGTCTGAAAAAGCAAAAGCAATGAATGAAAATCCTGTTTTCTGTCTGGGAGCTTCTCTTGTTTTGTAAAACATCGGAGAGAATCTTCATGTAACTGAAGGGAATTCATGGGCTCCCTTATTGCGGGCTCCTGGGCAGCTTCCAGGCTGTACCTCCTCTGATCTGGCCTCCACACACAACTCTCCCCTGCCCTCTGACACCTCCTGAACCCAAGACCCTGGACTCCTCACCCCCCCCCCCCAATAAAGAATTTATCCTGGAGCCTAGGTGAGGTTTGGTCCTCAGACAAAAGGCTGGACTCCCCAGGGTGCCTTTAAACCACGGGCAGAGGCTGGTCTCCCTCCCTTGACGGAGGCACCTCCACAGCACAACAGTATATCAGAGGAAGACTCTGAAGGAGGGTGAACCAGAAAATGCCCAAATCTCCCTTGTGTCTCTTAAAGTCAGTAGCACTGAGGCAGCTGGATGGCGCTGGGGACAGAGCACTGGCCCTGAAGTCAGGAGGACCTGAGCTCAAATGAGACCTCAGACACAACACTTCCTGGCTATGTGACCCTAGGCAAGTCACTTAACCCCAATTGCCTCAAATAAATAATCATTTAAAAATGTATTTTTAAGTCAGTGGGACTATATGTGCTCCTCTTAGCTCTCCTTAAACCTTTGCATCTGTTTCTAGGATTAGAGGGATGCTATAAAAGGGAAGTGGGCGGTCAATATGCTTCTCAGCCAATGTCTCTACCCAGAAACATGGGAAATGAACCCCAGTGATCAGCCCAATATTTAACAAAGTGGGACCTCTCGGGCCTGAAGGGGCCACAAATCACCTTTGAACAGCAAGTGGGCAGCAGTCTCTGTTGTGCCCCAGAGCTGGGGCTGGAGGGGAGCTCAGTAGCAAGTTGGTCCTACCCACTCCCTTTCCCTGAGGGCCCAGAAGGGAAGTGAGCTGCCCAGGAGCATAAAAGTACTTACGTGAATTGGAATCAAATCTTCCTTCTCCAAGAGCAGCCCACTCACTGCCTGAGCTTCCCCTCAGACTCCAGATGAGCAACAGCCCAGTAAGGAGCTCCCCAAATTTGCGGCTCACCCTTTGTCACTCCCGGAAAAGGTCAGAAAACTTATGTCTCATCAATCGACAAACATTTATGAAATGCCTACTATGTGCCAGGTACTGTCCTAAATGCCTGGCAGGGGGGGAGGGGGACAAAAGACAGCCCCTGTCCTCCGGAAGCCCATGATCTAGTGAGGGAGGCAATCTGCAGACGAATCCACAGCAAACTACATAGGGGAAGAACAGGAAATAAATGAGCAGAGGGAAGACGCTGGGAGTTAAGAGGATCTGGGGAAGGCTTCCCGTAGAAGGTGGGATTTTAATTGGACCTTGAAGTAAGATGGGGAGCAAGAGGGGGAGGTTCTGAGTGAGAGAGAATGCCGGGAGGTGAAGGGCCAGGAGGCTATATTAATGTCTCATGGTCTTGGAGATCTGCAGCTCATTCTGGGAGTAAAACCAGAGAGCCTGGGGGTTCCCTCCTGGTCTTAACTGTTGACTCACCCAAGAGATCGGGACTCTTGCCATAGAGGCACCAGCTGGGATGCCGGGATCACGGCTCTCAGACCTAGAAAGGACCTCAAGGGAGATTCATGGGCCTTTTCTTCCAGAAACAGCCCCACTGGTTTCCCCAATCCCAAGCAAGCAAGGTCCGTCAGTCATATGAGAATCCAAGACAGGATTGGGGAGGAAGAAGAAGGGAAGCCAGACTCATTCTGCTTGCCTGCGAATGGGGGATGTTGCTGAGGGATCAGTGGAAGCTGAAAGTAAGGGGAAACTTCCTGATCCCAGATTCTCCTCCCTAGAGATCTTCACTTAAAGATTGGACAAGTGCTTGTCAGGGGTGATGGAGACAAGATCCTTGGTCAAGTCTGGTTTAAACTGAGTCCTTTCTATCTCTGAGACTTTGGGAAAGTCCAGACACATGTCATCCACAGCATCAAGAACTTGGGGCTTTCCTTTAAGACTTTTTTCCTCCCCAGATCCCCCCTTCCCTGGCATTTTCAAGCATTCATGGGCAACATGTCCTTGGTTTCATATTCAGTTAGGAAACCTACTCCTGAGATGTAGGGTCCCCTCTTCCTATAAGAAAAGGGTGGGGTATCTTTTCCTCAAAGGCCCAAAGTCTGTCTCTGTGGGTTCCTTGGAGATAGTAACCCTGACTTTTCATTCCCATAAGGCACTAGGACACCCAGGGAAGCTTACTCATGAAAAGATACCTCTCCAAGTCCCCAGATCGAGCATCCCAGGAATTATACCAAAGTGCTGGACACTAGCTTGAGAGTTTGGAGCCCTAGATCTCCATAAGCCAGCTGTGGAAGCTGCTGAAAAAAATCACTTTCCCTCTTCTATAAAATGGGGGTGATCATAATTACCTCCCAGGGGTCAATTAGAAATGCAAAAATGTCTGCAGAGGGTTTTGCAAATCTGAAAGCTCCTTTCATGCCCTATGTGGCAATTAGTCATTATTAGCAGTTGAAAAGGCTCCAGTGGGTGTCCAGACATTTCCTTGCAGTCAGAAGCCAGATGGAGGAGATCTGCCTGTCCATGGACACATGATTCACAGACTTGCTCATTATCCCTTCTTATGAGTTCAAAATAGGAGGCACATCCCCATTAATTGCACTCGAATATACCTCGTTTTACCTGGGGTGAGGGGTGGGGAGAGGGGGGAAAAAAGTTGTGCTCTGAGAATCCAGCGGGTGCAGGGCTACAGGTGGCTGGCATCTAGGAAGTGGGTGACTGGTTCCACAGCCAAGGGTTCTCACAGGTTTAAACCCAGAGGGCAGGGTTTTAGTCAGTAGATGGAAGCTGCTAATCTAGGCAGGATGGGTTTCCACGGAAGCAACAGGTTCCCCAGGGACAGAGATGTTCAAGAAGAGTCTAAGGGACCCCTTGCCCAGGGGATCCTTTTATTGTAAGATTGACATTTCCTCAATGGCCAGTGTAGCCCCTTTCTGCCTGAGATTCTGGGGCCCGGGGCTCACACATCTGTGCCACCTACTAAGTGAACTTGTTAGCAAATCCCTGGGCCTTCTGAGTTAATTTCCTCTTCTTTAACTTGGGGATAACAAAGCCTTTGAATCAAACAAGGATCAAGGGGAATAATACTTCGCAAGCCTAAAAGCACTATATAAATGCCAATTCTTATTATGTCAGAGGAAAAATCTTTTGTGATAGAAAGGGGAGATTTTCTTCAGCTTCTGGGGTGAAAAACTCATTCATTGACAAATAGGAAAACTGGAAAACAGTTTGGCACAAACTGGGCGTATACCAACATCTCACACCCTATACCAAGAAAAGATCAAAATAGGTTCATGATCTAGACATAAAGAGTGATGCAAAAAGCAAATTAGGAGAGCAAGCCATAGTTCACCTGCCATCTCCATGGGGAAGGAAAGAATTTATGAGCAAACAAGAGTTGGAGAATGTTATGAAATGCAAAATGGAAAATTTTGATAACATTAAATTAAAAAGGTTTTGCACAAATAAAATAAATGCAACAAAGATTAAAAGGAAAGGAAGGAAACAAGCAAGGAATGAAGGAAGGAAGAAAGAAAAAAAGAAGGACAAAAAAGGAAGGAGGGGGGATTTCATCTGGAAACCAGGAAAACCTGGAGGGGAAGTTGAGAAGGGAGTGAGTTCTGGGCAAAGGGCAGCCAGAGAAAATGTTGGGAGTTAGGAGATGGAGTGGCTTCTTCATGGAACAGCCAGGCCAGTGTCAGTGAATCAAAGAGTACATGTTGTACATGTATATACATGTATACATGTTGTATACATATACAAAATATAACATATAAAACTGGAAAGGAAAAAGAGAAGCCAGGTTATATAGGGCTTTGAGAAATCATGTAGGTGATAAGAAGCCAGTGGAACTGTATGAAGCAGAATTCAAACTCAGGCCTTCCTGATTCCAAATACAACACTATGTCAAACAATTACCTTCCTTTCTCCCTCCATTTTCCTTTCCTTCCTTCCTCCCTCCCTCCCTTCCTTTCTTTTCTTCCTCTTTTCTTCCTTTCTCTCTCCCTTCCTCCCTTTCTTCCTTTTTCCTTCCCTCCCTTCCTCCCAGAGCCAGTGAGAGGTGGTTTCAGGAGAGTAGGCACAAGCAGCTGGGAGACCCAGAAAAGGCCCAGTGCCAATGGTAATGCTTGGCTTGGATTCTAAAGCAAGACAGGGATTCTATAAGGAGGAAATGAAGAGGGAGTAGAGGGCATCTCAGGCCCTGGGGACTTCTGGGCACGAGCAGAGAAGGAAGCTGCAAGGAAGAGGAGCAGCCCTGGGGACTTCAGAGTGTGAGGACATGCTAGCTGGTCAGATCACTCAGTCACTCTCTGCCTTAGTTTCCTCTTCTGTAAAATGGAGATAAAAGTACCAATTTCTTCACAGAATTGTTAAATCAATGAGTAAATTAGGCATTTGTTTATTACTATGTACAAAGCCCTGTGCCAAGTGGTCTGGATGCAGTTTGAAAAGACGTTTTTTTCTCAAGATCACATCTGAACGAGGAAGACAATGCTTTTATGGAAAGTTTTAGCTGAAAGTCAGACGGAAGGTCCCATAGTCCTTAGGGTGCAGTAGCAAAGCAGATAGTAATAATGTCTCCTCTTTAATGTTATTTCCATTGATAAAAATCCCATCATGTTGTTCTGAGGATCAAATGAGAAAATCTGTGGAAAGGATTTTGCAAGCTTTCAGCCTCTATATGGAGAGTAGCTACTAGAACATAGAAGACATTATTCCCATAGGTGGGAGGCTTTAGGGCTGGGCTTATGCTCTGCCCCCATGGGGTAGCTATTTATTAAAAAAAAAAATAATGAATAGGGTTTTCCAGTAGAAAACAGAGCAGAAATTTTGACCCTATCCAGGTGGGAAGGTCCCTGACAGGGATATTCCCCCAGGGGCTGAGCCTGGTCAAGCCTTACCTCCCATCTTGTCTTTCCCAGAGGGAAATAAAAGGTCCTGAGATGCCTTGAGCTTTCAATAATGGGTTTTATGTTGGACCAGAGGAATATGATGATAATAACCTGAAGCTTCAATACGTACATACACGTGTGTGTGTGTGTGTGTGTGTGTGTGTGTGTGTGTGTATGTGTGTGTGTGTGTGTGTGTGTATAGCCATCAAGAGGCTCACAACGGTCTGTGGAGTAGGGACCAGGTGAATGACTGTTCTTAATTTATAAATGAAGATGCTCAGACTTTAAAAGATGGAGGGGGGAGGGGGTTGTCATAATTGACAATTGAGGACCTGCATTTGAAGTCAGGTGTTCCTGATTCCAAGTATAACTATCCATTAGGCGACCCTGCCTCTTAGTTGGGTGGGGGCCTTAGGGAAGGTGTTTAAAAAGGGAATGGGGGTAGGTTTCTGCTCCCGGGATATTAATGAACATGGCTGGACAACAGCAGCAGCATCCGGGGTCCAAATGTCTAAGGGATGGCTCTCTAGGCTGAGCGAGGGAAGTGAAGTGATCCTTGGTAATCATTGGGAACTGGCTTGAGCCCTCAGCAGAGCCCCAGAGAGCCAGCCCCCCATCCTCACCTTCCCAGGCCGACATACCTGTGGGATAAGAGCAGGTGGGATAATAAGTTGAAGAGCCCAGATTCATTGTGTGAGTCAATCAGACAGCTTGTGAATCACCCTTAGGGCTGCGCTGAATCCTGGGTCCCATTGGACCAGGACTGATAATGGGTTCATAATTGGGCAGGGAAGCAGAGGAGGGGGTGGGGGAGGGAGTCCCCTCCGGAGCCTCTCTTTGCACCCCTTCCCCCATGTATTGTCCTACAAATTGTGACTTCCTCCTCCTCTTAGTCTAGATCAGATTTCAGCCGAGAATGTGTCAGAAGATAGGGAGGGAGAGAGGCTGGGAGGACCAAGAGAGGGAGAATAAGGGGGGAGCGGCAGGGAGAATAAGGGGGGAGAGGCAGGAAGAAGAGGAAATCAGGTTGGCTGCTCTTCTTAAACTCCCTTGGAGGGATTTAATATCTGTCCCTAGCCTCCAGCCCAGCCCTTCAGGGGGTCAATATCTGTCCCTAGCCTCCAGCCCTGCCCTTCAGGGGGTTAATATCTGTCCCTAGCCTCCAGCCCTGCCCTTCAGGGGGTCAATATCTGTCCCTAGCCTCCAGCCTTGCCCTTCAGGGGGTCAATATCTGTCCCTAGCCTCCAGCCCTGCCCTTCAGGGGGTCAATATCTGTCCCTAGCCTCCAGCCCGGCCCTTCTCAGAGTCCAGGATTCTGGAGGGGCCTGGGTGGCCCTATTTTTAGCACACCGGGTTTTATTTGGCGTGCTGGGTGGAGTAATGGGGATGATGTGCACGGATGCCTGCGTACGCCTGCCTGCCTGTGTGCTGTGTCTGTGTGCCCGGGGCCGCGTGCGGTGGCTGCGAGTGGCTGCAGGTGGACCTGCCAGCACATCCACTCTCCTCCTTCCCACAGATGTGGGGGAGGGTTCCAGCGCCAGCCGCCCCTTTCTCTCCCGGGTGGGTGGTTGCTAGGTCCCCACGCCACACAACGGGTCAAGTTTCGGGCTCCGGAGAAGGGGAACCGCATCTTTGTGTGGGACCTAAAATACTTGCTTTTGCTTTCTGGCCACAGTTTCCAGGCCCTAAGTGTCTGGGCTCACCTCCCCCGACCAAGGTATGACTTCCAGACCCCCTGCCACCCTGCCTCCAGGCCTTGCTGGAAGTCCCACCCCCGGAGGCCGGGATCTTAGATAGGGTCCCAGGAACTAGGGGCCCCGGGATGGGGTGGGCTCAGGCCCCCATGGGGGGCAGAGAGAGGTACTGGGAGCAAGGGTCTCCTCTAGGCGCCCTGCACTTCCCAGTGATTACGGGCTGCTGGGGTGCTTGGGGGCTGCTTCAGGGACATAATTAACAAAGATTTCCAGAGAGAGAGCAGAGACCACATCTGAAGTCCCACCCTCTGCTCGAAGGGAGACCACATCAAACAGACCCTTCTTTCTTCTCCCTCCTCTTCCTCCTCCCCCACTCCTTTAAAAAAAAAAAAAGAAAAAAACGAGTCCCCAGCTCCAGGAACGGGGCAGAGCAGAGAGGAGGGGGGGAGGGTGGCAGGGACCCGGTAGGTGGCTGGCCAGGGGGAGTGAGGCGACCGGGGGAGGAGATGGTACCAGGAAGGAGATGAGACCCCTCGTCCCAGCCAGGATCCCGGCAGCTGGGGATGAAGGGATGGATGCTTTGGCCGCCCGGGGATGCGAGAGGGAGGGAGGAGGGGCGGGACCGAGGGGGATGCAGCAACGTCGGGATGAAGGGGATGCCCGGGATGCCGGTATCCACTCGGGACCGGCCCATCCCCCGGAAGACCCCTGTGGCTCTTACGGAGAGCTGAGAGCTCAAAGTCCGGGCGCGGGCCCGGGGCAGGGGAGATACCCAAAGGCGGCAGCGCTGGGGAGATGATGGCGGTAATTAGCAAAATCGTCCCCATAATGGGAGCAAGCTGGAAGCAATTTGCGGGGCAGTTATTAACCGGCCGCTCCTCCACCCACAGGCGGGGGGTTGGCTTTAATATCTAGGCGTTGGGGCCCGCCAGGAGGCGCAGAACCCCGGCCCCGGGTGGCCCTGGCTCTGGCCCGACGGTGCGGATCTGGGGGTCGCTCCCCTGGGCTCTCACCCCGGCACACGAGCCGGAGCGACCCGGGGCTCCCTTCCCAGGGAAAAGGGCAGCCCCCGCCTGCCTCGGGAGTCCTGCTAGGTCCCAGACCCTCCCATCTCTTGCTGAGCCTCAATTTCCTTATCTATCAAATGGGCACTCACGACCTTCCTTTCGGGACTGTTATAAGGATACAGTGAGGCAATGCGTGTGAAGTGTAGATACGTGTCAGATGCTCCACTGCCTTTGTTTGGGTTTTATAATTACTATTATGGAGCACGCCCTGCCTCCGTCCCTGGGCTGGCTGCAGGCTCTACAGGAGGGCCCGGAGTGGAGAGGTGGCCCGGGCAAACCGGGTTGTTCTGCCCCCCTCAGTTTGGGAAAGAGCTGCCGGGTCAGCGGGTGGGCCGGACTAGCCAAAGTCAGCCTTCCCCTTCCCTTTCTCGGCCCCCACGAGCCCCGGACTTCCACAAAGTTGACTCAGAAACACTTAAGGGAGCTTAGAAGTGGCCTGATGTGCCATTGAGATGAGCAAGAACACCCGCACATATACACATGCATGTACACACATGTACACACACATCCCCCTCCACACAACCCCCCCTGCCTCCCACATTAACTGCCTTGGTTTGAAGCCCTCTGGGAGGACCCTATGGCTCCCTCCCTCCTCTCAAGGTTCCTGTCCACTCTGAGTTGGGTTTTTGGAACAGTAACGAAGTATTTGCCTATGTGCCAGACCCTGCTCCTTCAGCATCACCCTCCTGGTCTGTTCCCTCCTTCTGTGTCTGCTAGATAACCATCCCATGCACCTGCTTCCTCCGCCTCCCCCCTGCCCAAGCTCTCCCTCCAGCCTCCCCTTTTATGCTGAGATCCTTATGACCTCTCCTGGGCTCTCTCCAGCTTAGCAAACGCTTCCCTGCCATGTGACAGCCAGACCCTGAGTGTAGCCCTGTAGCTGGGGTCCCAAGAGGCTGGAAAGCTCCAAGACCACACTGGCCTTACACCCATACCCAACTTAGCAACCCTTCAGATACTTCAGAGACCCTTTGGGAAAGGAAATGAAGGCAAACAGCACCATTATCTCTGTGGGTGCCAGACCTAGGGCTAGCTCGCTCAGTGATGAGAGATAATACTGCCCTGGGTAGGGGAGCCAGACCCAAGTCCACAGGCAAAAAGGGGAGACAATATTTGGGAATGAACTTGAGAACTCGGCCTTGACCCTCTTCCCATCACCCAAGAAAATGGACAGAGAAGGATTAGGGGTTGGAAAAGGGTATGTGTGTGTGTGTGTGTGTGCTTTTGTGTGTGCATTTGTGTGTTTGTGTGTATTTTTGTGTGGGTGGGTGGAGGTGGAGGGTAGGAAGGGTAAAGTCCATTTCAATCCAATTCAATAAACTTTGAGTGTTAAGCACCAAGAATGGGCAGAGAAGGCTCTGGCAAAAACCAAAGTTAGAGAAATATCCCAGTTCCCCTTAAGGAATTCACCCCATAATAAAGGAACCGAGGGAAAAAAAGTTTTGGGACTCCATTTCTCCAACGAGACTGGGGGAGAGAGGGATGCAGCAGATGGGAGCAGAATCGCCGGAATGGGGAAGGCCATTACTGACTGGAAAGATGGGTTTGGTTCCCCCAGGAAGGGGAGACTGGGGAAGAGGAAGAATGGGAAAAGAATTCTAAGCAGTCCAGAGGAGGTGATCCAGGGAAACAGGAGCAACCTGAGCAACAATCAGAAGTAAGGACGAGGGCTGGAGAGGACCCAGGCGCACTATAGAAAGCGGGAAGGGGAGGCATTTGAGGTAAGGTTGTGCAGGGGCCACTATGTGAAGAGCCTTGAATGGTGAGCAAACAAGCTTGAATTGGGGACATAGTGAGCTATATAGGAGATCCTTGACTGTGAAAGTGTCAAGGGATCATTGCAAGGGTCCATAGTCTAACCCCTTCATTTGACAGATTGGGAAACTAAGGCCCAGACAGAAAGCCCTACATGCCCTGATTCCAGCCCTAATGCTCTCTCCAGCTGACCAGAGGAGATAAGAGCGATTTCTTCTTATGGAAATCTGGCTCCTAATCCTATAGCTGGCCCGGAGTTAATAGACCAGTAACAAATGTTTGTTGAATTGACTTGGACAGAATTGAATTAAAGGGCACTTCCTTGACTTCTGATGGACAGCATTAAAGTGTCAGGCTTAAATGGGACAAATTAATCGCTCTCATTTCCCAAATTGTGCCCCCCAAAGCTCTGGATTTCCAGCCATTTCAGATGCAAATTTAATTAACGAGTTTTCTCGAGCTGAGACCTGACAGATTCATTCCGGAGAGGAGGCTGTGCTGGCTCTGAGAGCGTCTCCCTCCCCTCCCGCTCTGGGATTTCGGTGTCCATCTGTCTGGCTGTCAGCCCCTGTGAGTGTCTGTGTGTCTGGCTGTCTCTCCGTGTCTCTCTCTGACTGTCTCTGTCTGTCTCTCACTCCCTGTCTTTCTCTCTGTGTCATTCTCTGAGTGTCTTTATGCTGCTCTCGGTCCAGGCCTCTGCCCTCTCTCTGCTCCTCCAGCACCTGCCCCCGGTGGGCGGAGGGCACCTCATTCCATGACTGCCCAGCTCCCATCGGGCCCCTCGGGTCCAGCACAGCCGCGTTCGCCGTGGACGCCGAGACCTGCCAGTTCCCTTTCTATTGGGCCGAGCGGGCTCGGTTTTGGGGGGTTGGGGGGGCTGGGGGCTGGCGAAGCGCAGCCAGTCTGGGCATCCTGGCGCAGAGGCCGGGGGCCAAGGAGCGCCACCTCGGAACGCCGCGAGGATTCCGAGCTTCCCCCTGCTCCACCCAGCACCCCAGAAGTGCTTCCCGCCGGCGGCTGGGGGGGGGGGGCTGGGCTTTTTCCCGGGAGGAGGATGATGGGAAGAGCGGAAAATCGAGTGCTCGGGCCCAGAAACGGCCGCACGCTCCCGGAGGCTGGCGGCCCCCACGCGCATTCAGACATTCCCTCAGTCACTTGCACACACGCACGCCCCCGCAGGCCCCCGCCCCCAGACACACGCGCGTGGGGAGCCTGGCGCACATGTGCACACACACGCAGCCCCGGCCACACACGGGTGCTCGCGGCACCCTCGTGCGGGTCCCCGGCGGTTGGAGCCCTCCTTTATCATTCTCCGTCTTTTAAATGTGCATTTGTAAAAGCGCTCCCATCCCGACCCCGCCCCTCGTTGTTTTAAGGCCACATCAGTCATCCCGCTTGTCACTATTGTGATTTGGGATTGATAAGGGGGGGGGGGGTGCTTGACAGACAGACCCCAGGCCCCGCTGACTTGAAATCCTTAATGTATAATTTTCGGACGTGTAATTGGTCTTCAGGGGCGTGGGGGAAGGGAAGAGATCTTTCAAAGAGGGGCTGGGGGGAGGAAGAGATGAGAGAGGGAGAGGGGGAGAGCGCGCGGAGGGTGGATGGGTGGGGGGCGCCGGGCCCAGCCGCACTGTGCCCTCGGCAGCGCCGCGCCGGAGCTCCGCGGCCGGGTGCGCCTCCGGGCTCGGCCGTGCGCCTCGGTGTGCCCGCGTGCTCGCTCCCCGCTCTTTGTGTGGGGTGCGGCTCGGCCCTAGGGGCGGGGGAGTGGGGGATCCTGGGTGGGAAACGCCAAGACCTCTCCTCCGGGGCCCAAGGGAGGGGAGGGGAGGGGAGTTCCCGCACGCCTGCGGGACGCCTCCTTCCCTCACTCCCTCTTTCCCTTCTCTTCCTTCTCCTGCCTCCCTCTTTTCTTCCCCTCCTGCTCCCCATCAACGGCCCCAACTCTATTTTGCCACGAGGCTTTTTTCCTCTCTATCAACAACATTTTTTCCCTAAAATTTCACTTTTAACCTTCTCTCCTCCCTCCCCTCCTTCCTTCCCTTTCCCTCCCTCTCCCCTCTCTTTTCCTACCTTCCCCCACTCTTTCCCCTCAACCCCGCTCTCTCACATTTGGTTTCGAAAGGGGAAACCAAAAAGAAAAAAATACCCAAAATCTCAAAAACCCTCCCCCTTCCCTTCCCCCCTGCCTCCCTCAACACTCCCCTTCCAAACCTCCCTTTTTCATCACCCCCCCACCCCTCCATCCTCTCCCCGTATACCCACTCCCTTCACCATCCACAAAATCAAATCCCTCCCTGGTTTAATCTCTCCCATCCCGCCACCCCCTTCTCTCATCAAAACCCCAAGAAAGAAAACCCGCCCAAAAACCCTCGAAAATCCCCCAAACTTCTAAAACACCTCGGGAAACCCCCCCAAACTCTACCCCCATCCACCCCTCCCCACCCGGTCCCTAAACAACTCTAATGATACCCCCTCGGCCACCCTACCCCCGGGGGCCCTCAAAAAAACTCTGGCCGGGGTTCGCCAAAACCACCAAAACCGCCCACGCTACTTCACACAAGGGGCAAAAATTTGGGACAAACGGGACCAAACAAAACCGGCAACCTCCGGGGTTCCGGGCTGGCGCATCTCCCTCTCTCAGGCCCGGGCTTCCAAATTCTGGGTCTACTTGGGGGCTACGAGTTGAGGGAGATAATGCGTCCTTTACACAAGGCTTAGTCCCGAAGGTTGCCATATTCCTGACCCTTTTATTCCCAATGCCAGCCAGTGGAGGAGCCCCCGGGCTCTCGGTGCCCGAAGCGGGCTCTGGAGCTGCCCTTCCCGGCATGTCGGGGCAAATTCCCGGGAGGTCATGCTGAAGATAAATCTACCCCCCCCACCTCCGTGCTAGGCTCCCCCCCCCAGTCTTTTCCCTTAGGGTACACATTACACACACACACACACACACACACACACACACACACACACACACGGCATCTCGCCTCCCTTCCCCTCCTCGTCCCCAGGCCTCTCTCCCGCGGAGCGGAGGGGAGATGCTCTGGGCGCCTCTGGGGAGGAGGTCGGTGGGACCCGGAGTCTCGGTGCCCTTAGCGCTCTGCCCCCGGGCTCCCCTTCTCCAGCCCCCCACCCCCACCTACTCGCCCCACCAGAATCCCAACTCAGATATGGCGCTCCTGCCTAGCTTCGAAAAAGATCTGAGGAGTGGGGATGGGGGCCGGAGCTAGGGGCCGCAGCCGACCCAAGGTCGGAGGACGCGCCAGCGCTTCGCAGCCCCCCCTCCCAAGGGTGTTCTTACTTTGCCCAGTCCCGCTGCCCCGGCCCTTCCAGCAGCTCCCCACCCTGCTCCCGCCGCCTAAGAGAATCGCCACGGCCCGCCTGGGTATAGGCAATGTGTCGGGCAGCTCCACGGAGCTGGGGATGGGATGGGGCGAGGGTCAAGCAATTAGCAGTCTGGGGCAACAGGAAGTAGGGGGATGGAAGCGCTGGGAAGCGCAGGGGCCGGGGCCGGCCTCGCCAGCGTGGTGGGCTCTGGGGGCTGCCAACGTGGGCGCGGGCTCTCGGGGCTGCCAACGTGGGCGCTGCCCTGGCGGTCTGCGGGCGTGGACTCGGAAGGGATCCCCCAGCGCTCGGAAAGGGTATGGACAGTGCGGGACAGATCTGGGCAGATCCCCTGAAGAAGGAGACTTGGCCAAGTCTCCTCGGGAGCTACTTTGGGAGGAAGGCAGGCTAGTGCTTCCGACCTCTCCCGGAATACTCTTTGCCCTCTGAACCGTCCCGGGTTCGGTTTCCGTCCCCCGTCCTGGAACGGGAGCAGTACGCAGCGGGACGCAGGGCGCAGGGCACGGAGCACGAGACTCGGCTCCCAGAGCTCGGCAGCCGGGACACCGCGGAGGGTGTGCAGCAGGGGCTGGGAGAGTGCAGGGGCTGCGCGTACGGCTCGCAGGAAGCCGGCGGTAGCCTGCACTGCTCTGCGGTGGATTCGCCAGCCCGGGGGGAGATGCGGAAGCTGCGGGGGTCTGGCTGAAGGCGGCGAAGGAAAACCGCGGTTTCCGTAAGGAAACCTTCAGCCACCAAAAGGCTTTTTGGAAGCATCATCCCTCAGAGTTCATTAAACTGGGTGATAGAAACCAGCTGTCACCCCTCGGTATCCCCCGGCGCTCAGGAAATGAGGCGCTGATCAAGAATTTGTTTGGGGGTGGGGGGGATCAAAACAGTTCCCACACATGTGTGTGCTTCCAGGTGCCACCCTCCCCCCCTCCGGCCCCCCCTCCCCCGCTCTGTCCCGGTGCTGAGCTCCCAGACTCTGGGATGGCAAGAACCCAGAATTCTTTGCGTCTGGAGAATCTCCCGACTTCTGGACCTTTTCTTCTAATTGTCAATGCCAGAGCGTGTGGTACGAACAGTATAGGGCTTTGAGGAGGCCCAGGAAGGCCATATCTCTGACCTTCTGGCCCCGGGAGCCCAGCTCTCTCATACAGGTCCTGTTTCATTCCCGTGGCTTCCAGCACCTGCCCCCACCCCCATCCCCAATTGCCCAGAATGTCAGTAGCCTGTGACCCTCTGGCTCCCTGCATCACCAACCCCAACCCAATCTCTTGTCCCTGGACCAAGAGAAGGGCTCTTCATCTCCTTGACCTCTGACCCCGGGGACAGAGGAGCCAGTATGGCTAAGCCTTGCCTTTCACTGAATTCTGTCTCTCCCAGACATCCTCTGATAGCTTTCAGGTCAGAACCCTTTGGGGGCCAAGCCACTTATGGCTGGACCCAAGCCTCAAGGTGTAGCCTGCCCCCTTCAGCTCCCCCTCTAGCAGATCTGAGGGAGGCCATTGTCCTCTAAAGGAGACCTTTGCTGTCAGTCTAAGAGAGTCAAGAGCTCTCCTGTCCCTCAGAAAAGCATTAGAGGGGATTTAGGCCTCCTTTCCTCCTTTTTCTCTTTTAATAGACACAAGGGATTAGGGGACTCTGGTTCAATGTCAGGGCTTGGCCTTGGGAAGCTTCTGGAGTCTCAATTAATCAGCCAGGAATGTGCATCCAGAGCAGGGGCCCAGCTTTAGCCGGGTCCTTCTTTCTTTGTCAAAATGCCTTTTTTTTTTTTTCTTTAAAGAGTCCCTCCTAGGTGGCTTTTCTCCTGCAGGGGCTTCTGAGTTATTTTAAAAAGAAGTTGGGGAGACTGGTGATCAGCAGCCATAGCAGACATTTCAACTCCTGGCTGGGCAAAGGAGCATCACTAACCCTCCACTGCAGGGAATCATTGTGCTGTGCTTTTGTTCCTAGGTATCCTGGAAATCACGGCAGTGGAGGTTGGAATTGTGGCCATAAAGGGGCTGTTTTCCGGGCGCTATCTGGCAATGAACGAACGGGGCCGGCTTTATGCTTCGGTAAGTCTGGCTTTGAGACATCAGCAGAGGTGGGCCTAATCTCAAACTGAAGCAATGTCGGCTAGCCCCATTATGTGGGTCGCTTAGCCCGTTTGCCAAGTGGTCCCAGAAGGTAAGAAATAGGAGACTAGAACAGGAGCTGAGACCAGAATATAAGTCTCCTTCCCTACACAAGCTACTTTCCCAGCTTTCTCATTTGTAAAATGAAGGGGTGAGCTGAAGAATCTGGAGTATCCATCCAAAAAGTCTCTGAAGTGGGCACCCATACCTTGTTGTAGCTATCCAATGTCCACAGAAGCAGATTAACAACCCCCCAGACACTCGGAGCTGATGGCTTTTCAGGTAGCTGGAAGGTGCTTTTTTGCACCAGTCAGAATTCTCAAATAGTGTCCTTCCACAGGGTTCCTCCTGACCCTACAAAGCCCACTCTGGTACACTGGGGATCTCGCTTCTTAAAGGGAGCATCTGTTTCAGAAAAGAATTGGTACCATCCAGCTAATGTATAGGAGAGTGTAAGTGTATTTGGGCTCAAAAGACCTAATTCAACTGACCTTGCTGTTTCACAATCAATGACACAGCTAATCAATATATTAAACACTTATCATATGTCAAGTGCTTTCTCAATGGTGGAGGCCCAAAGAAAAGAGAAGAGGGCCTGCCCTCAAGGAGTTAAATAACTAGATATATACAAGATATAAACAGGGGATTTAGGAGGTGATCTGAGAGGGAAAGAGATGGGGATGGGAAAGTTAAGGGAAAGGGACCTGGAAAGCCTTCTGCAAAAAGGTGGGATTTAAGCTGAGTCTTGAAGGAAGTCAGTGACACTAAGAGCAGAAGAGAGAGGTGATGGAAGGTCCTATCTACTGGAGATGAAATCACTTGTTGGAGGAAAACCCAATAGATCAGAGCGTCTGGAAGGGTAAAATGTAAGGAGACGGGGAAGACTGGAAAGCATCAGGTGGACGCTTTAAATAGCCAATAGAAGGATGGGATTTGATCCTGAGAGTAATAGGCAGGCTGAAGAGTTTGTTAAAGTGGGGAAGTATGTGACATGGCTAAGGTCTAAGACCTGAATCTTAGAAAATCTTGGTGACATATTGAATGGAAGATGGAGTGGAGTGGAGAGATTTGAAGCAGGGAGGCCGATTCAAAGATTTTTGGCCATAAGTTGCCCAAGTGAGAGGTGAGGAGGGTCTACATCAGGGTGGACTGGGTGAGCTGAGAGAACTGGAAGATGTACTCAAGAGATGAGTTGAAGGTGGGAACGGAAACATTTGGCAACAAATTAGATACATGAGATGAATGGGGTGAGACAAAGATATCACCAAATATACCACTGTCAGAGTTAGAAAAGCCCTAGTGGCCATGTAGTTGAATCTTTACCCTGCCCCGTCCCAGCCCTAAGATTCACTTGACAAAAGATCTTTCTGTTGCTTTTTAAAAAGCTGACAGCATCCAGAGCGATCCATTTCACTTTAGGACAGCTTACACCATCTGAGGGTTGATCCTGACACCAATCAATCCACATTAATTAAAGCCTCCTATGTGCTTGTCCCTATGTGCCAAGTATTGAGACAGCAAGCCTAAATTTGCCATGACAGTTTCCTGGGAGAGACAGAATTCAGGGAAAGGCAAAGCTTAGCCATACTGGCTCCTCCGTCCCCAGGGGTTAGAGGTGTGTGAAATTTGCTACCTCCAACTCCAGCTGGATTAATCAGGCTGCATCCTTAAGCAACCACAGGTTTCCATCTAGATATAACCCAGGTTATTGTATTCTTTCTACTTTTGTGTGTGTGTGTGTGTGTGTGTGTGTGTTGAGGCAATTGGGGTTAAGTGACTTGCCCAAGGTCACAATAGCTAGGAAGTGTTAAGTGTCTGAGGACAGATTTGAACTCAGGTCCTCCTGACTTCAGGGCTGGTGCTCTATCCACTGCACCGACTAGCTGCCCCCTAATCTTTTTATTTTTGACCCATACCTTTCCAACGATGTTTTCTGGGCTTTGGTGAATGTGGGCAGGAGGTGGAGCATGGATTATTAGAATCTTAATAAATTAGGAGCAATCAGACAGAGATAAAGGCACGTCATCATGCATGCTTCTTGCTCAAACACATTCGCACAATGTACATATGAACACACTCATTCACAAACATGCTCACGTACACATTCACTTGCACAGAAACGCTAACCAATTCACACCTTCGTTTGCACACACAGATACAGATGGAATTATTCACACACACTGTAGTTGTGAGCTGGAACTTACCCGTATACATACTGTTTTCATCCTCATACACACCCAAACACACAATCACTAGCAGAATCATAGACACACTTATCCACAAAATCATGCACACTTGTATTCACACACTGGAACATATATATACACAATCACTAATAAATAGACTCATTCTCACAGAGAAATATATGTGTATATATATATATATATATATATATATATATATATATATATATATACTTATTTACACACATCCACACACATACATCACCACTAATCAACACTCATTTGTGCCCACGTTTGTAATGGGCTGAGGTTTGAGTTATCAAGGACAGTGAAAGTGAGGATTGCTAGCGGGTTTCTGGGCTGAAGGGTCTTATTATGCACAAACACATCAGCATGGGAGGTATTACACAAGCACATAGCAATAACGCTTATCCAATCATGTATATTAATAGAGTATAGTCCAATTACTATTTAGCCTCATGTACTTGGGACCTCAGTGCATCAACTCAAGCCTCAGCCCATTACACACGTTCACACATCTTAGCACAATTCTTCTAATGATAATTATTTAATATTCCTCTGTATACATGTTCAGACCCACAATACAGATATGCTCGGATACATGGGCGCACACACTCATGCACACATAGAGACACATATATAGACACATTCACACATATTCACACACATCCACACACACTCACATATTCACACACACATCACCACTAATCACCACTTATTTGCACACATGTTCACAATCTTAGCACAATTCTTCCAATGATAATTATTTAATACTCATGGATTTCTGAACACTCCCGATGTCCCCAGCCTTCCACATTTATTTTCTTTTCTTGAGAGAGAAAAGGGGAAAAAAGCAGGAGAGGCCATCACAAGGCTCCCTGCAGGAGGGGGAGTTTAGTTAAAGGATGCTGGGAAGAGAACCAGTTAAACCTCCCTCTTGTCTTCTGAGGATCCAAGGTAACACTGAGAATGGGGGTGGCTTGGGGCAGTCTGCCCAAATGCAGAGCAGAGCCAGGAAACCCTCATCCTACGCCTGTATAAGGGCGCCAGCCCTCTGGAGATGGAGCAAAAGCCACGTCCCTGGTGCAGAGCCCGGCCTCCCTAAGTCACTTCCAGAGCCGGACCCGATCCATCTTTTCTGTGTAAAGCCCTTGTAACCTTTTGAGGAGAGTTCTGTGGACATCTAGGGCTCACCTTCCTCTTGCATCTGTTGCCCATCGCATTTGACAGAAGAAGAAACCGAGACAAAGAAGTGAAAGGGTTTCTCTGTCCATGCCGGTGCCCCCAGGATGCCCATGAGGCACGATGGCCCCTCCCCTTCCCCAGGACTCCTGGGTCAATGCCGCCCCTTACTGCTTCCCAGTTACTAGCTGCATGTCCTTAGAACAGACACTCCCGACTCTCAGTTATTCTCTCTTCTCAGGGGGAAAAAAGTGTCGCTCTGGTGTGAGCCACGTCCGGATGTGCTGTAAAAGGCACAGGATCGTTCCCAGAAGGCACTTGGGGGTCCGTAGAGAAGTGGCCAGATCTGCCTGGGAGTCAGCTCTCTCCCTGTACCCAGGATGCAGAGCTGGAGGTCACCTGTTCTAGAAGAGTTCAGAAGAACACCATCCCCCCCCCCCCAGGACCTTGTTTGTGGTAGCCAGGCCTCCTCAGGGCCCTCACAAACCCTTGGCACATTCTTCCAGATCTGTCTTTCACCTGCCTCCCCCCAAAGCTACAGAGCAGGGAAACGTGGCACAAAATCACCGCCAATGTCAACACCACAGTAACCCAGCCCAACCTTTCCACTTTACAGATGGGCAAACTGAGGCCCGAGAATGGTAGGAATAGCAGATCTGGGATATAAACCCAACTGCTGGCTTCCCCTTCAGCCTACCCTGGGAAGTCAGTGCCGCCCATCACGGCGGCAGCGGTTCTAAGTGTGACTGAAACGTTCCCAAGTGTCCCTTCTCCTCGCAGCTATTGCTGTTTGAGTTCCCAGGAGGAGAGCTCCCCCTGCCTCTTCCTGAGCGACCTCTGCTTTGTACCAGAGTGAGGGTCCCTCGGAGCCCCCTGGGGCCCTGCACCCACAATGTCAGTCTTCCCTTCCTGCCCGGCAGACCTTGACCGCTCCCTGTGTTTTCCAGGAGAGCTACAACGCCGAGTGTGAGTTTGTGGAGCGGCTCCACGAGCTGGGCTACAACACCTACGCCTCCCGCCTGTACAGAACCGCGCCCGGCGGGCCCGGGGCCAAGCGCAAAGCCAGCGCCGAGAGACTCTGGTACGTCTCCATCAACGGCAAAGGCCGACCCAGGAGGGGCTTTAAGACCCGCCGGACCCAGAAATCTTCTCTCTTCTTACCTCGAGTCCTGGACAGCAAAGACCACGAGATGGTCCGGCTCTTCCACACCAGCGTCCCCTACAGGGAAAGCCTCCGGCAGCCGGCAGACAAGAGTGAGAGAAAGAGGCGGCAGGAGCACTCCCCGGTTCTCGAGGCGGGAGGGGAGACCGCCCCCACGGAGGCTCCCTCTCTGAGGGCCTCAGCCCCTCCCGGGACGGTCTGACCAGGGCCAGCCGGAGGGGACGGCTCGTCCAGTTCCTCACTCCTAGGACTCTTAGACTCCTTCGCGGTGGCTCCCAAGGGCCACATCCCTTGAGGCACATGAAGTGGTGAGCCGGCTCCTCCGGGGTTTTCTATCTCAGTATCTATACAAATTGAATTTAAGGCCCGTAGCTTCTCACAGTGTATTTTGGACTTCATGCGCTCTGTCCCCTCCCGGGTGTCCCAGAAGGCCTCAACCATTCCCTTCTGTTTCCAGGAAGTAGGTCGTCTGTTTGGCAAATCGAGAGGGGAATGGTGGACGGGGAGCCGTGGGTTTGTTTGGGGAGAGAAAACAGGGAACAGGTTTCCGTTGAAATAACTGTGTATTTCTCTTGAATTGCGTTTTGATGAACCCTCAAAATCCATCTTGTCTCTCCCCAGAATCAAGAATAGGTAAGGCCCCTTAGCTTGCTGGGGAAGGCTCCCCGATTGGCTGGCTGTGGCCCAGCTCCAACTCCTTCCCCTACACCCTGCCCACTCTCATCCTGTGCTGTCTTCATGCACTTTTCTCGGCCAGAGGCCCTCCTCCTGTTCCTCTGCCATCCTAGGGCTGCCAGGGCCCCACCCGGTCTCTTGTCCCATTCTCCCACCTGAGCAGCCTGAGCCACTTCCTTCTCTGCACACCCTCCAGCGCGTCATTTAAGCCAGAAATAGATGATTCCCTCCCAGCAGCAATACACGTGGGTGAACACTTTGGGTAATCGGTATTTGTTTAATGAAATCATTAAAAAGACCTTGAAAGACCATCGGACTCTTTTCCTCCATCAGTTTGCACAGAACCCGGAGAAAGGCAGCGTGAGTTTGTTGCCCCTTCTCTCTCTGTGGAGGGAAGCTTTTCTGGGAGCATCGCAGCTGAATGGTGTCACTTCTCTGCTCTGTCCCCTAGGCCACACGCTCAGTACGGAAAGCCACTGCTCGGACCTGGAAGCTGCAGTTTGTTTGTTTGTTTGCAAAAGCCCGCTCGGTTTGTCAGAGTTAAACAAGTGCAGCTGTGTGTGAGTGGGTGTGGAATTGTGCGGGAGCATGAATGTGTGTGAGTGTGTGTGAGTGAGTGTGTGCAATATATAGATATATATAGATAGATAGATATAGATATGACAGATAGATGTATCTCTGTGTGTGTGTGTGTGTGTGTGTGTGTGTAGAGAGAGAGAGTGTGTGAGAGAGAGAGGAGAGAGAGAGAAAGAGAAACAGAGAGAGAGAGAGAGAGAGAGAGAGAGAGAAAGAGAGAGAGAGAGAGAGAGAGAGAGAGAGAGAGAGAATAAAAGACAGAGACAGACAGAGACACAGAGAGACAGAGAAACAGTCAGAGAGATTCACTTACAAATATAAGACCAGAGTTCAGATGTGGTCCTAAAGCCCTGCAGGTCCTGTGTGCCCAGTTCCTTCTTTTGCTTATTCCTGCGTTCATCTAATAAAATCCCAGTGATTTCTTGTTCTGCAGAGGCCCGTGCTGAGCTCAGACAGAGCTCTCCAGCTCAAGGGGGTGCCAGCCGCAGGCAGCTCCCAGCCCAGTGGCTTGTCCACCCACACAGCTCCCTGTCCCATGTCACCCTCCGGGAGCTCTCGAGGGAACCGTGAGGAGATGACAAACCAAATAGATAATATTCCTCATCTTCCACTCCTCTCCTTTTACCATGAATAGATTCCTGATGCATGCTGAAATGGGGATATCGGTGCGCATCCACGTTCTAGGCCCAATGAGCAGAACTCCCCTGGTTCTCTCCCACTTATCCAAGTTTGTGGAGGATTTCCAACCAGCTCACTCACCCTTGACAGTACGACATACTCTGCAAGTTTGCCAAAAGAGCCTTTTATTACAGAGATGAATGAAATGGCAGCATATTATAGAGCCAGGAGATTCTAGGGTTGAGGAACTTGGATTCAGAGCCGGCCTTACCCCGAATTTTAGCCACTTGGCCATGAGCCTCTCTGGATCTCAGCTCTCCATCTGAGAAATGGGAGGTTGGATGGGGGGGTCTTCAGGTTCAGCCCAGCTCTGAGCCCGGTGACACTGTGATCCCATGACAGACCCTTGTGGATGCTCAGCTGGGTGACCTGCTCAAAGGCTCTGCTTTTCAATGATAAAGTCTCAGGTCAATGTGGGGGTGATCACAGAAGGGACCCTCCAGGGTTCCCCTCCAAAGGGGCATGCTAACACTTGTGAGCCCATAGCGGGAGGGAGCTAGCCTAGCAACCTCAGAGATTTCTAGCAATGAGAGCTGTTATAACGACCGACTGATGGAGACACCAGCTACGGTGGAAATGATGCTGGATTTGGAGTCAGAAGACTCAGAGTCAAATCCCAGGCCTGCATGAACTGCACCCGCTAGCCAGGGCCTCAGCCCCACGTCATAGGAAATTAAGCCTTGGGCTAACGGTCTCCAGAGTTCATCCATTTCTAAAATCAGGTTCCCACTAAACAGACTTCTTGTTTTAAAAAATCCTAACTGACCACATATACCACAGACTGGGTAATGTCCTATCTATTTTTGGTGGTCACAGGGGCTCCCATTGTGGTAATTTACTAAGAGAGGCTCCATCAGTTACTTGAGGGGGTGGCTTATCCTGGAAAGATTCAGAGGCCAGAGGCCCACTGGGACCCTGAGCCCAGGAGACACCCTCTGCTGTCAGGCCCACCTCCCCTAAGGTCCTTGGTGCTTTGTTTATCCAGCGCAGTTCCCTAAATCTCACTGCCAAGGGAGTGTTTGAATCCTGCCCAAAGGGAACCTACCAATTTACTGTCTTCTTCCCTCCTCTTCCTTGACCCTTCCTCCGCTCACCTCCTGCCAAAAAGCTCGTTTTTCATTTCACTCAAGAATCAAGCTCAAACTCCAGCCCTACTCCATGGCTATTTCTCTAACCTGGACAGAAAAAGAATCAGGTGAGACTTTGTGGCTTCCAACCGATGTTAGGAAAAAGTGGGATCGCTGCTCCAAGTATGTGGGCCGAGGCTATCAGATACCAGGACGTTGTCGATAAAGCAGGGATTGAGTTTCGAGCATCACTCTGATTTACCAGATCTCTGTGGCTTCGGGTGGGGACCTGGGGGACACTGGAAGGTACTTTTGTGGTTTCCTGTGAAATACAGCTCTGGGGAATGCTTTGGAGGCCTTGTGGTCTTTTTGACCAACACCCACATGCTCGTCCTGAGCAAACTGCATTTTTGTCCACCAGAAGACCAGTGAAACATCCCATTTGCCCGGAGGTCCTGGAAGGTCATTAGCCAATGGAATGCAGGAAAGCCAGGAACGTAGACCCTTCCATGAAAGGAAAGAACAGATGGAAGGGAGATGGCTCAGTTCCTCCCAACCTCCCTCGGGAAGGGGGAGCTGCTTTGGATCTCTGTGTTCCACCCCCCACAAAAAGGATAACTCTGAGGGTACATACTCTAAATCACCCCTGCGAAGGCTGTGTCTGAGTGGGCTTTACAAGTCTGATGGAATAATCTTGTTTTGTTGATTGTCTAGACTTCAGAAAGTGATGGAGAAAAATCTGAATAATGCAGATTAATTTGAAAAGCATGCCGTGTGTATAATTTTTTTTAGGAGAGTCATTTACCAGTACACCATTGCCCAGGGGGCTCTTGTGAAATGAGAACGACAAACCTTAAAAGCAGATTCAAACAAACTTAGAACTCTTGGCTAAAATTTCATTATGGGAACTTTTCCCCTCTGGATAACAAAAAAGACTGACTTTCCCAAGAAGATGGGAGATCATTAATTAAATTACATTAAATTAAGAGAGAATCCACAAGAAGGCACTATTGTTAAAGATTGAGTTAAAAATACATTTTGGAAGTCATTGGGATTAGAAGAAACATTATAAACACCTGGCTCCCCCCTCCAAAAAGATCATTTCATATTTATTTTGGATTTATTCTGTATGGGAAACGATAGCAGGTGGAGAGCTAGTCTTGAAGCCAGATGGGTTCAAGTCCAGCCTGTGGCATGGGATCTTGAGCCAGTCACTCACGTACCCTTTTAGTGAGGTAGGGAGTTCTCTCGGTCCAGAACTGCAGGACAGGTACATCAACTGCATTGATGGAGGGAGTATCAAATTCTGAATCAGTATGTGGAAAAGATCTTTGTTAGAGTTGACCAGCAGGGGGATGGATTGTCTTGGAGGAGAAGGAGCTCCCCAGAATCACAGAACGTTGAAGCTAGGAGGCAGTAGAAGGATCATTTAGTTCCATTATCTCCAGAGGAAGAGACTAGGATCCAGAGGCGAGAGTGACTTTTCCGAAATTACACAGACAAGAACAGAGTCTGAATTCCAGCTTAAATTTTCTAATTCAAAATCCAGGACCCATCCCATGAGGCCACTTTGCCTCTTATTGAGCCAGAGCTGGTTCACGTGATCCAAGGTGATAGGGTAGGGGCCGAGCCATAAATGGATCGGTTAAAGAAAGGGCCAATGTTTCAGACAGTTAGTGATGGGCCTGGAGTCTGGAAGAACTGAATTCAAACCTGGTCTCAGACACTCCTTGGGCAAGTAATTTACTTCCATTTGCCTTAATTTCCTTCACTGTAAAATGGGATAATAAGGGTACCTTTCCCACATAGTCGTAAGAACCAGATGAGATAATGTATATAAAGTGCTAAGTAAATGCTAACTTTTAGTATGATTATGATGTCTGTCCTGAAAAGGAAACAACTTACTGAAACCGAACCCTAACCTTCCAGATGTGGGATAAGCAATGAAGAGTTACTGAACTTTGCTCTAACCATTCTGTAATGCAAACTGTGATTCTTTTTATTCTTAGCATTTTCTCTTCTGTATATGAATAAAGGTTCTATTCTGTACCCAATTCACTTCTGCACCTTCATTGCTTACTTTTTTTTTTTTTTAATTCTCTTTCTTGGGGAAATTCCGGACTAGACCCAGTACAGAATTGTCCCTAGAGTACCGGGATGAGGGGGTACGGATGATGAACCAATGAATGTGAGAATTGGGGCACCTGCTGAGAAGCCTGTTTCTCTTTTGAGGAGTCTGGTTTCCCAAGCAGAGTCCTGTCCACAATCACTTGGCTGGATACAGAGCAGGATGGGATGAGTATGAACAAGACCACATGGCTATCCAGCAGCAGAGGCGGAACTAGAATTTTCACCTGGTAAATCTCTTATTCCCAGCCCCACTGGAGCCACAGGCTTCCCAGTGCAGTGGGAAGAGCCCTCGATGACAGGCTGAAGGTACTTGGGGTCTGAATCCTCATTCTACTGTTTCTAAGCTATGTGACTATAGGGAGGTCCTCAAGGAAACTAGGCCCTTTTTAGTTTGGAATAGTTAGAATTTCACGTTTGCCTCTCTGAGGCTGTTTCCTCATCTGAAAATAGAGAATTGCTCTTTTCTGTCTCCTTACAGAGCAACAGTGAGGTTCGGATGAAAATTTGGAAGTAAGAGTGCCATCTAGCCTCAAGAACTGGAGAAATGGCGAGTCTGGCTACTTTTGTCCAAATACAGGGGATAGAGAGTTACTTTTGGAGTTGGGAAGTCTTGGGTTCAAGTCCTCCTTTACTTACAGGTTATATGACCCCGAGCAAGTTACTTAATCTTTATGCTCCCTACCAGGAATAGAGCTTACAAGTTACTCATCTGTATCGGCTCTCTGGCTCTCAGAACAGGATTCCCCAATCTTGTTGAAATTACATGTTCAGGCCAAAAATGCCTGTAGTAGTTACCATTCACATTCAGTTCTGATGATTAACTCTGTGTTACGTTCCATACTATTTTTCTCCTGTTTATACCTCTGTCTCTTTCTCTCTCTTTGTCTGAGTCTGTCTTTGTCTCTCTCTCTCTTTCTGTCTCTGTCTCTGTCTATCTGTCTGTCTCTCTCCCCTTTCACCCTTTCCTTCCTCATCAATGTTTTGCTTCTGACCATCATCTCCCTCAATCTGCCTTCCCTTCTGACAATGTTCCCCTTTTCTAGTTCCCTTCCCTTTCTAGTTCTTTAAAATGTAGATTTCTATATTCAACTGAGTGTGCATGTTATTCCCTCTTTAAGCCAAATATGATGAGTAGAGTTCAAGCATTGCTCATCCCCCTTCCTTCTTTCCCTTTACTATAATATGTCTTTTACATACCTTCATGTGAGATAATTTACCCCATTCTACTTCTCCCTTCCTTCTCCAAATACAACTCTCTTTTTCAAACCTTAACTTTTTTGGGGGGAGCAGATATTATCCTATCATATTCAACTCACATGGATGCCCTCTATCTATATATACTCTTTCTAACTGCCTTAATAATGATAGTTCTTAAGAGTATCTTAAATATCATTTTCCCATATAGGGATGAAAATAGTTTAACCTTATTAAATTACTTATGATTTCTCTTTTCTGCTTATCTTTTTATATTTCTGAGTCATGTATTTGAAAATCAAATTTTATACATTTTTTACAGTGTTTCTGATAAAGGTCTCATTTCTAAAATAAAAAACTGAGTCAAATTTATAAGAATACTAATCATTCCCCAATTGATAAGTGGTTAAAGGATATGAATAGACAGTTTTCAGGTGAAGAAATTAAAACCATTTATATATAACTATATTAGATTAGAAATGTAAATTAAAACTAAATTTAATTTGGTAAATTGAGTAAAAAAAATTTAGTAAAACTCTGAGGTACCATCTTATACCCCTAGGATTGTCTAAGATGACAGGAAAAGATAATGATAAATGTTAGAGGGGATGTGAGAAAACTGGGACACTAATATATTGTTGGTGAAGTTGTGAAATGATCCAACCATTCTAGAGAGCAATTTGGAACTGTGCCCAAAGGGCTGTCAAATTGTGCATACCCCTTGATCCAGCAGAGTCTCTATTGGGTCTGTATCCCACAGAATTCATAAAAGAGGGAAAAGAACCCACATGTTCAAAAATGCTTGTAGCAATTCTTTTTATATTGTCAAATAATTGAAAAATGAATAGATGCCCCCAAACTGGGAAATGGCTGAATAATTTATGGTGTATGAAAGTAATGTAATATTATTGTTCTCTAAAAATTATGAGCAGCAAATAAAAAGCTTTAATTTTAAAAAAAAAGAAAAAATTATGAGCAGGCTAATTTTAGAAATGCCTGGAAAGATTTACATGAACTGATGCTGAATGAAACAAGCAGAACCAAAAAAACATTGTATACAGCAAGAGCAAGATTGTTTGATGATCAACTATGTGACATTCTTGGCTCTTAGTAGTTCAGTGATCCAAGGCAATCCCAATAAACTTAGGATGGAAAACACCATTTACATTCAGAGATGTGAATACTAAATCCCTTGTAATTCTGATTCCACAATATTTGACTTATTTCTTTCTGACTGCTTGTACTATTTTCTCCTTCACCTGAATGTTCTGAAATTTGACTGTAATATTCCTGGGAGTTTTCATGTTGAGATCATTTCAAGAGGTGATGGATGAATTCTTTCAATTAGTATTTTACCCTCTGGTTCTAGGGCATCAGGGCAGCTTTTCTTGATAATTTCTTAAAAGATACTATATAGGCTCTTTTTTCTATTATAACTTTTCAGGTTGGCCAATCATTTTTAAATTATCTCTCTTCAATGTATTTTTCAAGACACTTGTTTTTCCAATAAGAAATTTTATATTCTGTTTTTTTATTTTGTTTGATTGATTTGTACTATTTCATGTAGTTATTAGCTTCCACCTGACTAATTCTTAAGAAATTATTTTCTTCAGTGAGTTTTTACATCTCCTTTGATCCATTTGGGCAATTCTACTTTTGAAGATATTTTCTTCCATTTTTTGTGGTGCTTCTTTTACTAAGCTGTTGACTATTTTTTTTTCATGATTATCTTATATCACTCATTTCTTTTCCCAATTTCCTTCTACCACTCTTATTTGATTTTTAAATGTTCTTTTGAGCTCTTCTAGGAGTCCTTTTTGGACCCGAGGTCAAGTTCATATCTTAGGGCTTCACACATAGGTATTTTGACATTGTTGTCCTCTTCCAAATTTGTGTTTTGATTTTCCCTGTTTCCATGGTAGCTTTCTATGGTCAGGGGCTTTTTGTTTGTTTTTTACTTATTTTCCAGCCTATTTTGTGACTTTAAAAGTTGAGTTCTACTCCTAGGATATGGAGGAGGGGGACACTATCCCCAGCTTCTTGCACTAGGGGCCAGGACCCTCCTTTTGCCTATTTCACAGGGGAACTTTGAATCTGGCTACTATTTACATGATGTGCTGAAGTTTGGAGACCTTCAGCCAGAGCTGCAGGATCTCTGTTGCCGCCCTGGGCTGAGGTTAAGGGCTTCCCACTGGCTTGCCTGGACCCTGCCTGTGCTGGGCTGCTCTAATACAAGTGAGACTTGGTTGTCTCACTTGTCAGACCTGCTGACTAGGTTGTCTTGGGCTGGAGAATTGTTTCACCCTATTCTTTTGTAGTTCTGTCATTCCAGATTTCATCTTGGATAGTTGCTTAAAGTTGTTTGGAGGGGAAGTTGGGAAAGCTCAAGCAAGTTCCTGTTTTTTCTTTGCATCTCAGCTCTACCTCACTTACGTAATTATCCCAAAGGCCAATCTGGACAGAGACTCCAAAAGGAGATATTCATGCTGAATATCCGTGGGCCTCTCTTGCTTTTTGCCTGACTAGTTGTTCACTCTTCTGTTTGCTGACTGCCTAAATGACCCCTTGCTTACCTGCCTGACTTCCCTGAAGTGTAATCACCCACATGTCTTCCATCTTTTTGCTTGCCCAGTCACATGCCTGCCTGCCTTACCAATTTAACCAACTGCTCTCCAAGCCACTTGTGCAATGACCTGCCTAAATGCAGGTCTGTTTGTCTGTCTGTCTGTCTACTCATGTTTTGCCTATCTGCCTACTTACCCATTTGCCTGCCTGTCCACTTACCCACTACATTGCCTCCTATTTAACTACCCCTCCACCTGCTCACTTATCTGCCCGCCTTCTTCCTAGTGCACCCTCCAAGTGCAGAAACATGCTCTCATAGGATTCTAGCATCCCATGCCCATGAGAGCGGACTCTCAGGCTGCCTCCTTTCTGCTTTTATTCCCTCCCTACCTTGCCATCCTCTCCTATCACTTGCATAAAGTATTCTGACTGAAAGGAGCCATGGAGGAATACCACAAGGCTGTGGGCTCCATTTGCAGCCGTTTCCAATTGGTCCTTGAATTCTTGGGTGGCAGGACCCTCAGCCCCAGAGCCTCCCAGAGCCCTGTAGGTTTGAAAAATGTGAAAAGGTGACAAAGCCCTGCTCAGATTACAGCCGGCTAGAGGATCATCTCATTCCTGGATGGCATTCCCAAGCCTGTTCCAGATATAGACGGCCTCACTGAGCCGCCAGGCCCTTTTTAGTTTGGCCATAGTTGGAATGCCACTGTTGCCTTTGAAGACCTGGTCTGAGGCTCCTTTCTTCGATCCAAGGAAGCCCCGGGCTGTAAGAAGTCACTGATCTTGTGAGCACAAGAGAAAGGGGGACACATGCGGGGGGCGGGGGTTAGCTTTTGGTGGGGAAGGTCAGGAATGAGATGAGCTCAGACTGACATAGCCCCATAGGAGGAGGGGGAGGATGGACGGGAGAAGGAAGAAGCAGACTCTTCTCCATTTCCCTTGAGAAGAAAACCTTCCTGTTGGAGATTTTAAAAGCAGACAGCTTGGGGAGGAAGCAGCTCTGATCCAGGGGTCCCAATGAAGTCAAAGGGCTTTGGGCAGGAGGTGGGGGGACTGCTCTAAAAGGGGCAAGTGCTGGGAGATGAATATCTGAGCCCCTGCCATGAGATCCCACAGGAGGACCCGGAAGAGGACACTCGTGGGCCCCGATACCTTTCTGATTCTGCTTGTAAGCATCTTTCTGGGGTCACCCTGGTCTTTTGTTAAGGAAACTAAAATTTAAAAAACAAAAGCAACCAAGAAAAGTAATTGGTAATAGTAATAATGATGATATCATGGATATATGGTCTGAAGGTCCTCAAAGGGCATTGGGGTGCAGTTTCCCTGCAGCCTCCTTACAACACCCTTGTGAGCTCAGGGACATTAATATTGTTACAGATAAGGAAACTGAGGCTCAGGAAGTGAAGACCCCCCCCCCACTCAGGCAAATGTTTTACAATCTGCTTCCACTGTGACCTCTGGGAGGTTGATCTGTCCCTCCAATACAGAGAGAAGATCGCGTCATTTGGGGTCACTGACAGTCACAGAAGCAGCGGCCTTTGGGTGCCAGATATTGCAGTGGCTGACAGCTATAGCTGGTTCATGTTTCCCTTTCTTTCCTGTAAACTCCGAACACAGGACCCTTTCCACTACTATGTCCTACCTCGTTCTTTCTCCCTGTTCTGTGCAGTTTAAAGGGATAGTCTGAGCATACAATGGGCTAACAGTTTGCAAAAGGCTTTTAAAGCTTGGTTCATTCATTCATTTGTTGAACTAAGAAATAGCCCTCAGGGTCCCAAGAGCCTTGAAAATCATCACTAGATATAGGCAGTTCCTAGGGGAAGGTTCAATCACTTTATCCAAAGTGTAAAGTCCTTGGGATCCAGGGTCAAACCTCTTGTAGTGGGTTCTGATTCTGTAGCCTCACCTTATGGGGCCCTGCTAGAGTTCTGGGGGTACAATACAGCTGGATCATCATTAGATTGAGCTCAGATGAAAAAAACAGAAGGTCCCAAAAGCTTTTCCAAGTTACATCTCCCAAGAACACCCAGCTCTTCCCTCATCCAATTAGCCATCCAACAAACATTTGTTAAGCCCCAGGCTCTAATTTAATCAGCTTAGGAAGATAGGTATTTATCTGACACACAGGTAAGATACATAGCAAGAACCTAAACTATGTTTGTTGAATCCCTGATAGATAAAAAAAAGACAGGGGTCTACCACATGTGCAGAAATGGTGGCTGCCCTTTTTGTAGTGGCAAGGAAGTGGAAAGTGAGTGGACGTCCATCGGCTGGGGAATGGCTGGATAAGTTATGGTACATGGATGTCATGGAATCTTATTGCTCTCTAAAAATGATGAGCAGGAGGATTTCAGAGAGTCCTGGAGAGATTTATGTGAACTGAGGCTGAGTGAAAGGAGCAGAACCAGGAGAACATTGTACCTGGCAACAGCAAAATTATTTGATGAGCAATTCTGATGGACGTGGCTCTCTTCAACAATGAGATGATTCAGGTCAGTTCCGATGGTCTTGTGATGAAGAGAGCCGTCTGCACCCAGAGAGAGGAATATGGGGACTTAGTGGGGATCACAACATCGTATTCTTACTCTTTTTTATTGTTTGTTTGCATTTTGTTTTTCTCATTTTTCCCCTTTTGACCTGATTTTTCTTGTGCAGCTTGATATTTGTGGGAATACGTATAGGAGAATTACACATTTCACATATATTAGATTACTTGCCATCTAGTGGAGAGGATGGGGGAAGGGGGGAAAATTCAAGAGTGAATGTTGAAAATTATCCACGCATATATTTTGAAAATAAAAAGCTTTAATAAAAAAAAAAAAGACAGGAGTGTAAACCAATGCTTCTGTGTGCAGAGAATCTTGAGGCTATCTAATCTGACCACTCATTTTACAGATGAGGAAACTGAGGCAAAACCCTGTAGGAAGAAAAGTAAAATGTGCAGAGAGATAGTCAGGGAGAGCAGTTTTACTGGGAGGAGGCACCTAAATCTGTCAGGTGAAGAAGCGGGGCAGGGTGATTGGTGGGGGGTCTATTCCAGGCATGGGGGTAGTGGGAGCAAAGTCGGATACAGTCTGAGAGGTGCAGGGAGAGACTCAGAGAAACACAACCAGGAGAAAAGAGAGAAGAGACTCAGGGGAGAGGGTCCAACGCCCATCCCTCCCGGGGTCCTGGCTGCAGGGTGGCCAAGCGACCAGCAGGGGGAGGAAGAGGGCAGCTCCCCCTGCCCTCTGCAAGGCTGAGGAGCAGAGCCGGCAAGCGAGGATGCCCTGTGGGGCTTCCAGATCCCCAAACCTCCCGGAGTGGCTGTTTTCTTGGGGTGTAGGGCATGGCTCCCCCAAACCTGTGAGAAAGAAGAGCCGGGGGGGGGGGAGGCAGCCCAACATATCCGGGTGCTGTAGCCAGGAAGGAAGGGAGGCAGGCGGGGGACCCCGAAGTCCTGATTCTCAGGCAAGTGCCCCCTCTCCCCACGCACCCCGTCCCCCCGGGTTCCTTACGGGCGCTGGATATGCACCACGCCCCGAGGCAGAAGCAGCTTCCTTGTGGTCCTTGCAGAGGAAGCCGGAGGGGAGGATGTCGGGGTTCTGGGAGCCCCAGCAGGCAGTCCCGGACCCTGGAGCTCGGCCGCCTCCACAGACACGTGGGCTGGCCAGAGGTCTCTCGGCTCCCAGTCCGAGGCCACGGAGAGGAGGATGCTGGGAGAAGAGTTTCTGCTGAAAGGGAGACCTGAGGGAGAAGCCTATATGTCCTGTAGTTGGGACATAATTCCTGCCCTCCAGGAGCTCATGCTATGAGGGAAATGACCTGCCCCGCTGGCACCCATGTGGCAGGTCTACTAGAAAGGTGCCGTTGCATGCCGGGTGATGTTTGACTACGGCTTTCCCCCAGGAGAACGGAAGCCTCCCTGGACCCGGCTCTGTCCGGGATGGGCATTCCGGACTCCCTTGCTGCAGCCGTTGTGTTCAGAAGGGTCCCTGGGACCCAGGAGCCTCTGCTGGGATTGCCTCCAGCTCAGGGATGGAAGGGCTGCTCCTCCGTCTGCAAGTGGCTCCTCTTTGTCCCAGAAGATCTAGTTCTTCCATCCCACCCCATTTCAGCAGGGTCTAGATGTCCTAGCCAAGGGCCTTTGGAGGGCCCCGAATAGATCCTCTGTGTACACAGTAGGTGCCTAATAAATGCTTGTCAGATTTAATGACTTGAGAATCCCTAAGGGTGCCACAATCCTTGCATTCTGTATCCTGTGGTTCCTTTCCAATCAATTTAATTTTATTACTAATTGTTTAGTGCTGATGATGTGTCAAAGTCAGGACTTCTCCCTGGAAATCTGATGACTCCGGGCTGGCCACAGGGCTCAGCTGATGGCTTATCATGTTCCTGTCCATGGGTCCCAGGGCGATTGGGGGGTCCCTCCCCCCTATGCTGCTGAGCAGTCACCCCTAGGGAAGGGAAGGGGAAAAAAGAGTGGCTAATGAGCTCTTCGATTCCCTCATCCAAAGGAGTCTCCTTGGTGAGTGTGAGACGAGGGGGCTGAGGGTCAGAGGGACACACACACGCACATGTGTATGTAAGATTTATGGCAGCGGGTAGGAGGCCACCTGCTCCGGGTCAGAGAACCTGGGGCTCCCAACACTCCCCTCTCCTCCCCCCAGCATAAGCCACACCTCTGGATACATTTTTCCAGCATGAAACTTATGACCATTTGAGTCCCATGCAGAGAAGCTTTTAGTTTATTCCAAAGAGTGGCCCTCAGCAAATATTAATGATTCCCCCCCCCAAATGCACAATACAGAAGAGAGTTTTCCTCAAATCAGAAAGTCCTGAAGATTTCCCAGGGCGCAAACTATCTTTACTGAAAATCCCTAAGGCTCAGGAAATGTTGGAGTGGAAGGCCTTCCCAATGAGCCCACCTGCCAATGGGCACAAGTGAGACTCGCCAGGGTAAACTGAGGCTCATAAATTAGAGCTAGAACATATTTAACCTATATCGGATTGCTTGCTGTCTTGGGGAGGGGGGAGATGAGGGAAGGAGGGAGAAAAATTTAGAACACAAAGTCTTAGAAAAATGAACTTTGCAAACGATTTGAAAAAATAAAATACAATAAAAAAAAATTTTGTTTTAAATCATTGAGTTAGCCAGAGCTGGTCTACACTGTCTATGGAGCATGGAGCAAGTCACTTCCTGTTCAGGCTTCAGCTGTTTGCTCTGTAAAATAGAAGTGTTGAGTCAGGAAGTCCCTTCTGGCCCTCATTTATGTTCCTAGATGTTGGGAGGGAAGGATCTCAGAGGATCCCGAGAGCTCTAGATTATCTCTAGATTATCCAGTTTTGCTGTTGTTCAGTCCTGTCCAATTCTTCGTGGCTCCATTTTTCTTGGCAAATATACTGGAGTAGTTTACCATTTCCTTCTCCACATCATTTTACAGATGAGGATACCAAGGCAAACAGGGTTAAGTGACTTGCCCAGGGTCACAAAGCTAGTAAGTGTCTGGAGCTGGATTTGAACTCAGGACTATGAGTCTTCCTGACTTTGGTGTTCCATCACTGCCGCCATCTATGAATGGGCATAAGATCACTATCATTCCCAACTAGGATGATCCTGGGATATTCCAAATCCTCCCTTATTAGCTGAGACACTGGACAAGTCACGTAAATTCTCTGCGCCTCAGTTTCCTCATGTCTCAAATGGATTTCGTGATCTCGAAAATCTCTTCCAGCTTTCCAATAAATGATAATCCTAAAACTTCTCAAGGATGTCGTGAGGAAGCCTTAAGTCAATCCCTCAGTAAGCGTTTATTAAGCACAGGTCCCTGTGCCAAGCACTGTGCTAGTAGCTGCAGATGTGAAAATGAGACAAACAGGAAGCAGCGCCTGCCTCCAGGAACTTTCATTCCGGAGCATCAAACAAACAGAAATCTTCGTCTTAGCGAGGGGTGAAGACATATTCCTGCTCCTGCATGAAGGCTGATGGGAAGGTTCAAGTCAGTGAAGATGGGGGAAAGGAGCCCGGATTTGGAGAGGCTTGGGTGGTTTTTCAGAGCGGGGAGAGCTGCTTCCCAGCATGGCCCAGTATCTCAGGGGCTCTCATTCGAAGGAGATTTCTGGCCACATAGATATTCTCTAAAAGAGATTCCCATTCAGCTAGACATTGGATGGGAAGGTCCCTCCCAACCAGCTCAGAGATCCTAGGATCTCTCCGTCTCTGTGTCCATCTCTGTCTCTGATTCTCTCTGTTTTATCTCTTTGTCTCTCTTTGTCTGTCTTTCTGTCTCCTGCCTCTCTCTGCCTCTCTCACTGTCACTGTCTCTCATATTCTCTGAATCTCTCTCTCTGAAACTCTGTTTCTCTCTTTGTCTCTCTCACCGTCACTGTTACTCTTTATCTCTCAGTGTCTATCTCTGTCTCTGTCTTTTTTTCTGCCTCTCCCACTGTCACTGTTACTGTCACTGTTCCTCTGTCTCTGTTTCTTTCTCTGCTTCTCCCACTATCACTGTCTGTCTCTTTATCTCTCTCAGTCACTTTCTCTTTATCTGTCTCGGTGTCTGTCTCTATCTCTCTTTTTTCTGCCTCTCCCACTGTCACTGTTACTGTCACTGTTCCTCTGTCTCTATTTCTTTCTCTGCCTCTCTGTGTCTTGGTATCTTTCTCTCTGTGTGTGTGTCTCTGACTCTTTATCTCTCAGTGTCTGTCTCCATCTCTGTCACTTTCTCTGCTTCTCTCCCTGTCACTCTGTCATTCTGTTTCTCTCACTGTCACTCTGTCTCTGTCTTTCTCTGTGTGTCTCTTTCTCTACCTCTTTCACTGTCACTCTGTCTTTCTGTCTCTGTCTCTCTGTCTCTCTTTCTGTTCCTTTAGGCGAGCTGTGGGCCGGCGGGCCGGCTCCCCTGGGGGGGCTGGTGGTACCTGGGCCTCCCCGGGGCCTAGCAGACTGGGTAGAGAGAGGCGAGGGGCTGGGGCACTCAGAGCTCGGGGAGGCTGTGAGGTTCCAACCCCCCACCTTCGGCGTCCCCTGGGACGGGGGCGGGGCTGGGCCGCTCACCTTGGTGCCCACGTTATTTTCGGCCTCCGTTTTCTTCCCTTTGAGCAACGGATCCCTGCCTCCTTTTGAAGCCTAATATATCGCCGGCGTGGCCCGGGGGGCTGGGGCTGCTGACACCCTAATCCCGGGCACGCAACTGGAGCGTTTCAAGAACAGCAGCCAGGGCCGCCGGGCTGATTTACAGCCTCGGGATGCAGCTGCGCCTCCCATCTCGGCCACCCGGCCGGCCTGAGGGAGCAGCGCCCGGGAGGAGGGCCACCCCGGGCCGCAGCGGCAGCCGGACTTCGGGGAGCCAGGTGCCAGGGAAGAGACCCCCACGGGCTTCCCCCGGGGGGAGCGACTGGACGTGGCCCCCTCAGGTCCTGCCCTGTCACCTGCCAGCTCTGGGAAGCCAGAGCCGAAGGCTCTATCTCTGGCCCCGGGAGAGGCAAGAGACCTGAGTTCGAGTCTTGATTTTTCCTTTCCCATCCCAGCCTTTCTAACAGAGGAATGGTGAGCGACATGACATCGACAACAAAAACTTACACACGTGTAGGGCAGGAGGTTCTCAAACTGACAGACACGAATCTTCCTATTCCTCTTCCCTCCTCGTCCTCCCCCTTCCCAAAGGTGTCAAGCCTTGTCGTTCTTCCTCCTCAGACACGTTCTGGACCATCTCTTCTCTCCAGTCATCGGTTCTGGCCCATGACCTCCCCACGGCCTCCCTGCCTCCAGCCTCTTTTCCTCCAAGGCATCCCTAGCCACTAAAACCCACTAAAACAGCCTTACCATCCACAAGTAACCAGCCCATGGCTTCGGTGATTTCCTATTGTCTTTGGAATAAAATATAAGTTCCTGAGTTTGACTTAGCCCCCCCCCCCCAGGATTATTACCCTTTACCCCCTTGGAAACACTATGTTCTGGATCTAGCATCCTTGCTGTTTCTCCATTGCCCTTGCCCAATGCCCTTGCACTTGAAGTGCCTCAAACCTATAATGTTCCCCTTCTTCCATTCCTGTTGTGCTCCTTGGTGAAGCCTTCTCTGATAACTGTGGTCCTTTGGGGCCCCAATTTTCTCCTCAGAACATCAAGTTTTTACTTCTCTGTCACCTCCTAGCAGGGAGCCTGGTCTGTGGAAGACCCATAATGAATGTTTAATGATTTGGGTGCCTTGGACGTTAGTAATTGTCCATGCAAAGAACTCAAGCCTTTGGGGGGGCCTTAGTGGGATGGTGCTCCACATCTGACTCTCTTAAATGGGGGAGATTATCCGGTAGCTGGCTGTCGCCTTGGAAATGCCAGATCATAGACGAGGACCAGGACGGAGGCTCTGTGAGTTTTAACTGGGTGAGAAAGGAGGGAAGAGACAGATCCCGTGCAGACTGCAATGTGGGATGCGCCTCCTCCACGGCGCCTCTCCCAACGGCTTCAGGGAGCAGATCCGGGCTCTGTAGCTCCATGATCCCACATCCCATCTCCCCAACAAATGCCAGGGCCTCAAGATTCCCTAGCCCCTCTCCAGGCAGAGGTCTCCCGAATTACTGGATGTGGAAAGAGAGGATTTCCAGGATTTGGGGGCAATGAGTCACCACGAAGTTATGAGGTTCCCTTGGAGGGGGTTCCCAGGGCTCTGGTTTTTCAAGGGTTTAACTTGGAGTGGAGGAAACAGAGAGGATTCTGACAGCAAAGGCTTCGCTGGGTGGCCTTTAGCCAAAATAACCTATCAATTTAACCTCTAAATCAATCAATCCGTGAAGGGGGAGACAGGGAGGAGAATAGGAGGGTGAACAGGCAAGCCAAGTGTCTGCTTTGGGAAGGAAGGCAAGACAGCCCCGTGATTGACTGCATTTTTCCTTCTCCAGCTGGTGGGGGGTGTCGGGTGTGGCATGTCAAGGGCGAATGCCTCCGTAAGATTTGGACACAGTTGGTCGACCCGGAGGGTTGGATCCCTGGTTCTTAAAAATGCAACAAATTCTCATTAATCTGGGCTTCCGGGGGATCGGAATGTGAAGCCTCCGGAGATAGAGCGAGCAGGTAGGCTCTGCCTCAGTTTCTCCATCTACAAAATGGAGAGAATTATCCCTACTGCCTCCTGCACGAGGCTAGTATGGATGGAAAAGTCCTTTGTGGCTTATCAATCAATAAACATTTATTACTCTGATTACTAGTTCTACTACTGGCTAACCTTTATCCAGTGCTTTAAGGTTTTCAAAGTGCTTTAAATTTATTATCTCATTTAATCCTCACAACTGTCCGAGGAAGGTACTATTATTATCCAGATTTTACAGTTTTAGAAACTGAGACTGAGTGACTGAGGGACTTACACCCTCTTGAAGGATAGACAACTCAGTCATGTTTATCCCAGCTGTAACTCGTTTGTATACAGTTGTCTGAATGTTGTCTCCATTAAACTGTGATCTCCTTGAGGACAGAAACTGTCTTGCTTTATATTCCCTGGCCTTAGCATAGAGCCTGGTATATAATAGGTGCTTAATAAATGTTACATATACAGACAATTTTAGAAGATGGAGGGGGACCCAAAAGCTCATGTGTGCTAATGTCTGCCCCATCTTTAAAAAGCCTTCACTTGACGCGATGGTACCCCCCAACTCCCACCCTAGCTCTCTCCTTCTCAGCTTTTGGCTGTCACAATCTCCAGTTCCTCCATCTTCAGCCCTTGCGATGTGGCTTCTGACCTCCACATTCAGCCGAAACTGCCCCCTCCGAAGGTGCCTTAATGGGCTCTTAATGGGCAGATCGAGCAGCCTCCTCTCAGCCCTCATCCTCCGGGCCCTCTCTTCAGCCTTTGACACTAGCATCATCTCTCCTTCGAAACACCCTTTCCTTTCCAAGCTTTTGTGATGCTGCTCTCTCCTAGTTCCTCCATTTCTGCCAGCTGCTTCTCTGTCTCTTTTTCTGGACCCTCATCCAGGTCATTCCCCGAGGGGGCATTTCCCAGCAGGCCCTCTCCCCCTCTTTCTCTACCTCAAGGATTCTTACCTTTTTTGTATCATGGTCCCTTTTGGCATTCTTTTGGCACTCTCTCGAAGACTGATCCCTTCTCCAAACGATGCTTTTAAGCACATAACATAAAATATATAGCTTAACAAAGGAAAGCAATTATATTGAAATACAACTATCATTTTTTGAAAGTTCACAAACCCCAAGTTGAGAACCCCTGCTCTATATTATCTCACTTGGTGATCTCATCGGCTCTCATGGAATCAATTATCATCTCGATGGGAATGATTCTCAGATCTCTATAATCTAGCCCTAAACTCTTTCTTCAGAGCTCTAGCTTGATATCATTTGCCTTTTGGACATCCCCAGGCATACTAAAGCAGAACTCATTCGCCTTCCCCACTACAAGCCCTTCTCTCTCCCTGACTTTCTGACCCAGGTCCCACCGTCCTCCCAGTCACTCAGACTCAAAGCCTTGTTGTCAACCTTAGCTTTCCACCTGGATTCACTCCACATAACCAGCTGGATGTCATCCTGTCGTTTCTCCTTTACAACACCAGTCACATGCATCCCTTTCTCTCTACTCCCAAACCATCGCCTTCATCACCTCGTGGCCAAACTAGTGATTCTCAAACTTCTTAATCTCAGAAACACTTTAAACTTTTAAAAAATTAGAGAGGGTCCTCCAAAGGGCTGTGGTTTGTGTGAGTTACATCTAGAGATATTTATCATATTCAAAATGAAAACATCCTACTATTATTATTGAAAATTGTTTTGACTGTGTGGGTCTCTTGGAAGGGTCTTGGTGTGTGAGAATTATTGCTCTAAACTAGGAAATAGCCTTCTTAACTAGTCTTTCCACCTCATGTCACTCTCTGCTCTAGTCCATCCTCCATTAAGCTGTCAAAATGATATCCTAAAGGGGTCTGACCACATCAGGTTCCCATTCAATAGGGCCTCTGATGGCTCCCTAGGGCCTCCAGGATCAAACAAATTTAAATCCCTTTAAAATCCTTAAAATTGGGTTTTAAGGCCCTTAATAACCTGCTCCCTCCAAACTTTCTAGTTTCTTTACAATCGTTCTTTGAGCCCTCCTTAGTTCCTTTACACTAGTTCAGCTCCTTCCTTATTCTCCAGGCTGTCTCAAGTCTCACTTTTCCCTTCTGAAAGATTATCACCATCCATTTCCCACCCAATGCCTGTAGGTGCCCTCCAGACTCCTAGCCAGAGAGTTCTCTCTGTCTTCTTTCCTTGGGTCATCATCAGGTCTGCTCCCATGGGTGCAATTATCATCTCTACAAAAATGGCTTCCTAATCTACTACTCTTTCCTGGACCCCAGTTTTTATTGTCATGTCTCATAACTGTGGGTATTCTTCAAGGGGGTGAGACCTCGATGAAATTAGTCTGAAGAATCAGGAGGGAGAAGGCCATGGAAGACAAATATATACAGGATAACAATTAGGGCGCAGGGTCTCAAATCTGTGACACATGGGAATCTCTGAAACTAGGTATGTTGAACCCAAAGAAGGAGACTCAAAGGGATGTGAACACTAACTTTTGAATATCTGTGGGGCTTTCGGGTGGAAGATCAATTAGTCTTCTTCTGATCGGTTCCAGAGGGTAGAACTAGAAATGATTATTAGTCAAGAGGCAGAGGCAGAATTAATGGAAGGAAAACATCTATAATAATTAAAGCTATCCAAACATGGAATGGGCTGCTTTGGGAGGGTTAGGATCTTCACTGGATGGTAGCAACCTGGGGTCACTCTACCAACTCCCATTATATTGACAAAGTCTCCAGAAGGTGGTTGCTATTCTTATTTAGGCCCAGAGATTTAGGAGTAACCCTGAGGGGATGAGATTTCTAGGACTGTTGTTCTTGAGCCCCCATTGATGTGCTTTCCACTAACATCAGTCAGCTAGACTTCACAGTTTTTTAGAAAGATTATTTATAGCAAGAGCTGTTATAAACTATCCCCACCAACTAGGGGTTCGCTACCCCCTTGCAAGTCAAAGTAGTTGGAGCTCAGACTTAAAGCGCCATGGTAGGGAGGTACATGTGTAAAAGGGGTACTGCCCCCATGCCATCCTCATGTGTCCCTTCCTGAAGCAGCTACTACCTTCCTGTGGCTACTGCTACGGCCCCGGATCTTCACTGGGATTTCTATAGGACCTCACTCTGCCTAAACGTGTCTCCTTTGAACTAATTATTTGCCTAAATGTGAACAAACATGAGTCCGAGGTGGCCCTGTGCTCACAGTGGCCCTAGCCCCCATCCTTAGAGAAAACAAAATTGGATGAGCTCTACCACAGATTCCTACTCAGCTACAGCTTAGATCATGTGTCACTGAGGTCCCTTTCAAATCTGAGAAACGATGATTTCTTACCAGTTAAAAGTCTTACAATTACTTACAAAATTCCCTCCCTATCCCCTGCTCCCCCTAAATGTTATCAAGAGAAAAATCTTCACAGGATCTTTTCTGATATGGGTAGGTGCAAATGTCATTTAAGGTCTGTTGAGAGGGGCTGGTTTTTCAGCTCAGCTCAGGGAGGCTAGATGGAGCAGAACTGGGAAACATTCCCAGGACTGATAAGGGAAGCAATCGCAGGAAGGACTGAAATGGTCAATAGGCATTCATCTCCTGAGGGTATAGAGATCAAGGCTTGCTTGAGTGCCCCTGAACAGTCAGCCAGGACCTGACTATGGGAGGGTCAAAAGGAAGGTCACTGGAACTCAAAACTGGGAAAGATGGGGATTACTGATCTTATTGCTGCTCATGAAAAGAGATGACCCTAAACAAGCTGTGGATGGGGCTTAAGCCCCTCTCTATCGTTCAGGAAGATAGTGAGGAGGAAGAGTTATCATTTCATTGACAAACACCAATGAAGGGCCTACTATGTGCCAAGTGCTTTTCTAGGGACTACAGATATATAAAGTGAGTTCTGACTGGAGAGAAGAAAATTTGGGAAAGTAGTGGGAAGAAAGCATGAAAATGGCCAATCTGTTTTGATACATGAATCAGCACATAGTAGGCACTTTAGAAGTTACGAATAAATGAATGGATTGAATGGTGTCACTGAAAAGGACTTGATACTATGTGATCTTTGTCAAATTATCCTATCTTGTGATCCTGTTCTAATACCTGTGAGTAGGGTCAAGGAGCTGAACGATCTAGAACAAGGAGTTTTAGATTGTTAGAGTACATGGCACACCAGGAAGGGGCCTTAGGGGACATAGAGTACAACTCACTCATTTGACAATTGGGGAAACTGAGACCCAGGGACATGAAGTGACTTCTTGTGAATCCAAGAAGCCAGTGGTCAAAGTGAAATTCATACCTAAGTCTCCCGACTTCTCAGCAGGACTCCTCCATCAGGTTTCTCCACTCCCACCCATTACCAGCTGTGAGACAAGCAGATATGCACAATCAGGGACCCAGTGGGAGTTCAACTGTGGGGTTGATAATGAAGCTCAAAAAAGGAAGAGACTGATCTTCAGAGATCTGAATCAAAAACCTTGATGTCATACTTGGGGGACCATATGACTGTGAATTTAGCCACACATTTCTTCTCTCCTTTGCCATTTTCCCAGACTCAAGAGGGACATAGCCCAGTAGCTGGTGAGATTTCATCACGTTCTTCCCTACCCCCCTCACTCCAAAGTGCACTCCAGCAGAGATTTTTTTTTTACTAAAGTGAATTAAACTTTGTCCAGTTTCAAGACAATGCACCCCCTACACACACGCGCGCACACACACACACACACACACACACACAAATTATTAGGTAGGGGGAGAAAGATCAATATGTTGGAAGCTTCCAAACTACCCCAGAAAAGAAGAGGCTCAGAGAGCATTGTTTGATTTAACTCTGAGCTTTTCCCACAAATGAGATTTCAATCACTCGACTTGAAAACTTTCCAGCTCCTGCTCCTCAATTGGAGTGACCCAAGCTGGGTTCATTGTTCCTGTGGTGAGATCACATGCTTTTTTTTTCCTTCCCTTCATTTTAAGTCATAGGAGATGACCATCACTCGACAACTCTTTGTATTGTGACAGGGGAAGACATTTGGAGAGAAGCTAGCACTCCTCACAGGCAGATATCTGTGTCAGCATCTCACAGGGAGAAGGTAGCCACCCTCTGCTGACATTCCTCCCAGATCCAATCAGGATGGCACAAGGCCTGCTGGCCACCAGATAGCCACGGTCACTGACTCTTGTGGCCAGCCTGACTCTATCCACTGACACCCACAGTTCCCAGGGTAAAAACAACAAATCAAAGGGAGTCTGTGATCTCCCCTGGATAAGAAGACACTGCACAAACACTTTGAAGCATTCTGATCTATTCAAGTGAAGTCAATCAATCAATCAACAAGTTTTCGTTAAGCGTAAACCTTGTGCCAGGTATTGTGGTTGATGTTGGGGCTACAAACACAAAGAAAGAAGTAAATCCCACTCCCAAGGAACGAGTGTTCTATGGGGGAAGACAACAGACACACACACACAGAGCATAAGCATAAAGTGGATGAATGAAAGTATATACACAAATAGTTCAACAAATAATTCAACTCAATTCTAGTAGCTCATAAGAGCACTAGCATTTGGGGAAATCAAGAGAGGCTTCATGGGGAAGGCAGTGTTTGAGCTGCATCATGAAGGATGAGGGAAACTATGAGGGGAGCAGGGAAGGCATTCCATGTTGTTTAGCAGCAATGGGTGGACTAGAAGGGGGAAGAGATATGAGACAAGGATACCAAATAAGGAGACATAGTAATAATAGGGTTATTTTGATATATAACCCAGATTTCTATGAGAATCTCCAAGCGGGGAGACATTTTATAGACCTTGACTCAGTCAGAATCACAACTGCCTTATTAAACTTCTAGAAATTGATGGAAGACATGCTTATTATATTTCAAGGATCTATGATTTCATTGTTGTGGATTTTCATCGATGATGGTCTGAGAGGAGGGAAAGCTACGTGAGTGGAGAAAGGATCACATACAAGACACGTCGTACGGGCAGAAAACGTCAGATTTGCCAACAGACTGGGAGAAGTCAAGTGAGAAATCCAGAAATCCACCCTGTTATTAAACTGGAAGGAAACTTTTTTCCTTTACCAGGAATAAGTCAATCAAGGAAGGAGAAGGTCTGGGAAGGAGGATGAATTCCGTTTTGGACATGTTGAATTTTAAACATCTTAAACACACAGCATTTCCCTTTATTGGCAGCTCACAAAACCAAGGGTAGATGTGGAGGTTTGGACGTGTGGCGATCAGGACTGGAATGAGAATCAATTCCCAGTTTACTAATAAGGAAACTAAAGCCAGGAGAAATTCTTAGTCACCCAGTCAATGCCAAAGATCACCCAATCCATTAGGAGCAGAGCCAAGATTGTTCAATCAATCAACCGAACCGAATATCTGTTCTAGATTCTTGAATGCAGTTTTCCTGACTCCCCATAAAGAATTCCGCTTTCTGTACTGTTGGCTACGTGGGAATTAAAAACAGTCTTCTAAAATGTATCCATTTTTTTAAATTAAGGAGTAAAGGAGCATATATTTAAATGTGACTGATCTATAGAGGCTGCAAGCATCTGAGAATCAAAGAAGGGCTCTTCCTTCTCTTTCCCTTCCTCTTGGCTGGATGCCACATTGCATGGGGGTGGGAGGGTTCATTTTCCCTCTGGCCTTTCCCCAGCACCTGGTTTGGAGCAGATGATAAGCAGCAGTTGGTTAGCAGCTTCTCACCATGGCTACCAACGAAAGCAAGTTCCCAAAATGCTTTGAGAATGATGTAAGCAATGGAAGAACCCAGGTGTCCATAGGTAACATCCATAGCAGTGGGGCCTGAGATCGGCAGGATGATGTGCTCACTACCCTTCTGTGTGTGAGGTCCCGGGGCTTCCCAAGTCTCCAGGCAGCAACCAGGACTTCTGGATGCTTAGGTCAGGAGCTTTACAATCAGTGAATAGCTTTTCTCAGAAGACGTCCACAAAAGGTACGTTTGTCTTCTGTCCAAATGGGGAAACTGAGGCTCATGGAGATTAAATGGCTTCTGTGACATTGCCTTGACTTAGAGAGGAGATGAGAATAGTCAATATGGAGAAGAGGGACTGGTCCAGCTCTATTTGGCTCAAAGAAGGAGGAGCAGTCAGAAAAGGGCATTAGCAGGGGCCGCATCAGATTGAGCTTCTTAACCATGGGATTTCTCCAGCCAGCTGCAAGGAGGGAGTGAGGGTCAGGGGGTGAGGAGGTCCCTTCCCGATGGTCTTCAGGCCAGCACTGGATGCTGTTTGATGTGCTGCAGAAGGGACTCTTACTCAAAAGTAAATGGGACTCCTTGAGCTCCGGTGATCGCAGGCATGGTGAGAATGCCCTGGGCACTGGATGGACGAGCTCTCCACAACTGAGTAACTGAGCTGGTACCCACAAAGCTGGTCTCAGAGGGACCAATGTCTCTGCTACGGAGCCCTCTGTACACCAGCCAGAGAGGGCTGTGACGGCAAGATCAGAGTGTCGCCTTTCCAGGCCGTTCCAGTCTTTTGCAGGAAGAGATAGCCCAAGTGGGGACAAGAAATGAGACAAAGGGACACGGGAGATTTCCCGAGCCAAATTTCTCATTTACAGACAAGGTGTTTGCTTATTTTCAGGTCTGCAAAGAGCTTTCCAGACATTATCCCATTTTGTCCTCACAACAACCTTGGGAGACAGGTGCCTTTATTAATTCCCATTTTACAGAGGAGGAAACTGAGGTCCAGCAAAGCCAAATGACCAACCTTAGGCCACTCAGACAGGCAAATAGCAGAGCTGGGCTGCCTGTATATGAGAGTGCTTTCTGTCATAACAGCCTTGAGGGAAGGCTGCTTCTAACGATTCCCCCTTCGCTGCTTCCTTGGCTGTGGGCATATGTGGAGTCCCTTCCCTGACACTCAAAACTTCTAAGTCCATTTACAAAACTCTCAGGCAAATGTCACCCCTCTGGCTTTGCAGGGCTGGGGTGGAGGTGGGGGGAGAGGTGGCAATGATCCGGTTTCCAGCCAAAGAAGGAAAGTTGGAGAGGTCGGAATACACTCTCCTGTATTATATTCCTTTGGCGGCAGGAGGGCCTGGGTTATTAAAAGTCTTCAGGTCTCCGAGGGCATCCTTCTAGCTACGTTGCTAACACAAGGACATATTTTGCTACTGAATATAGCGCATGGCAAATAGCAGAGCAGTGACGGCACAGTCCTGTCTGGATTCCCCGAGTAGGGACATTTTTTCTCAGCTGTGACCCCCCTCCCCAACCGGCCTCACTTTGTTTCCAAAGGATCACAGAGTTGGGTGGCTTGGGCCGAGGTAAAGTGCTGGGCAGCACCAGCTCAGTTACTCTGTTGCCAGAAATTATGAGACTGACCCCCAGAAGGACCCCTCCACTAACCGCTCCCCCAGTGGAACGCTCCATGTCTCTTGCTCAACACACCCCATTAAGTGATAAGTGGCTCTCAGATAAGTGGCTCTTTCTACCAAACCAATCCCTTTGGGGTTATAATTAAATGTTGTTTCATGAGCTCTTCATTAACAGCTTTTTGGCACTTTTATGCATTCAAAGAAATCGTATCAGAGAGCTCCAGCTTGCCTCTAATGCCCTTATAAGACAACCTTTGAAAAAAAATAATTAAATGTTTTTAATTTAAAAAAATAAAGAAAAAAAACAAACAAAACAGCCTTTGGCTTTACAGGAGACCAGCCAGGAGTTCCATCCGTCAGGTAGGAAGATGGCTAAGGAGGATATCTGGGATATCTGGGCTGGGATAGGTTTGCCCTTATTAATCCTCTTTTTTAGAGAACATTAAGTTGGAGGCAAACCGGAGAGTGCAGGATTGTAGGGTACAGGATCACAGCCTGTGATTGGGAATGGATCCAAGGATTCACCTAATCCAGCCTTCTCAGCTGAGGTTCAAAAGGACTAAATTTCCTGAGTCACACAAGAGTGGTAATGGGCAAAGCCAGAACATGGACCCCAGAATCTTCCATTGTCCTGTTCTGTCTCTCAGGGGATCCTGTCACAAGGGGAACTAATGGAAGGAACAAGAGATATTGAGAAGCTTGGAGAAGTGGGAGGTGGGGGGAGGATACAACCTAAGAGATATTTCTAGCATTTAAAGGGCCAGGAGTGATGTATCTTCATGAGATTCTTGGCAGACAGACCACAATGGTAGAAAATTAAATGGAAGTAGAATATCAGGGAAAATTTGCCGTGAGACTGGAGTTCAATGGCCCGCCATGGGAAGTGGAGGATTCCCTCTCACTGGAGATCTTCAGGCAGAGACCAGAGGCTGTCAAGGGGCTCACTTCCAAGTAGGCCTGGGAATGTGCCTGAGGGCCCTCACAACTCTGATGGTGGGTGATCCTGTGAAACACCCAATGTGGCCACCTCATCCCCCTTACCCCAGGGCAGGAGCTGCTGAACTGGGGCAGCTGGACAAGGACCATCGAGGAACTCTCCAATGGGAGAGGGGGGATGGCATAGTGAAGGGGCCTTCCAGCGTGGAGAGGCTCTAAGGAGAATGAGTCATGGTGGCCGAGTCATAAAGTAGGAAGCAAAGCAAGGAAACTCCATAAAATCATCAGCCGAACCCGGATGAGTCAAGTGGTAGCCTCGAGCTCAGGTTTAGAGCTGGAAGTGGAAGGGATCTTGTTCCATTTCTTCATTTTGCAAAGGAAGAAACTAAAGGTCCCAAAATGGGGAGAAGTTTGCCCACGATAAGGGACCGTTCCGATGAGGAATGTCGCCCAGAACTGGGTCTCAAATGACGCCTAAATTGTTCTAGGTTTTTTTTCCTCCCGCTGGTAATCTAGAATGCTGGCCTTTCCCCCAAGGACATTCCTTAGGACTGCACTCATCTGTGAAAAAGGGGGCAGGGGGATAATAATAACCCAGCAAGCTCCTCGAGGTTGCTCCAAGTATGTGAAATGCTTTGTAAAGCCTGAACGCTCCGGAGAAATGCTGGATGCCATTACAACAATGTTCAAGGAGAAACTTAAGCCGCAGGTCTACGGTTGTCTCCATTTCGGATGGAAGTGGGGATCTGGCTACCCCCTCCCAGGTGATTCTGAAGAGGCGTCCCTGTGGGACAGAGCTACCCCCAAGCCCATAAAGGGCTCCCACTATTGCATTATTTTATTTCCAGGGATATCTCACTCTTGCCCTTTATAGAACCCTCAAGGCCTGGATTTAATTTCTATGAGAAGAAGCTGGGGCCCCTGCTTTGACCCAGTTTTCAGGGAATGACCCCTGAACGTGGGGAGTCTATTTTTAAAAGTCCACCATCTGGCTTCTGCTGAAATAGTTGGAAGAAGACCCCAGAATAGTGGCCTGGGTTTGCACGGGCTTAGGAAACCACGACCACATTGCCTGGCATCTCTACCAGGATGCCCGGCCACGCCAAGGGCTGGCGACTGGGCTCTGGGATTCGGGCTTTGAGCAATCCACTAGGGCTCAGACATCTGCCCTCAGACACTCACTCACTTGATGATTCCAGGATTTGTGATGGAATCAACAGGGAGAATCCACCACCCGGAGCATCTGCCAGCCCTGGGTAATTAGAAAATTTAACAAGGATCGTTTCAATTCGGGTCCTGGACTGGAAGATAAAACCGAAGCAGATCCGGCCCTCCAGGATCTTAGACTTTATGGAGGAAACAAAATGGCTCCAAATTTACACAAAGTAATCTTGTTTGTTTGTTTGGGGGAGGGAGCAGCTGAATGGAACCTACAGGAGGGAGGGAAGGGAGAGGGTCCCTTCTCTTCAGGAGGAGTTGCAGCTAAAAATTCACTAATTTTCCAATGGCAAGTTTCTCCCACCCCCTGTCCTGGATCTTCAGCCTTAGGATTCCTGGGTGGCTCAGCCTTCAGGAGCCGGGGGTCGCCATTGCCAGACCACTCTTAACAAAACAAAGGAAATCAGAGGCAATTCGGTAATGGGGAAAAGGCACAGAATTCTGAGAGCTCCTTGAGGACAGGACGATTTTTTTGGTGGTTTTCCCTCGGTAGTGATATCTGCAACATAGCACTGTGGTCGATTTAAAAAATGTTTGTTGATTGATTTGATCCATCCAATTGCTCATGTCTTCCCTTCCCTTTTTTTTTTTCCTTTTATTTTACTTAGAGGATTGAGTTTGAATCCACTCTCAGACTCTTATTGACTGACTACATGAGCCTGGGCAAGTTGTTTCATTTCCTTCAACTTCAGTTTGCTCATCTCTAAAATGGGGATCATAATAGCATCTGCCTCCCAGGGTTGTCTTGAGAATCAAATGAAATATTTCTTTTTTTTTTTAATTAAAGCTTTTTATTTTTTAAAACAGTGGACAATTCTTCAACATTAGCCCTTGCAAAACTCTGTGTTCCAATTTCCCCTCCTTCCCTCACGCCCTCCCCTAAGTGGCAAATAGTCCAATACATGTTAAATATGTTAGAAATATATGTTAAATCCAATATATGCATACATATTTATACAATTATCATGTCGCACAAGAAATAAAGAGAGAAGCAAAATAAATGCAAGCAAACATCGACAAAAAGACTGAAAATGCTTTGTTGTGGTCCACACTCAGTTCCCATGGTCTGTCATAGATGGCTCTGTCCATCACTGAACAAATCCTCAAGGCACTACATAAACGCTGGTTAGCTATTCTATACATATACATATGTATCATAATTGTATCATAATATGTATCACATCATTCACATACATAAACATAAACATAGGTTTCGTGTCTTCTGCTAGTTTTTATAGAGTATGAGTTCCTTGTGAGCAAGGATTATCTTTTTCTCTGTAGTTGTATTCCTGACAACTTAATAAATACTTGTTGCCTGACAGAAAGACTTAATTTAGTGTAGTTTTATTATATTCAAATTAACAGCAAATAATAAGAATAAAAAAATTGTGTATTACTTTAAGCTAGCAGGATTGAAACAGATGTAGCAGATAGAAAATTAATTTCAATTGAATTAAACTCTCCAAAAAATGAAGGTTAGAAGAAAAAAATAACATCCTTGACCCCAATAGGAGAAGGGGCATCTTTATCAGTACAATAAATGGAAGAAAGTTTAGAGTCCGGTGTGGTGGCACATGGGTCTATAGAACATTTGAGCTCAGAAGTTTTGAACAGCAGTAGGGCTAAATCCCAAAGAGTGGGGTACCACTAGACTAAGGAGGGATAAACCAGGAAATAGAATGGGTCCAAGCTTCCACACCAATCAGCTGTGGAAACAAGCCTTTTGGTGACCACTGTACTTTCCATTTTGATGAGATAGAGAGGTCTAATTTCAAAAAAAGAAATTGATAGGGATGGAATTCAATCTGGGAAGAGATGGCTGGGCTGGACTAGAATGTGAGTATCTGTGGGACCCTCAGTAGTCATTCATTTAAGGCTTCAATCTGCCTTCGATCTCTGTGTGCTAAGTCAAAATGCATGTTCCAACATGTTCCATGTTGCAACATTCCAACAGGAATGGGGATCATCCTATAGATTGGTAGAACTCAAGGCACAATAGTAAATACCAAAGACAGCAAAAGAGACCCCAAACTTCTTTTCTTGAAGACCCCAATACAGTTATTTTGATGTCAACACTTTGAATGTCAAACTTTGTTCTCCCTCAAGCTAGAGCTTTATTAACAATTCTGTAGAAGAAATCTGGGCATCCTAGATCTTGATCAAAGTCAAGATCATCGATCAGGTCACCTTGGAGACCGCTTAGCTTAATCATCTGGATAAGAAAAATAGAGCCCATAAAATCAAGTGAGTAGCCTGAGGCCACAGGATAATAAGTAACGAACCTGAGATTTAAAGTCAAGTTTTCTGATTCTTCTTCTGTCATAAGATGATTTTTTGAATTCATTTCTTAGTGTCCTTGAATATGATTCAGAGAGGATCCAGCCAGGAATCAACACCCTTCTGTTTGGTATCTGATAGAACCATGGTGTAGTGGAGAAATCACTTAGCAACAGAAAACACCATTCCCTGGGTAGTCACAGGGAAAATCTGGTACCTTTTCTGAACTCAGTGCCCTCAGCTACATTATTAGACTAATAATACTTTGAACTTCCCTTTCCTTGGGTATAAAAGAAACAAAAAAATATTGCTTATTTAACCACCAGGTGGCACTAAGACCCACTCTCTGGATCATGAGCTGGTTGGTCTGTGTTTACCCTGGACATGTCCCATGGTTTGGAGCCTTGGGGTTATGGATGTTCTCCTTGGTTTCCAGAGGCTCGATGGCCTCCTATGTCTCAGCTCATTTCTTTCTTCAGAAAAGTGCCAGCTCACTGCTGGGATTTGCGTGGCTCTGTGGTGGACACACCCAATTTGAACTTAGCTCTGAGCCCCCACTCGCTAGTGCTTCCTTTCCAAAACATATTTCATTGATCCCTATAGATCCCAGTGTCATTGATCTAGATGACACCGTGAGAGAGACACATACTATAGATGTGTACTTTATGGATTGCTTAGTTCACCTTTGTTTTACAGATTAGGAAATTTAAACGACTCCCTCAAGGTGATACAGGTGATTAGTGCCAAAGACAGGATTGGAAACCAATCCCTCTACCCCAACACCAACGCTCTTCCTCTAACCCACACTGATTTCCATTTACTATATTTCAGTGAGACCCATTCCTAATGACCCCCTTCACAGAGGGTGATGTGTATGCTTGGATACTGTCTTCAATATTTACTCTTAGCATAGTATCAATAAACAGGTGAATAATATGAAGCTAGTACACAAGGCTCACTAAACAATCAAACATCTCCTGAGGGCCTCCAAGTCAAGCAGTCCCTCAGAGTGGAGAAATCTCACACACCCCCAGGAGTTCTCAGGAAAGACTAAAGCTCCCATGGCAAGTGATGTTTTTTGTTAGGTAATAGTCCTTGGATAGCCACAGTCATCCCGTTATGAAACAGCGGAGTTCCGCAATGACTCCAGGAAGAAGCCGGCCATCAACAATGGAGCCAGTCGTGGTGTCCCTTCCCTTCTGACACCAGCCCCTTTATGCTTTAATTTGTCCTCTTTGCTTATGGTTGCTACCTGACTCTCGGCTTCCTATTTCCTGTGTAGTAGGATGAGGGAGTGAGAAACGTGCTACACTGTTAGTTTGCCAACCAAAAATTTCTGTAGAGTTATGAACGCTTACTTTCTATACCTGGAGAGATCTATGATATCACTGGATTGCAGTGATGCAAATCACAGCCCATTTGCTTCTCATCCTTCCATAACCCCTCTTTGGGAGACTACCCAAAATGCTATGGCTCCCTTTTCTCTTCTTTCTCCATCTCCTTTTCATCTTTCTGATGGTATGTACCATAAATGTCCTTATTTTATTGCTCTTATTGTGAAATATCATGAAAGATATTAATCTTTCTTCTCCTTATTTCTCCTCCTCCTTGCCCTCCTTCTTTTTCATCTTTCTTCTCTATTTTTTCATTCTTCTTCCTTCAACCTTTCCTCCTTATCCTTCTTCTTCACAATATCATTCTTTTAAACAGACATTTATTAAGTAGCTGCTATGTGACCCACAGTCAAAAATGAACATTTGCTCTTAAGGGACTTATGTTTTATTGTGGGACAACAGGAATGAACAAGTGAGAGAAGGAAGATCAGGGAAGGCATAGCAAGAGCCTTGAAGAATGATAAGAATTATAAAATATGGGAGGGAGTAGAGAACATATTCATGACTCAGGACTAGTTTGTTCCAAAGAGTAGAGACAGAAGATTGCCTATTGGGTAACTTAGAAGTCCAGTTTGGCTGGATGTGGAAATCATAAAGGGGAGCAGTGTCATATCCTAATTGGGCTTCACATGGCTATATCACCAGAGACAAACATTTTCTATGTCTACACGAGACAACCAGATGGAAAGTGAAATAAGGGATCATCTGTCCAGATATCTCCAAACATCTGGATGTTTGCCACCCTCCAGACCAGATCAATAGGCATTGGGTAGATCACTGCCTAATGAAGTGCAGCTTCATAGGAAGCCTACTTAATGTGGAATCAGTGAACCTAGTTCTGCCCTTCCATACTTGGGGTGATTTAGGGCAGTTCACCTCCATTCTCTGGAGTTCAGTTTCCCTCTTTGTAAAAGGAAGTGGTTAGTTGGGCTAGACTAGGAGATTTCTTTTTTTATTCTTTTTTAATTTTTTATTTATTATAGCTTTTTATTTACAAGATCTATGCATGTGTAATTTTACAGCATTGACAATTGCCAAACCTTTTGTTCCAATTTTTTCCCTCCTTCCTCTCACCCCCTCCCCCAGATGGCAGGTTGACCAATACATGTTAAATATGTTAAAGTATAAATTAAACACAAAAGTATACATGTCCAAACAGTTATTTTGCTGTTCAGAAAGAATCCGACTTTGAAATAGTGTACCATTAGCCTGTGAAGGAAATCAAAAATGCAGGCGGACAAAAATAGAGGGATTGGGAATTCTACGTAGTGGTTCCTACTCATCTCCCAGAGTTCTTTCCCTGGGTGTAGTTGGTTCAGTTCATTCCTGCTCTATTGGAACTGATTTGGTTCATCTCATTGCTGAGGATGGCCATGTCCATTAGAATTGATCATCATTTAGTATTGTTGTTGAAGTCTAGAATGATCTCCTGGTCCTGCTCATTTCACTCAGCATCAGTTCATGTAAGTCTCTCCAGGCCTTTCTAGACTAGGAGATTTCTAGGTTACTTCCCACTGTAAGATCCTATACTTTGTGTAATTCAGTTAGGTTGTGTCTAAGTGACTCTACAAGTTGCGTGAAAATAAAAAAAAAAAAAGTCAATCCATTGATTGTTCTGTCTAAAAGCTTCCAAGGAAGCCCACATGATGGGTTATCAGAAGGCCCAGGATTTCCCTGCCTTGTGGCAGAGGTGATTCAGCAACTTTTAGACTTCGATCACCAGGAAATTTCCCTCAAATTAGAGCTTCCAGAAGTGACTGGATCTCCTCAAATAAAGTGTCCCTGCTCCTTGTAGGCTTCTAGCAGAGGTGCAATGCTCCCTAGGTTAGGTGTAGTACCCTGAGCATTTCTTCTTCTTTTTTTTTTTTTTTAAATTTTTTTTTTTCTGAGCATTTCTTCAATAAGAGGAGTTGGAACTGAGATTGCTGAGATCCCTTCCAACTCTGAAATTCTGTGATTCTGTAAAAGATGCCCTTTCCTTCTCCCTTGACTTTTCTGAAAGAAAGACACTATTGTAGCATTCCCCCCTTGTTTTCTACTGCTGCAAAAAAGGAAGTTGAGCTGAGAAAAATAGTTGAGCTATGTACAAATTTACAAAGTTTGACCCTGCCCCCTCCCAAAAGATCAAATGTTGACATTTTGTGAGATAGGCTTCCCAGAAGGGCTTCCAAGGCATCTCTGAACAAAGGGACCGGGACCTTCCTGTTGATGTCACTTCCTGACAGGCGTGGAGGATCTGTTGGAAAAGGAACGGAGACAGACCTGTTGGGCTATTGCAACAATGAAGACCAAACTAAGGTGATGGATATGATAAGTCACCATTGTAAGCTCCTTGAGGGCAGCAGCTGATTCACTTTTGTCTTTGCATTTTAGAGCCTAGAACAGTGCTTAGAACATAGTAAAGTCTCACAGATCTGGCCTCAGACATTTACTGGCTATACGACTGGGCAAATTCTCTTAACTTCTGCTACCTCAGTTTCCTTAACTAAAAAGTGGGGATATAACACCTTCCCCAAGGCAGGAAAACAAAGCAACAAGAATGAGATATTGTTTATTAAGAACTTAGCATCATTCCTGGCAAACAGTAGATACTTAATAAATGTTCATCTTTCTCTCCCTCCCCCCTACTCCTTTTCCACCAATTCAAAAATTTGAATCTAAAGGTTTGCTTTGAGATTTGGGGGAATAATGGAAGGGGGATCATGTTCAGAAACAAATCTCTTGTGTGTGCACCCTTCTAAATGTCCCCTTAGAGCATAGTAGAACAAAAGAGTTGAGAGAATGGTGTGCATCAGCTGCAGGTCTTGGTACTTAGGTCATAGCTTATTTTTTTTTAATAGCCTTTTATTTACAGGATATATGAATGGGTAACTTTACAGCATTAACAATTGCCAAACCTCTTGTTCCAATTTTTCACCTCTTACCCCCCCCACCCCCTCCCCTAGATGGCAGGATGTAGGTCATAGCTTATTGTAGATTCGTAGAACAGGAAGGACTCCGGGGGCTTCCAGGCCAACCCATACCTGGCCAAGATTCCTCTACAAAACACCTGCCAAAAGACTGGTCCCCACATGCTGGAAGGTTCCCAGGGAGCCGATAATCTCTGCTTCCAACCTATTACATTTGGACAGTTCTGTTGGGAAATTTTCTGACTTTAAGGGGAAATCTCTTTGCTGTATCCTCTTGCTGCTCCTGTTGCTCCTAATTCTTGACCTCTCAGATCAACCAGAGCAAATCTCATCCCTCAGATACTTTAAGACAGTTTTTATGTGTCTGCTTCAACTCCTCACAGACTAAGACTTCTCTAGACTAAATAGGCTCAGTTCACTCAACTCTTCCTTATGTATCAAAAATTGGTCCAGGAGACGAACGCTCAAAAATTAGCATCCCTTCCCAACTTCCCAAAGCATCAAACCCCAACCCATGAAGATTTGGTTCTCCTCAGACTTTGGACAGCCTGCTGCTATATTGTATGCTGGGAGGCAGCCTAAACTTTACATTGAAGCAATCAATTAATATTCTCAATCTCAATTAGTGGAGCCCCATTTAAAAGTCAGGACTTTATTGAGTCAGACCATTAAAGATTTAAGCTAGATGCCAATATGTGAAATATATTGGGATTGTTTAAAAAGAAATCAGGATTTCCACATCAAGTTCCATCTCGATCTTCATGTTAAAAATCCTAGAGATGGAAGAAAATTTCTGTGTCCTCTCTTTCCCTTGACCAAAGGAAGACAATGTAACCTTTAAAAGGTTGAAAGGTTTGGGACATTTCAACAGTAATGTTGGGATAGGGGTGGCTAATGATGGTGTCTGGACTAGGAATTCAAAAAAAAGTATGTACTTCAGCGAATTTCATGAGGACACCGGAAAGGGAGAAAAGGACTTCAAGTCTTCTAGGAGCTATGAATCACCTTCATTACCACACATGCTGTGTAAGTTTGACTTCATTTTACACTGGACTCTGTATGACTTGGAAGGATTAGTATGTTCTAGACTTTAAAAAGAAAGAGAGATTTTTCTCCCAAAGGATTTTATACATTTTTAGTAAGTTCCTGTTTCTAAAAGTTAATTGATGCTAGCTGGCTAATTGGTTTCAACTAAGAATCAATGAGGGAGTGCACTAATGGAGGCTCAGGAAGGATAGTATTAAAAAATCAACTCCAATTTCTTAGAGGTACCAGTGTAATCTCTCAGGACCAACCTTCCAGCCGGAGTGGCTGTTGGGAAAATGAGCCAACACACACTGCACTACAATGTGAATAAACACTTCTTTTTGACCATGCAGGCCACCGTGGCAAATGTAGAGTTGAGGGCAGCCCCATCAGCCCAAACCATTGCTTTATCTTTTGCCATTTTTTCATGTTATTAATACATTTTTGGTAAATATTTAATGATATGTGGGCTTTTCTCTCAACTCATTGCTGAGTCTGAACCACCTGACTGGCTTGAATGATCGAAAGTTGGACTTGGCCAAGAGATTATCAGATCCTAGAGGAAAGGAGGAGAGTGGGAAATAATGTAAAGTTATTTTGAGATGAAGAGAAAGGACGAGATAGGGACATGGTAAATGTTCTAAGCTTTCTCAGTAAAATATTAGGTAAAATCCTCAGAAAAGAGAAGAAAAGGATATACAGGAGACTTGAAGAGAAAGGAGCACGTTTATATAATAGCTTTTGGGGTGAAAGGAATCCACAAAAACTGTCTTGCTGAGGTGAAGACCCAGTTGAGGTTGGAGAACATAAATTTGTAGGGCACTGAGGCAGCTTAGTTGCCTGACTTCCTCCAGCTCCCTTCAATAGCAGTAGGAAGAGGGGTGCCAGATGATGGCAGAGAGCCAGGACTAGAATTTGGTGAGTCATGAGGTTTCAAAGGACAAAGAAGCATGGGATTTGATTCTACCACATAGTGTGGAGTCAAATTGGCTCAGATTGGGAAAAAAGAAAAATGAAGTTAGAGAAGAGGTAATGTTGCAAGGGGTGAAAGAAAAGGAGTTTGAGATGAGGGTGAAAAAGATGGAGGCATAAAGTGAGACATAGGACGTATAAAATTGTGGGAGGTGGATCTTGTCCATCCATCGCCCCACGGATGATGTTTTGATTTTGGTGCAATTTGGAATTAAGTGAGACAGTTTCACAAAATCATCAGCTTCACCCTCTCTTCCGGAGGAAGAGGATTTATGAAAGATTATGGTCAGATAATTGTCAGATGTGATTTTCTTTTTCTTTTTTAAAATCAAGAACGTGGAACATTTGTGGGTAACGGTGAGATCCCAAGTGTGACCATTTTTAGATATGACTGAGGTGGAGTAAAGTAGGGATTTGAATGGGGAAGTAGAAGGCTAGGATATTAAGGGAATATGATTATCAATATCAAAATCCCCCAGTACAAGGACAGGAATTAGGAGGAGAGGGAGAAAATACAGGCAGACAACACTCATTACGATCTGTATAAAGTGAAAACGTTGGACAGAGTGAGTTTCTCGGGGCAAAGAGTAATTGAGTGCTGGTGGCAAAGGGAAAGTTAGAAGTGAGGAGGGGGGCAGACAATATTCTGACTCAACCTTCCGGATCAGAATGGAGGAGGTATGAAGGTGAGCAGATAGGGGTGCGACTAGGACTAGAGAATATGACCAGGGTTTCAGTGACATTTGAAAGAAGCCAAAGCTCAATGAAAACAGGGATCCAGTGGAATGAGAATGAGAAGTCCAGAAGGAAATAAGCAAATTCATTATGGAAAAGAAATTCCCCAGAGCACAGGGGAAGGTATGGATAGAGCTGAAAGGAAATGGGAGTAGAGCAGGATGGAGGAGGATGGAGATAAGGGATTGGGGTGGGGTTGGAAGGAATGGAGATTAGGCAAAATGGGGAGAAGGGTGATGGGAGCTTGAGTAGTAATAGCAATGCTCAGTGAATCCCGAATATGGCTAGCTCCTTGGCAAACCCTTCACTGGTATTTCCCTTTCCTTAGCTACAACGTTCATCCTAGGGTTACGGAGAAAGAAACACAGTCCTTAGGATCCGTATCCTTCTGAGAGGGAGCGACCCCACAATAATGGAGGCTTCTGGAAGTTCCAGGAGCCTTCTGATACTCCAGCCTAGACATAGGTACCGGGGCTGTTCTTCACAGAGCCAGCTCCAAGAAGGGTCTTGCAGAGATAGTCCAACAAGACTCATGGGACCATCCCCCCTCCTTTAAGCCAAACCCTTCTTCTCTTTGCTCCCTTTCCTTTCTCTGACCTTGTGTATACAGTGTTTTCTATACTTAGAACTGAATTTGCTAAACATTTAATATGTGCCTCTTGTGGGCAACGCTCTACCTTCTATCTTAGGAACACAGATTAGAGAGAACTGGATAAAAGAATCCTCTCTTCCTCTCTCATGCAGTTCCTTTTTTATTAAAGCTTTTTATTTTTCAAAACATATACGTGGACGATTCTTCAACATTAGCCCTTACAAAACCCTTTGTTCCCATAGCCCCCTTTCCCCACGCCGTCCCCTAGATGGCAAATAGTCCAGTATAAGTTAAACATCTCATTCGATTCCTGCCCATGCTCCACCAAGGACCCAAATCGCAGGTCCCCTCTTCCAAGCAGCCTTCCCTTGTTTCCTGCCGTCTCCCCTCGCAGCTCCATCCGTCTCAGTCTCGCAAGACGCTCTCAGTTATCTTGTGGCTGAGTTGGAGGGACTGGCCTGTTGTCACTTCCTATCTCTAAGATATAATGCCTGCTGAGACGCCTGTGAGCTTCAGGAGACCCCAGACGACCCTTGCCCAGATTCTGTGGCTCCCCAGCGCCGGGCACCTGGGGTTGGCACACAGCAGGCGCTTAATCAATGCTTATTAAACAAACGCTAGGCTGCTGGAGTGACCAGCGCTGCAGTTTTAGTTTGGGAGTCACGAGGGCAAGAAGAGCCCGGTACTAGAAAGCCGGGACTGGTATTCGTACCCTGGGGAGCCTTCGCTGCCTCAGGACAAGGCTCCGTTTCTTCTCCAAACCTTTGCGCGAATTGTGGGGTGGGGGCCGGTAGGGGGCTATCGCTCCATGGCAAGAATAGGACCCAGGCTCCTCCGGGAGAGAAAAAGCCTCGATCACCCCTTCCCCTAATTGCATATTCATTCTGCAGCATTAAAGGGGAAAAAAATCCGTGGTCCTGGCGCCCTCGCACCTGTTGTGGGGGGTGGGAGGATTGGGGAGAGTGGGGGAGGGTGACGGAGACAGGCTTCCCCATCTGCCCTGCCCGAGATCTAGCCCCCCACCGGCGGCCTCCTGCTGCTCCCTGTCGCTGGGGTGATCTCAGCTTGGGGGCGGGGGAGGGAACCCCTAACCCAGCCCGAGTTTTCTGTGGCGCTCCCCGGAGGCTTCCCCGAAACTTTCCGAGCACTCAGAGGGGGGCAGCCCAGGGATGGGGTCCTACCGGGGCCGGTCGGGCGAGGAGTCTGACCCCAGCTCCTGCCCGGCCTGAGGCGTCCCCGGAACCCGCTCCGGGTTCTCAGCCCCAAGGTTCGAGGGGAGAGGGGCCCTGGGGCCCGGGCGCCAGCCTCTCCTCCCCTGCAAAAGCACGTTGGCTCCCAGCTCAGGGAATTGTTCTGCACCCGGCAAACTCACTCGGGTCGCCTGGGCACGGGCAAAGCGGACATTCCTCTGATTGCCACAAAGTGGGACATTGTGTCGGGGCGCGGAGCGCTGGGCCCGGCCGCCAGGGAGTGGGGAAGGGTGGGGGCGGAGGCAGAGATACAAAGAGAGACATCGAGGCAGGACAACCCAAGGGAAAGCGGCACAGGCTGAGGGGAGGGGAGACCCACCGACAGAGAGACACACAGACACAGAGAAAGAAGGAAATAGAGACAGAAAGGAGAGAGAGACAGATAGAGAGAGAAAGAGACGAGAGAGGAGAGAGAGAGACAGAAAGAGAAAGAGACAGAGAGAAAGAGACGAGAGAGGAGAGAGAGAGACAGAAAGAGAAAGAGACAGAGAGAGAAAGAAAGAGAAAGACGAGAGAGAGACAGAAAGAAAAAGAGAGAGAGACAGAGAGACAGAAAGAGAGAGAGAAGTGACAGCAATAAGAGAAAGGAGAAGAGAAATAAGAAATAAGATCACCAACACCACTGGAAAGAAAAAGAGAGAGGGCAGAGAGAAAGAGGCCAGGGAAAGACAGGAACCAGGAGAAAGAAGAGGCAGAAAATAGAAAGCTTAAGGAGAGACGGAAACAGGGCCCCGGGGAAGTAAAAGCAAGAAAAAGGGGGAAAGAAGGAGGAGAGAAAAGAAGGGAAAGATAAAAAGGAAAAGCAAGACAAGAGGGGAGGAAGGGAGAGAAATGAAGGCTAGAGCAAGAAAGGCCGGGCAGCTGGGATCTCTCCCCTGCCTCCCGGGGTAGTTGGAGGGGCCGCCTTGAGTATTGTGAGAAGGCGAGGGGGAAAATGAGCCTGGATCTCGCTCTCTGGCCCCCCTCCCCCCTCCGCCTTTCTGCCTGCTTGTCTCCCTTTTCCTCAAGATAGGATTGGAGGCTGGGGAGCATCTCGGGCTGATAATTTGACTTCGGGAGTGAATGTTCCCTCCAGCAGTAGGTGGTGATGTAATAGGTACTAGGACGATATAAATATCGGCGGCCAGGGCCCGGGAGCTATGGCTGGCTGCTAGGAGAGAGCTCGCACCCTCCACTCACACGGGTCTTCTCTAGTTGAGATCCAAGTTCGTAGCAGTGGCCAGTGACTCGACTGCTTCTCTGTGTCTCTCTGTGTGGCTCTCGGGGGCTTCCTCGCTACGTTTCTCTCCGGCTCGCTTCTCGTTCCCCGCTCCCTCTCTCGCCGCGTCTCTGGGGTCTCCGCCTCCGGCCCTTCTCCTGCCCCGAGCAGCTCCGGGGACCGGCCGAGCCGAGAGCCGCTGGGCGGCCCGTTTACGAATCGGATCTCCTAGCCCGGGCTGCTGTCGCCTCGCCCTCCTCTCTTCTCCTTGTCTGGTCAGAGCCCAAGAGCCCGAAGCGGGCAGGGCAGGGCAGGGGGTATTTTTAGAGTCATTGACTGCCTCCAGCCAAACCACGTGTGTCCCCCCTGGAGCCGGGATGCCTCACCCCTCAGCCTTGCTGCCCGCGCTGCTGCTGGGCCTGCTGTCCCCCTGGCCGGGCCGTGGGAGCCCTCTGCCCGCGCCCCAAAACGACACGCTCGACCCGCGCTGGGAGACCCTCTTCTCCCGCTCCATGGGCCGGCTGTCCGGGGACAGCAAGGAGCTGAGCCGCGACTATCTGCTGGGCATCAAGAGACTGCGCCGCCTCTACTGCAACGCGGGCATCGGCTTCCACCTCCAGGTCCTGCCCGACGGGAGCATCAACGGCGCGCACAACGAGACCCACTACAGTGAGTGGCCACCCCCGCCCGGGGCTTCTGCTTCCCCACCCCCCCAGTCTCTCTCTGCCTGTCTCTGTGTCTCTCCTTCTGCTCCCCGTCTCTCCTGCTCCGTCTCGGAGTTGTCTCCTCCCCAAGAGGAAGGTGACTATCCGGGGAAAGGAAGGTCCACCGCGGAGGGATGGCGAGCCAAGGGCTGGAGGAGGGAGACCCCGTTTCTTGGGGTCTGCTGCCGGGCGTCTCTCACCTGGCGGCTTCCCGGGAGATCAATCCCAGTCCCCAGCCCCCTCGGCCTGAGGGGCTCTCAAACTCCGGGGCTGCCCCGCTGCCGGACGCCTGGGCCGGAACTGCGCGGCCGGCGGGCACTAGGCAACGGGGCGGACTCCGGCGAGTTGCGGGAGCCGATCCGGCTGAGGGCGCCAGGGATACAGACACTGGCTTGAGCCCGGGGTTTGAGGCTTCCTTGCTGGAAGCCCGGAGACGTCCCCAATTGGCCCAGCCTCCGAGCTCGGAAAGCCACTATGCGCATAGGCTCGGTGCTACAAGGGTCCTTAGACATCAGCTGGTTCGGCACCGTTGCTTTACAGAAAGGGAAACTGAGGCTCCCTGGAGTTTTTCGAGAGATGATTTCTGGTTTCTGGGGCGAGGATAGAAGAGGGGAACCCCGGGGCCCAGGCTCCAGAACTGCTGCTGGGAGGGAGGGGAGTGTAGGAGGCACTGCTAAAAGCGCTATTTATCAGCCTCTGAGAAAGCTCGACGGAGGGCTGGGCACTCAGAACGGGACTGCAGCTCCTTCCCGGCCGCTTCCCTCCGCTCCCAAGTGCGCACTGGTTTTGCTGGGGGCTCCTGGGTCTCTGGAAGTTCCGAGGGGCGCAGGCAGCCGTGCGCTCCCACTCCCACCCCGGATGCACTTTTGGCCAAGTCCTCCCAGCTAGTTCCTCCTCCCGGCCCGAGAGCGCAGGCGGGGATGCGGGGCCCCGCGAGGTCAGGGACCCAGCCCGCGGCAGTCTTGCGTTAGGCGGGGAAGGGAATGGGAACGAATTAGCGGGTTAGTGTTCGGGTCGGAGCTTGGCCCCACCCGGGAGAGCGGAGCAGGGAGGCCGGGGCGTCTCCGGGGCCATGGGCAGGGAAGAACAGCCGTTCAGTCGGTCAACCAGTCTCACGTCCCGCCGCTTGTCCGTCTAGGTTTGCTGGAGATGTCGCCGGTGGAGCGGGGAGTAGTGAGCCTCTTCGGCGTCAAGAGTCGCTTTTTCGTGGCCATGAACAACAAGGGCAAACTCTACGGCTCGGTGAGAAGCGGAGCTAGGGAAGGAGGCCGGGAGCGGGGCCGCTGGCTCTGGCGGAGGGGTTTCCGAGGCGGGGTTGGGAATCGCGGGTCCCTTATTTCCAGCCGCAGCCGCCGCACACCTGCCCGACCCCTCGAAATCCCTGAGCCCGCTGCAGAAACCCTTCTCTGTGTTTCTGGTTCTGGCTCTTTTTCTCTTCGGTCTCTCTTTCTCCTATACTTTCTCTCTGTCTCTCTCTCACACACACATACACAGTGAGCAGTGCAAATGTCTGGAAAGGTATAACTGGGGAGGGGGGAACAACTGGCCCCAGAACAAATCATGGGGAAGGAAAGAGGCAGAAAGTGCAGTAGACAAAGTGATGCCGACATTTGAAATCAGGCTCTAGCTGGCTGAACAATCTGCGCCTCACTTTTCTGCAAGCCTCAGTTTCCACCTTTGTAACATGGGGATAATCCTTTAGGCTCCACCTGTTGTGAAGAGAAAAACCTATAGAAATGGGGGGACCCTGGGCCAGGTTTCACATGGTTGGGGAAAAGAGTGAATCCCCATGACTTCTCCAGGGGTACATCAGGCTCCTGGACTGGCAGCAGCCACATGAGCCTAACAGAGGAAAATGGATCCACCCTTTTCTTCCCTTCCATGGGAGTCTCTCTTCTTTGGGGGATTACATTCCCACATGATATCTCTGCTTCTGGCCCCTCAAAGGGTGGAAAGCTGAACATCCAGGGCTATAGGAGGAAAGAGAATCAGCTGACCCACTGTCACCCCCCCAATTCCTCTTCTTCATCCCAGACTCCATGACTGTACCTGGTTCAGGGGCTTTCGAAAATAGCTAGTAAGACTCAGGAATCCCTTCTGGGGGAGAAGGGGGAAGGGAAAAGACAGGAATACTGAAGATCTGGGGAATGGTATTGACCAGGTGTCTGGAAGGCTGGCCAGCTGCAGAACCAGCTGTTTTCTGTGTGTGAAGAAAGGTAGTCATGATCTGGCCACACCCCAAGTGGACCAGGTGGGCCAAAATATCTAGCCTGGTTTCAGCGAGAGGAAAGCCCTGGGAAATCATCTCCGCTCGAGTCCCCGTTGTTTAGCCTAGTGCTGGCACACAGTCTGTGTTTAAGAACTGTTCACTCATCCATCCATCCATCTATCTGTTTATCTCTCTATCTGTCTATCCATCATCAGCCCTTTTCAGAAGAGAAAACAAGACTTGAGCCAAGGTGGCCCTAGGAAGCTTATCCGAGGCCACGGGATATTTAATTAGCTGGGCCAGGATCCGAATCTGAGTGTTGCCTCCGTTGCTTACTATTTGTCTCGTCTTGGGCAAACAGTTAACTAGATAGTCTCAGTTTTCTCGTCTGGAAAACAGGCTCCTTCCAGCTCTAAATCTGCGGCGCGGCTCCTGCCAGTTCAATTTGAAATAGTTCAGTCCTGTCTTGGGGGGACCCTTTGACCCTTCAGTCTGATCCCTTGGATGGATTCCTTCCTTATGGGTCAAAATCACTGTGCTGTAAAGTTCCCCAGTGGGCCCTGAGCCAGGCTTTGGAGCCCACCTCTGCTGGGGTCCCGAGGGTCTGGGAGGAACACTGCTGCCCATTGGAAGAGCTCTGACCAATCCTCTTGTCCCTCCTCTCTCCTGCAGCCCCACTTCAATGATGAGTGCACCTTCAAAGAAATCCTCCTGCCTAATAACTACAACGCCTACGAGTCCCACAAGTACTCCGGCATGTACATCGCCCTGAACAAAACTGGGAAACCCAAGAAAGGCAACCGTGTGTCCACCACAATGACTATGACCCACTTCCTGCCCAGGATCTGAGCCTCGGCTCGGGCTCGCTGCCGGAAGGGGGTCCCCACTGGCCCTCGGGCCAACCAAACTCGGTGCACTTTCAATGGAGACTTCTGCGGGAGCAGGTGTATGTAACATAGTTAAGTTAATTATTTAAATCTGTATATATTGCCACAAATTTATTTATGATTCTGTGGGTGTGTTGGTTTTTGGAAAAGAAAAAAAAATGAACAGAAAAGAGGGAAACTCCTCTTTGCTGGGACTGCTCTCCCTTGCCTGCCTTCTGTCCCTGTTTCTCAGATACCCGTGTGCTGCTATTATCGTATATTCAGAGACTCAAGGGGCTGGCTCCTTCTAGATACCCCCTCAACCCTGCTTCCACTTCTGGGATTTGCAGGGGATCCCCCGCGCCCTCAGCTCCATGCCTGAACCCCATTTGTGCCCGGCTGCTACTTCACAGAAACATATCGGTTTCCTTCTGGTACAAAAAGTTCTCCGTGGAAGTCCTACCCTACAAATCTGTTTTTAGATCGGCCAGGGCTGACCTTTGAACTTTCCTCCAGGCAATCTTCCTCGATCTACTGCTGGGCGGCAGGAATCCTTCAACAACCCCGAAAACTTCAATCCCTCCCCCCCCCCTTTATTTTTAAAGATCAGCAACAGTACAGTTGACATTATTCCCGTCAGGAAGAGGGCTTCCTCTCAAAACTGCATTGTACAAAATCAGTCTGGGGTGGGGCAGGGACTGCTGGGAGAAGTTTAAGTGACCAACTTCTTTGTTAACTCAGATCCCCCCAATTTGTGATCGCCGCCATCGGTTCCAACAGCTAAATCAACCGCATGGAGCCGATTCCTGATATTGTAGTAGCTCTGATTCCCTTTTAGAGACAGAGAAACACACACAAGCCTGAAGTTGTTTTTTGAATTTTTTTTTAATGCGGTGCTTAGAAAGACTGCTCCTCTTCCTTCTGCCTCATCCCCTGCTCTTTGGTTTCATGTCTACCTCACCGAGGCTTCAAAGCAAAATCTCCCGGGAAAATCCAGGATTTCTGCTTTCCAGAGTATCTTCCAGGTTGTGGAAGTGGCAATCCCAGCGCCCCATTTTTCCATATGTAGCCAAGAAGCATTCCACCGGTGTGGGCTACATCCCATCTCAACCTTGTCACGTTTGAGCTATCTTTACCCAGGGATTTACTTTTAGTAAGGATAATCATGGAGAAAATATTCGCAGACAGCTGTCAGAGGGCACTATATGGTCATTGAGTAACCCTATATTTTTCTTTATATATTTTTTCAAATGGAAGCTCTGTCACTAGAGCAAAGACAGAAGAGGCAGAAGCAGGGGCTGGGGACTTACTTTAAAAAAAAAAAAGTCCCCCCACCCCACCCTCACACAGTGGCCAATGGGGACATTTTAATGAATAGATTTTTGGAGTTTACACAAAATGACCTTAGGTGGCTACCAGAAATGCCCGAAATGTTTATGAAATACTTGAGCTCTCCTTAAGGATGTTTGCAAACTGGCTCCCAAATTAACTTTATGGGTCCCAGCAGACAGCGAGACTGTGGAAAAATTGAGTCTTGCCTTTTCTCGGTGACATTCTTGCTCTGGGGTTGTTGTTACCATTGTTGTTTTTGAAGTCTCTCTGTTTTATTGCAATCACTTGCGCCCTGCTACCGCGCTCCCTCAGCTCTGGCTTTGGAGGCTGCTTGTGGACATCGGCACAGGAGCCTGTGGAGTTTCTCAGGCCCTCTGAGAAAGACAAGGGACGAGCCGAGCTTGGCCAGCCCAGTCGAGGGCCAAAGAGAGGTCTCTGCTTCCTGGAAGACAGGACTGGACATTTGGAGAGTTCTGGGATTCTGGGGAGGGCAACCACACCCAACGAGTAAAGAATTATTCTGTGTCTCAGAGAACAAGAGCGGTCCTCCGGGGTGCTGGAAAATTGTTTCCGTTTTCTTGTCAATACTACACTCACACACACTCACACACACTCATACATACTCACACACACACTCACACACTCACACACACTCACTCACACACACACTCACACACACGCACACCAGAGAATCACCTTCTCTGCTCCTGGGGCTGGTGCTGTCTGTTCCTTTAAAGTACTGTTGGACCATTTTTACCCGGATGTGTGCTTGAGCTCTCAAGATTGATCTATATTCGCCGAATCTGTCTGTAGTTTTATACAGGTGCTGTCTTATATTGCAATGTATGTGCTGTGCACACGTAACAAGGAATAAATCATGATTGCTTACTGCGGACAACAAGCTGGGCTGCCTGTTAATCCTTGGAGTGGGCTTGAGTGAGTGTGTTCCATGGCAAAGCAACCTAGGGGCTTCAAGCCCCCCCAAAGAGGCAGCTTGGGGCTGATGTGAGAGGAAACTTGCTCACAGGTCGAGGGCTCCAAAAGCGCACCGGGAGGTGCTGGGCTCTCTCTCTCACTAGAGCTCTCCCCACCCCTCAGCTGGATGACCCCTGGCTGTGGGGTTTGAAACCATAAGATCCGGGGTCGAGAGCCCAAAAGGGAGGAACCATGAATGGTCGAGAGCATTCTTGTTCTGGTGGGTGAGGGACGAGGCACGGGAGGCTGCTGAGGGTCCTTCCTGCTCTTCTGTGATCTGAGGGTAACCTTGCCCTTCTTCACAAATCAGGGACAAAATGTGTGTGCATTTATTTTAACCAAGTGCATCCTGATGTCTCTGGGATCCTGGATCCTGGAGGTCTTGCCCGCATCTCCATGGTCAAATGGAGAACTGCACCAAGTTGGGAAACTCGTGTTTTATTCATGCATTTTAGATCTGAAACTTGGATGGATAAATGAATGAATGAATGGATGGATGGATGGATGGATGGATGAATGGAAAAAAACATTAAAACATTTACCATGTGCAAGCAATGAGCTACAAAAACCAAATGATCCCTGACTTCAAGAAGTTTACCTTCTAGTGGGAAGCTACTTTAGTTTGGAAGATTACAGGAGGCCCCAGAAGCCCCCTAGTCCAAGTCACCCATTTCACAGATGAGAAACCTCAGAAGAAGAAGGGCTGGGGAGACCACGAGTGTAGAAGAGGCTGTGATCTGGATACTGGCTTAACCTTATTCTGATTGACCCATAGGCAGAATCGGGAACAAGGGATGAAAGCAAAGCAGATTCTATCTAGTGCCAAACAAACCCTCATTAAAATGAGAGCTGGCAAAAAAAAAAAAAAAATATATATATATATATATATATAAAGAAATAAAAAAAGAAATGAGAGCTGGAAAAATATATAAAAAGAAAAAAAAAGAAATGAGAGCTGGCAAAAAATATATATAAAAATAATAATAATTTAAAAAAAAGCAATGAGAGCTGGCTCAAAGTAAGACAGGGATCCCTAAACCCAGACTGTGTGACTTCTCCTGGGGAAGGGGGGTGGTGTGAGGAATTCTGAGTGGATAAGCACCTGGATTTGGAGCCAGGAGGGGCCTGGAAGGTGATGGAGTACAAGACCCTCATTTTCCAGATGAGGAAATGAAAGGAAAGGCTCAGTAATGTTTCCGTGGTCACAAAGAGTGTAAGGGACAGAAGCAGCATTTGAACCCAGGCCTGCTGCCTTCAGAGCTGCACCACCACTGGTCTTCCCCAAACTGAGATCATATCACCCGAATCCGATTTATTTGGATGATTTGGGTAAAAAAACGGGGACCCTCAGGGACTGGCTGAGGACTGGCACTTCCTGCCTGGTCTGTGAAATTATTTGGGGTTTCCAGATATTTCTGAGGTTGGGGACGATGCAGAGATGACTGGATGTCCTGGGTGGAATGATCAAAAAATGGCCTGGAGAGAGCTTAAAACAGGGGCTTCTGGGAGTTGGAACAGTCACCCTTAGTGGGAGAAGTTCTACCTTGGGCAAGGCCAAGACAAATTATTGTTTGCTGAGGTATCCTGCCCTTCTTCCCTTGACAACAATGATCTGAATACTATGAGCTAAATCTGTCTACATGGGGTTTCTCTTTGGATGGTGCCCCGAAACCCCCAAGTCTGCTTTCTCCTGGCTGCCTGGGCAAGGGGCACATGATGTTGTTTCCCCCCGGGACCACTGACCAAACCTGTGCTAAGGGGGGAGGGAAGAAAGGGGGGCTGCATTTCAGGAAGGGACCAGTTTACCCCAAAATAAGACGTTCTCTGAACAGGCCCCTTCCCAGCATCTTGCAGGACATTTCAATGAAGTCTGCCATGCCCAGACACAGAGCAAACCTCAACAGGAATACGTGTCTTCAGCCAGGTCCCATTTTGCCTCTTACCTCCATGTCAAAAAGTTGGGAAAAATCACTGTTTCCATCTTAGTTTCAGCCCTGATCATCCTGCCTCAGTGAGTATGTTTCCTTATCCGACTGTCGAGGAGAACTGCTTTAAAATGGAAATAACCCAGGCTTCCCCTTTAGGCTTACTCGAGCCTAGTCTTCAGCCCTCTTGGTGGGATGTACCCTCATTACACCCATTTTACAGAGGGGGAAACAGAATTGTGGCCGCCCGCCTCTAGCGGGTGTCCACAGTGGGATTTGAACCCAGCACTCTGTCCCCTGCACTCCACTTCCTCCCCTGGTTCTGTTCTGATTCTGTCTCTGCCTGAGGGAGCCTGAACAGCATGAAGCTATCTCACGTGGCTTCCTGTGGCTTGGCTCCCAAATCCTGCTGTGCTATTGGGAGGTAATCCCATTACGTAGCATGGACGCCAGATAGACTGACAGTCCAGAGGCAATTTGCTCTTCCGATAAGCAGAATGCTCCCCCTCAGACCCCCTGTACCTTCGAGCCCTATCTCAACTTAAGCTGTTAAGCTATTCCTTCCACTCTGCTCCTCCTTCCCCCCACTTCCCTCTGGCTCCCCAGCGCCAGGCCTTCTCCACTTCAGACCTGTTCCTGACTCTGGCCACCCTGATCTGCTCCCTCCAAAGGGATGGATGTTCAAGCCATCACCAGCCTGGGAGAGCTGGCCCTGGGCAGGGCACTGGATGCCCGCTATGGGGAGGAGAGAAGGGGCCTAAACTGCCCATGGACTTAGATCTGTCCCTGACAAAAACAGCCAGAGTGTGTCTAAGGAAGGTGTAGCTTCCTCTGACAAGGATTGGCAGCTGACTCTCCCCTTCATGGAGATCAGACATTTTAGGAGGAGAGGACACCAGGAAAAACTATGGCCTCGGGAGCACGTCCTTCTGGGGGAGGGGGACCCATTTCCTAGAGACATTTCCTAGCCTTCTCTGGCCCTCTGGGCTTTGTCCCGCATGTCTCTGTGGAGGCCGGACTGGAAATGCCATCTGGCTATTTGCCTCTGACACCCAGGGGACAGAGACCCGGATTGGGTGCAGGGGGATGCCAAATTTGGGGAAGGCGAGCTCAGGAGCCCCGGGCACTGCAAAGTCTGCCGAGGACTTTACTCGATACTCAGGCTGAGGAAACACGCTCTGAAAAGGCTGTCCTGAGCTCCCCAAGGACAAGTCCCTTCTCCCCTCCCGCCGCCTTCCATTGCTCTCCTGTATGTACATGGTTATTTGTGGGCTGTCGCCCCCACTGGACAATGAGCTCCCCGAGGACAGGAAGCGGGTATTTGCCTTTTCAACTGATGAAAATGCTGTCCCAGGGCCTCTATGATTACTCTCTGGAGAAAGAAAACTAGAGGGAGAAGGGACGGCACAGAGGAAGGAGCTGGAGCTCCAGGCCCTGGGTTCCAATGATGCCCTTGCCTCTTACTCCCACAGTATTCCCCTGAGGCTGACTCCATCTCCCTGAGATTCCACTTCGTCAGGTGCAAACTGAAAGGGCCGCGCTGGCTCTGAATCTGTCCCTGTTCGGTTGTGTGTGTGAGTGTGTGTGTGTGACTGTGATTGTGTGTGACTGTGTGTGTGTGTGAGAGAGAGAGTGAGTGTGAGCTGGGTTCAAGAAACTTCACCTGAAGGGCCGCAGCGAGCTCCCTCATAACTAGGAGGAAGACGCAGGCCAGCTCATCTTGAAGGCGCCTTGCAGTGCGTCTCTTCTCTGGGGTCTCAGTTTTCTCATCTGCAGAATGGGAGACCTCCCTGGCCCTTTCTTCTGTCTCTGGCTGCCTCTGGAGGGGCCTGTGTGCTCCGGGAGGATCTCCTCCTGTCCTGGAATTTCCCTCTCCCAAAATCAGCATCTGGGGCTGTGGATTTCGAGCCAAGCTGACAAACAATAAATGGATGGAAAAGCCGCCGAGCTTTGCCAAGTGCTTTGACACTTTCAAAGTCCTGGAGGTCTCTGAAGCTGATTTGTACTTCAGAGGTAATGTGATTAGCGAGGAGCTTGTAAGCAGCATATGCAGATGGGCCCCAACCACCTTAAATCGCTTTCTTTCACCTAGGTGAGAGGGTGTGAATGAGAGAGAGTGAAGGGCAATAAGAAACCTGGGGAGGTGTGGACAAGATGGCCTGGGGAGGGGAGAGGCCCCTTTCTGGTCCTCAGCAGAGACCCTGCACCCGGCCTTAGAGCCAGAGGGCCCAGAGGGCTCCTAGACTGACCCACCATTTACAGGCGGTGAAACCGAGGTTCAGAGATCTGGAGGCCATGAAGTCTCCTGACTTACTCCGGTTGAGTAGGGTCCATGGATCCCAGATCTGTCCTATCCCCAGAAGAGGAAGCCCAAAGGACTGGCTGAAAGCCAGGCCCTGGGCTCGCCCAGCCACTCTTGCACACACCCTGACCCCGGAACATTTGTATTGTTCAGACATGGCCAACTCTTCATTGATGGACCCCATTGGGATTTTCATGACAAATCACACTGGAGCGCTTGGGCATCTCCTTCTCCAAGTCATTTTATAGAGGAGGAAACTAAGCTAAGCAGGTTTAAATGACTTGCCCAAGGTCACACAGTTGATAAGCATCTGGTGTGAATTTGAACTCAGACCTTCTTGACTCTAGCCATCGAGCTGCTGGATGTTTGGATTGATGGACCTCAAGAAGGGACATCCATAGAGAGCCTAGAGAAGGAAGCAAGAGATGGGAAGAGTTTCTTCTGAGGATCTCTCTCTCTCTCTCTCTCTCTCTCTCTCTCTCACACACACACACACACACACACAAAAACACACACACACACACACACACACCACACACATCAAGTGGACTCCATCTCAACCTGAACCTCAGATCCTGAGGGAAATAGCCAAGAAGGCTGGCCCCAAGAGCCTGGGGATAAAACTTCCTCTAGCCGGTCTCTAGGGCCATCATCCCCAGAAGCAACCATCATTTCTCCACTTTATTCAGCAGCCACAACTTTTGAAGACCCGGTAAAGAACTTTCTCACCCTCAGAGTCCTTGGCCCTGTAAATGACTCAGCCTCAGAAATGGCGCGTGGCTTTATCCATCGGGATGATACGAAGGAAAGCTGCTGGCCCAGCACTGCCCCTCAAACCAGGGGACCTTTCCATCGGCCCTGCAGCGGAGCCCTCTGCGGACGAGGTCTCCCTCTTCGAGACTGGAAGCTCCTGGGAGGCAGGAGTTGCTGTTTCTTCATTTGTACACATTCTTCTCAGTTTCTCCCAGCCCAGCTGACTCCTCCTTCCTTGGCTCCTTTTCTATAACTCTACCCACTAAGGTGATTTGTCTCCAAAGGCTCCTCCCCGAGCTCTTTTCCCTTTCCTTTTTCCTCTCTCCGAGTGACCTCACCAGCTCCCATGAGATTAATTATCATCTCTGCATCACTGCTCCACATATGTGTACATATGCATCTGGACCCATGCTCCATACACACATGGATTTGTACACACGTATGCACACACACACACACACACACACACACACACACAGCTGTAGTGTCCTAGAATTTCCAGAACTCCACACAAGCCTCTGGAACTGGACTCCTCATAGGCAAGTCAAACTCAGCAGGTCCAGGGCAGAATTCACCCTGGTATCCTCCTCTCCCTCACATATGCCCCACATGAGTCCAGACCTTTCTGACTTCTTGCCTGATTGATCATCCTAACTGATGCCTTCATGTCTCCTCATCTCCAATCCACCCACTATTCTGAAGGGAAAAAACTTTCCCAAAGCATGAATTTGCTCCCCTAAATGTCAGTGGCTTCCTGAAACTTCTAGGGTGAAATACAAAGTCATTTATTTGTCATCAAAAACCCTTCCTAGCCTGGTCCCTCTCGGTCCTTCCCCACAGTGTTTTTCCAGACTAGCAGTTTTTGGGTGCATCAAAGGTTACATCCCCTCGTGCATCTTGTCATCATTGAGCATCCTGATACCTGGATGCTGCTCTGCTTATTTCTGCTTCATAGAATCAGTCCCTCATCATCTTCAAAATTCAGCTCACACCTTCAGCCTGAAACCTTTCCTGATGCCCTCGCCACCTCTCTCTACCGATATCTCCCCATTAAATTACCTTGGCGTTATCTTGCATATCTTTTATTGGTGTGTCTTTTGTACATCTAGCCTTTCCCAATAGAATGGAAGCGCTCTGAGAACAGGGAAATTTTCTTTTATCTTCTTTTTGTTGTTGTTTTTGTTTTCCAAGTCCTGAGCACGATTTTGGTCTCCTAATAGACATTTAATAAGTCTTTGTTGGTCGATTACCAGTTGCTTCTAGAGTTTGCAGACCCTAGTTTTAGGATCCAGGCTATTATTAGCCTTGCTGTTTAGCTTTGGTCTGCTCATTAAGATCCCTAGAACTCCCTGACTTGGGGTGTGAGCCTGCTTGGCTTTGTCGAGCTTTCAGGGAACTTTGAGAGGAGAGGAGTGTAAGGATAGACTTCTGCTGACCTCAAGACTTTCAAACAAGAACAACTGCCTTTTGGTGATTTTTTTAAGTGCACTTTATGCAAATTAAAACAACTCTGAGGTACCACCTCATGCTGGCCAGATTAGCTAAAATGACCATAAAAGCTAAGTGTTAAGGGAATGTGAAAAAACTGGGATACTAATGCGTTGTTGGTGGAGTTGTTCCTTTTGGAGAGCAATTTAGAACTATGTCCAAAGGGCTATAAAACTGTTCATGCCCTTTGATTCAGCAGAGTCGTTATTGGCTCTGAATCCCAAAGAAATCGTAAAAGAGGAAAAAGGACCCCCATGGAAAAAATGTTTGTAGCAGCTAAATTTGTGGTGGCAAAGAACTGGAAATCCAGTGGATGCTCATCCATTGGGGAATGGCTGAATAAGTTGTGGTATATGAGAGGAAAGGAATATTGTTATTCTATAACAATGATGAACAAGCCAATTTCAGAAAAGCCTGGAAAGACTTACACGAACTGATGCTGAACAAATCAAGCAGAACCAGGAAAACTGAACATAGTAATAGCCAGATTATGTGATGATCAGCTAGACTCAGCTGTTCTCAGCAATTCAGTGATCCAAGGCAATTCCAATAAACTATAAGTGGAAACTGATATCTGCATCCAAAGAGAAAACCAGGGAGACCCAATGTGGATTGAAGTCTGCTTGTTTCCCCTTTTTCCCCCTCATGGTTTTCCCCTTTTCTTCTGATTTTTCTCTCCCAACATGACTTATATGAAAATGTGTAAAAAGAGATGTAAATATATAATCTAAAAACTTTTTTTTAATTTTAAAGTGCATTTTAGTGATCAAGAAGCTTTCCAAGAAACCTCTGGCTATTGTGTGTAACATAGGGGCTTTCCCAATCCTGGAGATGGTACATCATCAAATGCAGATCACACCTGAGAGAGAGAGGGGAGTCCCTACTGCCCCCTTAGCCAGTCTGGGGGAGCATTTAGCAAGTGGAAGGTAAACACAGGCTTTTTAACTCCAGAAGCTCACTAACACTTGGGAACACAGATAATAAAATAGTGCCTATTCCATCAGCATTTGTTTGTGCCTGAAAGGGGGCTGCCCTGATTTAATGGGGGAGGGTGACATCAAAGGAACAGAGATTAGAGCTGCAAAAGACCTCTAGGGTCACTAGCCCAAGATCTTCAAATCCCAAGTAGGGAAACTGAGGTAGAGAAAGATCTTGGATGAATAATTCAGCAAAGCCAGGACTAGCCCTTCAGTATCCTGTACCCCAGATGGGGACTATTTCTCCCACACAACAGAATTCCAGAATTTTTGTGGTGGAAGGGAAGGTGGGATCATGGAGCCCATCCCACACCTAAACCAAAAAATCACCAGGGATCCCCCTGGGGCAGCTACTGTCACTTTGGGACAGCTCAGTCATGGTTAGGAAGATTATTTTTAGTCAAAATCAAAACCTCCCCTAGGTCATTTTCCTCTATTATTCCTGAACTTGCCCAATGGGCAGAACCATTCGAATCTTATGACAAGCCTTTCCATATACTGTCTTATCTTCCTTCTTTATTGGTGAGATTAATTTTTTTTACCATAGCATCAGACTTTACATTTATTGTTATTACATTTCATCTTATTTTATTTGGTCCGAGGGGCAGGACCAAATGAGTCTGGATGCCATCTTTAAAATTTGGCTCCCGAGTCTATCGCCTCCCAAACTAGTGTCATGTGCAAAGCTGGTAATTGGATTGTCTTTGCTTTCGTCCAAGTCCTTGATAAAAGAATTAGCCTTTGGATTGCCATTCCGTTGGCTTAAACCCACCTAAGTATACCCTCATCTACCTCACATCATCCCATCTTATCTACACATGTAGCACGAGAGTCAAAGTCTTGGCTAAAGTATAGATGAGCAGCCCTCTCTAGGGCACACTCCCCGCCCCCCCCATGTGCTACTCAGAAATCTGAAGTTGGGCTCACATTGATTTTCTTCAAATATGATGCCAGGGAACCATCCTGCCCACCCCGTCCTCCCATCCCATCACCTTGGGACAGCTGATTTCTGACCCCACAAGGGAAGGCCTTTGATGACCGTAGGGACAGAGGCTAACTAATGCTCCAGCAATGAGTAGACAAAGCCCCAGGAGAGGCCCTCAGAGGGGGTCCCCCGGAGCACCTCCCGTGGAATCTCAGGACCAAAAATGGCCCCCTAATTTCGGAGGAATCTCCCCGAACCTCCAGGGATGGAGCATCCACTTCCCCACTGGGCAGCCCCTTTCAATTCAACCAACAGATCCCCGATTTTGTGTTACCTACAAGCAAGAACAGAAACCCAGAGCCTAGGGCTAGGACAGATGATGGGGATCCAAAGGCAGGATAGGAAAGGGTCCTTGCCCCCAGGGAGCTTACATTCTCCTGGAGCATAAGCCATGCTTTGGTTGCTCCTGTCACAAGGAAGTGGAGTGAAAACCTTCCTGGGTGTTGTTCTGGACTCCGAATCAGCACGGAACAAACCTGCCCCTTGTAGGCACGAGAGCCCCTTGGATCCTGGAGTGCTCCCCGTGAGCACTCTCGGTGTAGAGGCTTCCACAGCCAGGGTTCTCTACTGATACAGCCACCCCTCCCTGAGATGCTCTGCTGCTCTTGGAGCTCTTCCTTCTTTCCCTCCTTGTGTCCTTCTCTCCTTATTCTTGTCTTACCCCAAACGGCCTCTTCCTTCCAGCTCTGCCCGGCCCTATTCGCTTCTGCCCAGCCACCCCCCTTTTGGGGCTGCCTTCTCACCCCGCCCCTTCACCAGACCAGGGACTGCAGGGCTCCCAGAGCGAGCCATTGGACACTTTGGCCATGGGTGCAGGACTCCCCAGTCCTCCCTGGACCCTTGGATACCTTCTCCCTCCAGTTGAGCCCCACCTCGGGCCCTCTGACTGGTCCCCTGGGGCCCCCTTGTTATTATGCATCTAAGAAGAAGGGGGGAGCGGTGGGGGGGGAGTGAGAAGTTTGACAAGTCCCCGACAGTAGTTTGGTCTCCAAAGTCAATTAGCACCTGCCCTGGCAAGTAAAAGAAGGTGCATTTCCATGCAAAGGCCGGGGCCTGCCAGCAGCTCACTCCTTCCCTTCCTTGGGCCCCTCCGTGTCCACTGCCCTCGGGACTGCACATTGCTGCCTTTTTCTCTCTTCCATGAATGGCTGGCTTATTTTCCGGTTTATCAAGGGCACCCACCACCTTCTCTGGGGAGCTCGGAGACAATGGAAAACCATGTGGAATTTCCCCCCAGACTGGGGCCCCATCCAACATGGAGGCTCCCGGGGCCAGAGCTGCCCGGGCCGCCCCAGTCTCCTCCCCTGGCTCTCAGGCCAGAGTCTGGAGGCCCCGCGCCCCCCCCCCCCAAGCACCAATGGCTATTGTCCTAGGACTCTTGTGGGAAGGCGCTCCGGACACTGAAACTTTCTCTCCCAGTCCCCGGACCAGGAGATGCTTCCAGGAACATCTGCTAGGACCCGTCGAGCGGGAGTTACCAAGCACCTCCGATGTGCCAGGCACTGTGCCAAGGGCCGGGCATCCCGAGGAAGCCCCTCGCACGCTCAGCAAACGGACTCTGGTGGTACTTCCAGGGCCTGGCGGCGCAGTGGAGGCCGATTCCAGCATCGGGGCCCCTCAGAGGCCCTCTCGGGGCCAGGACCAGAAGGGAAGGGCCCAGGCCCAGGCCCAGGCCCTGCGCCTGAGCCAGGCCCCATCTCTGAGCATTAGCTATCGGACAAATCACTTAATCCTCGCGCTCTTTGCCATCTCTATTGGCAAAACAGCACTTTGGCAGCTCGGGGGCTGTTGTGATCCGCGGGTAATTCATGTTGGTAAATCCCTTTAAGGGCTTGAGATGAAAGCTCCCAGAGACACGCAGGCTGTTATTTGGGAGTAATGCTCCAGCTCTGCCGCAGGAGCTGTTAAAAGCCAGAGAGCAAAGTGTGTTTTTGTTTGCTCTGGTGCCAGGTAGTCAGGTGCTCCGCCCACCCCGCTGCGAACGAGGGAGCACAAAGCCTTAGGAAGCCCCTACTATGTGCCGGGAGGAGGCTCCTGGAGAAGGAGATCCTCAGACCCGGCTCTCGGAGCCACCGACGAGGCCTCCGAGTCCAACCCTTCCATTTACAGAGCGGAGACTCTGTGGCTTCTCCAACCGCACATGGCCAATGAGACGCCATATCCCCGAGCCCAGCTCCCTTTCCACTAGACTGCCCTTCTCACCAGCGCTGATATGCTTCCTCTCTTCCCTCCCTCAAAGCCCTTTGAACATCCTCTGGGGAGACCCGGCATTCTGGGCTCTTCAGAAGCTCCCTAAGACCCTAAACCTTTTCTCCCGGCCCTCGAGAACCTTCAGACCGCCAACCTTTCCTAGCACTGGATGGCTTGTTGACCCATTCAGCCTGGCCCTTTAAGCTGCCTCCCCAGAAAACTCACATTCAAATCAGACCCTCCTTCCTAGCGGAGGGACCCTGGCAAGCCTCCATTTCTTTATCTGTGAAATGGGGATGACAAGAAGAGTCCCAACATAGGAAGCCTGGAATGAAAAGCACCCTTCAAACCAGAGTCATTGGCTAGTTTCTGAGGTAACCCTCCCGGGAAGGTGCTGCAGGGAGAAGGGGTGCCAGCCTGCATTGGGGAAGGGAGTTCTCTCACCTGGGAGTTCCCTATATATACGAAATCACAGTCTAGTCCCTGTTGCTTCACGATCGCTGCGATCATTGCAATCATCACAAATGTGGACGGTGTGATCTGGCAGTCTCCTTCCCCCTATCCAAACCCACCAGCCCTTTACTGATCGCCCAGTTTACACTCATTCCCTTTCTAGGTTTAACTTTCGCTCTCCTTTTAATCTGTAAATTCTCTGGAAGAGGTTAATAAATTAAGTCTCTAACACCTTTTTGTGAATGACTGTGTCTGTGGCTTTCAGCCCCAGCAGGGGGACCAGGGTGCCCTGAGGGTCATTTCAGAGGGGAAAATGGCCTGGGGGAGGGTGGAAAGCAAACCTCTCAGCTCGGCCTGGGCTCCCTTCCCTTAACAATATTTGGGGTTTTTTTAGGTCTTGATGTTCATTGTATAGAGTATCAGAATTTGGGAGCTGGAAGGGACCCCCTTCCACCCCAACAAGAAGCCAGAGAGCCTCTGCTGGGAGATCTCCAGTGAGGGGGACCTGACTCCCTCCCAAGGAACCCCACTGCTCCGGTGGGAGCTCCCCCCGCTATCCACCAGTCAAAATGCAGCTTCCTGGATCCTCTGCCTGCGGCTCCTGGTCTCATACTCGGGGGCCAAAGCTGAAACCGGCCTGCCCCGGGACGGCCTGCCAGATACTTGGAGATGTTGCCCTGTTCCTTCTGAAGTTTCTCACCAGGCTGAGTGTTAAATGAATAAATGCAAGAACAAATGAATGAATAAGAAAAGTACTTCAGTTCTTACCGTATGCTAAACCCTTAAATAAAAACAGAAAAATGCTTCCCCATCTATACAATCATCTGTGGCTGGCAAGTGTATCCCTCCTCAGTGTCCTTGGGATGCAGATGCCCCCAGATCAAGAAGCTAAGTCTGGGAGGAGGCCGGCTTCCTGGGTCATCCAGATCACTGGTGGGGCGATCTGACTCCAAATCCCCCCATGTTCCCATGACACTCTGCTAAGACCCTCAAACACAGAATCAGAATCCCAGCTCTTGAGGTGGATCTTGTCTGTTAGCCCGTCAATAAGCATTTATAATGCCCACTCCATGCCGGGCACTGGTTGGGAAGGGGCCTAACCCCCTTATTATGAGAGAAAACTAGGACCTAAAAAAGGGAACAGGCTAAACTGAAACCTTGTCTTAACAAAAAAATACAAAGAGTAGGATCATGGAGAGAGATACCTGACTCTAAGTGACCTGTGTGATCTCTCTATCTCTCTGCCTCTGTCTCTGTCTCTCTGTGTATCTCTGTCTGTCTCTCTCTGTGTCTCTATCTCCCTCTGTCTCTCTCTCTGTCTGTCTCTGTCTGTCTCTGTCTCTGTCTCCCTCTGTCTCCCTCTCTGTCTCCCTCTGTCTCTCTCTCTCTCTCTGTCTGTCTCTGTCTCTGTCTGTCTGTCTGTCTCTGTGTCTCTGTCTCCCTCTGTCTCTCTGTCTCTGTCTGACACACACACACACACACACACACACACACACACACACACCTGCAGATCCCTACAAATGCTGGGGCATCCCCAGCCTGCTGCTCGGGTCAGCACCATCACTTAGCTGGGGCATTAATCCTGACTTAATGAGACGACATGGCTCCTTTGGTGTTCCTAGTCTCTGAAGTCCCACTTTTAAAAATAAATACATAAGCTCCTACATGGGCCCCAGCAGAGGAAGGAGAGAGTTAAGAGGGGGTGTTTCAGGACCGTCAAAGCCAAAGGAAGAAAAGGGGGGGCCCGGTGAGTGATGTGTGTCCCCAAGCTGCTTTGTAAAGCCAGCTGGGGCCGTGGCCGCCCCGTCTGTTTGTAGGGAAGTGTGCAGGCTTCCAGATGTTTCACTATAAAGCATCACACATCAAACGAGTGGAAATTCAAGCCCATTACCTGCCTGCTGCCTTTATGTCTTATTTCAAAGGGGAATCAGCTGAACTTTCCCTGTAATCATGATCCCTCTTGAAAACATGTCTTGAATGGACTGTGAGGAAACACCGCACAGAAAGCCACCAGCTCTGTCCGGACTGGACTGGCCCTGGAAGTTTCCTGTGAAAAACGGAGCCCCTTGTTATTCGAGGAGAGCCTAAGGGGCAGACGGAAGCCCAGGACATCCCAGGTCAGGGGATTCCAGCCACTGGGTTCCAAAGACTCTCAACTGGGGCTTGGATGCCAAAGTGTCGGGCACCGAGGGGGTGCTTCATAAATACTTGTTCCTTGATTCACTGCCTCGGATTGGACTTTTTGTCCCCTGGGACATCTGTCATGACTGACAGCTAACTCTTGAAGGACATTAGTAGATAGAGAAATGCTGACTAACGCTAGTAGGGCCTCAGTCTCCCAGGTTGTCCTTGCTTTCGCTCCACCTGACAGTAGAGGTATCCAGAGGGATCCTCAATGTAGATGGCCCAAGGGCTGTATCTGAGACTGTATCTATATCTAAGACTGTAACTGTAACTGTATGTGTCTGAGACTGTTACTGTATCTGTATCTGAGACTGTATCTGTATCTGTGTCTGAGACTGTATCTGTATCTGTGTCTGAGACTGTATCTGTATCTGAGACTGTATCTGTATCTGTGTCTGAGACTGTATCTGTATCTGTGTCTGAGACTGTATCTGTATCTGAGACTATATCTGTGTCTGAGACTGTATCTGAGAGTTTCCGTATTAGAATATTTCTCATCCCCACCACAATATGTTAGCGACTTGTCGCCTTGTTGGATTTCCTCCTTGTTATTGGAAGCTTGCGGTCCCTGTTTGGATGGCTCTCATGGTCGGGACACCTGAATTGGCTTCTTTTGAACCTTCCTTAGTTCTGCTCTGCAGAGCCTAACAGGATAAGGCTGATCCCCTTTGCATAAGACCACTCTTCAAGTACTTAGAGAAAGAGCTTTTATCCCCTGCCCTCCTATGTCCCCATTTCCTCAGCTTATTAGAGTGAAAAATGGGAGAAAGAGCATCGCGAACCCACAAGACTTTCCTACTAGGACCCTATACAAAGCCCTATATTTTTGCTTTCCCAAGTTTCTTACTCTAGTGATAAGATTCTAATTACCCCCTTTACCTACAACAGAGTAACAGAGACCTAAAAAAGCCTTTCTGCATTTGCCGCTGCTATCCCAGTGATGCAGAAAGGGCAGTGAACACCAAGAGTTAGTCCTCTGTGTATCGCATTGCCGTCTTATCGAGTCACCTCAAGTCCACAAGCATTGATTAAACACCCACTGTGTGCATGTATACAAAGCAAAGCAAGGCCTTTCCTTCTGTCCAAGAGCTTGCAGTTTAATTGGTGAAGACAACATAGGAAGAAGAGGGTAAGATAGTCTAGACGAGCTAAGGGAGTCCCCTCAGAGAGAACACACCAGCTGGAGTTAGAGCCCTCATCTCTCCCTCCAGCCTTACTTATGGCTCTTGTGGAAGTGGCCTGGGGCCACTGCTTTGCTTCTTCTCGGCCAGGAAATGGAGAGTCCCCCGGAAGACAAACAACTTCGTTCTCTAAGAGGAGAGAGCCAGGGTGAAGGCAGAGAAGATGCCTCCAAATGAAGCTTCTGATGAAACGGTGACTTGGAAGCCTGTCATGGGACCACAGATCCGAGAGCTGAAAGGGACCCTGGTCTTTGACACACAAGGGAACCAAGCTCCAGAAAGCTGAAATGGGACACAGAGAATGACTGGCTCTCTGGCCTGGTCCAAAGTCTGAGCTACATCTCGTTGCCTTGGAACCACTGAATGCAAGTCTGGAGAGCGTATGGAAGGATGGACCAAGGATACATCCCTATAAAGCCAGGGTATTTCCAAATGAAACGTGGGACAAGTGGAGGCACAAATGGCACTGTGGAGTCCTGAGGGATCAGAAATTCTTTGTACAAAAAATAGGGGCTCCTGAGCTTTTTCCTCAACAAAAAAAGGAATGGTAGAATAAAGATGCAGGTCGAAGCATTGGACAGAGCTGAATTGGGAGGCAGAAGATCTGAGTTCTAATCTTGGCTCCCTCCCTTCCCAATGTAACCTCTTCTTGAGCCTCAGTTTCCTCATTTGTCAAGAAAGGAACTGGACTAATTGATCTCTAAAGTCCTTCTCAGCTTTGACATAATGTGATTCATAAAACTCATGTAAACTTCCTAAACCCTTTATACCCCTGGACTCCAGCCAAGTGTGGAGGGGGATAAGTAGTGGTTGTTTCCCCCTCTAAGTTCTCCATAGCTCTATTCACCTTTGACCTCTGCTAGTCTTCAAACAAGGGCGCCAAGGCCCTCCTGTTAACATACCCCTGCAATGGTTGCATGTTAATGGGACTCTCCAAGTGGACTCCTAGGCTTGCAATTTAAAAATGAATGGGAGCCAATGCTGTGTCCTGGGGATGAAAGCAGCAATCCAGGGTGGTGAGGGGTAAATGCTTTCTCCAGTTCTTTGAAATGAAAGTGACCCAAAAGTTGGTGCGAACCCATTGCCACCCCCAAGACGAAAAGAGAATGTCGAGAAATCTGCTTCCTCCTGTGTGGGTTGGGGGGTGGGGTGGGGAGGAATCGGAGAGAGGTTAATTCTAGTTGTAGATTTGGGGCTTGAAAGAGTTTGATAGCCATCATGTCTAATTACTCCTTCTTTGTACAAATGGGGAAACCATAGCTCAGGGATGTTAATTACCTTGCCCAAGGTCACACAGATTGTAAGGAGCAGGGTCCCTCTCAACCCCTGTTCTCCAACCCCAATTCCCTGGTTGCTTCCACTGGATAGGGAGCCAAAGTCCAGCCCAAAGTCCTTTGATCTCATTAGTCCCCTCCCAGATTGGGAGCCCATTTTCTCATTAAAAAAAACAAACAAACAAAAAACTAGAAAGCTTAAAATGGACTCCACACCTTTCAGAGCGAAGACTTGATCTGGAAGAGACATGAAGAAAGACGTAACATGGACAGAAATTGAAATAAAGGCAGCTGGAAAAATAAACAACTGAGTTCATCGGCAGTGAGCTCAGGCTTTGTGGTGGCAGAGGGAATTCTATTTTTGAAAGGTCATTCCTTCGCCCCAGCATTCCTTCCCCATGCTCGCCCGCCTGCCGATTATGCCCTCAAAGGTCTTTATTCTTCTTTTCTTGGCATTCTCCACACAGCGACTGCCACAGATAACGGAGGATTTGGTCAGACAGAGGGATGTGAAAAATCCCCCGGGGCGCAAAGAGAAGTGGGATTGTTGATACCATCGGCCATCGGTTGGCCAGAGGGAAGGTAGAGATGGGCAGTGGTTGGGAGAAGGGTTAGAGACCAATGACATAAAGACAGGACAGAGATGGACAGGAGGTGGGATATTTAGGGTGGCTTCTAGACGAGCCATTTACAGCCTAAATCAACCTTGTACTTCATAGTGAACACAATGTGGTGGTAGCTGCACAAAGGCTTTTCCTGGAGAATACAACCTAAGGAACCAGAAGCCATTGGGCTAGGTGTTGAGGAAACAAGCATGGAGAGGTCACCATCTCTGCTTTTGACCGAGCATCTACAATCTGATGGAGAATGTGGGGCAGTTCCCGGAGGCTTCTGCTTGTGGTTGCCTCAGTTTCCCCTTTTGCCATTTAGACTTTTGTGTGACTCTGGCAGAGTGGTTGAATTATCAACACCTCTTAAAGCCAGAAGGCACCAATGAGTCACTTGGGTTCCTTCCTCCCTGTAAATCCCTCACAAACTCAATACCATTATCAACCCCAAGGAGGCTGAACTCATTTTGGCCAAAGTCCTTGGGGGTCCCATGATTATTCCAATGGTCTCTTCCTGTTATTTGGCACAGGGGATCTCTGGCAGCTTGGCACAATGGGGCGACTGCTAGAAGGAGCATCTGGAGCTCAGAACCTCATGCTGCTTGGCATCCGAGCATAGGATACGGCTACTTCCCAACCCCCTTGGGCCCTCCCAATGCCCAAGCTGTCTTTTGTGAAAGCATCGTAAAGAATCAGGCTGTGGTTCACAACACTAATACCCCATAGCATTATGGGATCAACACACAGATGTACAAGCACGTATGGTCATCTTTGGGGTTTTCAAGCATGTCCTAAGAGCCCTGCTTTTGGAGGCAGGAGAGCAGAGTTACAGCCCCAGCTTCTTGCTCTGTGAAACGGATAGCATGATTCTCCTCCCTACCTTATTTACACAAAAGGAGGACATGAAGCTCAAATGAGATCATTCAAGCAAAAACAAAGTCGGATGTGCTTCTTAAATTATTTCATCTTTCATAATGTCCTCACTGTGGTTAGTCCCTTCACTGATGTTGAGGACCACTCATCATAGTGATCCCACCCATTTTCACTGAGGTCTACCTAGAAAACTGGGGGCTTTCCTCTAGATATCATTGGACATTTAGAGAACTCTAGGCTCTCTGCTCTCATGCTCAGACCAGTCTAACTAATTTTCTAACCATATATGTCTCCAATCACATCCTTTCCCCACTGTCCCTGCAACCTTCTCTGCGGGTCATATGGTCCAATCTATTCACACTCCAGGACCTCTCCATGGTCTTGGAATGATTTCCACCTTTACCAGGGTCAGCAATATGCTCTCATCGAAGCTTAATCAGTTCCTGATAAGTTAGACACTCAACACCTCCATCAACAAGATTGTCATTAGGGACATTCACACCCTTCATCTCTCAAGACCAGTCCCTTCATTCACCTGGACCAAGGGCTCCACATTTTATTTATTTATTTATTTTGGGGCTACTTTTGTGAGTTCACCGCATGGAGATCTCCACATGAAGAAATTCCTTCTTGGGCTGCAATTTGGTCCTTGTTTTCCAATTTAGAATTTAGAGAGTTCCCAGACTCACTGAGAAATTAGTGGACTTTTTCAAGTGTCCAAGGCAGGGTTGGAATCCAGGACCAAAGAGAAAATCCTCTGCTTGGCTTTGAAAGCCCCTTCATAAATGATGATGATTGAAACAAGCAGAACCAGAAAAACAGTGAACACAACAACCAGATTGTGTGATGATTAACTATGACAGACTTGGTTCTTCTCAGCAGTTTTGTGATCCGAGCCAATCCCAATAAGCTTTGGATGGAAAATATCATCTGCATCCAGAGAGAAAACTATGGAGACTAAATGCAAATTAACACATACTATGTTCACTTTTTTTTTCCTTTTGCTTGTGTTTTTTTTTTTCATGGCTTTTCCCTTTTGTTCTGATTTTTCTCTCCCAACGTGATTCATAACGAATTATTTTTTTCTAAAAAAAAAGAATATACATGTACAACCAAAGAATGTTGTTTTTACATGTAACTGGGGAAAAATTAAAATTCAAAAAATTAATTTTAAAAATAAATTTAAAAATTAGAAAAATAAAGAAACCCCCTTCGTAGTTTTCTTCTTTCTGTCTTTCCAATCTCCTTACACCTTGATCCCCTTTTACCATATATTCTGTGATCAGTGACATACGTCCATCAAACCAGACGCTTCATTTCCAGACTTCAGGCATTTCCTCTGGCTGTCCCTCATGCCTAGAATTTTCTTTTTTTCTCAAATCTGTCTCTTGACTTTCCTTGGCTCGCTACTAAAATCCCACCTTCTACAAAAAGTTCTTCCCCAATCTCCCTGAATGTCAGGGCTTTTCCTCTATTTATGACTTCTCCTGGCCAGGCCTTGTTTTGTGTAACTGTTGGCTTGTTGTGGCCCTGATGGGGGAGGTTGTGAGCTCCATGAAAGCATGGCTCCTGTTGTCTCTCCATCATTTTCCAAAGTGCTTGGCACATAATAGGCACTTAATGTATGCTTCTTCACTTCCCTAGATGCATGGTTTATAGTTGCTTAAATCAGAGTTTCAAAGTTTTTCAAAGTGAAAGCTAATAGTGAAGGCTAAAAATTTCATCTTGTTTGATTCCTGGTTTTTCTTACACTTTGAGTCTGTAGTCCAGAAACATGTTAAGAGACAAAGATTCTTTGATTGAAAAAAAAAAAAAAAAAAAAACCTTCACCCTGATGGAATCTGAATGCAGATCAAAGCACACTGTTTTTTACTTTCCGCATTATTTCCCCCTTGGTCTGTGTCTTCTTTCTATAGCATGACTAATGAGTAATATGTATTGTAATGTAATGAGTATTGACTAGAGTAATATGTATTGCATGATTGAACATATATAACCTATATCAAATTGCATACTGTCTTAGGGAGGGGGAGATGAAGGAGGGACAGAGAAAACTTGGGAATCAAAAATTGTTAAAAAAAAAAAAAATGAATGCTAAAACTTGTCTTTAGGTAACTGGAGGAAAATAAAATCTTTTTAAAAAAATACCTTCTTATATATTTTGAATCCTCCCTGATGTTCTTCTAGGTACATGACAATGTTCTATTGTGTTTTGTTTTATTTTGTTTGGGTATTCCTTTTTTGTTTTTTTTTCCTTAATTCTGTTTTTTTTTAAATAAAATAATTTTTTAAATTAAAAAAACACAGATACCCTCATGCCAGGTACCTTCCTCTGCTCCTTTTCAGAGGTTGGGTATGCCTATAATGTTAGGCTAATCTCGATATGTTGGATAATTCCTCTTAACTTTATTTTCTTCTTAATTTTCTTTTATTCTAAGGGATGGATATCTTTTTCTTTTTTTTTTATTGTAGATCAGAGCTTCTTTTTTCATAATTATGACTTTTTATTGACAGAACCCATGCCTGGGTAATTTTTTCCAACATTATCCCTTGCACTCACTTCTGTTCCGATTTTCCCCCTCCCTCCCTCCACCCCCTCCCCCAGATGGCAAGCAGTCCTATACATGTTAAATATGTAGTGTGCAGAACCGGACGGTTCTCTTGTTACACAGGGAAAATTGAATTCAGAAGGTAAAAATAACCCGGGAAGAAAAATAAAAATGCAAACAGTTTACATTCATTTCCCAGTGTTCCTTCTCTGGGTGTAGCTGCTTCTGGCCATCTTTGATCAATTGGAACTGAGTTAGATCTTCTCTTTGTCAAAGAAATCGTGGTTGAGGTATAGAATGATCTCCTGGTTCTGCTCCCTTCACTCAGCATCAGTTCATGTGAGTCTCTCCAAGCCTCTCTGTATTCATCCCGCTGGTCATTTCTTACACAACAATAATATTCCATGACATTCATATACCACAATTTACCCAACCATTCTCCAATTGATGGGCATCTATTCATTTTCCGGTTTCTGGCCACTACAAACAGGGCTGCCACAAACATTTTGGCACATACAGGTCCCTTTCTAAAGGATGGATTTCTGAGAGGACTGGACAGAAAGATCCACTGAAAAACAGCTTTCTAGGCCTTCTAGTTCTGTTTCTGTAGCCCAGCCTGGCCCTTTTCTGGGTCTCAGCTTTCTGTCCCTGTTAGCCCCCTGTTCCTGACCCGGCCGCCCCCTCCCTCTCAGGCTTCCTGGGCCAGCTGGGGGATTTTAGCCCATGCTCTCCGGACCTTCATGTCAGCAACAGAGACGAGAGCAGAGAGCAGTTCCGCCCCTCGCTGCAGGGCCAGTTCATGTGTCTGTCACATAACTGGTCATTTAGCATCAGAAAGTTGATCAGAGCCCAGCCTGGGCAGCCGCCTCTCTCCTAATGGGCCCCCTGCCTCCGCCAGGGCCAGGGGGGCCTTTGAAGAGGCTCTTTATGGTAATGGATGTTAATGGGGAGCAAACCCCCCCAGAGGCCCAGGGTCTCCAGGTAGGAAGCCCCCAAGAGCTAATCTAATTACTGGGAAAAACAAATTACTTTCAAGCAAAACAAATTACTTTCAATCACTAGACAGCAGATACGATCTCCAAGCTGCTGACAACCTGGGACACCCAGGACCCAAAGTGGCGGCCGGGGCTGACAGACTCAATTTTTTTCTCCCCCTCCGATGGATTTGCTGAATGATAAAAGAGCCGAGAGCCAGGCTTGTCTCTCCGAGGCGGCCTTGCCCCCATTTCTGGGCTCCATACAGTTGGCCCAGAGAGATCTTTAAAGGAAAACATCTGCTCCCGGGCTGGGCTGCTGGGCTCGACCAGCAGGTGGTCCTGGGGTCCTGGCCCTTCCCTGGGATTTGAGGAATTATTCCAGAATCCAAGAAGCTCGGAGTCGAGCAGCCAGGGCAACTTTTACCTGATCAACAATTCCCCACCCGGGAATCGGCCCCCGGGGGTCACCCAGACTGTGCTGAAAGACTCCCCGGGGGCCCAAGGCGCCTGCTTCCCAGAGCCACCCCAGCCCGGCTTGGAGTTTGAATGAAGGGGAGGGGGAAGCTTCCTGTCCCTGGAGATCTCCAAGAAGAGGCTGCTGGAGGGTGAGGGGGGTTGTTACTCAAGGTATGGATTGGAAGGGCCAGCTTGGATTCCCAGGGAAACGTCGGTCCTCTCTCTGCTCCTCACACTGTCCACTCTGCGTCCCGGCCTTAGTGCCGGCCAGTCTGGACACCCGGACCCGGTTCCTCTCCACCCCAGCTCCCAGAACCTCTTTGCTGGAGCAGAAATCCTCCCCTGAGGCCCCTGCCTCCCACCCCAAGGTCTGGCATTCGTCTTCCCGCTGGAGCTCAGAGCCCCCTGGGATTTTGTGCTTTGGAGCAGATCTGTTTATCCCATTGCCATTCGAATGTGGGCTCGTGTCCACAGGTGGGATGTAAGCGGCCTGCGGCCAGGCCCTGATGCCTTCTTCCTCCTTGTATTCCCAGCGCCTGCCATGTAGGGGGTCACACTTCCAGAGTGAGCTCCCTGCTTTCTCTGCACACACACACAATCACACACAGACACTCACACACACACACACACTCTCACAATTACACAAACTCACACAATCACACACACTCACACTCACACAATCACACACTCTCATATACTCACACCCGCACACTCATGCTCACACACACAATCACACTCACACAACTACACACACACTCACAATCACACAAACTCACACTCACAATCACACAACTCACACTCATACCCACACACTCATGCTCACACACACACATACACTCACACAATCACACACACACACACACTTACATGCACACACAATCACACACACTCACACACACACTCTCATACAGTCACACACACACTCATGCTCCCACACACAATCACACTCACACTCACACACACTCACCCACCCACCCACACAAAGGCTGGGAGGGACCTGAGACATCACCACTGGCACAATGAAGTGCGTAGAAAGGGACTGAGATCACCCAGTCAGAAGTGAGAACGAGGCTCTCCCTTTTCAAACTCAGCGCTTCCCACTGGGCAGCCCTGCCCCTTAGGGCCCCTACTCTTCCAAGTCTGGCCAGCAAAGGGGCTCCTCTCTGCGGGTCTCAGCAGCTCCCCAATTTTCACAGACAAGCATTCTGGGGGGGTTCTGCCCCCACCCACATCTCCCACCCCAGGTCTGCCAAGGGAACTTTGCCAAGGCCTCCACTGGGGTCAGGCAGTGAGTAAGCCCCACACAGGCCTCCTATTTAGGCGGCCCCCGGACACTCGGACTCCGCTGAGCTCACCAGATCCTGCTCCCCATTTTTAACTGGGATTTCCCTGGCTGGTTGCCCAGGGGACCCGCAGGGCTTTGGACAGCCGGCTCCCTGGGTCAGCCGGCCGAGCCTGAGGCTCACACCGCTAGGCTTCCCGGCCCAAGCAGCACGAAGCCCCTGCCCCTTGGCTTCAGGGACCCCTACCACAAAGGAGTCTTTTGTTCCTTGGGGGGGGGGGTGATCCTTTGGAGACTTCCCTTTAAAACCTTGTTGCATTTCAACAAGCTTCCTACCTGGTCCAGCAGCCAGAGCTGATGGCTCCAACCCTCCACAACTCTTCTCAGAAGGGTCCCTCTCGCATCACAGATGGAGAAACTGAGTCCCGAGGGACTGAAATCACGGGTCCAAGGCTGCACTGGTGTGGCTCTGGGATGTGTGGTGGTGGCCCGGGATGTCACTTGTATTTCATTTGATTCAGTACATTCCTACAACTGCAGGCTTAAATTAGGAGGGACCTTTGAAACCAGCTCATTTAACTTTTTAAATTTAAAAAAGTTTTAATTTAATTTAAGTTTTAATTTTTTTTAAATTCCAAGTCAGCGATTTCTCTCCTTCCACTTCCCTTCAGCTTGGTCCCTTCTGCCCAGAAGAAACGCCGATATTTGGGCGGCCCCGGCCCCTCCTCCTGGAGTGCAGATCGAAACCTGGGGACTCTTGTCCGGAGAGGAGCTGACCACGGAGCCGGCCTTCCTCTGGGCACAGGCCCAGCTCTCCTCCTGAGACGAACGGATGCCTCCTGATGAGACTTTCTGGGCCCCCAACCTGCCCGGCACAGGCTACCCTGGCTTCTTCCTGCAGACGGGCACCTACGGGACGGTCCCATGGTGTTCTTCTTTGGAGATCTTGGAGACTTCTGCGTCTGGATGGCCAAGGAACCACTAGTTTAGATGTCTCTAAACCAGGTCATGAAGACCGGGAGCAGAAACCAACCTCCCCCCTCCCCCCGGGCTCAGAGTAGTCCCTAATGGGTTCTGCCCCACAGAGGACTAAATCAGAGCAGCACTGTGGCCTAATAGGGGGACTCCCAGGGTGGGAATGCCCTTCTGCAAGGTAGGGCGGCACCTCCTTTGTTTGGGACCTTCGGGGCCCCTCTCCCTTTCTTGCTAATGACACACAATCACCAGGGAGGACACAGAAAGCTGACAGAGCATCTTATCTCCTGAGGTTTTTCTTTTCTAGACTCACACAGAGTGTAAGAGCCAGCTGGGCCGGATCAAGCCAAAGAACCCCCAAGTAGATGCAGCCCCCTTGTCCTGAGGAGCCCCCGAGGTCGGGGGAGCTAAGGGGCTTTGTTGAGGGTCATGCAGCAGGAAAGAGTCAGAAGTGGGATTTGAACTCAAGCCGCGGGTTAATAACTTTTACCATGGGCTTCCCTGTGCCTCAGTTTGTTCATCTGTAAAATGGGGAGCTTGGATAAAATCACTCCTGAGGCCTTTCTACCTCGACCCACCTTGAGCGTCTCGTGCCAGTTCCTCCTTTTCTCCGAGAAACCCTCCAGCCATCAGCCTTCCGGGGTGAGAGTGCCAGGAGCCCAAGGAGGCCCCTCGTTCCCCACCCCCACTCCTTGACTCATCGAGGGGCCAACCAGGGGGCTGAGCTCAGCTTGTTTTCTCCCTTAACGACGGGCTCTAAAATGCTGGTGTGAAGGAATTAGGGCGCTGTTATACAGCTTCGTGCCTAGGCCAGAGCCTCCATCCCACCTTCCCTTCCCCACTCAGGGCTCTATGGCTCAGGCTGCCTTTGATTCCCCAAATCGTTTGTTTTGATGGTCTTCGGGGAATTTCGTGACACCCCTTTTGGATAAAATTACAGAGTAGGTGACAAAAGACTTTGAAAACGTCAAAAGCCCTTTCCAAATAGACTGGGGATTTTATTGTTGCTAGAGCAATCCTGCAGTGAGAAAGGCCCTTCGGGGCCCCCCAGTCCGGCCCTCCCCAAGGAGGAGGCAGGGAGCAGACCCAGCTTTTAAGAGCGTTATTTATTTATTTAACGGCCTAGAAACAACTTTGGGGGCCCCACACCTCAGGAAGGAAAGACCCGGTTAGAGTCCTTCTAGGAAGATCAGGTGTTCTGATAGTGTTTAAAAAAGAAAAAGAAAGAAAAGGATGGAAGAAATTTCAGATGGAGGAAATGGCGGGGTGCGATATTGGGGTTGGTAAAAAGGGGAATTAAGGGGTCCCAAGCCTGCCCTGTCCCTGCCCCTGGGAACCCACCATCCTGAGGTTGCTGGAGTTTGGTGTCCTCCCTATGGAGCTCCATAGCCTGTCATGTCACTATGAGTGAAGGGAGGTCCACTCTGACCCCAGTAATAACCACCTCTCACTAGCTTTTTTTTCTGCGCTGGCTAAGCTTTGAAGGCAGAGACTCGTTTTTACTAAATTGTACCCTCCTCAAATTTCCCTGGGCTCCTTTCATCTAGATTTCTCTCACCTAGCCTTAGCTTGCATGGCCATTCGCTGTCTGTGTCCGTGGAAAATTGGTACAAGAACATGGTATTGGGTCACGTGAGCAAAAATGGTAGCATCCTCCTCTCCAGGGGCCCCAGCGCCCAGCATAGAGCCAAGCACATGTAGAATATATTTTCTGAAGCAAGCTGAAAGTATACTTAAAGTTTGATTTATGTCCGCACTCCGCTTCGACCTACAAATGGTGGGAATGGCATCTCAGAGCAAAACAAATAGCAGTGGATGTGTCCCCAGCTCCTTTTATTCCAGGGCCTTCCTTTGATAATTATCTACTATTTATCTTGTCTAGAGCTTGCACTGTATATGTATTTTCCCCATTAGACTGAGCTCCCTACAAACAGGGACTGTCTGTCTTTTGCCCCTTTTTATATGCCCAGTGCCGGTACATAGTGGGCACTATGATTGATTGGTTTTAGGGCTAGTTGAAATCAGGGTGAAGTGACCGGGGCTCGCCCATCAGGTACAAGCCTCCAGGGGGGACGCTTCCCCTTCCCATCAGTCCTCCATATTGTCTTCCCCATACCTTACCGTTTGTCAGTAACCACAAGACACCCTCAAGGGTCCGGCTCCTTTTCTGAAGCCTTCCCTCCCTGCCTGCAACATTCCCTGCCTACTTACTCCTCCTTTGCCTTCTCTTCTGTAGAAATTCTGTCCTTGTACTCCCATGAATTCTCCACAGTATTCTCTCCATAAATTCTCTCAAAGTTGTTGGGAGCCTTCTTTTCTGGACTTGGACATGGCACAGGTATCTGGGTTCCCTGCTCTTAACTCATAACTGCCTCATCTGCTTTCCCCCTATAGGCCCTGGTTATTCCTTGGTGAATTTTCAGACTAGATTTTGCCATGTCAATGTGGTTTTTATGAAAAATAAGTGAGTCTGTTGTCCCCATTAAGGATAGCACTAAAATGTTGGGGAATTAGAGCCATGTTTTCATTACCACCTTAGAGCCTCCATCCTTTTTAAAGGGACTCTGGAGGGTCTTGAAACAATGAATACAGAGTTATATCCCAAAAAGTGACACTTAAAGGACCTGATTTTGAGAGGGGGTCTCAGGGACTGGCCATCTCTGCTGGATATTGCCCCTGCTTTGACTTCTCTGGTTCTGGTCATGGGGAATAAACAAACATCATCTCTGTTGTTACATCTATAAAGGACTAGATGTCTGAATATGTGTATGAACAATATCAATCCACTAATGAGAAGTACTGGGAAAAGAAAAGGAGGATGGGAAAAGGGACCATGAAAGCTGATGACAGAGAAAAGCCAGAGAGGATTCAGTTTTATATTTATTCTGGGCAAAGGAGAATGACTTTTATATTGGAAATGAAAGAACAAAAAAATGACTAATTAATGAGTAGATTCCCAAGATAAATAAAGAGATAAAAAAACACCTTATTTCTTTCTATGTAATGGAGTTAAGTCTTCAAGTCAATCAGTCAGTAAACCTTTATTATATTCCTGAAGCTGTGCTAAGCAATGGGGAGTAAAAAGAGACAAAAGATAATCCTGCCCTCAAGAAGCTTACAGTCTAATAGGGGACAACATGCAAATAAATATGTTCTGGATAAACTCTACACAGAATAAATAGAAGATAATTACCAAAGGGAAGGGAGGAGGACTTGGGGAAGGCTTCCTGTAAAGGGGTTTTCTTCTGCTATTTGTTTTGTTCCAAAATGTCATCCCCACCATTTGTGGGTCAAAGGTGGATCCACAAAAGTCGATGTTTGTTTGAATATTGGCACAAATCAAGGGTGTGCTGGAGCCAGCTGGAACCAAGAACTGATTGTTTTATTTTCAGTGTGAGCATTTACACTTGAGAAATCAGCAGTGTGACAAATAATGGCTTGATTTATTGTTTTGTTGATTTCCAGACTTAAGAAAGTAATGGAGAAAATGTCAATAATGCAGATTAGACTTAAAAGTATATCAGTATCTCTTTTTATCCTTCCAGAGTTCTGGTTGTTAAATGTTTACCAGCATACTGCCTGAAAACTATGAATAAACAAGATGAGCTGTAAATTCACCATCAATAATGGTTGTTGTGTGGGAAATGAAGGTACTGTCACAGGACTGGAGAAGGGTTCACTTTTGCAATACCAGCAGCAAAAGAGACTCAGCAGTGGCCGAGTAGTCACTGAATTCCTTATCCAAGCATTTGCAATTATGAGTGTGCCCAAGCAATAAAAACAGATAATAGACATGCATATACTTCTAAACATTTTGCACACTTTTGTGCACAGTATAAGATTTTACACACCACTGGCATACTTTTTAATCCTCAAGGACAGGCAGTAGTAGAGAGGAGACAAAGAGACATTAAGACGCTCCTCCAAAAACAAAAGGGGGAGCCACAGGTAACCTTAGAGAACTTTTAAATTTAGCTCTTTATACTATTAATTTTTTTTTGATAAAGATGCACTGGCTCTGGCAGACAGGTTTTATAACCTACCAGAAGGGCAGTGTCCAGTGTGAGCAGCTCCACTATCTTTAGATAATCGCCAGGTGATATGGAGAGATGTAGAAAGTGCTGAATGGAAGGGGCCAGATAGGTTAACTGCTTGGGGTTAGGGATCAGATGGGTGCCAGCGAGACATATTCACCTTGTCCATCAGAGAGAGAGACGGAGCAGACCCTTGAAATGAAGGAGAAGACCCAAAAAATATCGGGTGGTTCTGTCTCTGTGTCCACCATTGAAAGAGCCTGGTAGTTATGGCGTTTGGCTCATGGACATCAAAAATTGTAGGACTTGAAAACCCTCAGGAATCACTGGATTCTCTGAGACATGATAAGATTGTTGTAGGACTTGAAAACTCTCAGGAATCACTGGATTCTCTGAGACATGATAAGACTATTGTAGGACTTGAAAACCCTCAGGAATCACTGGATTCTCTGAGATATGATAAGACTGTTGTAGGATTTGAAAACCCTCAGGAATCACTGGATTTTCTGAGAAATGATAAGACTGTTGCAGGACTTCAAAAACTTGCGGGGATCATGGGATTCCCTGACATATGAAGCATTGGACAATACATTGGTTTTGGACTCTCTTGGATGCTGAAAAAGGACTATGTGTGACTGTTGTTTACATACCCTCCTTCTAGGACTTCTGGAAATCTTTTACAACACCATGCTGATTCATATTGTTTGTTATATCACTACTTGCATGTACGATTCATGTTTGTCATACCACATTGAGCCTGCACTGACTGTGGGGAGAGTCACCACTAATAGCCTGTACATTATTGCTATGTGCTTGTGTAATACCTCCCATGCTGATGGGTTTGTGCATACCTGTTTCTAATAAGACCCTTCAGCCCAGAAACCCGCTAGCAATCCCCATTTCCCTTTGGTGCTTTTCACCTCCCTTTCTGAGAAGTCAGGGAGGGTATAATCATCTCCTTTTCAGTTCTTTCACCTCCTTTTCTGAGAAGTCAGAGGGGGCATGATCACCTGTGTTCTAAAACAAAAGAAAGCGGGAGATGTAAAGGGCTGAAACTCTGAGCAGATGCACAAGGGAGTACTTAAGGCTAATTATTTATTGGACAATACTCTATTAGCATATTCTTGGAAAATGGCCTGCATCACTATTCTGTGCTGGCTCACTCTGTTGGTGTATAGAGAGAATTGGAGGAGGGATTAGAAGTGGAGTAAGACAAGCCAGAGTCACTTTTTGGAGGTGGAGAGAAAGAAGGTGTAGAGATCGCTGTGTCCATTCCTCTCAATTCGACCAAGAATAAAGACCAAGGGCTTTTGCTTATCCTGACTCCGGCTGATTCTAAGTATCCAGGGCGCTAACACGGTCTTCACACAAAATTGTTCATATTTTCATAAAAGGGTCACTATCAGTCAGTGAGTTTGACCTTGATCCTGGAAAAATTCTAGAACAAGTCATTAAAGAGTTGGTTGGTGAATGTCTAGAAAAGAAAATGTCAGGGCAGCTAGTTAGTGCAGCGGATAGAGCACAGGCCCTGAAGTTAAGAGGATCTGAGTTCAAATTTGGCCTTGGACAGTTAACACTTCCTGGCTATGTGACCCTGGGCAACTCACTTAACCCCAATTGCCTTAGCCAATAATAAACAAAAAGAAAGAAAGAAAATGTTGACTACAAAGAGCCTGCATGGGTGAGTTCAGAACAAGCAAGACATGCTACACAAAACTCATCTCCTGTTTTGATAAGATGGCTAAAGTAGACAATGGGGGAAATGTTGTGGATTTAGTTAATCTACATTTTAGCAAAGCTTTTGCTAAATTGTCTGAATTAGGAAAAGTTGTACTTTCTGGAACAGGAGAAGTAACAGTCCTATTGTCCTCTGTCTTCATCAGATCTCATCTGCAATATTGTGTCCCAATTGGGGCACTGTTGCTTAAGAAAAAGAATGGAGCATTAATAAGCTAAAGTGTCTTCAGAGCTGGCAGAGCCTTGAGATCATGTCGCATGAATATGGGTTCAGAGCCAGGCCTGACCCAAGCTGTCTTTATGTGACTGAAGGCTGCCATGTGAAGGAGGAGCCCGCTAGGTGGTGCCATTTAGTACTCTGGGCTTGGAATCAGGAGACTCATCTTCATGAGTTCAAATCCAGCCTCAGACACTTATTAGCTGGATAATTCTGAGCAAGTCATTTAGCTCTGATTGTCTCAGTTCTTCATCTGTAAAATGAGTTGGAGAACTGAACAACAAAATATGGTAAAAAACGGTGCTGCATCCTGGGGATACCAAGTCAAGAACAAAACAATCCCGGCTCAAAGAGCCTAAAATCCGATGAAAGCATGTTCTCATACTTTTTCATGGAGACAATACCGCTCACAATTTTATACCATCCTCCTTTTTCATAAGGCTATTCAAATAAATTTATATTCAAAACTATTAATATTGCCCTTGTCTCCCCATCTGGAAAAAAATCAAATATTTAATGTCTAAAACAATTTGAAGGCTCTTCATATTTTCATTCTAAAGAATGTTTTTTTAATTTGTGGGTGGTGGTAATTGTCCATTCTCAAAAAGGACCCCAATGACATCACTATATCCGGTAAAGGTACAGTGTGTTCGATGACATCACTATATCCGGTAAAGGTACAGTGTGTCCAATTCTGGCTGACCAGACAAATCTGAGCTTGGAAGGCTCTACCACAGGTTGGGGACAAATAGTCCATGTGAACATGTGGAGATGTGATCTCTCTAAATTTGCACACCTCACATTTCTTTGGAGCTACTTCAATTCTGCTTTGCTCATAGAACCCAGGACCTTCTCTGATGAAGGACCGCCATGCTGAGAGGTCCTGGGTCAGGTCTCACAATCAGTTTCAGAGTTTTTCAGAGAGACTTTGAAAGGGTCCTTGTATGACTTCTTCTGAGCCCCCCCCCCCCTGTGAGTGCTTTTTAAAAAAGGAGACTCCAGGAGACTATAAATGCCGAATGACCTAAGTGTTAGTGGGTGAGACCATAATAAGTTCTGATTCAGAACTTTTAGAAAGTGCTTACAAAGCACTTCCCAGTTTCCAAAGAACTGTCCATGTTATCTTCTTTGAAAGGACAGCAAATACAGAGGACACCAAATGGCCCATAATAACCAAAGACCCAGGGAGAAGCAGGGTTGGACTGGTAGAATATTTAGATAACCTTGGGTGGAAAGAAATCTGGGGGCAAAGTCAGCTGGGCTGCTTTCTGAAAACCCTATCTTAAATGCAATGATCCCAAATTTGAAAACAAGAACTCACTATTTGACAAAAATTGCTGGGAAAATTGGAAAATAGTTTGGTTTAAATTATGTATAGACCAATAACTCATATAATATATTAACATAAGATCAGAATTGGTACATGATTTAGATATGAAGGGTGATATCATAAGCAAATTAAGAGAGCATGGAATATTTTCCCTGTCAGATCTACACATAAGGGAAGAATTTATGACCAAATAAGAGATAGAGAGTATCACAAAATGTAAAATAGATAATTCTGATTACATGAAGTTTAAAAGTGCTTGCACAAACAAAACCAGTGCAGCCAAGATTGAAAGGAAAGCAGAAAACCGGGGAGGAGGTGGGGGGGGAGGAAATTTATGTAAAGTTTCTCTTACAAAGGCCTCATTTCTCAAATATATAGAGACCTGAGTCAAATTTTTGAGAATTTATTAGAAGTCATTGCCCAAATGATAAATGTTGGTCAAAGGATATAAATATGCAGTTTTCAAAAGAAGAAATCAAATCTACAGTCATATAAAAATACTCTAAATCACTATTGATTAGGGAAAGACAAATTAAAATAACTCTGAGGTACTACCTTATATCTATCAGATTGGCTAATGTGACAAAAAATGAAAATGTTAGAAGTTGGAGAAGATGTGGGAAAACGGGCACACTAACACATTGTTGGTAGAATTGTGAATGGAGCCAACCATTCTGAAGAACAACTTGAAACTGAGCCCAATGGGTTGTAAAACTGTGTGTACCCTTTGACCCTGAAACATGATTACTAGGTATGTATCACAAAGAGAATAAAGAAAAGGGAGAAGGACCTATATACACAAAAATATTTACAGCAGCTCTTTTATAGTAACTAAGAATTGGAAATTGAAGATTTGCTTCCCAATTGGGGATGGCTAAACAAGTTATATTTGATTGTGATGGAATACCATTACATTACGGAAATGATGAGCAGAATGGTTTAAAAAACAACTAGAATGGCTTGCATGAATTGATGCAAAATGAAATGAGATGAACCAGGTGAATATTGTACTCAATTAACAGCAATATTGTTTGATAAAGAGTTGTGAATGACTTAGCCAATGATCTAAGATACTTTCCACCTGCAGAAAAAGAAATGGAGTCTGAATGCAGTTCATAAGATACTTTTTTTATACTTTCTTTTTTCAGGTTTTTTGTTTAGTCTGTTTTCCTTATAATATGGCAAATTTGGAAATATGCTTTGCACGATTGAAAATGTATCATCTATATCGATTATTTACTTTCTCAAGGAGAGAGCAGGGGGGCAAAGGATTTGAAATTCAAAATTTAAAAAGAAAAATGTTAAATATTGTTTTTACATGTAATTTTTAAAAAATATTAAAAAATTGTGAAAACATCGGCAGAACCTAGGAAATGCATGTTCCACAAATCTCAGTCCAGATATAGCAACCTCCATTTATGAAATAAAAGGCAAGTACTCTGCTTGCAGATTTAAGGATGTGTCTATAAGAAAAAGAGCCACCTTGAGAAAGCATAGCATTCAAATTTCTTTGAATAAAGACTATAACCTGGCAGGGTGGTTCACAATGCCTGCTACTGGGTGATCTTAGCTATTTATTTATATGTGAAAACCCAAGAGTTGTATCATATTCAGCAGGTCAGTGACTAGGTGCTTTGGGATTTTATGGTATTTTGATGTACTATCCGGTAAAATGTAATCTGCTTGAATCTGCTTTTGTCTTTGATATCTATCATGTATAAATTACTTCCTAAATGTTGAGCTGAACTGGAAAAAAAAAGGAAAGAAAACATCACCATGTTCAAGAAAAGAGTAGTCAAATAAAACTCCCTCAAAAGAGAGTCTGGAGCAGATCCCCTGAGTCATCCGTCCCCAGGGAAGGACACTGAGAGCCCAACTCTATCGCTTTCCCAAAGTACTGCTTGGGGTCCGAAGCCTACATTCTCAGGGGAAGGATACTTTGGACATAAAGGCTCCAGAGAAGGAAGCGTCCCCAGGAAGTTGAATCCCAAAGGCTTAGGCAGAAATGATAGGAATGGCTTCCAACAGGTCCATGCCGGAGCTTTCTTTCAAAAAGGAGGGGCTAGCAATCTGCTTTCTTTCTTCTTCAGGATGACCCCACCCAACAGAGGCGGCCCTGTCATTGTCTCCTCCTCTTGCACTGTTATTTTACAAAGGATGGGATTCAGATCCTTCACCTAATTTGGTTTTGGTTCAAAAGGTCACCTATTTAAAGTTACTAGAAACGGAAAAATTCATGGAGATTTTTCTGCCTTATTTATAGATGAGTAAACTGAGGCCCAAAGTCACAGAATTCAAACCCATTCATCTCTTCCCACTTTACCCCATTGTTTGGTCATCCCAGGGGATGAGCAATATATGATGATGCTTCTCGAGAATAAGTCCCCGGAGGGGAAGGAGAGAAGTTCTCTGAAGACTCTCCCCACTCAAAAATTCTACAGAACCATGAATAAGCAAAATCCTCAGGGAATGGACTGTTCTGAATAATTGAATTTCCATTTAATGGACTAAACCTAAGTCCCTTTTTAATTCAACCCTGGTTATTGGAATTTATTCCCCCCAAAATGATCATTTCCTCAGTGGATTCCCACAGACTGGCTTTTCCCCTGTGACTCAGTGTTACCCAAATAAACATCATAGAAGGCGTGGGGAATAGCATTGTTAAGGAGGATTTCCTTGACACCTGTCAACAGGAGCTTTTCTTGACCAAAAGAGATACTGTCCATAAAGCACTTTGCAAATCTTGAAGGGCTGTGTAATTAGGATTGGTTGTGATGAATAATTAACATTTTTCCTTTCAAAAATGAATTGAAGAAAAAACCTAGCAAGCTAAGTGTTCCACTTGGCTGAATTCCAGTTAGCAGAGACAGCAGCTGGTCAAAGAGGAACAAAATCCACTTCCATCTTGCCCATGTTGGCCACAGCATTATCTCAGAGCCCGTGGCTTAGTGGAGCAGTCACTGACTAGAAGACAAAGGACCCAACTTTAAGGGTCGGACTCTCCAGCTTGGAGCATCTGGGCAAATCCCTTTCCTTCAGTTTCCCCATCTGCAAAATGGAAACAACCTGTGTTCTAGAAGAAAACACTTTCGATACTGAAAAGGATGGTAGAAATCAGTCAGAAGAAGGCAGATGACTGGTTTTTCCCAAGCCCCCACAGATTGGTGGGAAAAAAAAATAATCTAAAGCACTTCCTGAGTAAGCCTCCATTCTCATCCCATCTTAGGGAAGCAGGAAGAGGGTCCTTATCCCCATTCTGCAGATATGGAGCATGAGGTCAAGTGGTTGGTCAGGAGGGCACATGGCTGGCCAGGGAAAGGAAGGGCAAAGCCTGCTTGAGAAGGAGGGATTCTGCACAGCTTCCCCTGCAGAGCATTTGGAGAAATGCCCCGGGATATATCCAGAGTCCATTTCCATAATAGAGAAGAAATGACTATAAGGGCTTCAGATAATGACCTTTGTAGAGTAATCTGCCTTTGAGAGACCTTGCTGCGGTGAACAGACTGGCATGCTGGGAGTCTCCAAACCCTGCCTCTGTCTCATCTCCCTCCTGGGCATTTTCTCTGACCACATCCTGGGCCGGGAATGGCCTCCTCCGCTATTCCTGACTACTGACCTCCTCTGGCTTCCTTAATTCCCACCTTTTTAGGGCTTTGCTCCCTCTTACTTCTGGCGCTGGCCCCGCCTTAGCTTCCTGTTGATCCCTTTAATAATACTGTTTACTTGTTGTCTTCCACAATAGACTGTAAGCTTCCTGAGGACAGGTCAGTCTTTGGCTTCCTTAGTATCCCCAGGGCTTGCAGTGACCAATAGTCGCTCTGGCGCTCTGTGACTCAGTTTCCTCACCTGTAACACTCAGAGACTGACAAGCTGCCGGATGATCGCCCAGGTCTCATCCACGCTGGACCCAGGGAACACTTTGGGTTCTTTTGTGCCTTGGGTCCCAATGCCTCAGGCAGGGAGCACAGCAGCAGGGCCCGGACCAGACCGGTAATGTCATGAGACCAGGGAATTCCCAAGTGAGGAATATTAATATAAATGAGCTGGTTCTAGGCAATTATAGGGTCTCTTGGACCCTGGAGGGTTAAGTGTCATTATGAGTCAGCAGCAGCACTTAAACCCAGTTCGGGGGCCAATACCACCTGAAACCAAAGCGGGCTTTCAAATGTGCCCTGAATCTAGCGCCTGGAAACTGAGTTCGAATCCCGGCTTAGACATTTCCCAAGCATGGGATAACGACAGTGATCACTTCCATCACCACAACAGCGATAATAATATTTATAGAGCACTTACATTTACAAATGAATTGTCACATTATCTCGATCCTCACAATAACGCTGGGAGAAAGATGTTCTTACCTTATTTTACTGATAAAGAAATTGAGGTAAAGGAAGGTCCAATGCCCAAGTCACACGGCTAGAGTAGGATTCCAACTCAGGTGTCCCAGCTTTCTGATTTTCCCTGCTGTGCTATGGAGATGGGACCTGCCTCAGAGCCTCAGTTTCACCTTTCATCAAATGGGGTTAATAGAGCCTGACCTCTCTCTTTCATAGGGAGATTGGAAGAAAAACTCTGACTCAGTGTAGCCGCCCTGTAGTAATGGGTACTACTGCCATGACACAAAATGAGACTCCTACAGTCATAGCACTGGAAGTGATTCTAATGCTCCCATTTTGTAGGAGGGAAAACTGAGTCCCAGGGAAGTTACATAAGCCTTGCCAGAGGTCACCCAGCTCAGGAACCTCAGAGATCCTCTCCCTCCTTGCGGGGATGACAGCTGGACCGAGCCTTGTGTGTGAGGGTGTTGAAGGGAAGCGGCCCAGCGGGGCAGAGATTGAGTCACCACTGGATATTTATCTGATATGGGAAAAAACAGGCTTTGAGGAAATGAGCAAGAATAACACACAAGAAGAGGTTCTCCTGGTCCTTCCCAAGGGAACCAGGGTCCCAGGAAGAATTCACTGATGGATAGCCGGCCAATCCAACATCCCACATTCAACCAGTTGTCAGGAAATCCGCCTTTCTCTCTGGGAGCCTCCAGACCCAATAACCCGAGGCCTTTCTCCGCCTGGAGACTGCCTTCAATGCTTTAAATGCTTTTTGGCTGCCTCCTCTGGGCCAGCCATCATGATGCATGCTGGGGAACACACAGATCCAGAACAACTGGAAATAGCCCCAGTCCTCCAGTTGTTGACATATTTCTCCTCAGGGTCAGGGTTAGGGTTGGAGACAAATGCACAGAGTATTTGGGGGAGGAGAAGTGGACAGAACTAGCACCTGGGAGAATAATCAGGCTAGGTGGAGGGCGGGAGATGGTCTCGGAAAGGAGCCTTGGGAGAAGGCAGAGGAGGAAAGGGCTTCGGGCAGGAGGGACACCCCCAATCAGGGCTTCTCTGCGTCTCAATCTGTGGTGCTCAAGAGTTGTGGTCAAAAAAAATTTCCTGAGTGACCAAGACAATGAGAAGCTTCTCTGAAAGTAGCCACAGGGCAGCCCTGCCTTTTAAAAGGCTCTAAAGCAAAATTATGTGCCCAGTGGTCCAGCCAGGTAGGACAAGTGGGTCAGGGTGGGACTCAGTGGTGGAGAAACCCGAGTGCGAATCCTACCTCAGATACTTAATGACTGGGTGACTCTGGGCAAGACTTGTAAGCTCAGTTTGCTCATCTGTAAAAGAGAGATAATAACACCTCTGGTTATCATCAGGGAAAATGAAATAGATGCCAAGGGCTTTGCAAACCTAAAAGTTCTAGAGAAAAGAAACACTGGGGAAATCTTTAAAAGATCGGTCCCAGCATGTGCAGACCCTCCATTGGGACCCTCCACACAACACAGAAGCTACTTTTCCTGGTGCTGATTCCATGGCTAGGAGGGAGCAGGCTGCACATTCACCGTGGCCCCTATGAACCTCAGGCTCCCCTCTGGGACCATCGCTGGGGGCTTCAAGATTCTGGTGTTTTTGGATGTCCTGTTGGGAGCCCCCAGCTCTGGCCGCCCAAAAAGCAGAGAACTGGCAAATTATGGGACACCTCCGAGGCATTTAGTCCCACCTCTCTGCTACATACCTGACATGGGTCTTCCCACACCAGCCCATTTCACCTGGAAATCATTCTCTCTTCTTTTTTCCTCTCCCTTCCTCCTTCCTTCCTTCCTTCCTTCCTTCCTTCCTTCCTTCCTTCCTTCCTTCCTTCCTTCCTTCTTTCCTTCTTTCCTTCCTTTTCTTCCTCTCTTTTTTCATTTTTCCTCCTTCTTTCTTTCTTCCCTCCTCCCTCTCTCTTCCTTTCTTTTTCTTTCTTCCTTCCTCCCTTTCTCTTTGTTATAACAGAGGACTCACTTGAGGGGCGGAGGAGGGATATTACAGAGCTAGAAAAACAAAAAGTATCAATAATTTAAAAAAGGAAACACTTTTGGATCTCGCAGGTAGGTCATCATTGTGCACCTCAGTTCTCATGGTACTGGACCATCAGTAGGACATCAAGTCTCCTGAACACCAGAGGGCGCAGTCATACTAGAAGTGTAGCTACCTCCTCACAAGAATCCTAAGGGAATCTGAATCCTTTCTTCCTCATGATGCTGTATTGGTGGCAGAGTGAGCCTCCACTTTCTACTGGAGATGTTTGGTTGCTTTTTCTTTCTATAACTATTCCATTTCAATGGTTGCTTTTAGCTAATCGTGTCCTCTGGTTAATATGGAGAGTTGGACGCATTAGTGGGGGCTTAGAAACTATAGTTGGGAGTTCCAACCCACAGAGTGAAACTGGGGAAGTTATCCCCCAGGAGACTCAGTCTCCTAGTTTGTTTGAGGAAGGAGTGCAGAGAAAAGGGACACTCTACTGCAAAACGCCATTGGTCATCTTCCTTTGAAATGCTCATAATGAGCATAAGAAAAAAAAACAAAACATAAAGATAATTGTAGTTGGAGCACTCAACTTCTGCTGTACCGGAAACTGGCTACTAAAAGAGCTTGTTTCGGAAGAGACAAATGCCTTAAAGGTTTTATTCCAACCAGATATTTCCCAAGCTTGTGTCAAAATTATATAGTATTTTTTTTGAAATATGTGAGAGAGAATTTGATGGTCCTCTGGTTCTTTCCTTAAATTGTTGCTTTTTAAATTAAAAAATTTCCCTCTGATTCTTAACATCAAAGAGGTATAAAATAAGGAGAGGATACTTACTACAGTGTTTGCCACTCTTGTGGAGGGTTTCCAGTTGAAAATAGGAGTGCAGATAAGTGGGGAGATCCTGGCTAGGTTTCTGGTTAAGGATGACGTTGGGGTGACTGCATTACAGAATACCACAGAACCTACTAAATTCACACCTTCATAAAAGACTTTGGACTGACAATCTACAGAGGAAAAACCCAGGGGAAAAAGTCCATTTCATTCTCTCCCATCCCAAGTCTTATTCTCTTTTATTCATTCTTTGTGTCAAATTCACCAGTTTGTAATATTGCATCCCAAAGATCATCTCCATGAGCAGGGAGGACACTGAAAATGGTCTCTTTGTATTCACTAGTAACTTCAGGTTCAAAGTCACCCTCAACTTGCCTTTAGAAGTCAGATGGGACAGGGGCTCTCTGCACTTATGGGAAGAACAGACTCACAACAGACTCTTAGGAAGCCCCAAAGAAAGTTGGTCAATGGTTGCCATCCCCAGAAAGGACAAGTATTCCTTGTGATGTGATGATGTGAGCAGACAGAGAACGTCTATGTTAGCCACAGAAGGAAGGTCATTTTTGTAGGAGGCAGTGTTGTTCGGTGGTCAGAGGAACTGGGTTCCAATCCTGACTTTGCTGCTGAAGGGCCACTTAGAATAAGCGTTGGCAAGCCTTCTCATTTCTCTGGGTCTCAGTTTCTTCCTCTGTAAAAGAAAGACAGAAGAGATTGTCGCATCTGCTCTACAGAGTCAGACACCAGCTACAATAGAAATCTTTCAGAATATTCACTTGGCCCTGGAGCTGGTCCCCTCCTCCTGAAGGGCAGTCTTTTCCTTGGTCCCACCTGCTTTCTTACGTAGCCATAAGCTCTGTTCTCATCTGGAGCAGCTTGGAGAGGCTGTCTGGCCAGAAAAAGATGGCCCAGGGTTAGGACTTGGGACTGGCTGAGACACCAAAGCCAATGAGTAGACACCCATGGTTTACCCATAGAGTGTAAGGGGGTGTCAGTTGAGAGTGCCAGGCTTACTGGGGAGGTTCCTGTCCCTTGTATAAAAGCACTGAGGGCAAGTTTGCCCAATTAACAGATGACCAGCTGAGGAGGGATGGAGAATTCTTGGATGGCACCAAAGCTCTCCATGGTCCCTCCTCCCCACCCAGGGCAGCACCTCCATATCAGACCCCCAGAACCCATATGCCCAGCCCCTGGGAACCAGGAGGTCCGGGAGGAGTGGGCTCACTCAGTTTTGGAGCTCCTGCACTGAGACTAAGATGTCTGACTTGGTGAAGAAGCCCAAGTTCACCCAACCCACCCTATCTAGCTGGCCCTGAGGCGTCCTTTGCATCATCCTTTACTTCTCCCAATTCCCCCTTCTTCTGCCTCAGCACCCCATGGGTACCACACATTGATAAACCAGAGAACATCGGACACTAGGCTCGCCAAGCCAATAAGCATATATTAAGCACCCACTACATGCCAGCGGCTGTGCTAAACCCTGGGGATTCACAAAGAAGCCAAAGTTCCTGCCTTCAAGGAACTTACGCTCACTTAATGGGGGAGGGAAGGCAAAAGTATATGCAAATCTAGAGAAACAGGAGTAATTGAAACTAATCCCAGAGGACAGGCACAAGGTTAAGGACAATGGAGGGATTTAGGAAGATCAGTGGAAGGAACTGAGAAGGGTTAACCTGCAGAGGAGACTCTAAGGGAAAATGTGCTTGTGTGACCACTCTGACCTCAGTTTCTCTTTTTCCCTTTTTTAAAAATTAAAACGTTTGATTTACAAAATATATGCATGGGTAATTTTACAACACTGACCCTTGCAAAACCTTCTGTTCCAAAATTTCCTCCTTCCCCCTACCCCACCCCCTAGATGGCAGGTAGTCCCATATGTGTTAAATGTTACAATATATATTAAATCCAAGGTAACTGTATAAATATATAGACACATATGTAAACATATTTATACAGTTACCTTGGATTTAACATATATTTTTTTTCTTCCTTCTTGATGATTTTTCTTGTGTAGCAAGGTAACTGTAAATATTTATAAAATGCAAGCAAACAACAGAAAGAGTGAGGATGCTGTGTTGTGTTCCACACTCTGTTCCCATGGTTCTCTCTCTGGATGTAGCCGATTCTCCTCTTTACTGAACAATTGGAACTGGTTTGAATCCTCTCGTTGCTGAAGAGAGCCACGTCCATCAGAAATGATCATCATGTTGTATTGTTGTGTAGTGTATAGTGATCTCCTGGTCCTGCTCATTTCCCTCAGCATCGGTTCCTGTCAGTCTCCCCAGGCCTCCCTGAAATCATCCTCCTGATCATTTCTAATAGAACAATAATATTCCATAACATTCATATACCACATTCAGCCACTCCCCACCTGATGGGCATCCCCTCAGTTTCCAGTTTCTAGCCACTCCAAAAAGGGCCGCCACAAACACTTCTGCACATGTGCTGACCTCAGTTGCTTCATTTTTAATGGAAGTATTGGACTGTCCTGAAGGGATGAATTTGGCTCCCAGAAGACAGAGCCCTCTAGGGGAAGATGCAGAGAGAAGGGGCAGCTGCAGGAACTGCTCCTGCCCAGCAGAGCTGCCCCCAGAGACCAAGGGGCGGCCTTCAAACAGAGGAGGTGGCATCCGCAGGGGCTGCGTCTCATCCAACGCCTCTCTCGAGTCCTGCCAGATTCCTGCAGAGCACGTCCTTCTGGGAGCTGCCTCTGACAGCAATGCCCTTCCGCGCCTTCACCCGGAACCTTTGAAAAACCAAAGCTGCCACGCAGAGAGCAATTAAGTTTAATCGGGCCACCATTGATTTAAAATCACAGGGGACTGGGAGAGGGGAGGGGCGTAATGCTTCAGAAGCTTCTGTCGTACTGAAAGACTGAAGCTCACTGGTGGTTCCAGGTATTTTCCACAAAGATTTTCCATGGTGACACTTCTGCCTGCCTGGTTATTAATGCCAGTCATTGACTATTGTGTTAATTTTGCTTCTGCTCATTGAAATGCATCAGGGTCCCCAAGAGCAACCTCCCCTTGTCTGATGTCAGCCTTGAACATATTTGCCTTTGATTCTGGAAACCCAATCTGATGCCTTTGGGGAGTGGGCAGCTTGAGCAATGGGCACAGCTTCTGTGGGGCCGGCCCGGGAGGGCCCAAGTGGCCAGGACTACTTTAACCCGGCCCATCTGGGGAAAGGCAGGAAGGTGACAGGTGCCCACTCACCCAGGAAAGCTTTCTGGAAGGCAGGTTTCATCTCCTGGCATTTCCTAGCAGTTCTGAGGCACGTTTGAGATCACCTTGAAGGTCTAAACCGCTAGGACCCTTTGATCCAAAGATTCCCAAAGAGACCAGAGGGAGGAAACGGTCCCCTGTGTGCCCAAATATTGCCAGTAGCTCTTTGGAGGGTGGCAAACACTAGAAATGGGCTTATTTATTGGAAAATGGCTGGCAAGTTATGGTATATGAATGTAACCAAATATTGTGTTATCAGAAATGATCAAAGGGACAGTTTCTGAGAAATCTGGGAAGACCCTTCTTATAGATTCAGAGTAAAGTGAGAATAAGATATACACTAAAAACAACAGGATCCGCTCGGAGGACAGATGACATTACTATGTTGTGTTTCCATCTGTGGCTGCTCAGACCAGTGTGAGCTCCAAGGTTCTACCATAGGTTGGGCACAAAGAATCTGCGTGATTATTTGGGAGGAGAGAAGGTTCTGGGGTTGTGCACCTCATGTTTCTTTTGAGCCCCCAAAGTTCAGCTTTGCTTATAAAGAACAGAAGCTTCTGGATGGGGCAGCCCTGTGTCTCTGTCACTAAGGAAAAGCCACCTTGAAGCTCTTCTGAAGTCAGATCAGTGCAATGAGCAATCCCCGTTCTGAAAGACGGATGTCTGAAGCCTGCTGTTCCCCTCTTTGCAGAGAAGGGAAGTAGAGTAAGATAAAATCTTTCAGCTCCAGCTGAAGTGAGAATTGACTTTGCTTGATTGCAAAAAAAAAAAAAAAAAAAAAAGGAAAAAGAAAAGGGAAAAAAGCAGTTTCATCAGCAATGTTTTGTTTTGTTTTGTTTTGTTTTAATAATCCTATTGAACGTAGTACTTGGGAATGTTCTAAAAAAATAAAAACAAAAACAAAAAACAAAGAAATTTTCCAGACCTTCAGAATAACAACAGAAGATGCCATCCAAAGCTAGGAAGGGTTGTATGATTAGATATGATCATTCCTGTGTGTCCTATTGAATCTGATTTCTGCTAGAAATTCTCAATTTCTTCATTTTTAATGCAAGTGTTGGACTTGATGTCCTTTGAGATCCCTGACAGCTTGAAATACTCACTTATCTCACAAGACAGTTTTGGAAAACACACATTGTGAATCTTAATGTTAGTCTTCAAAAGTTCCTGGGGAAATAGTGCTTTAAGAATGATAATGATGTTGTTGGTGGAATTGTGAATACATCCAGCCATTCTGGAGAGCGATTTGGAACTATGTTCAAAAAGTTATCAAACTGTGCCTACCCTTTGACCCAGCAATGTTAGTAATGCGCTTATATCCCAAAGAGATCTTAAAGGAGGGAAAGGGACCTGTATGGGCACGCATGTTTGTGGCAGGTCTCTTTATAGTGGCCAGAAACTGGAAACAGAAGGGATACCCATCCATTGGAGAATGGCTGAATAAATTGTGGTATATGAATGTTATGGAATATTATTGTTCGGTAAGAAATGATCAGCAGGATAAATACAGAGAAGATTGGAGAGACTCACAGGAACTGATGCTGAGTGAAGTGAGCAGGACCAGGAGATCATTATACACTTCAACAAGACTATATGATGATCAATTTTGATGGTTATGGCCCTCTTCAACAAGGAGATGAACTAAATCAGTTCCAACAGAGCAGTAATGAATTGAACCAGCTACGCCCAGTGAAAGAACTTTGGGAGATGATTATGAACCATTACCTAGAATTCCCAATCCCTCTATTTTTGTCCGCCTGCATTTTTGATTTCCTTCACGGGCTAATTGTACACTGTTTCAAAATCCGATTCTTTTTGTGCAGCAAAATAACTGTTAGGACATGTATGCTTATATTGTATTTAATTTATACTTTAACATATTTAACATGTATTGGTCAACCTGCCATGGGAGGAAGGTGATGGGAGGAAGGAAGGGAAAAATTGGAAGAAAAGGTTTGGCAATTGTCAATACTGTAAAATTACCCATGCAGATAACTTATAAATAATAATAATAAAAAAAGAATGAACTACAAAAAAAAAAAAAAGAATGATAATGATGCTAAGTGAAATGAGTAGAACCAGGAGATCATTGTACATGGCAACAGCAAGATTCTACCTTGATCCATTCTGATGGACATGGCTCTCCTCAACAATGAGATGATGGAGGACAGTTCCAATGATCTTGTGATGAAGAGAGCCATCTGCATCCAGAGAGGACTGTGGGAACTGAGTGTGGAGCACAACATAGTATTTTCACTCTTTTTGTTGTTTGCTTGCATTTTATTTTCTCATTTTTTTTCCTCTTTTGATCTGATTTTTCTTGTGAAGCCTGATAATTGTAGAAACATATATAGAAGAATTGCACACGTTTAACATATATTGGATTACTTGAGGTCTAGGGGAAGAGGTGGGAAGGAAAAATTTGGAACACAAGATTTTGCAAGGGTGAATGTTGAAGATTATCTATGCATATATTTTGAAAATAAAAAGCTTCAATTAAAAAAAAATAATGATAATGATCCATCACTTCCCATGGGACAAAGGAGAGGTAGAGATCTATGCCAGAGGAAGAGGGACACAAGCTCAAACCCCCAACTTGAAATATAGAGCAGAGTCCAGTTATTTACATTTTCCATGGTTTCCTTTCTCATGATGCAATGGAGAAGCCAGAAGTCCGGGGACCTGCACTCCTGTCCTGGTTTTACTATGCAGTTTATGTAATCTTGGACAAGTTACCCAGTCCCTAGCTTCAGTTTCCCAATCTGTAAAATGAGATGTTTGAAACAGTTGATTTTTAAGTTTCTTTTCCACATCATCATTCTATGAGCTTAATATCACAAATTCCTTCTTCTGAGAGCTCAATTTTTTCATTAGAGGAGTCGACTTCAACCCATCCTAATGTCCATTCATTCATTCAATAAGACTAATAAGAATCTACCAGGTGCTCGATACTGTGCTGGAGATTCAAAGAGAAAAGATCTTAGTCCCTCCCCTCAAGAAACTTATATTGTAGAAAACAATATGTAATGGAAAAGAAAACATTTTATTTTTCAGTCATGTCCTACTCTTTGTGATCCCATTGGTGGTTTTCATGGCAGAGAAACTGAGGTAGTTGGTTGTTTCCTTCTCAAGCTCATTTTACAGACGAGGAACTGTCATTGATGATGATTTACAGATGAGGGACTTTCAGAGAGGAGACAGAGGAGAGCATTAGCATCATGGGGACATCATGGAAGACGTGGGCAGGAGCGAGTGTTGGAGCTGAGCTTCTATAAGGGCATAATTTCTCCTTCTCCTAAAGCCTCCTTGCTGGCAAGTAGTTACCCCCATTTTCAAGGGAGGTAAGTAGCCCAAGAACAAATAAATGGAGATTTTTTTTAAGTGTCTTAACCACTTAAAAAAAATAATCTTGGAAAGGAGATGAGAAGGTTTGAGTGTCTCTCTCTCTGAGGGTAGATCCAGAGACTATAGGCAGAGGCTAAATGACCCCTTGTTGGGGACTCGGGGGTCTAACTCCTTGCAATCCCATCTGGGCAGAGTCGGGTAGAGGATGGATTCTGAGGATCCAGGCTGGCGGTGGACAGAGGAGCCCAACCTGAGGAGAGTGTGCCATCTAGTGGCCATGTTCCAAATGGTTGGGAGAGACCTGAGTTTGGGAGGCAGTTTGAAAAGGAGGAGGAATCTGTCCTCAGCTGCCCAAGGTGGCCGCCCTTTGCAGCCCACTGAGCCAAAGAAAAGAGAAAGAATGGAGAAGGGGATCAACCCCAGCAAACTGCTTAGGAGGAAAGTGGCCAAGCGTTTCTGAATGGGAAGGGCCTCCCTCCCCTTCCCCGAAGTCAACTTCGGTCAGAGCTTCGCTTGCGCCTGGGCAGAGGTGGGATTCCAGGCAGGGGAGGGGGCAGTGAAGCAGAAAAGGTTCCATGACTAATCATGGCCATCCCTTAGCAGAGGGCCTGACACACAGTAGGAGTTTAATAAATAAATGATTGTGAACTTGCCTCTCTAAGTGAATAGGTTTCTCCCAAGGACATCACAGCCCAGCTCTCACTGATGCCATTTTGCCAAGAGGCAAAAAATGTGTCACTTGTCCAAGGTGATACCTGATAGCTGGGATTCCAAGGTAGGACTGTCCGGGCTGCCATTTACTTCCATTATTTCTCTCTCTCTCTCTCTCTCTTTCTTTTTCTCTCTCTCCTTTTGTGAGTACACTGTGTCCATCTCCTTGATTTCAAGGAGTTCCCTCCAATTAACTGAGTCCCTAAGAGGGACTTTGTAAAATCCAATTGCCACAGGAAGTCCCAGCGTGTCCGTAATGCTCCTCCGGACCTTCGCTGTCCAGATGGATGACTGACCACTCTTTGGGTTTACGGGTCTGTGGTTTGGGTTTGGGGTTTATGGGTTCTCAGCCAAAAGCCCAAGAAGAGAAAGGCCCTTGCCCGAGATGTCCCTGTCCATTCCTCCCAGTCCCAGCCCTTTCCAGCCACATCTCCATCCCCCCTTGGGCCCGGCCAGCTTTCCTTTGTTGTGGTCCAGCAGGGGGGCGCTGGAGGAAGGTACGGGGTGCTGGGGGGAAGCCAGGGCCGAGGAGAGGGCAGCCATCCTTCTTTCTCTGGATTTAAGCTCCCCAGTCTGCACCCCCCCCCAACCTCGGAACATCCAACCTTCCCACAAGCTCCTCTTCTCTCCGCAGGCAGACTGTTTGTTACCCACAACTGGGCCTCCAGGAGCCAGCCAGTCAGCCAGTCTTCCCAGTTTCTCCTTTTCTCCCTCTCTCCTTCCTTCCCTCCTTTGTTCTCTCCCTTTCTCCCTCCCTTCTTATTTCTTTTCTTCCTTCTTTCCTTCCTGTAGCCATTCCTTCTCTCCCTCTTTATCTCCTCTCCTCCTTGTCTTCCTCTCCCTGCTTCCCCTTTCCTCTCTTCCGTTGCTCTCCCTCCTTCCTTTGAAGCCTCCTCCCCCCACACCGCCCATCCCCACTGCTACGGCCTGTGTGGGAGGGCCGGCTGGGGGCGGAGCCCAAAGGGCTGGGGGGGGGGGGGAGAGGAATGCCAGTACCCGCGCGTGGGGGGGTGGGGGCGGTACGGGTGTGTGTGTGTGTGAGTGTGTGTGTGTGTGAAAAAGTCGCCAGTGGATTTGGGTGTGGACTGACCCCCTGAGATTTGACCCCGGTATGAAATGCTCTAGCTATTTGCAGGAACCTCATCAATGAATGGACAGATAAGGAGCCCTATAAAAGGAGTGAACACCTGCAGCCGCTCGGTTCTCTTCTTCCTCCCCATCCCAGCGCCTTGGCTCCCTAGTGCTTCTCGCCCGTCGGGAAGCAACCGACCGCGTGCCTGGAGGTGCCAGTGCGGGTCGTGCCCAGCGCTCCGTGTGCCCCAGCGGCCGCTTGGAGAGAGCCAGCCCCGGGCCCGAGCTCCAGCCGGCTGCGCCATGGCCCTGCTGCTGACTCCTCTGCTCGCCCTGGCCGCGCTCTGGTTGGCCCCGACGGTGCGCGCCCGGCCGCTGTCGGACGCCGGCCCGCACGTCTATTACGGCTGGGGGGACCCCATCCGCACGCGGCACCTCTACACCGCCAGCCGGCATGGGCTGGCCAGCTTCTTCCTGCGGATCCATCGCGACGGCCGCGTGGACGGCAGCCGGAGTCAGAGCGCGCTAAGTAAGTGGGTGAGCCCCAGTGGGGGTGAGTGTGTGTGTGTGTGCGTGTGCGCGCGCGCGAGCGGGTGAGAGAGAGCGCGCGTGTACTTGAATATCTCTGCACACGCTGGAGTGTGCTTGGAGCCCTTCTTTGGAACTCCCTCCCTCCTTTCTTCCTCCCTCCCTCCCTCCCTGCAGACGAAAGCCCCTGGGGCGCTGGTCCAGGCTCATCCCAGCAGATTGGAGGGCTCTGCCCCGATCCTCTGGCCCCGCAGCACCTCCGGGGGCCGGGAGGCGGGCGCTCCTCCGTCCTGCTGGGCGAGGATAACCTTGGCTTCTGGCCGGTGGCGCCGGATCCCTCCCCGCCACTCCCCTCGAACGCTTCCATCAGCAGGCCTGGGTTGAGGCTGCTGGGGGCGCAGCGCGGTCTCCTGCTTCTGGGCTGCGTTCGGACGCCCCGTCGGGGCTCCTCTCCCCTACTCACTTGTCTCCTTTTTGCTCAGGTTTGCTGGAGATCAAGGCGGTAGCTCGGCGGCTTGTGGCGATCAAGGGCGTCCGCAGCTCTCGGTACCTGTGTATGGGAGACGCCGGGAAGCTCCAGGGATCGGTAAATCAAACCCCCCGGATAATCCTCGTGGGCTCGGGTAACTGGCTCCCCCGGGCTTTCCCGTGGCGGGGTTATAGGCTCCTCTCTGTGTGTGCCCTGGGCTCAAAATTCCTAGAAGGTTGAGAGCCTCAGTTTCCTCACCTGCAAACTACTGACTACCCCGGGACTCTGGGAAGCCTTAAAGAGATTAGGGATGTCAAGTTCTCAGCGGGCGTTGGAACTCTGCTAGGGGAGGAATTTGGCTTCTTTGTGTTAAGCAGCCGGGAGCCGGGGCCTGCCGGAGGTGGGGAAGAGGCTGGGGAGCCCGGGGGTCCCAGACTGCAGCTTGCGAGGCTGGCGGCTCCAGTTCCAGCCTAGTCGGGGGAGGGGATTGCTGGTTGCTATTTGCAAGAAAAAGGTCTCAGACGCTCCTTCCAGGGGTTCTGATAAACTAAGGCCCCGAAACCTGAGAACAGGGGCTATTGTTACTTTGGCTTGGAGCTCCAGCTCCCAATCCAGGGCCGAAAAACCAGGAAAGCCCGGAGCCGGGTGGAATCTGCTTTGTGCAGGAGCTGTGGCTTCTGCACCGGAAGCGAGATTGTGATAGTCCCTGCGGCATGCTGCCAGAGAGCAGCCCTTCCTATAATCCTGGAAGGGATGCTTTTATTGTCCCGAGGAGCCGCTGAGAGTCCCCGAAAGGCCTTTCCTAGGACTTTAAATCTGGAAAATTGGTTCCTCTAAAGCATCCCAGGAAATCCCATTGGAGAACCTTGGGGGTCGGTGTTGGAGCTCTGTTTGGCCGCATTTTAAAATAAAAACGTAAATTAAAAAGACCCGGGAGCCCCAGCAGCTCCGAGCCTCTTCCCCGCGGCCCGGTTTTCTAGCCATTCTCCCTTTCTGAGCCTCGATTTCTTTAGAAAATGGGGGTGAGAATAACAGGGAGGGATGGGGGAGCTGGAGCTGTCCATCATCTGCTAAGCCCCAGGCTCTGGGCTGAGAGCTGCCCAGATCTGGAGGAAACCAAGCATTCCCTGCCCCCCAGGGGCTCTCGTTCTGGTTAGGGAAAGTGATTACTGATAATTGGAGGGGGGGGGGGGCGGTTAGAAAACTGCTGAGTGACTCCAGACTAGTTTCTTAGCCTCTCCAAGTTTCGGTTTCTTCTGGAGGAAAATGGGGTGGGGGCGCAGGAGAGAAAAGCACTTTCTTTGCTGAGTTGTTGCAAGTCCCCAATGAGATCACAGAGTTAAGTGTTTTCCAAACTTCAAAGCCGTGGTTTCAATGCTGGCTATTATTATGTAAAGCGCTTCCCCATCTTTGCTGCGGGAAGGGAGGGTTAATTATGTCACCTTTGTTATATATTCACCCTGTCCCCCTAGTTTAAATCCTGCCTCTTGCAAACTGTCAGGAGAGTTTTTCAAAGATTTCCTCGTTTCTTCTGTCCCCAAAGCCGGGGCTTCCAGCGGATGGGCCCCCAGTCCCACCAAACGGGGTCTCTTCATCTTAGAAGAATAATAAACACTCCAGGCCTGTCAGCAGCCTCGCTACTGCTCCCCTCTTACTGTTCAGCTCAGGCCTAGTGGGAGAGCTCACCCCCACTGAAAAGGAGCTGGGCCCATGGAAAATCAGAGCTCGCTGCTTCCCTAATTAGCCGCCAACAAAGGCTGGAGTTCAAAGGGAGCCATTATAAAACCCCCTCTCTTTCTGGGGTCATCGATGGCTGCTGGCTGTGGGAGGTCTGAGAAGGGTGGTCCAAGGCAGGCTGGTCAGGGGCCCCCGGTGCCCTCTTGCCCTGCTGTGAATGCCCACCCCCACCCCTTGTGCTTCCCAAGACCGGGGGAATAGCCCGGTCTTCCCAGGCCAGAACCATTGCCTGCAAAGATGATGCAAGGAGAGCCCAGCTTTGATTAGCTCTTACCCAGGATGCTTCATGACCCAAGTGCAGGCCTTTTGATGTTGGTCCCCGGCTTGTTTTGTGGCTGGGAACCATTGATGTCGGCTCCCTTTGTGACCTTTATTAGTTAAATACTTGAAGGGGAGGAGAGGACTGGAGCAGAGGGAAGAAAGGAGGAGGGAGCCCGGGAGAAATCTGGCACCTGGGGGAAGGGGGACTCTACAGGCCATGCGCTTGTTTTTCCTCTGGAGACATTTACTTAAAGTGGCAGCATGGAGGGCCCTCTTGGTCTTTAAGATCATGGATGTCCCCACCATTCGTCAGGTGAGCAGCAGGGAAAGCCTTTTCCCATTCGTTCTGCCTAATGTAAAAGAGAAGCCTGGAGGAGGGGACACATCTGCCTTAATGTATCCCGAAGGGGATTCTAGGAGGGGTAGGGGGGCCTCTGTACACGAGGGACGACCTTCCTGTCTCTGGGTTCAGAGGGGAAGCAGGGGATTAAGGGGCTCCCTACAAAGCCAAGGGTCATCCCAGGCTGCCGGTGTCCTTAAGCAAAGGCTGGCTGACCCCTGCCTGCGGCATGGGACTCTGGCTGAGCTCAGTTTCTCTGAGAGACCCCTTCCATCTCAGATGCTGAGCGTCTGTAACTGCCAGCTGGGCAGTTCTCTTGGAGAACTCGAAGGCCAGCTGGCTGCTCTCTCTAGATACATCCTGAACCAGATGCTCCTGACAGGACCCAAGGGCTGGGAGACCCCCTATCGTCCTCCCTCCCAGCGCTGCCATCCTAGGGCTCCGGCTTGGAGAGGACATCACAAAGGGGGCTTGACTGATACTGACGTGATCATTAGAAAGAGAAATAGAGTGAGCTGGTCGTACACAAAGGCTTGGCGAGGATGCTGTGGAAGTGGGGAGCTCAGGGCTGAGCTGGACGAGGGGCCTCTGGGGTCCCCTCCAACTCGGCCTGGGAGACTGGGGAGTTTGAGGTTCACTTCTCAGTTTCTACTCCTCCATTTTAGAAATGATTGACTATAGGACGGACTAATCAGCGGCTCGACTTCATGACTGTTGGGAGCTGACCGAGAACTGCCAAGTTCTCTGGGATGTTTTATTACAGGTTGAAAGAGTTCACTGGGAGCCATCACCGGCAGTTCAGTGACCCCTGAGGCGCGGGGCCCTCATGCCTCTGATCGCCGGTTTGCTGAGCCCAGCACTTTAGTTATAAACATTGGCTGAGGCAGGCTGGACTTTCTGTCTCTGCTCCCTTTGTCTCTTTGTCTCTGGCTCTGGTTCTCTGTATCTCTGTGTCTCTCCCTTGGAAGTGGACTGTTCCATCTCTTAGCCGGGATCAGAGCGTTTCCCTCTGAGAACACAGATCCTTCTACATCACCTCAGATTATTTGGCTTCTTGAAAACATAAGTGAACCACAGGGATCAAGCTTTTGTCTCTAAAAATGGATCCTCGGGGTGGTCTCTGATAATATTGTTTAAAAGCCTGAGGAGCTTGGAAACGGAAGCCTTGAGTTCAAATCCTGGATTGTTCCTTCCTTTACTGGCTGGGAAAAGTGGGCTTGTGTTTGTAGCTGTGTGTGTTCTTTGTATCCTCAGAATTTAGCACAAGGCCCAGCACTTAGTCGGTGCTTAATATATGCTTATTGACTAAAAGGAGGACAAGAAGGCTGCTTTCACCTCTGGCTTTAGGGGATTCTCCACTAGAGCGGGAGGAGCCACCTCGGCTTGGAGTCCCCCCAGGGCAGAGGAGGGAAGCCCTTTCCTGGGGCGACCCGGATCTCTTTAAGGAAGTTCTTACTTAGCTTGCTTTGGAATCTTTATGGCTTTTTACCCACCATCCTTTGTCCCGAGCTCTGTCGTCTGGGACTGCCCAGAAAATCAAGTATCTAAATAATCAAAGACGATCAGTAGGTCTAGGTCTCCCAGAGTCGGATAGGCAACATTCAGCCATTCTTTTTTTGAGATTCTGTGGGCCTGGTTTCAGGGAAGGGAGGGCAGAAGGCTGCGTGGACCTAACAGCACCAGGTGCTGCACAAATGCTGCCTCCATCAAGCCTCCCGACAACCCTGGGAGGGAGCTGCTCGTATAATCCCCATTCTTCAGTGGAAGAAACGGAGGAAGTGACTTGTCCAGAGCCACACAGCCAGTAGGGCCTGAGGCAGGATTTGAACTCAGGCCTTTATGGGGAACACACTCTCCCACCCCCCACCTAATAAGGGGCAGAAGACAGACCTGAACCGGGATTCTGTGACCTTGGCAAAAATTGCCTTTGCCCTCGGGACTCAGTCTCCCAGTCCGTCACTCTGACTCTCTGTGGGTTAGTGGGCGCCCAGGCAGCCTGCAGACAGCTCCCGGCCTTCTCGGCCGGCGTTCTGACCCGTCTGTGTCCCCCTCTAGGTGAGGTTCTCCGCTGAAGACTGCACGTTCGAGGAGCAGATCCGTCCCGACGGCTACAACGTGTACCTGTCCCCCAAGTACGGCCTCCCGGTCTCCCTGTGCAGCGACAGGCAGAGGCAGCAGTTCCACGGCAAGGACTTCCTGCCTCTGTCGCACTTCTTGCCCATGATCAGCTCCACGCCGCTGGAGGCCGAGGACTCCGGGGGGCCCGGAGAGGCCTTTGACTCGGACCTGTTTTCCCCGCCGCTAGAGACCGATAGCATGGACCCCTTTGGCTTTGCCTCCAAACTGTCGCCTATAAAGAGCCCCAGCTTCCAGAAGTAACCGCGGCCCCTGCCAGGATTCGGACCCGGGGCCGGGGTCCTTCTCTCGGCCTCCTGCAGCCCACGGGGGGAGTCTCGAAGGATGAAGACGTCCCTGGAGAGAGTGATGGTTCCATTTTGTAAATACATAAAACGTCTCCAGATGGTACATGTGTAAGATATTGAGCATCAGCCAAAACCCCTGCTCTCACTTGGGCGGGGGCACCTTCCATGGCCAAGCCCCTGCCCAATGGATCCTTTACTTGGGTGGGGGCACCTTCCGTGGCCCCCGCTGCCCAGCGGATCCCTCACTTGGGCAGGGGCACTTTCCATGGCCCCCCTGCCCAGCAGATCTCTCCTTTGGGCGGGGGCACCTTCCATGGCCAAGTCCCTGCCCAATGGATCGCTCACTTGGGTGGGGGCACCTTCCATGGCCCCCCCTGCCCAGCGGATCCCTCACTTGGGCGGGGACACCTTCCATGGCCCAGGAGAGACCCCTTTCTGCCTCCAATCGGTGACTCTGAGAGCTGAAAGGGGGGACCTGACCGACCTCAGATCCATGTTGGAATGGAGCCAAGACTCCTCAAAATCCCTCAGCCAGGGAGGCTGCAGGAGGCCCCACCCCCACTCCTCAGGCCCGAATGGGTAGAATTGGAGGGTGAATGACCTCTCTCTCCTGCCTACTAAGCATCAGATTGCTCCTGGGAGATAAGGCTGCTCACCCCTCCCTACCCCCTACTAACTCCCTCTTTTAACCTGGCTTACCTTATTGACAGGAAGAAATGAAAAGACCTTGTCACCCCCAGCTCCATAACTGCCTGTCTTTTCAAAGTAAACACAGCTTGAAACAGAAAGAGATAGGAGCCAGCTTTGGGGCAGCTTATTGACCCAAGTCACTGGGGATGTCTCTTAGGCACCTCTCGAGAGACTTCCCAGGGAATAGCGACCAGCAGCCACTGGATAGAGCCCCCACAGGATTCTTCTCTCCCATAGATGGGTTTGGGCTCCTTCACACAGGCCGGCTCCTCCTCCTCCTCTTCTTCCTCTTTTTCTCCCCCCCCCCTTCTCCTCCTCCTTTCCTCCTTCTCTTCCTTGTTCTTTCTTTTCCCCTTCCTCCTCCCTCTTCTCTTCTTTGTTCTCCTCTTCCTCTTCTTCTGTCAGTAGTGGGGGGGCAGGAGCTGGGAATAATCCAAAGGCAGAATGGGGAGGCTTTCCCTGGGTATCCCACCTAGAGCAGACTTCCATTCCTTGTAATCGGGTGCTCATGGGAAATCTCACCCCCTCCTCTGCCCAGCACTTAGCTGCCCCATGTGATATTTATGAGTAATTTATTGTCCCATTCTCAACCCTTTTTCTTACTTTATTTATGCCCTGTCATATTTATGCGCTGGTGGGAGTTTGTTTTTTACATTAAAGTGGCGTTGGTTTGTGTCAAAGCCTGTCTTATTTCTGAAGACTTTGAATTTGATTCTGAAGATAGAATTATATCCAGTGGAGTGCTAAGACCTTCGGACCCCTCCCCGAGGTCTCTAAGTAGACTCTACTCTCTGAAAGCTTGTATTAAGTACCTATTGTTTGCCCTGTGACAAGCAGGGAAAGGGGTAGGGGAAGGTTCTTCTCGGGCAACAGCCCAACTGACCCCCTCTGGCGTCCCCCCAGTCTCCAGCGCCCCATCCTTACCACCGTTTTTTGGAAATTCCTCTCCCTGGGGATATTGTTGAAGAAGGAAAAGTGAATGGCTGCTGGACAGGGAGAGAAAGTGGTCAAAGCTTACTGCTCCCCCTTGGGAGCATGACTCTAGACCCTCTGCAACTGGTTCATGAATCCTCTGAACAAAGAAACTCTGCAGAGGCAAAGGGAGGGAAGCCACAGACTTCTGGATATCTGGGATGGGTCAGGTCAGAATTAGGAGGTTTCAGCCAAATCCCCTCGCTGTCCTAAGCCCGTCTCAATTTCCTGTAAAAGGGAGCCACAGTCCATGCTGCCTATCTCCTGGGAATATCCATGGGAATATCAGGAGGATGTACGCAAGCCCTTTGAGTGACGAGAAATGCTCGCATATGGAAAAGCTTTGGGTAACTGGGGCCCTTAGAGGAGGAGGGGGAGAGAGAGGCGGCTGGTGCTCCTTGAACCTCAGCAGGTTTTATAAGGAATTTTTGGTCAATCCTTTACTTTTGTAGTTTATCATGGGGATAGAGAGGAGGATAGAGAGGCGGCTGGTGCTCCTTGAACCTCAACATTTTTTGGTCAACCCTTTATTTTCGTAGTTTATCATGGCGCCACGGATCAATTTCAGATCCAGCCCCTGCCTCCTTCCAAACAAACATCCTGGTTGAATATCTCAGAAATCAGATTTCAGAAGTATCCCAGCAATGTGAGGGCCCCTCGGAAGAAATGGTTTAATCCAGGGGTCTGTGGGAAAGGATCACAGGAAGGGGCCTGGGAGGAAATCTATTCCAGTCCACTCATTTTATAGCCGGATGATTGGCCAAAAGCCACCCAGGTGGGACGAGATAGCCATGACTAACGTGGCATTGTGAGGTGTACGAAGCCCGGCACGGAGATGTTATCTCAAGTCCATCCTCACAACAGCCTGAAGGTGGGCGCCATTTTTATCCTCACTTTGCCAAAAAGAAAACTGAGGCCGAGATGTTGTCAGCATTGATTAAACACCTACCAGATGCCAGCCACACTGCTCCTAAGTTTCTGGGGCAGGATTGGAACTCGTTTTCTTGACTCCTGGTGTATCCTCTGCTTTCTTCATTAAACTACATTAATCTCTCTCTCTTTATCTCTCTGTGTCTGTCTCTCTCTCTCATCCCCCTTTCAACTCAGAAATTGCAGGATTCAGTATAAGACCCCATTTAATTTCCCATATGGCGAACCAATCGTATACATCTTATAGGGCTGGAAGTTGCCAAGGCAACCAGCCACAACTCACTCTACTACTTTGCTATTGTTTACACTGGACCAAGAATTGTCAAGTGTCTCCCAGAGGTTTCATCACAGGTAGAAAGAATTCCCTGGAGTCAGAACCTGCAGTTCATTGACCCCTGAGCCCGAGGCAGGTCTTAAGCTGTGGGGCCCTGTGAGCTCTGAATGCCAGGTTCCAGAGCCGGGCACTTAGTTATAAAACATTGTCTGAGTGGAGAGAGATGGACCCTCAGAGAGGCTTGAGATGTTTGGAATTTGGGATAGGAACATGTGAACTGAGACCAGATTTACACTCAGCTCCTCCTGACTTCAGGGCTACAATAATGTTTTTTAAAAGGCTAAGAAGCTTGGATTTAGAAGACGTGAGTTCCAGTCTTATCTGGCTGCTTACTGGCTGCGTGACTTTCCTTCTCTCTGAAAAAAGAGGGTGGGATTTAATGGATTTCCCCATGGCGTCCAGCTCTCTGACCTTTGGTGATCCTCTGCTGCCATCCTTTCTCTCCACAATTTACAGTTTACAAAATCCAGATTTCCTCCGTGGTTGAAGGAACCTTAGAGACCATCTCCTCTAAGCTGTCCCTGAATGAGAATTCCCTCTTCAAAGTAGCCAGTAAGCAGCCACCCAGCTTTGGCCAACTCCAGTGGGGCAACCCCGGCCTTTTTAGTACAGTTCCAACTAGTAAATGGTTGTTGACTGATCGACACCAACCTAACTCTATCACAACTTTCACCTTTCCTAGCCTTGTCGTCTGAATCCAACTGGAGCTAGTCCAATCCATCTTCTAAATCCTTTAAATAATGGAAGAAAACTATTATCCCCTGTCCAGTTTTCCTCCTCAAAGTTAAATGTTCAACTCCAAGTTAATTATGCATGCTCCTTCAATCTTTCCTCATACAATGACAATAGATTAAAAAAACTGGATTCAAATCCAGCCCATGACACCATCTGCCTCAGTTTCTTCATTTGTTAGCTGGAGGTAAGACCATCTATCCGGTCTGTCTCATTTCATTTGGGAGAACAGCTAAGTTATCAGCAAAAACAAAACAAAACCCAAAATGAGAAAGAAATGTATCTTGCCTTCAGCAAGGGAAAGGCACATTCCCTGAAGGGAACTATTGACAGGTTTAGGGGGACAGTCAGGACATCGGGCAGCCCCAGATCCCTAAGTGTGATCTTAGCCTCTGCCTGTCATCATCCCCATTAACATAGCCAGTGCTGGTCTTGCAATAGCCTTTATCTTCAGCATGACTGGCCTTGATTCCCCTACAACAGAGAAAGGCCATTGATACTGTCCATGGTCATGAAATGTTGGAGAAGATCAGGCAGGTCTTTTCATTGTGGGGTAACTGCCCTGCTCAGCAGCCATTCCTATTGCCAATTTTTTCCCAGTCTGGTCTAAGAAAAACCGTCTTAGGCTGTGGGGGGACTTTTATTTCTTCCAAAAGCAAGCTTGCCTGCACACGAATTGAGCTCCCAGAAGTGTTGGATAAGGGGGATTAAAAAGCCACAAGCAAGGAAAGGCCCCTAATTCAGGATATCTGGCCTATTGTATGCCAGGGTTCCAGTTTCTGGGAAGCAAGGAAGCGCCCCCCAGGCAGGATGCCTGGCCTGTTATCAGCCCAGATCGTAAAATCATAAAATCGAGGAAGTGCCCCCCAACTCAGGATGTCTGTGAAAGCTTAATCTGGTCTTGTGGCTGCTGATTTAGCAGAAAGATTTGGATTCGCTTGGGGAGCATCGCAGAGGGTTGTTGGTATGCCAGTCCAGAGGGGCTCAAACCATCTTCTTTGGTCAGTCCATGGGTTTAGCTTTCTGTGGGGGGTGAGGGGCTCACGTGAGTCCCGCCTTGGCGTCACTATCCTGCTCAGAGGTTCCTACCTCTCATGTTCCTGACAGGAGGAAATTGTGGCTCAAGACCCAGCCATGCATTTGGGTGGTTTTTATCATCCTTGCATCTCTGCAGAGTCCTGCTTTGGGGCTGAGTTACAGAGTGGATGATGGCTCAGGAGAACCTGGTCCTGGTGACTAAGTCCTGAATAGCAGCAGCATCAAAGCTCATTATCTGGCCCCCAAGGATGCTGGGCGGGAGCATCTCAGATCTCTCCCCCCTCCAGTGCATTCTAAGTGATCTTCCTCCAGCTCAGCTCGGATCATATCATCCCTTTTCCATCTCAATCGACTCCAGGGATTCCCTCTGGCCTCCAGAAGGGCCTCCAAGGCCCTTCATCACCTGCTCCTCTTACCTTCCGACACCTTACTCCCCAACTGTACTCTTTGATCCAGTGGTTCCAGCTAGGGACTGCTCCATGAACAGTTCCTCTATCTCTGGGCTCCAGGCATCCTCTCGGGCTGTTCCCCAGGCCTGGAACCTCCCCCCCCCTCCACTTTGCATTCCCTGATGCTCTCCAGGAAGTCTTCCCCAGTCCTGCTTCACTTTGGTGCCTGGGAAGCTCTCCCATTGAAAGCTCTCCCCCACACAGGGGATGGGGGTGGGGGTGGGGAGGGGTGACCTCTGCTTCTGATGGATGTGTTTCTCACAGAGCTTCCATTTTAAGAAGAATGTCCAGCTTGGCTGTGCTTTCCTGCCTCTCCTGGCTGCAATTCTGATTCACCTCCCCAGGATTTTGTTAACCCTGCCCCTTTAATGGGTCCATTCATTTCCCCTCCCCTCAGCTCACTTTTATATGCTCTTTTCTGTATTAGACGGTAAGCGTCTGGAGGGCAGGCATTGATATTGCCAATAGTATTTCCAATACTGGCACATAGCAAGTAAGCAAGGGCTTATCTATCTACACAACCTTTCTCTCTCTCCCCTCCAGTTTCTCCTGCCTCTACCTTGTTCATACATAGTTGTTTGCATGTTGAGTCTCCCATTAGATTATGAACCTTGGGAAGGCTGTCTTTACTTTTCTTTCCCCAGTATACAGTAGGTGCTCAATAAATGCTTATTGTCCTGACATGTTGATACACTGTTTCATTGAACTACACGACAATTCTATGAGGAAAGTGCTATCATCTTTCTCATTTTTCATGAGAAACTCATTTTTAATGAGATTATGTGATTTGCCCAAAATAAATATCTGAGGCAATATTCTGATACCTTCTTACATCCAACATTCTCTCTACTATTGACACTCGGTTGCCTAGCAACAACATGATATAATCCCTGCCTTCAAAGAGTTGATATTTTTCAGGAGATAAAATGAACATGGATAAGTAAGTATAGAGTCAATTGAGGAGAGAGACAAGAAAGGAAAGAAAGAAAAGAAAAGAAAGAAAGAAAGAAAGAAAGAAAGAAAGAAAGAAAGAAAGAAAGAAGGGAGGGAGGGAAGAAGAAAGGAAGTAGGGAAAGAAGGACAGAAAGAAAGGAAGAAAGAAAGGAAGGAAGGAAAGGAAAGAAAGAAAGAAGGAAGAAAAAAGGAAAGGGGGGGAATAGAAGGAGGGATGGAAGTTGGGAAGGAAGAAAGGAAGGAAGGAGGGAAGGAAAGAGTGAAGGAAGGAAAGAAAGAAAGGAGAAAAGAAAGAAGGAAGGAAGGATAGAAGAAAAGAAAAAAGTAAAGAAAGAAGGAAGAAAAGAATTTTGGAAAAAAGAAAGAGAGGGAGACAAGGAAGGAAGGAGATATGGAAGGAGGTAAAGAAGGAAGAAGAGAAGGAAAGAAAGGAGAAAAGAAAGAACAAAGTAAGAAAAGGAAAGAAAGAAAGAAGTGAGGGAGAGAGGAAGAGGGGGAGAAGGGAAGGAGAGAATGAAAACTAACAAAGGGGGATTGTGGTGAGGGGATATTTGATCTAAGCTCTAAAGAAAACGAAGGATTTTTAAGAAGGGGAGGTGAGGAGTGAGTATATTCCAGACATGGGGGACAGCCTATGCAAAGGTGAGAAATTAAATATTCGCTAAGTTCACAAAACAGCAAAAAGTCCACTTTGCCTGAAATCTAAGCATATGTGCAGAGGAATAAGCCTGGAAACATGGGTGTGAGGGCCCGAATGTGTCACACTGAAGCGTCGGTATATATAAACGCAGAAGCCTGGCTCCTTTGGGAGAACGCCATTAGCTTGGCCCTGAGGGGCCAGTAGGCTGTGGCCATTCAAGACTGTCTCCTAGGGTTTGGGGAACAAGGAAGGCTGCGTGGGACCTGCACCTCGGTGTGTGTGTGTGTGTGTGTGTGTGTGTGTGTGTGTGTGATGTGTGTGTGTCTCTGATGTGTGTGTGTGTGTGGTTTTGAAGCAATTATTGCACTCAGACCCAAAATGATGGCTCCAAGCTCAGGGTGGGAAGGACTCCTTCCAGCCACTGAAAGTCCAAATGAACCGTGGCACAAAAACTGTGACATAAAGGACTGAAGGGGCAGGGTCTTGCAAAGCCACGAGATGGGAGACCTGTCTTTTCACTGCCGCCTGACTCATGCCCAGAAAGCACAGGGAGTCCCTAAGGCAGTACCAGCTGAGGAGGACGGTTGGCCCAGGGTCAAGCTCTGCTGGGAGTCTCTGATGCAATCCTGGCAAGTATTCGGTGAATTCCAACTATGTGCAAGGGCAGGAAGCCGGTCGGTTCTAGGGTTCGGCCGGAAGAGAAAGGCCCTGGGCAGGTGGCTTAGACTTGTGGATTGGGGGAACTATGCGGGGGGTATTGTAAAGACCCCTGCAAGAGGGGCGGGTGCTCAGAAAGAACAATGGGAGAGGAACTCAGCCTCGTGTAGTGCTCAGTGTCTGTTGGATGAAAAGAAGGAAGAAAGGAAAGAGAGGAAGAAGGGAAAGAAAAAGGGAGGGAGGGAAAGAGGGAAGAAAAGGAAGGAAGGAGGGAGGAAAAGAGGAAATGAAGGAAGGAAAGGAGGGAAGGAAGGAAAGAGGAAAGGAGGGAGGGAAGAAAAGGAAGGAAGGAGGGAGGGAAAGAGGAAAGGAAGGAAGGAAAGAAGAAGGGAAGGAGGGAGGGAAGGAAGAAAGAGGGAAAGAAGGAGGGAGGGAAAAAAGAAGGAAGGGAGGAAGGAAGGAAAGAAAGAGGAGGAAAGAAAGTTGTAAAGGTAAATAGAATCAAGTTCCAGATGGTCCTGAATGCAAGCTAAGGAGTCTGGACTCTATCCTGTAGGGTGCTGGTAACCATTGAATGTTTCTTAGGGAAAGAATGAAAAACGAAGCATGTACTTTGTGCTGAGAACTTTGCTAAGTGCCGGGGATACAACTGGGGGTTTTGGTCTAATAGGGGAGATTACTGATACCGAAGGCTTCTGCAAAGTCTCAGGGACAAGTCCCATGATCCTTTGCACCACCAAAGCAGGTCGTGACTCTGCTCTGATAGCATTTCCCTTGATAAAACCCTCTGCTCTGATGTTGAGCCGCAGGACACGGCCAAAGCCTGGGTACCAAGGCCCCTCCTTCTGGGTCTCCAGGGGCTGCATCTCCACAGGGGCCACTTCCTGGAGGACGATGGAGGGCAGCCAAGCCCGGCCACTCCCGAGACTCCGGGGCTCCGGGTCGGGGATTTTCTCTGAGGGGAGATGGCTGGGCCTGCCCGGCCCCCCTGCCCCCTGGGGCTCCCTCGGGCAGCCCGCTTTGCCGCCCTATCCATGGTCGCCGGCTGGTACCTGGTGGTGACGGGCGGGCTGAATGCAGGGCAGGTGGTCGGGGGCAGGCTGCTCCCCAGGGCCCGCCCGTCAGGGGCAGGCGATGGTGAGCAAAGGGGACCCTTCCCCCTCGATGAGCCAGGGTGGGGTCCCCCGAGAGGGCTGGAAGGAGGAGATGGCAGTGATGACGGTTAAATCAAGGAGGCCAAAGACTCAAGTCACCCTGACTGGGAAATCGGGGCGAACTTCAGCGGAAACACTGACCCCCGCGAGCAGCAGGTGCGGGGGGGGGGGTTAATGTCTTCGGTGACCCAGCTTTTCCAGCCCCGCCTCCGCCCCGAACCGCCGCTCTCTGGGAGCCCGGCAGCCCCCCGAGCCTGGCCCGCCTCCCCGGGAGTGGGGAGGGGCGAGCAAGGGGGAGGACAGCGAGCTGCGCCCAGCCTGGCGGGCTTCCCGGAGGAGGCGCTGGGGATGGTCACTGAACGGCTAAGGGAGAAGTCCGGGAAGCCAAGGGGCTTCCATTTGTGGGCGATGACTTCCAGGCGTGTTTGCCAGAGCTGTGGGGACGGTCCTGGCGAGAGCAACGAAGAACACCCAGGAACCGCCGCGGCCTCTGTCCCCAGCGCTCCGGCTCGGGCCGCCCCGTCTCCCAGTCCCCATTTCGTTGGCCGGAGCTCCGTCTCCCGCCCTCAGGCCCCGGCTCCGACGCTGGGTGCTGGAGGCCCCCTCCCGGCGGCCCGCGCTCCTGCCGCGCTGGATGCTGGAGGGCCCCGCCTCCCCCCCGCGCTCCTGCCCCGCTGGATGCTGGAGCCCCCCCCCCCCCCCGCGCTGGATGCTGGAGGCCCCCGCCTCCCCCCCGCGCTCCTGCCCCGCTGGATGCTGGAGCCCCCCCCCCCCCGCGCTGGATGCTGGAGGCCCCCGCCCCCTGTCCCCGCGCTGGATGCTGGAGCCCCTCCCCGCGCTGGATGCTGGAGGCCCCGCCCCCTGTCCCGCGCTGGATGCTGGAGCCCTCCCCGCGCTGGATGCTGGAGGCCCTGCCCCCCGTCCCCGCGCTGGATGCTGGAGCCCCCCCCCCCCCCCGCGCTGGATGCTGAGGCCCCGCCCCCTCCCCGGCCCCGCGCTCCTGCCGCTGGATGCTTAGCGATCCCTCCCGCGAGGACATTGTTCGCTTATCTTCCCAGATGCTCCCGAGGAGATAAAGGCCCGGGATAGAGCCACACTGTAAACGAGGGCCGTGATTGAGTTTCAGGAGCTAATTAACTCGGCGCGGGGCGCCCTTTGGCGGCGCGGGGGGGGGGAGGGGGTCCGCGGCTCCAGCCAAGGAGGGGGCGGAAGGGGCCGCCGCGCCCTTGCTGGCCCCCGGGCCAGTCAGCGAGGAGCCGGGCCCGGGGAACTTCCTCCCCCTTGGCCGGCGGGGGGCGCTCTCTGCCCGAGCTGCTCCAGGGTCCCGTCATCCGGCCCCGACGCCTCCCGGTGGCCGCTGGGAAAGCAGCCGGGAACGTTAGCCGCGGCGCCGCGGGGCCCGGACCCTCCATTGCTGCGCCGCGCGCTCCCCCTGCGGGCCAGAGGCCTTTGGGCGCCCCCGGCAGGAGAAGCCGTGCTTGGGGCGGAGCCAGGGCCTCGGCCTCTAGCCCGGATCCTCTCCTCTCCGGCCTCTGAAAACAGACCGAGGGGTCCCGGCCCCGCAGCGCCCCCAGCCGGAGGCCCTGGGTCTGCGGAGCACTGTCTGTCACCTTGGGGACGAGTCGAATTTAGGCCTAGAGTGCCCCCCAGCGGCCACGAGTGACGCGGCAGCGGGACCAGTCCTGCTCTGGGAGGAAAGGGCATGCACGGGGTCCCCTTCAAGGGGCGGGGCGGGGGGCCGGGCTCCGAAGACACGTGCCCCAGACACACTAACCAGGCAGGGAGGGGCGTGGAGGGAGGGGTGACCTCGGACGAGCCCCTCACTCTCTCTGGACCTCAGCCTTCTCGTCTGTGAAATGGGGCTGAGTGTGTGTGGCGGGGACCAGAGGCCGTCCAGGGTTCCCCAGTTTAGGCTAGCCCGGGTTCTGAGGGCCCAAGGCGGAACGGGCCCCGAGGGGGAGAAGCCGAGGGGGGGGGGGGGAGCATTTATTAAGTTCCGAGTGTGTGCCGCGCCCTGAAAGACCCGGGGGAAGCCCCGCGCGTCCAGACCACCCTCCGCGCAGCATGGGGGCCGGGGTGCAGACTTGGGAGCCCCGGCTTTGAGGCTTCTCCCCGCTCCAATCCCGAGGTGTGAGTGTGCTTGTGCGTGTGCTGCCCCTCTAGCCGCAGGCACGGATTAAACGCCGCCTGTCTGCACCGCCGAGAAGCGAGCGGGGGAGGCGAACCCTGGCTCCTCCTCTGACTCCGCCTCTGACTCCGCCTCTGACTCCGCCTCTGGTCCTGCCTCAGAGCCCGCCCCTCTCCAGTGCCCCTGAGCATGCGCCGTGGGCTCCGCCGCCCGAGCCCTCCCGCTCGCCGTAGTTTCTGTCCCGTCAGTCTGTGCGCGGCCGGCCCGGCCTGGGAGGGGAGGCGATCCCGGGCGGGCCGGAGCCGAACCGGGTCATGGACCGACCCCCGGACCTGTTTGACGCCATCGTGATGGCGGAGGAGAGGTGGGTGCGCGCCTGCGCCCTGTCCCGGCCTCCCAGCCCGCGCCCGGCCCTTCTGCCTCAGTTTCCCACCCGCTCCTCAGCTCCGCTCCACGTCTGCCCCTTCCCAGGGGAGGGTGCTCCGGGAGCACCGAGAGGCCCCCGGCCCTGTCTGAGCCCCGGAGGGGGAGCGGCCATTCGGGCCTCTTCAGCTGAGTTTGGGGTCCGGCCCTCCGGAGTCCTCCCAGGAACAGGTGGAGCCTCTCTGACGACGGGCTCTTCTTCTTTATAGGCCGCGCCGGGCCCGCGGGTCCTGGGGGGGGAGGGGGAGAAGCCGGGCGCCTTGGAGGGTCTCTGCCCCCCCCCGAGTGACAGGGACCCTGGTTTTATGGGACCCCTAGTGCTGGGGCCAAGGCCGTGGGCTCGGGCCCCTGCACCCCCGCCCCCCTTAAACCAAGCGCAGTTCAGTCCGCCAGCACCTAGTAAGCGCCTGCTGTGTGCCGAGTCCGCCAGCACCTAGTAAGCGCCTGCTGTGTGCCGAGTCCGCCAGCACCTAGTAAGCGCCTGCTGTGTGCCGAGTACCGGAGACACGGAGGGCGCCCCTCCCCCAGCAGCGGGGAGAGAGGCGGGGGTGGAGACGGGCTCCTGTGGGGGGACTCGGGCCTCGGGAGGCCCCAGAGGGCGCGGCTCCTGCTGTAACGGCTCCCCTCGGCCTCCCCCCCCACTGGGAGGTTCCCGTGTTCGTTCTCCCTCAGGTACCGCGGTGAAGGCTTCCAGGAGGGCTACGCCGAGGGCCGCTGCCTGGGCCTGGCCGAGGGCCGGCGGGCGGGAGTGGTCCGGGGGGCCAGCATCGGGTCAGAGGTCAGCAGGAACCCCCGGAGCCGCCCCAGGGGTCCCTGGGGGGGAGGGGGGCGGGCGGGCGGGGGGGAGGGGGAGGCGCCCAGCATCTTCCGGCCTCCCCTTTGGCCGGGCCGGGGTCCCAGAGCTCGGGCTCTCAGCCTGCTCTGAGGCTTTTCTGGGGGGGGGGGGGGGACTTGGGCCCATTGTATTCTCCCCTTTAACTTAACCCGCAGATCGGGAGCTACCGAGGCTTCGCCCTGACGTGGAAGTGCCTGCTCTCGGGGAGCACCTCGGACAAGGACAGGTGGGCGCTGGGGAAGGCGGGGAGGGCTTGGCTTGGGTTTCCCTCCTTGCCCCGGCTCCGGGCCGGGCCTGACCCCCCCCCCCCGCCCTGCAGTTAGACTTTGGGGCTCCGCCTTGGAGACGGGGTTGCCCGCCTCCCCCGAGGCTCCCTCTGGGCAAGCGCGGGGCAGGGTCACGGTCCCCCGTCGGGGCCCGGGGATGGGGCGAGGCGGGGCGCCCCCGCCTCTTCGGGCTTGGTGGCGGGTGCCCCGGGCCCCGGGTTCCCCTGGCCCGGGCCCGACCAAGGCCTCAGGCCCTGCCTCCTGCTCTCCAGGAAGAAGGCCAAGATGCTCGACTCGCTCCTGGGGATGGTGCAGAGGTTCCCGTACGCCGACCCCACTCACGGCGAGCTCCACGAAGACCTGGACAGGATTCGGGGGAAGTTTAAGCAGGTGGGCTCTGTGAGAGTCTGGGAGGACCGGAGAGCGGGTCGGGAGGCGGGGGAGGGGGAGCAGGCTGGGGGGAGGGCGCTGGCTCCCCCGCCGCGCCCCCGTCTGCAGCCTCTGCCTTCGTCTGTGCCGCAGGTTTGCTCTCTGCTGAGCGTTCAGCCCGACTTCCACGTCAGCCCCGGAGGCTCCGCCCTCTCCTTTTGAGCAGGGCCGGGCACAGAACGGCCGCCTGCGCGTGGTGAGCGGACGTTCCCGAAGGCCGGGCCGGGCCTCGCCAGGAAGGTTTGGCGCCGTGGCCGCCAGGTCCTGGGTGTCACCTCAGGGATGCGTTTGCACTGTGGCCTTCTGGGAAACTGGGCCCGAGCTCCCTCAGAAAGTCCCTTCCTGCTTCCTGTGAGCCTCTGTGGTCCTGCTCGTGGGGGGGCCGGGTCCCTCAGCCTCCAGAGAGCCGGTCGCAGGATCCGAGGGCAGAGAAGGGATAAGCAAGTCAAGAATCCCTCCCGAGGTCCCCGGCACAAGGTTCCGGTGGTCAGCCCCTCCTCCGGCCGAGGTTGAGCGGCCCTGCCCCATTGGGGCTGACCGGGACGGAGCAGGCCTCAGAGTGAAGGGGGACCCGTCAAGTGGCTCTAGCAAGTTCTACCCTGGCCTTGCTTCCCCTTGCCCTGGCCGCTCGTCCCCAAGTGGCTAAAGACGGGAAAACATGCTGTAGCACGATTAAACTTGTGCCATGAGCCGTGTGTGGTTTCTCCTGGTGGGGCAGGGTGGGCGCGGCCTGGGGAAGAGCTGGTGACCTTGGACAGCCCCTCTGCGCCCTAGGTTCCTCATCCGTTAGATTCTGCTCCTGCTGCCTTTGTCACGACTCCTGACCCATTCCCAACCCCCCTCTGTGCTTTCCCCCATCTTGCTTCCCAGGGACCATAGTAGCCAGTCAGCATCACCTCAGCCCCATGGGGAACAGCTTCCTCTAGTGCCCACGGTCAAGACCTTCCACAGTCTGGTGCCCGCCTCCCCATTCACACTGGCCCCTTCAGCCAGACGGACCCAGCCCCTGCTCCCTCCCGACCGGCCCCCCATTTTTCCTGAGCCAGAGGCTCCCTCTTCTGGTCCTGCTCCATTCAGCATTGCCTGGAACCCTCCTGGGGGGACAGTGCTGGAGATATTTGGGCGCTTTTCTCCCCTCCCCCTTAGATTGCAGGCCCCTTGAAGTGTCCGCTGCCTGGGGCCCGGGGCCCCTCTCGGCTGCAGCCAGAGGCTGGCGTTCCCGCAGGTGAGGGTCCCAAGTGTGTGGCTACCACCCATTGGGCGCAGCGGTGGGCACCTGAAATGTCCTCCCTGACCAGTGATACTGCTAGCTTTAAATTCTTTTTCCAACTAAAAGTTAAACTGAATTTTTATTGTTTCATAAAGAAGATGGACCTTTCTGACCAAGCAAACCCAATAGGACCCACATCTGAGCAGTCTGCTGAGCTCTCAGCGGCAGAAAACCCTCGCATGGGGAGGGCCGGCCTGGGAGCAGGGAGGCAGGGAGCAACTTCAAGACCGGCTCCTGGCTCCAAGGCTGGCACAGCAGAGCTGCCTTAGCCAGGCGGCACCAGGAGCAGAGAACTCTCGGGGCCCAGGCCTGGTAAATTCTCGGGCCCCTAAATATGAAAACCTGGTTCTTAGGGGATGAGCTCCCGGGGGTGGGGGCTCCAGGAACATTTCCTCTTCTACATTCTGTTTAGAGCAGACCCATGGTGCCGTCTGAAAGTAGGACGGGGCTCCTGGAGGTCCCAGGGAGTGCCGTGTTTCTCAGTGTGTAAAGCGCACAAAATTTCAAAAGCAACTGATGTGATTTCAGATGGGCACAACTCGCCCCACAAAAAAGCTGGTCCACAGTGACCTGGGCGCAAAACCCGCGCTTGCAATCTCATGCGCTTCCCCCAAGGGGACTCGAACCAGACGGAGTCTCGGGCTTTGCGGGTTCTGAAGAAGGCCCAGGTCCGAGGGATGAGCTCAGAGGCAGGGCTGCCCCGGGGGCCCAAAAAACTGTGTTCATTAAAATTCTGCCAGGAAGGAGCGTTTGTGAGTGGGAAGAAAGGAGAGTAATAGTGAGATGTATTGTTTTACAACTTGTGCCATCTGATTTTTTTTTTTTTTTAACAATTATAACTTTTTATTGACAGAGCCCATGCCTGGGTAATTTTTTTTACAACATTATCCCTTGCACTCACTTCTGTTGCGATTTTCCCCCTCCCCCAGATGGCAAGCAGTCCTATACATGTTAAATATTTCACGGTATATCCTAGATACAATCTATGTGTGCAGAACCGAACAGTTTTCTTGTTGCTCAGGGAGAATTGGATTCAGAAGGTAAAAATAACCTGGGAAGAAAAACCAAAATGCAAACAGTTTGCATTCATTTCCTAGTGTTCTTTCTTTGGGTGTAGCTGCTTCTGTCCATCATTGATCAATTGAAATTGAGTTAGATCTTCTCTTTGTTGGAGAAATCCACTTCCATCAGAATCCATCCTCATACAGTATCGTTGTTGAGGTATATAACGATCTCCTGGTTCTGCTCATTTCACTTAACATCAGCTTCTGTCAGTCTCTCCGGGTCTTTCTGAAATCATCCTGCTGGTCATTTCTTACAGAACAATAATATTCCATAACATTCATATAACATAATATACCCAGCCATTCTCCAATTGAGGGGCATCCACTCAGTTTCCAGTTTCTGGCCACTACAAACAGGGCTGCCACAAACATTTTCATGCCATCTGTTCTTTATGAGAACCCTAGGAAGGGGGGCCTCCTGTAATCCCCATTATAGAGCTAGGATGCTAGAGGCTCTGAGCAGGTCTTCCAGACTCCAGTGCTTTCCCCGCTGCACCACTGAGCTGTTCTCCGTGCCCTTGGGGAGCACGCTGCTTGGGAGGCAGGGGCTCAGCATCCAGAGACGGAATGTCCCAGGCCCCGGCCTTGTAGGCAAGAAAAGCACTAGTCTGAAGGAACAGAATGGAAAGCAAAGGGTGAAGTATTGGGGAGATTGGGAGGGGGGTTGGGGGTGCAGGGAGAGAAGCAGCAGAAAGGAAGCCCAGGCTCTGCAGAGTTAATGAATGCATTGATAAGAACTGGCTGTGAACCCCTTTCACAACTGATGGCTAATCACCTTGTAGAAAAGGGGCTCTGGGCCTCGTGCATGTGGTCTGACCTCATAGACTGATGTAGATGGAGAATGAGACTCAGCCCTCAGAGAGAGGGGAGCCCCCTCCCACAGGCGCATCCTCATCACACCTGTGTACACGTGTGCACCAAGAGACACGCAGTGCTCACTAACTGATTGGGCCTGTTTGGGGCAAGTGGCCGGAGTGTGGGGGATCCCAGTGCCGGACGGGGTGCTTGGGCGAGGCTCTGGATCCAAAAGGGAGGATCAGAGAACCGGAGAAATGAATCTAGCTGGCAGCCTGGACTCAGAGGCTCGGGAGGGAGCAATGGCGTCTGAGACCAGGTTGGCGACCTACAAGATCTGCCCCCCCCCTCCCCCCCCATGTCTTCACGTGCTGCTTTCCCAGGAGGGCGTCTTGGGCCTACAAGATCAATTCTTCTCCGACCAGAGACGTTGTTTCTCTTGGGGAGGCCCGTTAATGTGGGCCAAATTACCAGAGAGGCATGTTGGCAATAAATATATCTGTACCATAATCTTCCAAAGCACCGGAGAGGGGAGAAATACTCTTTTAATGGGACACGGACTAAGCCCCCCAAAGAGATTATGTTGACTTAACCCATCGGGGTTTTGAAACCTTAGCTCCATACAGTCTGGCGTGTCGACGCCTTTTGTTCTGTGCCCTCCAGAACTCAATCCGGGCCTCACAAATGCGGAATGCCATTTCCCCAGCAGCAGTTGTCGAGAAATTTGGAAATAATATCAACTTTCCCCGTTTCATCCACACTATCACATGTCAGTGTAAGTGTGTGAAAAGCGAAGCTGTTTTTGGTGGGTTTGCAGTGGGAGAATTCCCTTGGGACTTACTGGCTCGAGAACGCTGAAGGAACCCTTTGAGGCCTGCTGGGTCCTGCACGCCTCATTTTCTTTGCCTTCTTGTGAGTTTTTTCCTATTGTTTTTCAAGTTGGTGAGGGAGCAGGATGATGCATTTGTCAAGGTAGATGTGATTAACAGGCAGGAGGGAATGGTCCCATTTGGGGCAGTTCGGTGCTCATTTCTCTCCCCTGGCAGCAAATTTCTTCCTAAAATGCCCCTTTATTAGCTGTGTGGGATGGGAAGCTGGGGCTTCCTGTCAGACTGGGAGCTCCACGAGCCTAAACCGGCTTTCTCCCTTCCTGATGTTCCTGGCACTTAGCTGAATTCTTAGGATAGAGCTCGGAAAATGCTCAGTGTCCTGAAGGCCAAAGCAGCCAACCCTTTTGGGGGTTTGAGATCCAGCTCCTTATCCTAAAATCCCCACCCGGCTCTGTAGAAAAAGGTCCCAGCCCGTGGCGAGACGTCCGTGGACTTGGATGCCAGCAACCAGCAGCTTGACTCGTTTTGTCCATTTTGCCTTCCGTGGTCAGCCTCAGACTGAGAGCGGGAGCTGCCCTCTCCCCTTGTCTGGGCTACGTACCCATTTACCAGGTGGCTTATCTCACAGAAGCCTCCCAGTGCCCCTGTGAGCCTGGGCCCAAATCCAGCCTCGGATATTCACTACCTGCTTGTGATTCTGGACAAGTGTGGTAAACCGAGGAAAATGGGCACCTTGCTCCCAGGGTGGCTGTGAGATCACATGAAATATCCGGAGCAGTCAGCCAAGCTTCAAGAGCTCTAGCCATGTGGTTGTCACTGGGACCATCACGCGCCTGCTTGCGGTGCTCCCCATCACCGGGATGGTCATGCACCTGCTTGTGCTTTCCGTCACTAGGACACCATGCGCCTGCTCGCAATGCTTCCTTACCACAACCACTGTGACGCTAGAGCGTGTCAGTCTTGCCGAGTTTTCTGTGGCAGTTTATGGTACCGGCGGTGATCGTTCTGGTCGCGATCTCGCCCAAGAAGCATAGTCTGCCTTAGTGGCCACCAGCCTTCGGCCTCGGCCTCGGGCAGATCTGTGCTTCGGGAAGATGGTCCCAAATACAAGATGGAAACGGAGGGAAATCTCTCTTCCTTTCTAAAACTGGCCTTCCTCCAGCCCGCCTGTAGCCTCGATTGCCCACCTAAGAGGAACACTTCTCGTTATTCTTGCTCTCCCTCTGAACAACCTCAGAGCCGGCGGGGGATGCCCTCGAGACCAGCCCTCTGACCACTGACTCCAGCTGATGCCTCGGCAAAGCAGTCCGACTGTGGAACTCCGGGCAGTCTGGGTAGTTTCAGAACTTCCAACCCCCCCAAATGAATTCACAATTATGAAGATATTCAAAGCTCAGAATTAAAGTGATATCTTACTTACAGAACAATAACAATAATAAAAAAGCTACTAGGGAGTGCTTACTTTCGCCAGCTTTGTGCTAAGCATTTTACAATTATTGTCTGTTTGATCCCCATTTTACATATGGGGAGATTAAGTGACTTGCCCGGCATCACAACCAGGAAGCGTCTCAGACTGGATTTGAATTCGGGCCTTCCTGACTCCAGGCCCGGGGCTCTACCCACTGCACCTCCTCACTGTATTACAGAGAAGTCCAGGAAAAACCTCCTCACTTGTTTCCAAGAAAGGACAAAATGTTCAGAACCAGAACTCCGATTTTTGACAGATGTTCCTGATTAAGATTTTTACTGATGAAGAAATGCCTGAATCTCAACCCAGGACCCAGGACCGTAACAGTGGAAGAGAAAGGACTTTCTGCTGACTTGTGACTTCTCCGCCTGTTGGATGGGGGCGACCATGAGGGGCGGCTGGGGGACCGTTGAGTGTTGGAACAGTCACATAGTGGATCTTTGGAGCGTGGAGCCCTGGAGTTGGGAGGCCTGTCAGGGGAGGTCGAGGCTGTCCCCCCCCTTCTACAAACACCCCCCCTCTGGGATCCTTCTTAGGAGACTCCCCAGAGCAGCCTTCTGGGGAGGAGGGGGGGTGCACTGGCAGTTGGGCGGCTGAATGGGTAATATCTCTTAATGGCAGGGCCGGTCTTTGATCAAAGACTGGCAACCACTGGCCGTGGAGGGATCCTCGTGTGGACAAAACTTAGCCTGGACGGCCCCCGGGTCCCTTCCAGCGCGGAGCCACCCATAACCTCATAATGGGGACGTTCGCTCTGCTGAAAACAGCCATTGACTGAAAACACGGAATGCCTCCCACGACCGAAGACAACGTTTACCTCCATCTGGAGGCCCGGAGTATCAATGGACAGAAGGCAGCTTATGTTGGTCTCGGCCAGAATTTACTGAAGTGAAACCTCTGGCCGGCCCGGGGCAGCCAGCACAAGGAGTCTTGTGTGAGGCGGAGGGCCGGGGAAACTTGGCCGGCGTCTGACCCGTCAGTGTGTCCCTCAGTCCTGGGAAGGAAGGCCCCTGGGACGGCTGGGGACAGAGCGTGGCTGTGCCGGCGGCTGCGGGTGCGCTTTTGTGTGGCTTCTGTTGGGGGGCTCTCGCCATCTCTGAAGGCTGAGGAGAATGGGGCGCCCCAAAGGGCAGGGGCTGGGCCCTGGCTGGCGCTGCATGTGGGCTTCCGCCTTCCATCTGCTCCCAGCGGTGGGGCTCGGGGGGCAGTGCTGGCCCAAGAGGCCAGGGTGACAGCCCCTTGTGGCCTCAGTCTCCTTCCCAGTAAAATGTTGATTCCCAAACATCGCACCAAACTCTCCAGTGATCAGGCTGGCCGACAGCCAAGAGGAGCTCTTACTTTGGGAGCGCATGAGTCCCAGGGCCAGGATCATTGAGGGACGGGTCATTGGGCACTTCTGAGAAGAGCTGGAGCCTCTTGGGCCCCTTGGCAGGCTGGGAAGGTTGTGTCCACCCTGGGGTGGGGCTGTCCACCAGAAACCTTGAGCCTTGGCTGTCCCTGTGACCCTACTGGTCAGCCCGGGGGCCCCACTGGTCAGTCTCGGAGCCCCACCAGTCACTTCCGGGGCCCTGCAGGTCAGTGCCTGAGACCCTGCGGTCCGTCCCAGGGCCCTGCTGGTCAGTCCCAGGGCCCTGCCGGTCAGTCCCTAGATCCCACCAGTCGGCCCCGGGGCCCTGCTGGTCAGTCCCGGGGCCCTGAACGCCAGCACTTCTGAGTTGAGGAGTTCCTAAAAGCCCACTTGGGCAGGTGCTCTCCTTCAGCCTCCCCCTGCCCTCCCTCAGGCCGCTGCCCACTGCTCTGTGCCTTAAGTGAGCCCAGGCCATCATGGCAGGATGACGCCGAGGGTCCGGGCCAGGTTGGGCCACTTGTGGCGCTCCGTGGGCTCCATCCCGGCAGCTCTGGGTTCTCCCTGGACTCCTGAAGACGGCTGGGGAGCAGATTCAGGCCAGGAGAGCTACGTGCCCCCAGAGATGGGGCTTCCCAAGCTCAGGGAGGAGGTGGGGAACCCATCTTGGGCCCCTTCAGTTGAGCCCCTCGGTGCCTTGTTTTAGGGTTCGGGTCAGGAGTGGGGAGGGTTAGGGATGGAGGGGCTGAGCCTGCAGCCTTGGTCCTGGGCCCCATCGGCCATTTCTCTTCCAAGGCTTCTTTTGTGCTTTTCACTTAAAAACCCCGTGACTCACTGTTACTGTGTTTTAAAAATGATCGCTTTTGGCCCCTGGAGACCGCTGCCTTTAGAAGGGGATGGGAGGCCGAGGGAGATCTGGGGCTCAGGGTTGCTCCCGATGCCGTCAGAGCGGCTCCCCTTTTGATAATGACATTGGCAAAGCGCGTGCCTCCCAGCAGCCCCTGAGGTGGGCTCCGTTTTCCACGAGGGGGCTCGGGGCAAACATTTATGTGGCTCTTTAAGGTTAATAAGCCACTTTGTGGGGGAGTCCCAAGGTGGCATGGATTTGGTCCCTCCGCAGCAACCAGGGGAGAGAATTAGGGGTGACAGAAACCATGTGGACGGAGGGAGATGGGCCCACCAGTGTTGCCTGGCGAGCGCCCCCCGGCTGGCTGCTCCCCTGCCCGGGATGTACCAGGTTTCCCTTCTGGAGTGGGGCCCGGCCTCCTCTCTCCGAGTCTCCCAAAGGCAGCCGCCCTGGCGAGCCTCGGTGGGCCCTCCTGGCTCCCTTCAGGCCCTGAGCTGCGCTGGCCCAGCTCATGGTGAGTGGACTGTGGGAACGGATTAGAGCGTCCGGCTTTGTTCTCCTCCTGGGTGAACCCGGGATCAAAGGCATTCCTGGGATGGGAAAATGCGGCCTTCTGGGAGACCGGCCCTGACCAGCCCGTGGGGGCAGGGAGGGGCTTAAAGCCCCCCACCGGAGGGGCACGTCCCCACACCCAGGCAGCGCGCAGGCCTGGGCTCCAGAGGCAGCCAGTGGGTCCGAGGCACCCGACTCCACGCAGGGCACACGCCGGACCCGGCGCAAACTGGACATGGCGCACACTGGCCACTCTGGTCCATGCGCACGGCGGCACGTGCTTGAAGAGTGCACATACACAGCACAGTGTCCACACGCACATGGGGCAGTGCACACTCACATATACACACACAGTCACATACACACACTCACAATCTCACACACACTCACATACACAGTCTCACACACACACTCATACACTCACACACACACATACTCACACACTCACACTCCTCCCCAGACTTTGGGATCCAAGGCCTGTGGACGAGCAGGCTGAGGGCAGGAGGGGCTGATCGGACCCAGGGCTCACCTGGGCTCCCCCTTCCTCCCAGAGGCTGCAGCTCGGGGTCTGCTCCCTGGGGCCCAGCTCCTCCGGGATGGTGGGGTCCCGTCTCCGAGCCCAGGGTGGCAGGTGTGGGCTGGGGAGCAATGTGGGTTGTGGGGTCCCGTCCCACTTCTGCCGCCTCCCCCGGGGAACCCTCCCAGGTATGGGACGTTCTCCAAAGGGTGGAAGGAAAACATTGCCCAAACAAACATGGCGACCAGTGAGTGAGATGAGGAAACGAAGGGGGGGGCTGTGGGGGGGAGAAGGGGGCTCTGAGCTGGGATTTATACTTCTGTTCATCCGCTGCATGGATAGTTTTGTATTCCCAAGGGCTTTGAGCTCACTTCCTCTGACCCCCCCCCAAATTTGCCAGGCCTGGAATTGATTTGTGTCCCCCTGAAATTAACTTGTGTCCTCCAGAAAAGGACCCTACATTTCTGGGGAGACTGGGGAAGCCTCATCTCTCCGCCCCCTATGTCCGGAGCCCCAGGGGAGCCCCTCCTGGCCAACCTTCTTCCTCAGGGTCATCGTCTTCACCCTCAGACTCTGGAGGGTCGCTCATCACCCCTTCTCTCTCTGGGGGAGGGACCCACTCGTTAGCCGGCTGGGGCTTCCTGCCCCATCAGTAAAAATGACGACACGGTCACTGGGTTTTACAAAGTTTATTTCTAGAATTTAACTTTTTTTTTTAACTTTTTTTTCCTTTTTTTTCCTTTTTTGCTGGAAACTTGTCTGTTACAGGTCTGTTGGTGAAAATGTGCATTTCAGACCAGGGATGCCAATAAGTACAATATAACAACGTACATGTCTGACTTGCCTGCTTCCTATTAGATTGTTCTAACTCTGTAAATAACGGGCCATTCGAGCGCCTCGGTGGACACATGAACCCGCCATCAGCCTTTGGCCTCTTAGTACGTACAATATTGAAAGAAACTTACCGGATGCACCACCACTGAGCTTAGCACCGAGCCCCCAGACCCCGCGTCCCTCCCTCCCTCCCCACCCGCGACACAGAGCGTGAGCGTTCCCCAAACGTGGCCAGGACGGATGGATGCGGCCCCAGCCCTCCAGGCGCCACGGGGGAGCTTCACTGCGTTTCTCCTCAAAATAAAAAATAAATGAATTCTAATTCCATTTTGGTTTTAGCAGCATACAGACAAACAGCTAGATTATTCTTCAGCATACAACTCTGTTAGCTGGCTTAATGGTAAAACCTACAGGCTTCTCTTAAATTAGCATTATGCTATAATTAACAACAACAAAAACCTAGTATATAATAAACAGATTAAACACACCAAATACGTAGCGTTTCAGAAGACATCCTATGTCAAGGGCGCGCCCCCCGACAGACAGTCCTAAGAATTAATGCACCTTCCATAGAACGATGTGGCTAATAACAGAGCTTACGACTACTATGATAATGAACCCCAGGTCAGACGAAGAATCCAGCATTCTCCACGCACCAGAGAAGGACTCGCTCTCCGGGGCTGTTTCTCAACTCAATTCTCACAACCCTGCTTGCCCCAGCCCCCGTTCAGGAGAGAGTGCACGCCATGATAGGTTGGCCGATTGGTTGGTTGGTCGGCTGGTTAGTTGGGTGGTTGGCCGATTGGTTGGTTGGTTGGTTGGCCGGTTAGTTGGGTGGTTGGCCGATTGGTTGGTTGTGATTGGTTGGTTGGTTGGTTGGTTAGTTGGGTGGTTGGCCGATTGGTTGGTTGGCCGGTTAGTTGGGTGGTTGGCTGATTGATTGGCTTGTTGACCGATTGGTTGGCTGAGTGGGTTTGCAGGCCTTTCTGTTTGTAGAAGGAAGGGAGGCTAGGAGTCCAGGACCTGAAAACCCCTGGTTCTAACACGGTTAACTGAAAGCATGAGGTATTGTGAAAGAGGAACCTTTTTTGGGATAGAGCAGTAATCACATTAAGTAAAAAAAAAAAAAAAAAAAAAAAAAAAAAAAATCGATCACATAAAAAAAAATCTACAAAAAAAATTGTCAATAATATAATTTTCTATGAGAAAATTAAAAACTTATGACATGGCAGTTAATGACATTGTGTAAAAAAAAATGATCCACAATATATAGCAGCAAAACAACATGACAAAGATACAGAGAGGCAATGCTGGCTGTCTTTTTTTTTCCTTTTCCAAACCATGCTGGGAATTCATCCATAGCAGCTCAATAAAAACGGAGTATCCCCCACTCCTACCATTACTTTTACAATCACCCCCTTTAGCGCATGGCAGCTCCCCCCATGCATCTATCCATCCTTCCGTCCATCTCTCCGCTTCCCCACCACGTCCTCGTCCTTCTCCAAGGTCAGCTTCGTCTCCTTCTGCCCCTCCCTCTGTCCACCCCATCCCTTCACCTACTTACTCCCTAAATATAACAACATGCGTCGCCCAGATGTGCAAATTTTCGGTCACTACACAAGGGAAGAAAGACGCGGACGCCGGACCCCCCCAGACTCCCGGGTGAGCTCCCCAGCTCCTGCGTGTCTTTCTCCACGGCCAGACAGAGCGCTTGGGGAAAGGAGAAGACCCTCTCCCCTTCCAATTGCTGCGTCTCCCTGATCACTTGATTCTTGAAAGGACCGGTCTTTGACAAGCTGCGTTAAAACTGCTACGTCACGGGTAAGCACAAGGTATTGTGGGGATGTGTGTGTGTGTGAGTGTGTGTGTGTGTGTTTTAAAACCAAGGGGGAGATTGCATTATTTTACAAATTATACTGGCCTTCTGAATTTTCTCTGCAATAAATATGCTTGATAGCCTTAACTATAAATTATATACTTTAGCCTTTAAGAACCTTCTGTTGTAAAACAGGTAGAGATTATCCTTAAAACTATGCGGTCTAAAGCGAACCTTTAAGGCTCCTAATTTACAAACATCAGTTGGCGTTAAAGATGGGAAGGGCAGGAGTCCATCCTGACACTTTACAAACCTATTTTCTCTCTTTCTCTCTTCTTCCCTCTCTCTTTCTCTCTCCTTCTTTCTCCTTCTTTCTTTCTTTCTCTCTCTCTCTCACCTGACACTCGACCTTCTCAAACCATCCCAGTCTAGCCAGTGCGCTCACTTGGCAGTCCACCTTTGAGCATTCGCCCACTTCCAAACCATTCCATTTAGAAAGTCCCCCGCCCCGCCCCCCCCCAAACCCGGCCACGTGGCTTCCTCTCTCCGGACTGAAAGTGCTTTGGAATGGAATGGTTTCGGAGCACGCCACAGATTCCGCCGGACGCAAGGAGGAGGCGCCGGGGGAGAAAGGGTGGGTGACAGAGGGACCCGCGGAGTCCCCGGCCTTCCACATACCCTCAGCGTGCGCTAAAAAAATAGGAAGATTACAAAAATAGAATATATTATGTCACTACTTTGTCTTTTCTAAAATACAAGTCCTGGATGAGGGTGTGTGTGTGTGTATGTGTGTGTGTGTGTGTGTGTGTGTGTGTGTGTGTGAGACAACTCGGGAATAAAGCCTTCCTCCGCCCAGGAGAGCCTGAGACACAAACAAGATGAGCCTGAAATGAAGCGCTGCCGCTGACCCGCTCGCGAGCCGACGAGGAGAACAGAGGGGCTCTGACCGTAAAGTGACTACATGCGTTAGCTGGCGGGGCCAGGGATGCCGCGCCCCGAGCTCTACAGCTACCAGAAGAAAAGCACTAACCCTCTGCTACCTCCCAAGAGCCGGTTTCACTTGTTCTGCTCCATTTTGTGGTTTCTGCATTTGGGGGCTTCTTTTGGGGGGTTCACCGTGTAAGGAATCAGATCTGGGACCTCCCCTGGAGACCTTCCTCTCAGGTTAACGCCTAGCTTTACAACATAGTCATAAACACGTTAATATAAAAACTAGTTGATTATTAGAGTATAAAAGCATCTATTTGTGGCGCAAAGCCCCTTCCCCCGGGGCCAGGCGACTCCTTTGCTTCCAAGACAGTTTTTGGGCTGGTTCCTGTAAGTCATGGATGGAAGGGGAGAGAGCGCGACAGAAAGCAGAGGAACAGAGAGAACGGAGGGGCCGTTTCTGTCTACAAGTGTCCCGGAGAAGGGTGTTAATGGTGGGGACCGGGGCGGGGGCTCCTGACACGGCGGCCGCGGCCTCCTTCCCCGGATGCCTCCGGACTCGGCGGACCCCCCAGCAGGCGGCGGCCCCTCAAATGTTCACGTCCCGGACGTCGGTGGGCGTGTAAGACAGGTCCCCCTCTTCCTCCATGTTCTTGGGTACCGAGGATGAGCTGTGCTGCTGGGCCTGGCGCAGGCTGGACTCCAGGAGGGCTTCGATCTGCTCCTGGCAGGCTCGTAAGCAATCCTGTGGGGGGTGGGGGGGAGAAAAGGCGGCCTTGAGGACCTCGGCCGGCCGCCCGTCCTGCCAGGGCACAGAGGTCCGGCTCCCGTCCTGCTCCCCCACGGCCGTGAGCCACGGCCCCTCTAAATGGCACCCACTGCCCCATGACGGGCAAGCAGGAGCGAGGGTGGCCTCCATTGCTTAAGTGCTCACTGTATGCTGGGAGGAGGCTCACTCCGATCCCGCCAGGGCAGGGGCTGTCCCCAGTCGGTGTTAGACCCTTGCCTCCTGGGGGGTGAATCGAGCCATCCCCCAGGGAGGGGCTGCAGGCGTCAGCGTCATCCCCACCTCCCAACAGAAGCTCAGGAGCCCGGCCCAGGCTTGGGGAGCGTCTGCCTGACTCCAGTTCTCCCTGTGGCACTCACGGGCCTCTAGCAGTTCCCAGCAAGAGCCGAGAGCCGGCACACAGTAGGGGCTTAATAGAGAATTGGCTGATTACCGGAGGCAGACACAGGAGTTGCTGTTTTGACAGATAAGGAAACTGAGGCTCACTTGCCTTTGGTAGCCACCCCGCTAGTGGGCCCCACCGTGTGCCCAAGTCCAGGAGCCACCCCTGGCTTGGAGCCCCCCACCCTCAGCACGACCCCCCTGCTGTGACGGGGCTCCTGAGGTAGCTCCTACTTTAACATTTAGCCCCAAGCTGCCCCAAGGCCAGCGCAGCCTCCTGGGAGAGAGACGTGGCTGAGGCTGAAGGCCCATGAGCCCTTCTGGTGCAGGGGAGAGGGGTCAATCCCCCCCGGCCAATACTCAGCGCCCAGTGCTCCACCTCTGACCTCTCCTAGCCCCGGGACATGTTAGCGAGCAGGGTCCACCGAGCCTGGCCCAGCCCAGACTGGCTCCAGACCACCCTGGTCTGCCTGTCCACCTGCCAGCCTGTATATCTGCCTGCCCCCCCACGTGCCAGCCTGTCTGTCTGCCCACCAGCCAGTCTGTATCTCTGCCTGCCCCCCAGCTAAATTCGCGGCCGGATGCCCCCCCCCCGCCCACGGTGACTCCCAAACCCACGGCCCTGTGGGTTTCCTCTGGGCACAACCTCGGACCCCAGGGAGTTCAGACCACTTGCATCTGGGAAGCAGATTCCTATGGGGAAACTGAGGGCCAGACCTGGGGAAGCAGGGGTGGGGCTGGCGTCCTATAGAATCCGGACTCTCTGAAAATCATCACCTGACACAGTGGGCGGCCCTGGGGGTCTCTCAGCACTGAGTCCCCCCAGCCCCACTTCTGAGTGTGGGCGATCGTGGCCCTGCAGCCGTGCCCTGCCCCTGCCAGGCGGTGCCGGGTGCGAGTCGCAAGGACCGCTGGCCCTGCTGAGCCCCCTACGAGTCACCACGGCTGGGGGCACTGAGCCTTCTAGGGACCGTTCTCTCTTGGTATTCCCTGTCCACGGGCTGAAATCTGGACAAGCTGAGATGAGGAGGGTCCCACAAGGGGGGGAGGGGGAGGAGCGGGGGACACATGACTCTGCCTGGGGCCTGAGTCCTGGCCCTGCCCCCCGCCTGCCTCGGGGCTCCCCCCGTGCCTCCAGGGCCTGGGTCTCCGACTCCCCGCCTGGCTCCTCTGTAGAAGGGGGTGAGCGGAGCCCAGGCATCCTCCTTGGATCGCGGCTCAGACCATAAAACTCAGCCCAGCGTTCTCGCCCCAGTGACATCTGAGCATCCCCGGCCTGTGGCCTCGGTCCAGAGCAGAGTGCCCGGCACACAGTCGGCACTTAATAAACGCTCCCCTCCTTTCCTGGCTTGGGTTTCTCTGTGTTGGGACGGCCCTTCCAGCTGTAGCCCCGGCCTGCGTCTGTGACGGTGGCCAAATCCCTTTGCCGCTCCCGGGCCTCGGTTTCCCCCTTTTGACAATCTGGCGCGTGGCAGGCGACTTACCGGGTCGCACTTAATGACTTGAGACAGGAATCTGGTGAGACGCTGATAGGTGAGGAAGGAGTTGGTGCTTCCCAGGTGCAGGCCCTGGACGGCGGCCACCACGCTCCCCGCCGCGATCATGGAGGGAGGGTTGGAAATGAATTTCACGTCTGGAAGGAAATGGGACGGATTTTCAGGGGGCGCTGGCTGAGCTCCAGAAACCCGCGGTCTCAGCGGTCACCCCCCCATCTGATCCCCGCCCCGGGGCCCTCCTGCCCTCATGGCAACGGCTCGTGGTCGCAGGCCCGGAGCTGTGGGGGCCGGGATCCCTGGCTCCTAGTGGGCCAGGAGAGCTGGCCCTGACCTGGAAACACAGGTCAGTCAAGGCAACAAGAGCCCAGGGCAGTATTTGGAAATACAGAAATGCCCCCCCCCCCCAAATAAACCAAACCAAACCAAACCAAAACAACCTCTCTAGGAGGAGGGGGTGGAAAACCCACTAAGCAAACTCCTCCTGGCTTGTCGGGAACTAAATAATGCGCATTCAAATGAAGGCTTCGTCTTCACATTCACTGCGCCATCGGCCCTGGCAACAGAGCCCAGGGATGTGGCAAAGCCTAAGGGCCGGGGTCCCGGAGAGGGCAGATGGACCCCATGCTGACGGGAGCGGCCCGAGGCCCAGCACAGCTGTCTGCCGGGCTCTCTCTCTGCTTGGGCCCATCCCTGTGCAAGGGGCCGCATCCCTTCCCCCCAGGAGCGGCTTTGGGGAACCCCCATTCCCCGGAGGGAGCCCCCAAGCCAGCGGCAAAGATCCAGAGAGAACTCAGGTTTAGAGCTCGCGCCCCAACCATCAGGAAATGGAATCAATAATATCTGGGGCTCAGAGAATAAGGGGGGGAAAGGGCCCGGATCCCGACGGCGGCCCTGAGGACCCGGATCTGGACAGTGGCCCCAAAGACCCGGGTCCGGATGGCGGCCCCAAGGACCCAGGTCTGGATGGTGGCCCTGAGGATCCGGATCTGGACGGCAGCCCCAAGGACCCGGACTGTTTTCAAAATCAAATGTTAAGGCGGGCTCGAGTAATTTTCCTTATTTCAGGTTTGCCAGAAACTGGGAAGGAAGAGCACTCCCCCAGGCTGGGGAGTGGGGCCCATGGGAGGGGCGGGTTCCCGGGCTGAGTGAGGGAGCATTCCCAAGATCCCCTAAGGCAGAGCCCTTGGAGGCCCTCAACCCTGCCCCCTGCTTTGTCCAGAGGAGAAACCCGAGGCCCACCGAGCTAGGGAGGAAGAGGAAGGGATGGTCCCCCCTCCATCCTGCCCTGGTTCGCTCCTGCAAGGAAGGGGGATGCTCACTGCCCACCCCGCGGGGGCAGGTGAGAGCCTCCAGAAGGATGGCTGTCATTCAGCTTCGGGGGGGGTCGCCCCCGTTCCCAGCCCCCTCCCCCCCTCAGGACCCGGGGCCGTCCGAACCTCCATCCGTGGGGATCGGGTGGCAGGAGGAGCCCCCTCCCAGCTCTTTCTGAGACTCGGTTTCCCCCTCCCCGGGCCGGGAGTCCGGCGGCTCAGAGCGGCGTCTCCCGCCTGGCCCCGCTCTCCCTTGTCCTCCACCGGGAGGCCCCGAATTTCCGCATATTAATCAGGGGGCCCCTCGGGTCTGTAATTGGATGCCCCCGAGAGCAGAGTGTGGCATCATTGTCAGCCCCCATCGCCTCATCTCGCGCCGCTCAGCGCCCACAAACAAGGGGAACTCGGCGAGATGAATGAGACCTGACAGTGGCACAAAGGCCCGGGGGCCCCCGGCAATTGAAGCCCACGGCCCCGGTAGCCTCTCGGAGACTTCATCCAAAAAGAATAAACAACTTCAGCGTTGTTAAAGAGGGAGAGGGGGGCACGGCGAGGGGGCCCAGAAGAATGCCAGCCACCCTGAAGGGAGGACAAAGCGCCGGCGGGAGGACGAAAAAACTTCCACGGGGCCATCCTCTCCCTTGGGGGGATACATTTGGTGAGGCCGAATGAAAATTTTTTTGGGGGGAATTGATTTTATAAACCGGGACCGGGCGGTGGGGCCGCGGTCCCGGACCGGGCCTGGGGTGAGTGCCCGTGGCGGTAGGCGTTTTGCCCGGGGGCGGGTTACAGAGAAGGAGGGTCAAGGGCCGGCCGGTTAGGGGGGGGCCCGGGCCGGGAGGTGGTTTCTTTTTCCCCGGGAGAGGTTTTGGGGGGGCCCTTTTTTTTTGTCGTTTCCCGTGTGCCAAGGTCATTATTAAATTTTGGATAATTAAAAGCCCCAATTTCCCCCTGCCAAAGAAAATTGGGTGTTTTAGTGAGGCAGGGTGCCCCGGGGTGGAGGGGGGAGAACCCGGACCGCCCCTAAAGGGTTTCCCCGCCTGGGGATGGGGGCCCCTCCCTCAGGGAAGAAGAAGCCTATTCATTCCCTTCCTAAACCCAAGGGAGCCGCCCCCGGCCCACCAGGCCCTGGGGCCACGGCGGAAGGAAGCAGGGCCCTTCCCCGGGGAGGGAGGGGAGGAGGAGGAGGGAGGAGGAGGAGGGAGGGGAGGGGAGGAGGAGGAGGAGGGAGGGAAGGGAGGGCCAAAGTATGGGTTTTAGCGTCCACTTGAATCTGCCTCTCCCCTTTTCCCACCTCCCCAGGTAAAGGCCCGCTCCCGGTGGGGAGCCGGGGCCCTGGAAGGAGGATGGGCCAGGGGGAGGGGAAGTGCCGAGTCCTTCTCCTCAGTGAACTCTTGGGAGCCTATGAGCATGTTCCCAACTCCGTAAAAGGCCTGGCCCGAGCTTCCAAAGGTCCCGCCCGAGGTGGGAGAAGCCATGGAGCCCACGGGGCGGGGGAGGGGCTCCCTGACAGCCGAGGGGGGCGCCCAGTCCCTCCGTAGGAAGCTGAGGGACACGGCCAAGGGGTCGCCTGGCACTCAGTCGGGCCTAGACCTTGGGAGCTTCCAAGGGCCCCTAGCAGGACCCCGGGGACCTTTCTACGGCTCCTCTAAGTGAACAGTCAGCCGGAAACACCAAGATCTGAGCATGAGAAGAGGTGGCGGGAGAGAGACAGAAAGACAGAGACTGAGAGATGGAGACAGAGAGACAGAGACAGAGAGAGAGACACACACACAGACATAGACAGAGAGATGGACAGAAACAGAGAGAGAGACAGACAGACAGAGACAGAGAGACAGACAGAGACAAGAGACACAGAGACAGGGAGAGCGCAGGGGTCCCTGAGAAAGAACAGTGGCCTTCCGCACCAGGGCGCTCAGACTTGGAGCCCGCGGGACAGCAGACTCGTGAGCACGGGCCAGGCCTCTCCGGGACATCTGTCCGATGGAGACCAGGATGCCCGGGGCTCCCACCCTCCCAGGGCCGCCGCTCGGTGTCCAGTGACATCATGTCTGGCTCGGCCTTTGCAAATTGTAAAGTAATCTAACAAATGTCGGGCCGGGGCTGCTGTTTACTATTTATGACTCCGCTTGTGCTTGTTGTTATTATTATTCATCATGGGGGGGGGGGGGGCAGCGGCCGATTGTCTTGCTTGGGGCCCCCGAGGCCAGGGGAGCGGCCTTCCGGCGCCCGGGGGCCAGCGACCCAGCCCTGCGCGGGTGGGCGGCGGGGGGAGCCCCGGGCCAGCTCCTTTGGAGCGCAGGCTCCGGGGGCAGCTGCCGATTCTCAGGCGCCGTGACCAGAGGCAGCCACCGCCAAACGGGCAGGGTGGCAGAGGAGGGGGGAGAGCAGGGGAGGCCGGGCCGGGCAGCCGGGCGGGATCCAGGCGCCCCTCCCTCCCGCCCGGGCCCACGCCGTGCCCTTGGCCCGGACCTCAGCGTCTGCTAGCGCTCCGCTGGCCGCCCCCGCACATGGCCCATCGGCCGGGGGCACGTGGTGCGCGCCGGAGAGCAGAGGCTGGGGCTCCCCTCCCTTCCAGCCCCTCCTGGCTGCGGGCCCAGCTCAGGGAGAGGCCAGGGGAGGGGTGGGGGCCTGGCTTGGCAGCCTCATTAGGGATGCAGGGAAGAGGGTGGAGGCAGGAGGAGGGGGCGGAGCTTGGCCCCAGATAGCCGCCCTCCTCCCCCTCCGCAAGCTGACACAATGAAAGGGGGGGGGGGGGGGCTGCAGCCCCCCGCCCCCACCCCCGACAAACAGTAACCCTACCAATCGCACGGAAAAGAAAAACAAACTTCCTGTCCCTGCCCTCAGATCGTGGAAATGGCCCGAGAGCGCGGCCGGCGCGGGCAGAGGAGAGTGCCCAGCAGGGGGCCCGCGGCTCGCGGCCGCGGCGGGGGAGGCCCGGGGCTGCCTACCTGTAGCACAGAGGGCCACGAAGGTCTGCGCGTGCTTGCGGATGATCTGCTTGTTCTCCTCCAGCACGGGCATCTTGGACAGAAAGTGTTCGATGAAGTCGTGGGGAGTCATGGCAGCCAAGTGCCACTTGAGCTTGTTCACCAGGAGCAGCTCCATGTGCTGGAAGGAGAAGGGGCGGGCAGTGCAGGGAAGGGGGGGGGAGTGCCCCCTCTGCCCCAGGTGCCTCCTGGCGGAGGGGGGGGGGAAGGAGTCCCCTCCCCCACAGAAAGGAAGGGGGCTTCCCAGGGAAGGATGACCAGCGGTCACTACGGGGGTGGGGGTGGGGGGGCCGTTTCCAGGAGCTCAGACAAAAGGACCTCCCACCATCTGGAAGGAGAGGGGCCAGGCTCAGGAGCCCGTGGCCGCCAGCGCGCGGGGATGCCGCTAGAGGGCAGGCGCTGCCCACTTTGGGGCCACGTTAGCTTGGTATAAACGTGGTGGCTGGAGGAGGGGAGGGGAAGGGGGGCGAGGCAGGGGCGCATCTCGGGGGAGGGCAGGGACAGGGCTGAAAGTAGGCGAAAGGGCTCGGCCCGTCTCCCTGCCCCGCCGGGGCACCGGGCTTGGCCACGGCTCCCGAGCCCTCCCCCCGGACCCCCCCCCGCCCCCCCCCGCCCGGCAAAGCCTCCCCCCCGCCCGGCGCGGGCTGCTCGCCCTTCTGGGGGCTGACCGGCCGCCGCGGGGTGCAGAGCGTGCCCCGGCGGGCGGGCGGCAGCGGGCAGCCCGGCCGCCTCCTCCCCCCGGGACGCTGGGCCCCCGCGGGCATCCTTACCAGCAGCTCCTCGGGCCGCACCGAGTGGTCGGTGTAGATGCACAGCTTCTCGGCCGTCAGGGGGATGGTCTCCTTCATCTTGGACGCCACGAACATGCAGGTGGCCCCCAGCAGCTGCAGCCGGCTCTTCTTCAGCGGCTCCAGGGACAGGAACCGGTCCAGATAGTTCATAGCCAGGGGGAAAACTTCCTCTTCGCATTTCTGCTCCTCGCACACCTGGGGGCGGGAGGGGGGGATGGAGGCAGTTCGCCCGGGACCCCCAACCCCGCCCGCTCCCCCTCAGAGAAGAGCGCTTGGGATCCCCGAGACACCCTCCCCGCCCGGCGGAGGCGGAGGGGGCCCCGGCCGAACGGGCGGTGGAAAGTGCAGAAAGGCCAACCAAGGCAAAGTCGCCCCCCCCAACCCCAACCCCCCCCCCCCAACAAAAGCGAGGCCCGAGAAACTGAAAGGAAAAGTGGCCGACCGGAGGGCAAGGGAGCGGGAGGAAGAGTGGGGGGGGGCGCGGGTGGGGCGGATGGGGGACCCTCCGGAGCTCGTTCCCCTGCCCCCCGGGGGGGTCCCTGGGCTCAGAGCGGCCGAGGGGGGGGCGGCCGGCCCGGCGGCCCAGAGGCCAGCGGCCGTGGCCCGAGACACAAAGGTGGCGGCGTCCCCACGCAGGCGGCGCGGCGGCCGCATTTCCCCAGACGTCATCTTTTCAAAAAATATTTAAAAATATTTAAAAAATCGCCCGGTGCGAACAAAACCCCTGACAATGAGCCCCGGGCGAAGCGTGAACAGACCCCGGTCTCGGGGACCGACTAGGGTCTGCGGGGGGCGCGTAGGGAGCCCCGAAAAGGGACGCCCCCCCCTGTGCCCGCAGCGCGCGCTGCCGCCCGCCTCTCTGCCAGCCGGGACAGCGGCCGCGCCTTCGGAAATTAATTAAAAATACTCCGAGGCCCGGGGGGCGCCGGCCGAGCGTCAGACAATGGGGTCCGGGGTCCCCAGAGTCCGCCCGCGCTTATTCCGAGCCCCCCCCCGGGGGCCCGGCGCTCTCTGGCCCCGGGGCCCCGAGACCTGGCCCAGCGCGGCTGGCCGCGGCCGAGAGGCCAGAGCCCCCCCCCACACACACACATACACACTCCCAGGCAGCCAGCCGAGGACGGAGCCCCGGGAGCCGCCGGCCCGGGCAGCCCCCCGCGCCCCCTCCCCGCGCGCCCCCTCCTCATTATTAATAAACACTTCTGCTTTGCTATAAACGCGCAAGATGGCGCGGAATACTGGCACGGGCAGCCCCTGCATACGTGTCCTTGGATATTAATTTAAAATAAAATTCCCCCCGGCGCCCTCCCCGGCCGTCCCCGGGGGCCGCGGGCCGCGGGCGTCCCTCCCGAGCGCGGCCCGGCCGGGCTGCCGCTCGGCTCCCTTCCTTCCCACGGCCCCGCGGGGCGGGGGGCGCGCGCCGGAGTCCCACCAACCTCGAGCATCCAGGTGGCCACGATCTTGCGCATGTAGGGGAGGATGTCCTTCTGCACGCACTTGAAGTACGACACGGACGGCGAGCACGTCTCCTCGGCTTTGAGCATGGTCTGCAGCGCCCGGTCATTGAGGAGGTTGGCATCGAGGTACGCCCGGCGAATGGTCTCCACCTCGCAGCACAGCAGCTGGTGCTCCATGGCCGGCGGGCGGGCTGCTCCCGGGGCTCGGACGGACAGACGGCCGGCTGGCTGGACGGCGGGGGCCGGCTGCTGCTGGGCGCCTCGCGGGGCGCGGCGCGGGGGCTCCGGGCCGAGCCGGCGGGCGCGCCGCTCGGGGCCCGCCTGGCCGGAGCGGAGCGCGGGGCTCGGACGCTGCGGGTGCCGCCCGCCGCCGCCGCCGCCGCCGCCGCCGCCGCCGCCGCCGCCGCCGCCGCCGCTGCTACTGCTGCTCCAGCCTCTGGAGGCTCCACGACTTTGCAGCTAGCCCGACTCCCCTCCTGTAAGTCCCAGTGACGTGACTGTTGTCGAGCGGAGATCAAAGCCCGGCAGAGAATGAGAAAGGGAGAGAGGGAAGCGGGGGGAGGGCCGGGGGCGGGGGGGAGGCGAGGCGAGGGGGGCCGAGGGGCCGAGCCTTAAAGCCATCCATCCCCTCGCCTGCGCCAGCCGAGCTCCCACAGAAGCCGGGCTCGAATAGAAATGCTAATCACTCCGGGACCAGCTTGCTTTGGGGGAAGTGCAGAGAGGGGGTGCGGGGAGTCCGGGGAGGGGGGGGGTCCCCCGCGCTTTGTAAAGGGCAGCTCCGGGTCCCGAGGCGTGGGACGGAGCCTGGCGGAGGCCGGGCCACCCGCAGCCAGACGGCCGGGCAGACACGTGAACTCTTAGGGAGCAGGGGCCCCCACGAGCTCGCCGAGCAGCGGAGGGGCTAAAGGGGAGCCGGAGGGGGGGCGGGGGCCGAGGCCCTCCCCCCTCCCCCCTCCCTCGGTTTAACAAATCACTTCGCTCCTCTGTTCTCCGCACTCGGGAAGCCTCTTAGAACGGCCGCCCGCATGTCGACATGCACGGGCACAAAAGGCCAGCATCCCCCGGCAGGCAGCGTCGCAGCCCACGCTGCCCGGATGGGACCCCCCAGCTCTGCTGGGGGAGAAAACACGGTTTCCCGAAGAAGCCCGAAGAAAGGGCCACCAACGGTGCGGGACGACAAAATGGTGGTCAGCTCTCCCTCCAGCCTGTCCTAGAGGAAGAGCTCCTCCAGGGGAGGGTGAGAGGGAGGGAACTCCACACCAGCCACCTTTCCCCCGGCCTCCTTCCACCTAGCTTCCCTGCCCACTCTGGGGAGTTCGGGAGCGAAGCTGGGACTCCACAGGCGGCCAGGCCGCGAAAGCAAAGGAAGCAGGAAGGAGACTGAGAGAGGAGAAAGGGGAAAGGGAGAGGCGGATAAATGAAAGGGAAAAGGCGACAAGGAAAAGAGATGAAAAGCGAAAATAAAAGAGAAAAAGGAATAAAAAGAGGAGGATGGCTGGCAACCGTGGAGCCCCCCCCCCCCCCGTCAAGTGCGGTGGGGGTGGGGGCGCTTCTGTAGCAAATTTAGCCGGGGCACAAACTTGGGGGGACGTTGGGGGGGTTTCAATTGGAGTAGACAAGAAACTGGCACAACGTGTTCAGCTCATTCCTGGCTTACTCCATGGGCCTGACACACTGCAGGCGCCTAATAAGTGCGGGTTTCCTTCCTCCCTCTGGTGACTACGAGCGCTCGTGCTTTCTCCAGCCCAGGTCACCCAGACGCCGACCATCCTGGACCCCGTTCGGCAGCTCCCTCGAGATCGTGTTAATTTCACGGCTAGAGGATGGGCTTGAGGGGCTGAGGGGGGGGGGGAGGGTCCGAGAGTCGGTGGGCTTGGAGCGCCTCGAGGGCTCTTGGGGGGGTCCCGGGCGGGAGGAACGCGCCGCGCAGCCTCGAGCACGGGTGGGCTGCGAATGCGGCTGTGTGGGAGGAGGCTCCAGCCCGGCCGCGTGGAGCCGGCCACCCCGCGCCGCCCACGCCGGGCCCGGGGCCCGACGTCAGCGCCGCGGCTTTCATTCATAAAATAGCGACCGTGCGGGGCCCGGGGCCGGCTGCCACGGGCTCCGGAGCCTCGCCGCGCCCGTGGGCGCCCCCGGAGTTAGCCCCCGGCCACCCAACGGGCTCCGGGGCCGATTCCTGGAGGGAGCTTCCCCCCAGGCGGGCTGGAAACCCCAGAGGAAGCTGGAATTAGCATCAGCCAATGGGAGGCGAGATGTGTTACCAGGCGGATCAGGCAGATCTCAACGAGGAACTGAGAGGCTGCATGGCCGGGGCCCAGGGACCGGCGCTAAAGTGCACGGCGCAAGGAAAAACGTGGAGGCTCGGGTCCGCGGGGCTGATCCGGGCCGGGCCGTCTAGGAACCGAACTAGGTGGCCCCCGTGCGGCCCTCCCGACCCGGAGAGGGAGAAGCCCGGGGGGGGGGGGGGGGGGGGGGAGGAGAAAGGGGGGTGTGTGGCGCGGGAGGCCGAATGCACCCAGCGTGCACCCCCCGAGGGCTCGCGGGGCTGGACGCAGGACTCCGGGGGACTTGGGGTGGGGGGTGAATTGCAGAGACCCCAAATATAGAAAATCAGAACGACTTTATTTTCTGCATTTCATTTTGCGCCGGCCTCTTCAAACTCGATCCGACGGGGATGAGCTCCCTTAAGTGAGCTGCTGCTCAAGAAGGACCGGGACGAGGGGGGGAGGGGGGAAGGGGGTTAGAGGGTCCCGGGAGACAAAGGACGATGGACCCCAGCCTGGAGGGGGAACCCCGTTTACGTTTTCTTAATAGAAAGGTGCGACTGAGGCGTCATAAAGACAATCTTCCCCATCCGCCCCCCACCCCCTTCGGACTCTACAACGAATCCTTTCCTCCCCGGTGGGAGGGATGGGGGAAGCGCGGGGTGGGGGCTCGGCGGGCGGCGGGCTGGGGGGCGAGAATGTTTGGGGGACCGCCACGTGCGTGGCTGGGGGAGGGGGCTCGGGCGCTTTCCCCCGGACTCCAGGCCTCCTTTTGTCAGGCTGGGGGAAGCCTTCCTAGAAGAGCCACTTCCCACGTGGGTGGGTGGAGGTGCACTCACCTGGAGGCGCATACCTGCCGGCGAGTTTAAAGGCTCGGCCCTCCCTCCCCCCCTCCTGCCCTTGTCCATTGTTGAGTTTCCCCGAAGAATGCCTGGGGAGCGGGGGCGGCCCTCGCTCACCCGCCCTCCCGCGACTCGGGGGTTTCTGGGGCCCCTCCGGGAAGCCCGGCCCCACCCCCCTCCACGCGGGCTGGGGGTTCGGGCTCGGGCTCGGTGGGAGCACGTGGTGGCGCCCGCTTCTTCGTGCGGGGAATAGGGTTGGGGTTAAAGGGGGCTCCTGGGGTGCGCTGAAGCCGAGCCTCAGTTCCTCCTCCTCTCCCCACGTGGGCACGAGGAGCGGCAAGCTGGGGGGGGGGGGGGAGGCAGGCGCTTCTCGAAGCCCCTCTCTCCACGACCCGTAGGGATGGCGGGGCAGGCGGGGAAGGCAGTCCTCGCTCGGCCCCCGGAGGGGTGGCTTAACTAAACCAAGCGAGAGTGCGTCCTCGTGGCCCACCCTCCCCGGGGCTGGGGGGGCCCGGCAGTGCCCACGCTCGCGGGGCAGCCTTGTCCCCGCCCGACTGTGACCTAATGAGAACTAGTCGGCCCCGGGTCTCGGGGGAGATGCTGGGGGGGGGGGCAGCCCCCCCCGCCCCCGGAGAGCTCTTAGCCCCTTCTGGCTTGGTCCCCTCCCCTCCCCCCCGACGGCTGTTTGTGTCACTCAGCACCCCCTCGACGGCGGCCCCGAAGAAGGCTGCGCCGGCCCCTTCCCAGAGCCTCGGCGGGGCCTGCCGGGTCCTGCCCTTGATCTTCGGGGTATTGTTCTGCAGCCAGAAGCCTTTGCATCCCTTACCTAGGAATTTGGGAGGGGGCGGGGGCGGGGGGAGGCCGCCGGGGCCCGGGCGGGGACTCGGGGGAGGGGGCGTCGCTCCAAGGCATGCAAAGCTCGGCTTAAGGAAGTTCCCCGGGGAGGGAGCCGACCCTCCCCCGTCCCCTCCTCCCCGTCGCGCTTGGGCCGAGCCGGGCCGGCCGGTCCCCCTTCGCGGATGGACCCCGGGCCGGGCCCGGGAGCGGCGGGAGCGCGCGCGCCGCTCTCGCCGTGATGGAGGCTCGAGCTCCGCTCATTAAGAGGCAGCGCCGCGCATTCCGCGCATTCCAGCCGGTGCCTCCGCTCCCCGGGCCACGTGGTCCCTTATCGCGGCCGCCTACCGTAATGCCTGCAAGAGGCGCGCCCGGGCCGGCCGGGGCGCGACGGGACCGGCCCGGACGCTGCCCTCGGGGAGCAGGAAAAAGGAGCGGCCGGCGGAGCTGCTCCGGGCTCGGCGCGCCCCGCTTCCCCGGAGCCCCGGGCCGTGGGGCGGAGGCTGCCCCGGGGGCGCCGCCAGGACCTCGACCCCCGACGGCCCGGACCCCCGACGGCCCTGACGCGTCTTTAGGCTTGCGAAGGCGGGTCCCCGGCTGGAGCACCCCAGGGTCCTAGAACCGCACTAGGCTGGGGCCGCCCATGCGCAGTGTCCCCGGCCAGGTGTCCTGGATCTCCAGCCTCGATCCCCCCCTGCCACATCCGCACCCGGCCACTTAACGCAAAAGAGGCGCAAAGCGTCCTAGAAGCCAGGCGGGGGGACGCCCGTCGGAGCCGGGGCAGCCCGAGGACCACGCGCGCCCCTTCGGGGGAGCCCGAGCCTCTGCGCCTCCTCCGGGCCTTCTCCCTCGGCAGGTTTTTGACTTTCTGCAGGAAGCGTGTACCCAAAGGAAACCTAAATAAAGCGAGAGGATTGCGAGAATTCCCAGACTAGAGTCTCCCTGGAGCTGGGGAGGGGGGGAAGGGGAGAGGGGGCTGGCTTTACTTTACCTTCACTCAACCAGGCATTTATTGCAGACCTACTGAGTGCCGGGGAAGGAAATGAGAGTTTCTGAACTCTCCGGAGGACCTGGACCATTGAGAACACTTCCTTTTAGGAACACAAACCAACCAGAAAGCCCAACCACACAAGGGAGCTTGGTTGCCTCCAACACTTATGCTGCCGGGTCAGGACCGGCCCTAGTCTCACCCCTCTTCTGGGTCTGGGGAGGGGGCACATGGCCGGGGAGACGAGACCCCGCAGGCTGGGCCAAGTTTCCCACCACCTCGGGAGAGAATTTGTCTCTGGGTCTGCGGCCGGGGATCCGGTTCCCAGTGGAAGAGCTCCAGGTCATTTTCTCGGTCATTTTCCAGCCTCTAATGCTTTGCCTCCAGAGTGAGCCCTGAGAATTCTGGGAAAGAGAGTTTGGGCCCTATAGTATCACTGTCTATTATCCCTTCTAATGGTATTATAATTATATCGGAAAGGGGAGAGATTAGAGACAGGATGACCGGGATGGAGGCTGATGTGACAGTTCAGTTTGCTGAATACAAGAGGAAGAAAGTTCCCGCCCTCCAGAAGCTTCCAATCGACGTGGGGAGCTCAGCCCGAAAGCTACCAATCAGTGAAGGTCCTAAAAGGTCAATGTGCCAGAGCCTCAGCGACCTGACGGATTCACTGGAAGCTCCTGAAGGCGCAGAGGGGATGTGGTGGTCAGGGTGGTCTCCATGGAGAAGGAGGTTAAGTGCCAGTGAACCTGAGCTGGGGGATTCTTGGATGTGGATCTGTGGAGGAGGGTCTCCTCTGTGCAAGGGTGTGGGAACGAAAACAGTCCCCACCGGCTGGGGAGGGGCTTTGTGTAAATGGAGGTCCACTGGGTTTCAGAAGTAGATTGAGGCAAGGACTCCGTTCAGAAAGAGAGGTTTGAGCTTTTTTCTAGAGGGACGGGGAAGAATGAAAGGGTTTTGAGCAAAGGAGTGACTGGGACAAAGTGATAGTTTGAGGGTGAGGGCACAGTGATGTGTAGTAGTATCCCTTGTGTACATGGATTTATCTGAGGAGTACTAAATGCTCGTTGACTGAATACTGAGAAAGCAGCAGGTGCCATTAACAGTGGGAGGAAGCCACGCGGGCTTCCTTGTGGCACACGTGAGTGTGTGAGGGAGGACCTTTGCTGGGTGAGAGATGGGCACAACAGCCTGGGCACCTGCTTTGTGGGCAGGATTCCGGGGAGAGCCTGTGCCCCTGGGTTAGGGGCAGAGTAATGGGGGCCAGACCTTGTGGGCACCATGACTCACCAACTTAGTCTTCCAGCCAAGGATGGGAAATTTCCAGTTCGGTGTCTGGCCGTCTTTAGAGCCCCAGCGTGGACGCTCTTACAGAAGGAAGAGATGGGGTAAACTGAGGCTCCCAGAGAGTGTCAGGGATAGGATTTATACCCATTCACTGATCCCACTGCTTTATCCTGCCCCTCTGGAATGGGACAATAAAGGTCGCCTCTCACAAGTCTAATAACTTGAATTTCTGAGCCTGATGACATTGTGGGAGCCAAAGCCCTTGGTTTACAGATGGGGAAACTGAGGCTCAGAGGTGAGAAGAGGGTTGCTTAGGGCTTAGAAGACCCAAGCCAGACCTTGAAGTCCAAGGCCACTGAGTACAAGCCTCTCATTTCACAGAGAGGAAAACTGAGACCCGGAGGCATTGAGTGACAGGCCAAGAAATAAATGACAGAGCTGGAATTTAAATCTATACATTAATCAGTCAACATTTATTAAGCACCTACTATGTACCAGGCATGGTGCCGAGTATGGCTTCTGATGTCAGCCAGCTCCCCTGCACAAATCTCGGGGTCAGCTGCAGACCCACCCACTACTGCGTTCTCTGGGGAGGGGAGAAGTTGTTTTAGAAAGGAGAGGTGAAAGATAGAGGAAGGACTCCCCCCCCCTCCTACTTTAGTGAGGAGGAAGGAGAAGCTTCTGGAAAGGAGGAAGAGGGAGGAGAGCAGAGGGAGAGACCTTGGCCCCCTGGCTCTGCCCCTCGCTGCCCAGCAGCCAGGAAGGGCTTCCCACGCAGACCCTCCACTTTCTCGTTCTCCAGCCCTTTCCTGACCTGGTATTCCTGTATTCTCTTTTGGAAATCTAAAGCAGACTCGGAGGAGCCGAAGACCTGAACTCCGTTCTGTGAGCCTTGAAGGGCTCTCTCCCTATAAGCCTCAGTTTCCTCATTTGTCAGGTAGCTGAGGAACATCTTTTCCTTCCTTCCTGACACGATGACTGCAAGGTATCATATTTACAGCACTGGTCATGGTCGGGAAGACCTGAACCCAGATCTGACCTCAGGCCCTTGCTCATTGTGTGGTCCTGGGCACGCCTCCGTTTGCCTCAGTTTCCTCATCTGTAAAAATGGGGGTCATAACAGCACCCACCTCCCAGGGTTGTTGTGAGGGTCAAAGGAGGCAATATTGTAAAGCGTTTGCACTACTTGGCACATAGGAAGCGCTGCAGAAACATTGGCTATGGTTATTATCTCGAATTCATCACTTCCTAGATGGGTGACAGAGCCCAAGGCATGCGATCATAGATCCAGAATCAGAACTTCTCCTTGGCAGCCACTGAGTACAAGCCTCTCATTTCACAGAGAGGGAAACTGAGACCCAGAGGCACTGAGTGACAGGCCAAGAAGTAAATGGCAGAGCTGGGATTTGAATCTATACATTAATCAATCAACATTTATTAAGCACCTACTGTTTGCCAGGCATGGTGCTGAGTAGGGTTCTGATTTTACCCAGCCCTCTTTCCAGTGAATTCAGCTGGAATTTGAATCTATACCTTGATCAATCAACATTTATTAAGCACCTACTATGTACCAGGCATGGTGCTGAGTATGGTTGCTGAACATGGCCCTGACTGTCCCCAGCCTTCTTTCCAGTGAATTCAGCTGGAATTTGAATCTATACATTAATCAATCAACATTTAGTAAGCACCTACTGTTTACCAGGCATGGTGCTGAGCATGGCTCTGACTGTCCCCAGCCCTCTTTCCAATGAATTCATCTAGAATTTGAATCTATACCTTGATCAATCAACATTTATTAAGCACCTACTGTTTGCCAGGCATGGTGCTGAACATGGCTCTGACTGTCCCCAGCCCTCTTTCCAGTGAATTCAGCTGGAATTTGAATCTATACATTAATCAATCAACATTTATTAAGCACCTACTATTTACCAGGCATGGTGCTGAGTATGGTTGCTGAGCATGGCTCTGACTGTCCCCAGCCTCTTTCCAGTGAATTCAACTGGAATTTGAATCTATACCTTGATCAATCAACATTTATTAAGCACCTAATATGTACCAGGCTTGGTGCTGAGCATGGCTCTGACTGTCCCCAGCCCTCTTTCCAGTGAATTCAGCTGGAATTTGAATCTATACATTAATCAATCAACATTTATTAAGCACCTACTATTTACCAGGCATGGTGCTGAGTATGGTTGCTGAGCATGGCTCTGACTGTCCCCAGCCTCTTTCCAGTGAATTCAACTGGAATTTGAATCTATACCTTGATCAATCAACATTTATTAAGCACCTACTATGTACCAGGCATGGTGCTGAGCATGGCCCTGGCTGTCCCCAGCCTTCTTTCCAGTGAATTCAGCTGGAATTTGAATCTATACATTAATCAATCAACATTTATTAAGCACCTACTATTTACCAGGCATGGTGCTGAGCATCCTTGTCCCCTCTTTCCATGAATTCACTGAATTTGAATCTATACTTATCAATCAACATTTATTAAGCACCTACTTTTACCAGGCATGGTTGCTGAGCATGGCCCTGACTGTCCCCAGCCCTCTTTCCAGTGAATTCAACTGGAATTTGAATCTATACCTTGATCAATCAACATTTATTAAGCACCTACTATGTACCAGGCATGGTGCTGAACATGGCTCTGACTGTCCCCAGCCCTCTTTCCAGTGAATTCAGCTGGAATTTGAATCTATACATTAATCAATCAACATTTATTAAGCACCTACTGTTTACCAGGCATGGTGCTGAGCATGGCTCTGACTGTCCCCAGCCCTCTTTCCAATGAATTCAGCTAGAATTTGAATCTATACCTTGATCAATCAACATTTATTAAGCACCTACTGTTTACCAGGCATAGTGCTGAGAATGGCTCTGACTGTCCCCAGCCCTCTTTCCAGTGAATTCAACTGGAATTTGAATCTATACCTTGATCAATCAACATTTATTAAGCACCTACTATGTACCAGGCATGGTGCTGAACATGGCTCTGACTGTCCCCAGCCCTCTTTCCAGTGAACTCAGATTTCTCCCTCTGTAAAATGGGATCATGGCACACCCCACCTGAGATTTTGTGGGACTCAAATGAACCCGTCCATTTAAAGTGCTTCTCTATAAATATTACCTTTCGTTATCGTTGCTGAGCGAGTAGCTCTAACGCCGCCTGCCTCCCTTTCCCCCTTCTCTCCCAGCCCCGAGCACCGGGCCCCCTCAGGGCCCCCCAGGCATTCCTCTGTCTCCTTGGGGCCCGGGCTAAAAGAGGATGCTGACCTCTGGGGGAGTGGGATCTTTTCTCCTCTCAAAAGCTACCTTTGTTTCCGAGATCAAAGCTTCTCAGAAGGGCCTGTGTATTCCATTCAGCCCTTAAAAATGTAACACTGAACAGAGAAATGCTCCAGTGTGGGATGCTGGTGGCCATCTTTAGAGGGATCCGATTCTAAAGCGAATTGTGGAGAGCCAGGATGAAGGAGGCTATTCTCCGGAAAGGTTTCTCTCGGGGAAATAGAAAGTCACCCTCGGAGACAGGAGAGAGCCCGCAAGGTTGTGGCCTGGGAAAGTGGAGACAGAGCTGGCAGCTGGGGGAGGGGAAGGGCGGGGGAGAGCCTTCCCTGGATGGGGGCAGGGGGGGTGTGGGTCAATGCCGATCTTGGGGCTGCTTATTGTACCCACTAACTTGCTTGGTCCTGCCAGGGGCTGTCCACAAGACGAGTGCCGGAAGGCAGTGGCTCCCTCTGTAAAATGGGCTAAGAACCTTGCCTGTCATACTTCCTGGGGTGGTTCTAAGGGAAATGCTTTGTAAAGTTTCCATAACAATTACAAGTGACATTTACAAAGTTGGCAGAGCAGTTAGAGATGTCTTTTTGGGCCTAGTGTGAGTCAAGGGCTTAGAGGTATTATTTGTGTCTTGTCTGCCCTGAGAGGGAAACTGAGGCAGAGAGCCTTGAATGCCCTGGTCATATAGCTAGGAAGGAGCCGAGGAGCGTTAGAATGCAAGTTGTGTTTAGGTGATTCCCAGATACCTTGCTCAGGTAAGATTATTTCCCTTTTGGGAAAATGGGTCTATTTTTTTTTTTTGAGGGGAGAGTAGAGAGGGAGGGACATCCATCAGGAAGCAGACCAAGCCTCCATCTCTGTTGCTAATGAGCTGCTGCATCCGGGAAGTCATCTGGAACTCCCAGAGACCCTCAGGGTCTACTGACTGTCTGGTTGCCTGAGCTGGCGGCTGTCGAGTTGGATTGATGAGGTCATGGTCATGGGCTCGCATCTTGGGATGGATTAGTTCCCCCTCCTCGGGAAGACTTTGTTCGCCCCTAACCTTGGCCAGCCAGTTTACAATGGGCATGTGGAGAGCAGAACAACCCCCGGTTGTCCCTTCTCCTGCCTTGTCCTCGCCGTCCCTGCCCCCTGGGGCTGGCTCTTGTCATGAGCTCTGCCTGCTAAGGGAAGCTGATGATGAACCCCCAGTGTCCATGATAGCTGCAGATGATAGAAGCAGGAGCCCTAGGCTTAGAAAGGAAGGGAGCTCCTACAGCTCCATCTGCCTCAGTCTCCTCATCTGTAAAATGGAGATTATATTGGCACCTCATTCTCAGGGTTGTTGTGAGGATCAAGTGAGATAACGAGGCCTTTCCTCATGCCTCCAGCTATTAGTACCTTTTCCCTTTCCCTCTTCCTCCTAATGCCCAATTTGTTTTGTATAAGAGTCTTTTGAGGGGAGTATGTGCCCCAACAGGATATTAGAATATTCACTTTCTCTTTGTCTCCATCTCCTTGCTTGGTGGCCTGCATATAGTAGGAGCTTAACAAATGCTTGTTAATCGATTGATAACAACTATAAAGTGCTTTGCAAGATTCAGAATAAGGTGTGAATGTCAGTGATGATCAGTCTATAGATCCTTGCACAGACTAGTGTGAAACAGCAGAGAAAATGTCTGTAAAGTACTTTGAACAATGATCACTCACCATCAGCATTTATTAAGCACCTGTTAGGAGCCAGGCACTGTGCTAAACTCTGGGAATACAAAAAGAATAAAAGACAGTTTTGCCTTCAAGGAGCTTACCGGCTAGTTGAGGAGATGATGCAAAAAAGTTATGCAAAGCAAACTATATACAGGAGCTATAGAGAATACAATGTAAGCGAGGTGCCCGAGCTAGAGTGAATTTAATGCAAGCTAGATGCAGGAGCTGTACTGGTTACAATGCAAGTTAGATACAGTGTCTGAACAAGCTACAATGCAAGTTAGCTACAGTATCTGAACAAGATGAAATACAAGCTAAATACAGGAGCTGTATTGGTTACAATGCAAGTTAGATACAGTATCTGTCTAAGATACAATGCAAGTTAGATAGTAGCTGTACAGAATTCCATGCAAGCTAGCTACAAAAGCTGTACTAGATACAATGTAAGTTAGCTACAGTATCTGAACAAGATGAAATACAAGCTAAATACAGGAGCTGTATTGGTTACAATGCAAGTTAGATACAGTATCTGTCTAAGATACAATGCAAGTTAGATAGTAGCTGTACAGAATTCCATGCAAGCTAGATACAAAAGCTGTACTAGATACAATGCAAGTTAGCTACAGTATCTGAACAAGATGAAATACAAGCTAAATACAGGAGCTGTATTGGTTACAATGCAAGTTAGATACAGTATCTGTCTAAGATACAATGCAAGTTAGATAGTAGCTGTACAGAATTCCATGCAAGCTAGATACAAAAGCTGTACTAGATACAATGTAAGTTAGCTACAGTATCTGAACAAGATGAAATACAAGCTAAATACAGGAGCTGTATTGGTTACAATGCAAGTTAGATACAGTATCTATCTAAGATACAATGCAAGTTAGATAGTAGCTGTACAGAATTCAATGCAAGCTAGATACAAAAGCTGTACTAGATACAATGTAAGTTAGCTACAGTATCTGAACAAGCTGCCATGCAAGCTAGATACAGGAGCTGTACTGGATACAATGCAAGTTAGATACAGTATCTGTACAGAATGCAATTCCAGCTAGCTATAGGAGCTGTATAGAATACAATGCAAGCTACATGTAGAAGCTGTACAAGATTTAATGCAGGCTAGATACAGTATCTGAGCAGAATATAATGCAAGTTAGATATAGGAGTTGTATTAGATACAATGCTAGCTAGCTATAGGAGCTGTATAGTTCCTTCAAAGGGTTCTCACATGATATGATCTTGAAACCCTTCCACATCCTGGTTGCTCCCTGACTTCCACCTCCATCCCCAACACCCTCCATTTTGTCCACGTCACCCAGAAGTGATCTTGGTTGTCCTAAATCTAGCCAGGGTAGATCCTTGGACCAGCCCTTGCCCTGGGTTCATTAGCTTTTGGGATTGTGTCTGTCATGTTACCTTTTATATGATAAGGTGGCCATTCAGAGAGGCCAGTTGCCTTCTCCTGGGACACATAGCCCTCTAGGGCAATATTTTCCTTAGCTAGTTGGGAAGACAAAAGGCCATGCCTTCCTTTTCTTCCAATGTCTGCTCCTCTGAGCAGTGCCTTGGTTGGGGGTTGGGGGGTGGTGTTAGGAAGGAGGTGGTGTCTGCTTGGGTGATTTTTTTCTTCTGTGGCTTAACTGCCTCATACTTGGCCAGAGGCATGGGCAGATATTGTGCCCACTTCCTTTGCTCTTTTTGTCTTTCTTCTGTGACTCATTCTAGGCACAGATGCCCCACTCATCACATGTCCCCGGCATTCTGAAGTGTCTTTGTAACTTCCCTTTCCACTGTGATTTAGGGACTTGTGGCTTTCAGGCTGTGTTTGGACCAGACCACTGGGAATGTTTTGGCAGAGCTGCCCCCAAAGAAATCTTTCATTCATCATTTTTGATCCCCTGCCACAATTCCGGGATGCCAAGATGGTAGGGTATGATTCCTGTCCTCGAGAAGCTTACACTCTAGTTTGACATGGAGCCATCTCAAGGAAAGGAGGATTTAATCAGGGCCGTGAGAGGAGAGTTCCAGTATGATAGAGCTGACCCCATCTGAGGGCTTCTCTGATCTTCTCCATTTCCTGGAATCCCAGAGCCTCCTCTATCTCCTTTATTTGTTCCTACTTGGTCTTAGAGGGACAAAGGCCAAGAAGTTAGAAGACCTTTTCTTTTTGTCTCTAGAGAGGAAAACTCCTTAAAGCACCTTCCTAATTGCTTTGCAGGATGGAGGGCAATGGGAGCCCATAGGAGATTTCCTCAGCAGTACTGGCTCTTCCCAGGTCTTCCTCTATTTCCTGGGCATCTTTGTCCTTGTTCATCCAAGTTACCTCTTTTGGATTCTCTTTCTATTTTGCCCTCTATTACTTAGCAGAACAATTGTCTTTTAAGATCTCTTGAAATATGATCTCTAAGTTCCTTGGGGGATGGGGGTGGTCAGCTTTGAAGTCGACTTAATAATAAGTCGTTATTATTTTTCTCCTTGATTTGTTGTTTTGCCTATGAGATATCTTACATTTCCCCCCAGTCTTTTGACTTGGTTTTTGATATTTTTTGTTGCCTCATAAAGTAATTAATTTCTATTTTGTCCATTCTCATTTCCAGGGAGTTTGTTGCTTGGACATGATTTTATGCCTCTTTGGTTAAGCTTTTAATTCTCTCTCCTATTCTTTCTTCTATGGTCCTTGCTTCTTTTCCTATTTTTCCTTTTAGCACTCTCAATTCTTTTATTAAAAAATTTTAAAACTGTTTTCAAACTCTTCCTTCTAGGCCATTAATCATGTTGATTGAGATGGGAATGATCTCTAAGTCCTTCACCATCCTGGTTATTTCTCTCTAAAATCCCTAAAAACCCTTCTCTAAAAACTCTCAGTGTCCAGCTGATCGATGTTCTTCATAAGAAGTGAATCTCAGACCGAAGTCCATACCCTCATGGTGTCCTAGTGTGCTGAAGAATACAGAAGGTCTCTTGTTGCCTTCATGTGATACTTTCCATCTATTGATGGGATCCAACACCACAATAACTTTCTCAACTTCCATAGCAAAAAGCAGTCACCTTGAGCTTTTGTCCACTCTAGCTCCCAATTTGTCTTTTGCTTTTTTTTTTTTGCTTTTCAGATGAACAGCTATTCAGTCACACACCCGCCATTTTCTATTTATGAAAATCATGAATGTGAAGTCTGATATAAACCATTTCTCCCTATTACGTAATGTTTTTATGGAATCGAGTCAATATTCTGACCCATCAGCATCGTTACACTTGACATTTAGCATGTCGGCAACTCTTCAGCTCTTTGGGTCAGCTGCAAATAAGCCTGAGATCTATAGTCTAGTGTTTCTGGATGCTATATATTCCAATATTGCTGTTTAGGAGGCTGTTGGAAGGATACCAGGAGGGGAAGGCCTGTACTCCTGTGTGGGCGGGGTTCATGGATAAAAGGGACTTGACTTAGCCAACTGATTGCCAATGGTGGGGGGAATGAGGCAGAAGGAATATTCACAATGTATTCTAAGGCTTCGTTGCTGAGGGTCTTCAAGAAGTATGATTGAAAGAACTGGGGATATCAGGAGGGAAGAGGAAGCTGGGATTTGACTCCGTTTTTGGAATTACAAACATAGCTGCTAAATTCAAGATTTTAAAACATTCTTCCTTTTCCTTCTCCTTTTCTTCTCAATCTTCTGTTTCAGTCCCGTATCTCTCCGGAGAACCTGCAAATTCGGTTCTTTTCTTTTCATTTGGATGCTTTAACATGGTGTGGATGAGATGAACATGGATGCTTTAACATGGTGTGGACGAGATGAACATGGATGCTTTAATATGGTATAGACGAGGTGAAAAATCTCAAATGATTTTGTTCAGGTAGAAGGGTAAATGGAGATGGCCAAAGACAAAGCAATTAAAAATGGCATCGCAGCATCCCAACAGTCTAAACCACCATCTTGGAAGGTGTTTCGTCTCTGGACTAGCCTCATCTTGGAAACCTCAAGACTGGGTTAGCCCCATTAATTTCTGCCACAATATAGAAGATGTTCTATGAATCAAGTATGGGACAGCTATTTATCCTCTCTGGAATAGTTGCTGCTTTAAGTTCTGGGTCCCTTTGAATTTGCATCCTTTTTCATAATTTCTTGCCTGACTTTGTCAGGTGCTTAGTGGATTTTATGCCCTGTGATCTTCTCCGGATCTGATTAGAAAAATGTTTATGCTCCGAGAATGATTAAGGGCAGTATTTGGCAGGATAAAATCCAAATGTTTAGTGAGGACTCAAGCAATAAGGGAGGGTTTTGGGTGGGCTGCTAGATGGACTTTGAAGAGTGGGACTTTGCAGAGATAGAGGGATTGGGGAGGAGCCATGAGCTTCCTTGGATTTTATGAGTTGTGAGGGACCTTCTTACTCATCGTGATAAAATGCTCCGGAGTGTAATTATTCTGTGGCATTGGTATTCTGTCTCCCATTTTCTTTGATTGTGGGCCTTGCTATTTCCCTTTTCACCGTAGCTCTATTTAAGGCTCAGTTTCATTGCTATTTCCTACATGAAGCCTTTTCTGACTTCCTCCTCAACTGTTAGCACTTTATTCCCCAACCCCAAAACTACTTTGCATATAGTTTGTATTCCCTTTTCTATGTGTGTCTTGTTTTCCTCCGTGGAATGTCAGATTCTTGAGGGCAGAACCGATTTATTTCCTTTATGTCTTTGCATAGTAACTTGCCCTTTGCCTTGTATCTAGTGGGTATTTAATAAGTGTTCATTGTATTTTGAAAAAGCTAACAGTGTTTAAAGCACTGTGGCTTTAACTTGCACCTGGAAAAGTTCCAGAGTTTTTTATTTATTTATTTATTTTATTTTAGGAGATTAACATTATCTTCCTCTTCCCCACAGAACCTTGATTTAAGATTAAAACCAAACCAAACCAAACAACCAAAAAAATCTGTCCTCAAATCTAAACGAGAGGGAAATTGTTTAAGGTACTTTTCAAAAGGAGAAAAATCAGCTCACTCCACTACGAAAGAACCATTGGTTGGCACATTTGGTGGACTCTGATTAAGGGGAAGTCTGTGCTGGGGGAATTTGCAGCATGAGGGGCTTTGATTGCTTGTCAGACAAGCTCAGAGCCTCAGCCTGTAATTTGGCCCTGAGTGATCAAGCTCGGTTAATGTGATAAACTCACCAGCCTCCAGTTGTTAGCAGACCAAAGGGGGAGCCATGATTAAAGCCAGCCCAGACTCCATAGGTTGGTGGTGGGGATGAAGTTCAAAGACTCAAAGCCGGGAAGAGTAGGCACGTTCCTGCCCCCATTGGAAACTGGGAAAAGAAAGCCAAGAGGCCGTTTATTTCTCCTGATGCATTATGAGAGGTGTGCGTGTTTAGCTCTAAAGATGCTTTTATTTTGACTTTGGACCTCCTTGTACTACAGCCATGGCTTGTTTCGAGTGGCTGGAGAATTGTACTCAGTCTTCCTACTTCTCTCTAGGTTCTAGATCCATGTAAGTGGTCTAGAACCAATTCTGTACTGAGACAACCTGACTTTTAGTGAAAGGGAGGGAGTAGGGTCCCTTTTGTTTTTGTTTGTTTTTTTCCAATTTCCTTTTTTTTTAAAAAAGCTTCTTATTTTCAAAACACACGCATAGACAATTTTTCAGTATCGACCCTTGCATAGCCTTTGTGTTTCAGATTGTCCCCTCTTTTGCCCCACCCCCTCCCCTAGTTGGCAAGCAATCTAGTATATGTTATACATGTTAAAATATACGTTAAATCCAATATGTGTAAGTATATTTATATAATTCTCTTGCTGCACAAGAAAAATCAGATCAAAAAGGAAAATAAATGAGTAAGAAAACAAAATGCAAGTGAACAACAACAAAAAGAGTGAGAATGTTATGTTGTGATCCACATTTAGTTCCCACAGTCCCTCGCTGGGTGTAGACGGCTCTCTCCATCACAAGATCATTGGAACTGATCTAAATGATCTCATTGTTGAAGAGATCCATGTCCCTCAGAATTGATCATTGTATAGTCTTGTTGTTGCCATATACAATGATCTCCTGGTTCTGCTCATTTCAGTCGGCATCGGTTCATGTAAGTCTCTCCAGGCCTCCATGAAATCATCCTGCTGATCTTTTCTACAGAACAATAATATTCCATAACATTCATATCCCATAATTTATTCAGCCATTCTCCAACTGATGGGCATCCATTCAGTTTCCAATTTCTTGCCACTACAAAAAGGGCTGCCACAAACATTTTTGCACACGTGGGTCCCTTTCCCTCCTTTAAAATCTCTCTGGGATATGAGCCCAGTAGAAACATTGCTGGATCAAAGGGGATTCAGAGTTTGATAACTTTTTGGGCATAGTTCCAGATTGCTCTCCAGAATGGCTGGATTCGTTCACAACTCCACCAACAATGCATCAGTGTCCCAGTTTTCCCACATCCCCTCCAACATTCATTATTATTTTTTCCTGTCATCTTAGCCAATCTGAGAGGTGTGTAGTGGTATCTCAGAATTGTCTTAATTTACATTTCTCTGATCAATAGTGATTTAGAGCCCCTTTTCATATGACTAAAAATGGCTTTAATTTCTTCATCTGAAATTTGTCCTTTTTAGGATCCTTTTTCTTATACTCTTTAGATCATTATGCCCCATCCCCTACTGTGTCATCATATAGGATTTACTTATAGCTCAAGTTTGTGCTCCAGCCTAGGGTCTCCCCAAAGAGGGCAGTAGAAAATACTTGATATATAATATGAATCAGGTATGGGGCAGCTATTTATTTTCTTCATGCTGAAGGCTAAAAGACCCAAAAGAGGCATAAATATGAGATGTAAAGCAGTTTGCGGAGCATGGAAATGTGGAATACACATTTCACCTTGGTTGTGCAGAATTCAAGTGACTCCTGATCAATGCCTTCTTCAATACAGGCTAGATATTAGGGCTGTTTCTTGCCAGGGGTAGTTTCGATCTCCAGTCCATGACCCCAGACCTTTTTGAATTCATAAACTAACCTCCAAGTCAACACATCCATCTTGAAAACAATGTCAAGTCAAGTCTTTGGAAAAGAGAGCACAACATGTTTAATCTATATTGAATTACTTGCTGTCTATGGAATAGGGAGAAAAATTTGGAAAACAAGGTTTTGCAAGGCTGAATATTGAAAACTATCTTTGCATGGATTTTGAAAATAAAAAGCTAATATTAAAATTTAATGAAAAATAATTAAATAATTTAAAATTTTTAATAAAAAAATTAAAAATTTAAAAAAAGACAACAAAAGAAAGCACAAAATGAAAGATAATCAGGGGCTCGGGTGAAAGTCCACCTAGTTGAGTTTCCTTGTCCTACCTGCCAATGTAGGAACAGTCACCATTTAGCCAGAGTAGGGGAAAGAGCATGTCCCTCTCCTTATAGAAAATCTATCGTAAGAGCAAGTTGCTCCTATGGAAGAGTGGAAGAAGAAAAACTCTAGGGGTGGACTCATTCCTTTTTAAACAGTTCATTAAGTCATCTGCTCTTTCTGTTCAATGGCCAGTAAGGGAACACTTGGTCCTCTCAAAGACATAAGGGTGGTGAGTCCCTTGTGGTCAATAGGAAGCATCAGGGAGTTCATCCTCCCCAAGGGATCCACTGCCCAAACACTCAGCCAGCAGAAATAAGTGGCAGGGGTCAAGGAGACTTGGTTCCAGAAGAAGGGAATGGGAAACCACGTTAGTATCTTTGTGAAGAAAAACCAATCGGGGCCATGGAGAGTCGGACCCAGCTAAAAATGGCCCAGCAACCACAAAGAGTTGGGTCAAAACATAAGCACAAATAGTACATTTGAGGGCATAGCTTCATGCTTGCTGCTTTCTGTATCAATTGGACAAATTCACAGCTCATCCCACACAGCATCAATGTGCCTATTCTCCCTTGTTTTTTGGAACTTTTCTGGTTGTGGAGAGAAATGGGTCTGGATCAAGGTATTGTTCTGGTAAACAGGACATTGCACAGATGGATAAATGGCTGCTTTCTGCAGACTCCATTATCACATCATTCTTTGAGCTTTAATTTAATGGCTTTCATATAGGAACAACCTGGGCTGTTATTCTTTTATTGAATAAAAGATGTTCTGGGGTCTTGTGCATGGTAGGAAGCAATGATTTCCTTTTTCTTTTCCCTTACTTCTCTTCTTCTGTTTTCTCTTCCTCTTTCTCCTCCCCTTTGTCTTCTGTCTCCTCTTCCCATTTTTCCTTCTATTCCTTTGTCTCCTCCTCTTCTTCCTTCCAAATTTTTTTTCTCTCTCTTCTTTATCTTTTTAATGGAGTTTAGACAAAAACAGTCCTGGAACATGTCACTCCCTTGACGTTTTTCTTTCGTAATTATTATATTTACTAGGTTGGTAGATAACACAATTATACTTTGGGATTGATGCTAATGTCACCTGATAGCTTTTCCTTTTGCTGGAGATTCATGGATCTCTCATCTCTCTCTTTTTTTTTTTTTTTAACATTAGTCCTATTTTCCAAGTTGCCAAGATTTACAATCTTGGAGACAATGAAGAAAACAAAATTGTTAATATGGGTTAATGTGACTTTTGAAAAATGTTACAAGGGGATCGAGCCCTTTGAGAAAGGACTCCCAGCATGTCTTCTTCTGGTTTCTTTCCCTCTGTCCTTCATTTCCACCTTCATTTGTCAGCTGCTGGATCCCCCTCCAGCCTCCATAGGGGTCCAGGCCCCTTTGTAGCCTACATGGTTTGCCATTTACCTCGCATTGCACCCCCTTGGTACCTTAGGGACCTGCCACTGCTCCGGCAGAGATTTTTTCATTTAAGAACTTTTCAGACCAAAAAGAGGGAAAAGCTTCTCTCTGAAGGGTCCTGCTCAGAGAGGGGACACAAGGCTTTGCTTCATCTTGTAGATCAGAGAAGCAGACACTGGAGATGCCCAGTTGTGAAACAAAGGATCATGGAGTAATAGAATTTCAGGGCTGAAGGAGACCTGAAAAACCATCCGTCCGCCCACCCCCTTTGGGTTCAGGCAGGAGGCTCCGATCCCGGGAGAATGGAGCGCTTGGGAATTGACAGCTCAGGATTCCAGGCAGTGTGCAACACCCCGCTTCTGGGACACCTGAGAGATTTCGTTCCTAGACAACTTCCAGCTTCAGGTGAATAGATCCCCACTGGAGCATCCCCGGAAACGGCTATTTCGGAGTGGGGGACCGTGTAACTGAGAGAAGGCAGGAATTTTTCCATAAAATCTTTTATTAGCAAACTATAGATTCCACAAGGAGACAGAAACAAATTAATTTAAACAATGATCCTAATTTTAACACCACTAAGAAGTCAGGGTGACCAGCTCCAGTCACAGGGACCTCACTCTATTCCTCCTCTCAGTCTTTTCTGTTGGGTAACAGGTTAGTAACTTGCCTCAGAAAATCAGCCCCTGCTATTAATAACTCAATATTCATGAAGGAGGAGAAGCTAGACAGAACTATTCAGACTTCAAGCCTGGTCTCTCTCAGACCCCCCAGTCTTGTCTCTGAATATGTCTTTTGCTATTACAGATTGACAACTGGCAGCTACCTTTGCCCTTGAGCTTTCCCAGTCATTAACTTCCTTCATGAAGAAGACTGTCCTCAATCTATCTCCCAAAGGAGCCTCTCCTACACTTTCATTCACTCTTGTTGACATGAAGGCCGCCATCTTGGGCTTTTGGAAGTTTGGCCCTTAACCTGACCTGTTCCTCTCTCATTCCCACCACTCCTCTGAATTAGTTATTATGGCTAATCCCCCCTTTTGGGAAAGCTCAGCTCCTTTACCCAAAGTCTGAAACAGTCTACCTGATAGCTACATGTCTTTGACCTTAGCCAAAATGGTCTTTTTGTGCTCAGTCTTTTGCCTCATTCTACCCCCATGGCGCCTCCCGCCATGTCTGGCCTGGTTCTCCCCTTTAGCTCAGGAGCCACCTCCTTCACAAGGCCCTCCCCGATGCTTCTGTTCTTGTGCTCCAGACCCCCCAAAGTGAAATTGCTTCATATACATTGCAGATGTAGGTTCTGGAGTCTTCTCTTGCACTGGGTGAATGGCCCCCCAGAAGGCAGCTGCTATTTCTCCCATCGGGGTCAAGAGGATGTGGAGGGGCTGAAGATGTCATTTCTGATCATCGGCTCTAACGACATCTCTGAACAGAAGATCCAGGCTTGGGGAAGTCCCGGGAAAAGATTGGCTAATCCCACAACTTCCCCCTTCGATGGCCCTCTATCCACAGATGCTATTATATGATCTGCTGTTCATTACCCAGATATTTCTAGTAAACTGGATTTTACTTCGAGAGGCTGGGGGTTAACTAGAGAGAGCTATAAACGTAAAGTTTGATAGAAAGCCTAAACTGCCTCAATGTCAGGAATTTTCCTAACTGGGGGCTCAAAGGGATTATGACCGAGCTCATAACTTGCACCTAAAGTAAACTCCAAGGCTGACTAGGAATAATGATGTGGGGCCACTATTTTGCCTCCTCCCCTCCCTGCTTCTAAATGAACCCAGGATCATAACAGGATTTTACACACATTATATAGATATTCATATATGAATGTGTGTGTTGATTGGTTTTGCTGAATTTTTAAAATCTCTTTTAAAAAATTCTCTTATAAGAGGTGGCTTCCTGGGTAGGGAGGAGGGGAAGGATGTAGGAAAAAAACCTAAATGATATGAAAACAAACTCTAGGGATATAAATCTAATTTTTAAAAAGATATGCTGGCTTTCATGGTCACCGACGTGATTTCTAGTTGTATGTCCTGGATCTTTTCAGCCATACAAGGGTTCTTTGGGCAGTATATACACAATATGTCTCTGTGTGTGTGTGTGTGTGTGTGTGTGAATGCACAGTGGAACGTGGGCCTGGGCCTCCCTAGCCCAGGCTTTCTTTTTCAATTCAAGCTTCAGTTTGTATTTTTTTTTTTTTTCTCCTCCACATGGACCAAATGTTTCCAGTCTGACATCTGAAATGCCCGGTGTGCACGTTCTCTCAACTGCTTAAAACCACCCCTGTCTGGTTAATGAAATATTTACCATCTTCCCCCTATGGTTCTCCACATGTTCCCAGTCCCAGAGGGCTCAGGGTTGTTAATTAAGATCTGTTTCTCCTCCTTCCCTCAGCCTCCCTATCTGTACTTTCAGGCTATGCTGATTTAATCGCCTTCAAAGGCTTAATTATCATTACTTCATACTCAGCAAGTGCTAACAATGTCAGGTCCTTCTATCAGAAGTATTTCTCCCCTCTAGGTGATATCAGGATTTTCTTCACTCTCTGTTGGGATCAGTCCTTTCAACAATGACTGGCCTTTTGTCTGCCAGGGAAGTAGGACTGCCCCAAGAATGGAGAAAAGGTTGTTTTGGAGAACTCCACAACTCCAGGCTTCCTTTGTGATGCTCCCCCCACATCCAACTCTCTAACTCCCATGTCCCTCTCAATCTCTTGAGAATGAAAAGGGACCCTTGAGATTGGGTAGGCCATGACGTCTTTCTGACTCAGAGACTATTATATTTAATTTATAAATGTTTACACATATAAAGTACATTCTGGAGCTAGGGAGGATATGTAAGAAATGAGTTATTAGGATAAGAAAGCTGATACTAGTTTAAGTTACAGATTTAATTCTATACCAATCAAATGGCCAAGTTGTACTTTATAGAACTAGACCAAAAAAAAAAATCACAAAATTAATTTGAAGGAACAAAAGGGCCTGGATCTCATCGGAAATATTTTTTCTTCAAGTAGAAATGAAATGAGAATAGCATGTCCAGATTTCAAATTATATCACCAAACAATAAAATAATCATCAAAATAATTTGATATTATCTTAAAAATAGAAAAGAAACAAGTAGAACAAAGGAGGCAAACAAGGATCAGAAGCAAGTGAACTCACTAATTCAATGTGTGATAAACACAAGAATCTAAGTCATACGTAGAAGGACTCTGACGAGAATTTTAGAGAAAACAAGGAGGGAACAACAAAAAAAAAAAAAAAGAAAAGAAAAGAAAAAAGTTTAGGATAGCATCTTACTCCAAATAAGTAAGCTATAAATTCAAGATAGATGTTCTAATATGGAGGTGATATCATTAAAAAATAAAATGGAGAAGATGGAGTTATCTTCTACACCAATGGCCAAAGGGAGAATTCAAATGAACAGTAATAAGGATGATGATATCTAACATTTATTTAGTACTCAAGGTCATAAAGGGCTGTGCTCATATCGGCTCATGTGATCTTTGCAATTGGCCTATGAAGTAAACATTATTATTATTCCCGTTTGACACATGCGGAAACAAGGTAAGAGAAGTGATAAACTGAGAATCACACAGCTATTAACTGTCTAAGGCAAATCTTCCTGAATCCAGGTTTATTGCTCTCTCACAGTGCCACCAAAGAAGGAATAGGGAAGATCATAAAAGACAGAAAAGATTATTTCGTTCCCATGAAATTGAAAAGTTCTGCATAGACAAAATCAATGAATCTACAATAAAACCACTGAAGCAGGGGGTGAAGAGAGGGGAATCTTTTGCATTAAATAACTCTTGCTTGTTATCCAGTCTATAGGGGAAATAATAGAGGAACAAATTTATGAGACCAAGAGCCATTTCCACTAAAAATATGATTATATTCTATAATTCTTTAATAATATGAAAATGACAGTTCTCCAAGGACCAATTATAAACTTTTAGTGGCATGAATGATTTCTCCAAGTCACTAAGAAGGAGCCAAATGCAAATTATGATGCAGCCCTTATACACTCTGAAGCCTCTTTTGCCAGCTACCACTCTCACCAACAAGTTGACTCCCCGAGGTCAGCTACATTCCCCTCATTTCTTGGGATACCCCCCAGAAGTCGGGAACAATCCCTTCTGCTACTTTAAGTGGGGAATGCCAGTAGATAAAGAACAGTGGCACCTTGTGTTCACAGGCCACATGTTGACCTGGATGGGTAGAAACTGTTTCTCCACCCAGACTATTACTGAGTATCCTTCCTCATTTAAATCAGGAAAGAGACTCTCTTGGTTCACTGGGAATCTTTTGTAAATATGATCAATCTTGGCTCTGCAGTTGATCAAAATCCCTCTTTTTTCACATGAGAAGCTGATAAGAAATATACTATTAAAGTGGGGAGCAGGATCCACTCTTCTCTATCATTTATACTTCTAGAAGGAAGCTGACCAGATTCCCCCAAACTGTGCTTGCCCTTGGTCAGGTCTGAATTATAGGTCTGAGACTTCACTTCTAGCAAAATGGCAAAGTGACAAATGATGGGGATAGTCAATATTGGGCTGTGGCAATAGGTGTAGTGGGGTGAAATTTTTCTGACCATTTTGGGGAAGCAATTTGAAACGACACCAAGAAAATGACTAAAATGTCAATACCCTTCACCCCATTGCTGGGCCCGTACTCCAAAGGGGTCAAAGAGAAAGAAGCACCATATACACCAAAATATTCATAGTGGGGCTTATTGTAGAAGGGACAACCTGGAAAGAGAGGCAGTGTCTGGAGACTGGGAAAGGGTTCAATAAATTGTGGTGTGTGGATGAATGAAAAATCACTGATGAACCTTTGACTAGGTACCAAGCAGTGGAGGAACAATTATCAAAGAGAAGGCGATCTTACCTCATTTCAGAACATAAGCCCTCATGGAGCCCATGCCCTAAAAAGGGGGAGATAAGTGCAATAGGGAAGGGAAAGCCAGGGAGGAGCGTTTTGGTTAGGAGAGTAAGCGGGGCCACTGGGGAGGACGTCGGCACATCCTTTCCAATGGCAGCTACCACTCTCACCAACAAGTTGACTCCCTGAGGTCAGCTACGTTCTCCTCATTTCTTGGGATAGCTCCCAGAAATCCAGAGCTTCAGAACTGGAAATCAGATAAGGAGGGAGTGATAGGATAAGTGGAAATAAGCAACCCAGTGCATTGGTAAGATACCAGGGGAGTAAAGTGAAGCATGATTGGAACTAGGGAACAATGCAAAGCACTCAGCAGTCAGGAGAGTGGGGCTCCAGGGTAAGAGTTCCAAGGTTGAAAAGGCCACCAAGGCATAGGGTCAAGATGGCTTGAGAGGATATGCTGGGAAATCCAGCGATTTTTCACAAATGTGGTGGAATTATTGTGCCCTAAGAAATAGGAAGAGTTCAGAGTGTAAGTTGATACAGAATGGAGTCATCAAACTTACAAAAAGATAAAGAGCAGAACAATGTAAATCAAAGCGGGAAAACATACCTGAATGTAATTATAGGGACCAGGCTCAGCCCTGGAGATGAGTGGAGAAAATGGTGGGTTGATGTTGCAATCAACAAGCCTTCCCCTGATATTCACTGTGAGTAGAGCAGAGATTTAGATGCTGAGAGCAATGGGGAGAGGGTCCATCTTCCCATATTTCTTGATCTCCTTGATCTCTCAGCATTCAGGGCACTGAGAGATTCCATAGGCCCCACTTTGGTGGCCACTTCCAAATGAGCGAATGCTCTTGGATGCCTCCTTGTCACTGGCCAGATGATACTGGCCAGTTCTTCCAGTTTTGCTCTGTAGGAGTAGCCTCATAGAAACTGAATAATCCCTCTTTTCCAAAGTGCTTTCTGTCCCCTGGAAGAAGGTGAAACTGGAGTCAAAGACCAGTGTGATCTTCTTCAGTGTGAATGGGGTACAGAAACCTTGGGCTCTCTGGACTTCCTCTTTTACAATATTTATGAATGGACTTAGAACTTCCTCTTCTCCCAGATGTCCACATATTGAAATGTGTATTTTCTTTAGTTGTTCAGCAAGAGGAAAATGAAACAGAAAATGAAAGATTAGACCTTCTTCATATACTGGAAAAGCATAGGCTCCAATTAGTGCAGACCCTTATTGCCTCTCATGGCAACAGTTGTTGGGGGTGTCCGCCTGCCTCAGTTCTCCCCCTCTTTCCCAATCTGTGGTCCACTCAATGCAGATCTGACTACGTCCTACCCAATGAGCTCTGGTGTAATCTATGGCCACCAGGGCCCAGTACAAAGTGCCCCTCTGATCTCACTCTACCTTTCCAGCCTTCTTACACTTGACTTCTCTTCATGTACCCTGTGACCCTGTCCTGACTAAGGGTCCCCATATGGTATGGCCAAGTACCCATGATACCATTCTCCCCAGTAGTTAAGTACAGATAAGGTACACTTCCAATACCATGTATATGACATAATAATGAGGATGATAGTTTTCTCAAATGTGTAACTATTATTATTATTGATGTGGTTATAGGAGAGAATGCAGATTTTCCCCAAATGTGTAGCTATAATAAAATAATTATTATTAATGAAGAGGGATATATTTCCCAAGTGTATTGCTATTTTCTTTTTTTTATTGCAAAAGTTACAATTTTCTTGCATATCTAGTTATTCTTCTTCTTGTTGCTGAAGCTAGAGTTTTTCCCAAGCCTAAATGCTGGATGGGGAATAAATCCAATTTTTTCCCAATATGGAGCCCAGTGGGAGGTCAAACTGAGACAGTTCTCCTCACATCTGGTGAGAATCCTTTAGATGGTACTTGGAATGACAGCGTGAGCAACTGCTTGGCCAGGAGACCTCCCTTGGATGAGTGTTCAAGTCGGAACGTCTTTCTTAGGAGCAACGGAAGCCGGATGGGTTTGTGACAATTTGTTGATCGCCCCGGACTGAAAGCCTAGAGTGTGATACCCAGGAGCTTGAGGCTCTTGATCTTCCCCAGGGAAGTTGGGGAGCTAAGAAAGTGTCATTTTCGATCTTCACAATCAACATGAAGGCCTGGTCCATGGACAGGGTCACACCTTCACACAGGCTTTTTTGTACATTCTAAGGGCAGGTCGGTGGAACGGCAGACCGGGGCATGTGAGACCCAGGGCCATTACCAGAGAGGCCGTAATTCAGCTAACGCACCTGGACTTTTATGACAGAAGGGGAGACTTTGATTGCTCTATAAACAACGCTGCTTTCATCTGAGGATCTCTAAATACTTTCAAGCAGTAATTAAGCTTCACAACAATCCCAGGCAGCAGTCGGGTCTAATTATACCCATTTTTCAGCTGGGTCACCTGAGGCCCATTAAGATGAACAGACACCGGTTCTCTCCCCCACCACCCACCTCCTGGCCAAGCAGGGTGGGGCCGGAGAAGCCAGAAGCCTGGCTTGGAATCCTGGGGCCCACCATAACTCACCTTGTTCATCCTTCCAAACCAGAGTTGGGCATGAACATTTAAACAGATCTGCTCAGAAACCAGGGAATTCTTGGGCAAAGCCTGAATGGGCCCCACTCTCAGAACCCAGTACCTGAGGGTGCTTTTCCAGAAAGGGGCCTTGTATGGGTTTCTCAGGATCGACGGAGGCAGGGGGAGTGAGAAATACAAAATGATGCTTCTCCCCACGTCCCCCCACCCCCAGCTGCCAAGAGCCACAGGTATGTGGAGTCCGAGGCATGGCGTCTCCCCTTGGGTTGCGAAAGGATCCCACAAAGAAGAAGACTGTCATTACAAAGAGAGCCACAGTGAAGAAAGGTTTCATTTATGCTGAAGCCGGCTCTGAAGACATTTGAGGCCATCCGAGGCCTCGCAAACCGGCTCAGCGCTCCAATGGAGAATGGCACATTGAAAACATGCACTGGATTTGTGGAGGGCCTGCTCTGAATTCTGCCTTGCTCCCTCGGTGACGCCGGTCCCCCTTTCCCAACCTGCAAAAGGGGGTGGGAGTGAGGTGGGAGCAGACTGGAGGAAGTAGAGTGCAATAGGTGGAACATCGACTCAAACCCAGAAGCCGGTTCAAATGCCGACTTTGATTCTTAATACTCGAAGGAAATTGGGCGAATCCCTGGACCTCGGGTTCCCCATAGATAATATGAGGATATTGGCTTCAGAGGGTCCTGCTGGGACAATCCCCCTCAGTTCCTTTAAAACACAGCTCAGTTGAGTGACTCAGGGCAAGCCATTTAACCTCAATTGCTTCCCCAAACAAAAAACCAAAGCAAGACTCATGAAGAAATATATGGCAAGGAAGACATGATATTCCATGGTATTCAACTGTATTTTCCCTTTCTGGTTCATCAAACATCATGACCCTTAGTAAGCTGCTGGTGACATCAGCAAATATTGCAGATCTGCCATCATTTCTGGGTGCTGGAATAAGGGCTGGAGGGGTTCCCATAATTCCCCTTCCCTCAACAGGGCTAGTTGAACCTCTGACCCCCCCCCCCCAGATGTTACCTGTTTGTCGCTGCCCCCGACTGCCTGCTGTTCATATCCCATTGGGAGCTTTCCTTGCTAATGGTTCTCTCCTAAGCCTCTCTAGACACCTAGATTGCAGAATGATCATTCACGTGATTTTTCAGAGCAGTGGATCAGCAACTACAAGCCTTCTGGTGAGAGGAAGCACCACAGGGTCTCATCATTGGTCTTCTGGCCCCTCTCTCTGCCTTGGCTCTAACCATTCAGGACCAGTGGAGCTCACTGGCCATTGAACCCACCATGATGGTGTGTCTCTCTCTCTATTACGAGAGCAGCTGGAGGGCAGGAGTATCCTAGTCTTCTCTTTGTGTCCTATTTAGTGTTATAGTGTTTTCTGTTTGTTATTGGCTATAAATTACATTCATTATGGACTTTTTGTAGGATTTCTGAATACTTCTCTATTCCGTTCCATCCCAGAAAGAACCCAGGGCTTCCATTTCTAGGACGGGGCTTTATGAGCCCTTGATGGATGTCTGTGGGGAGCATGATCATTCACTGATTAAAACAAAACAACATTTCCTTTGTAATCAAGGCTCCCATTCACAGTGATCCACCTCGTGTTCCCCATCTTCCCAAAGTCTTTACTCTTCACTGATTCCTCAAAGATCAATTTCAGCAAAATCATGACATTGGGAAATACTGCTGGGTCGCAGCTGTGTGTGTGGGTTCTGGCTGCTTGGCCCAAGTTCTGCTTGGGGACACTGGGCAATGGATTCTCCATGGCACCAGGGCTCAGGCTCCTGTTGGAGGGGGAGGCCGTGGAGGGAAGCCCATCCCTTCTCAATGCGGAGCCCCCGAGTGAACTGAGTCAAAGCCCAGTACAAACTTTCCTCAATTACCTTTTCAGAGAGCTGTGTTCCTCCTCCCTAGGAAGACTTGGGCTGCTTTCAAAGAAACCTGAGTTGTATTCTTCTGCCACTGAAGTCATCTAAATTAAGCCAGTGTTGGATGACGGAGCATTATCCTGCACTGCACGATGCCAGCTTCTGATACTATCGGGGCCGCCATTGAACCCGCCCGGCGGGAGTCACAGGGAGCTGTCTGTTCCAAGACGGGCTTGAATGTCACCAGCACAGGGCTCTTGTCCCCACTTTGCTGCTTACCTTGCTCCGTGACCTCAGACAAGAGATTTGGGGAATCGGAGACTGGTTTTATTCTCCATTGAGATAAAAATAATAGTCCAGTCTGCAAGCCCGTTGGGTGGGGAGTGGGGGGTGCCATGCTAGAAACTGCCCAGAGCTCATAAACTTCCTCCTTCCTGACCAGAACTACAAACAACTTTCCTTCCGATGCACCTCACCCCCATTCACCACTGTCGGAGTCTTCCCCAGGCACCCAGTGTTTTATGTGTTGGTACTTGTGCCCAGGTGCCATCTTGACACCGGTTGCCATCTTAGGCTCTTCCCAATGGGCTACCTTTACAAGAGGCAAACACCACATTTTCCTGCTAGCCTACTTGTTGCAAAATGACTGTTTCTTTAAATTATGGGAATAAATCAAAGGGGAATTCCAGAATAATGCCCTTAGAAAGAGAAAAAGTTTACCTCATTGAGAATGTTTTACAGCTTGAGTCTCAGTCTCTCTCTCTCTCTCTCTCTCTCTCTCTCTCTCTCTCTCTCTCTCTGTGTGTGTGTGTGTATGTGTATGTGTTTACACACACACACAGAGTTGTTTCCTGTCTTAATGAAATGTTTTTGCTTCTGGACACGCCTCTGGATGGTCCGGCAATAACCTAAATGGAGACCGGGCTGTAGTTTTTTTAAATGTAAAATTGTAAGAAAAACTTTAAGTATCCATTTTTAAAAATTACGTAAATTAAAATCTGTTTTGAATCGCATAGATCATTCCCCCAACTAGCCATGTAAAACCTGAGAGTAGGCGACAAGGGCCACACAGCTAAATGGCCAAAGCTTTTCCCTGTTCTGACCAGATTTTGCTCATCTCTAAATGGGAGTTGGTGTTCTATTCCTTTCTTTGCTCACTGGATTATTGTGAGGGCTGAATAGAAGCGTGGATATGAGGAGCCGGTGAGTTTACAGTTTCTTTTAGCAGTTTATGTGGAAGGATTGTTGTGTACCATTGATATTGGGCCTTTGTCTGGAGTCCCCTATTCTACCTGGAGGCATCTGAATGGTTCAGGGGACAATGGTGTCTAGTGAGGAAGATGGGAGTTGAAATTAGTCTGAGTCACTCTGGGCAAGTCACTTAACCCTATTCGCCATAATCCACTGGAGAAGGAAATGGCCAACTGCTTCAGTATCTTTGCCAAGAAAGCCTTGGGGACAGTATCAGTATGTTATGGTCCAGACACAAATGAACAACTCTAGAACCCTGCAAGGTGGGCCCTTACCCATCCTTAGATTCCAGGGGACGTCCAGCTCAGAGCCCTACATAAATCAGATACAGAAAGATCTCATAGAAAGAAGGCGAGCGTTGGAGATAGGAGGCCTTGGCTCTGAATGGTGCCAGCTTCAAAGAGCTGGGCAAATAATCTTCTGGAGCCTCAGTTTCCTGGATGTAAGCTGGAGATACTCCCATTTGAACCCCTTACTGGTTATTATGAAGAAAGAGCTTTGGAAATAGAAGTTATTGTCACAGGAGGTGCTCCATAAGTGGCTTTCAAGTAAATTCATGAACAAATAAACAAATGAGTGAGTAAAGCAACCTTCTCCCTTTGTGGGATTTGTGGGTCTGTGAAAAAAATTATCTAAAGGCAATAGGGCCATCGGATTGAGATTCTGAGGCACAGTGTGTGCTATCTTTTCCCATTGTCTTTGTTATAACATAACATCATAAAATGTCATTATATAATAATATAATAACATAATAAAATATAACAATAGAATGTAACAATATTATATAATGCCATTACATAATAATATGATTATCATAACATAATAGAATATAACAATAGAATGTAATATAAAACCACATAATATCATATGATAATATAATTGTTATTATAACAACATAATAGAATCTAACAATAGAATGTAGCAGTATTATATAATGCCATTATATAATAATATGATTATCATAATAACACAATAGAATATAATATAACATCACATAATATCATGTAATATAATTGCTATTATAACAACATAATAGAATATAACAATAGAATGTAACATAACATCATATAGTGTCATTATATAATTGTTATAATAACATAATATATCACTATAATGTAACATAATATCACATAATGCCATTATATAATAATATAATTATCATAACAGAATAGAATATAACAATATAATGCAATATAACATCACATAATATCATTATATGATAATATAATTGTTATTATAACAACATAATAGAATATAACAATAATGTAACAGCATCATATAATGTCATTATATGATAATATAATTGTTATTATAATAACATAATAGAATATAAGATTATAATGTAACAGAACATCATATAATGTCGTTATATAATAATGTAATTGTTATTATAACAACATAATAGAATATAGCAATAAAATGTAACATAACATATACTATAGTGGACATATTTGTTGAATGCATGCATGAATGGATGAATGAAAAAAGCCTTCCTGAAGCACTTACTCTGCGCTACTTCCTTGGCACCGTACCATGTGTGAGGGCTGTAAATAGAAGAGGAACTGGCATCCTCATAAAGGAGATAGCACTAGAGGAGGGCAGAAGGAAAGGCTCTGGGGTTTGCAGCAGGGGCAATGATCATGCTTCTCCTTCCAGGTCATTTCTACCAATAAAACCATATTTGTTTCTATGGCTGAAGGGTCTGACAGCACCAAGGATGTTGATAGAGGGACTCTCCTTGCTGTATCTGCAGTAGGAGGGGCCGCTCACTGGCAGAGATAATTGTCAGGTCGTGTCTCCTAACATATGCCGTCCTGGACAATGATTGTGGGACAGGCTGGAAGCAGGGCCGTTATGAATAGATAAATGGATGCTGTCCCCTTATTAGACTGTAAGCTTTTCAAGGGCAGGAGCTATCTTTTTTTTTTTTTTTTTTTTTTTTTGGCTTTCTTTATATCCCCAGTGTGTAGTAGAGAGCCTGACACATAGGAGATGCATTAATAAATGTATACTGACTGATCAGTGAATTAGCAAACAAATAAACGTTTTAGGAAGGGCATCTGGAGGAGTCATCATGAATGGAATGGTGATTTTTGGCCGAAGGCACGGGAGGTCAAGACAATCAGTTGTCAGGGGGAAGAACCAGTTATCTAATCAGTGTGTGAGAGTGTGTGTGCTCATGTGCACACCATATAACCATTCTCACAACAATCCTTCTTGGATTAACTGGCTGTGCATTGACTTGCATTCCCTGACAGTCTGACATCATCTGATACCTTATCGTGGTAGGGATGAGATCCTGGGGTCAGAGTTCAAAGAGACATTGGAGGCTTTGGAATCCGACCCCTTCTTTTTACAGAGGAAGAGGTCCAGGGAGAAGAGCAAGCTTGTGCTGCATTCCTCAGGGTTGTTCTAGAGTAGGTCTTCAGTAGAGGCTTCTTGACTTAGTGACCGACAGTCTTGCTCGGAAGCTGGGCATATGTGGTCTAAGAACCAGGCTGACTGTTCAGAGAGGCTTAACACTAGGGAGATGCAGTTTTTAGCCATAGCTGACTTAAGGATTGTCTTCTAAGGGGCAAAGCTACTGCAGATTTGTTCAGTGCCTCCTATGTGCCAGGCACTGCTCCTGTGGATATAGGTACAGACAAAGTATTTACTGAATTCAAGTACCCAACCTCAGGAACTTACATTCTAATGGGTGCTGGGAAAGGAGGTGTGGGGGGAAAGAGTGGGCAAGGAAGAAGCACGCCCTAATAGAGGGATGCACACCAGGGAGATTGTAGGCAGTGGTGAACTGAACCTCGGCAAAATAAAGCAGAGAGCTCACCTATCTGAGCTGGGCAAGAATGGGAATATCAGAGAAAGAGAAATGTGGCCTACATTCATTTCATTCATTTATCTATCTATCCAGCCATTTATTCATCTACCCATCTGTCCATGCATCCATTCATCCATTTATTCATCCATCCATCTATTCATTCATTTATCTATCCATTCATTTATCTATCCATCTATTCATTTATTCATCTACCCATTATCCATCCATGCATCCATTCATCTATTTATTTATCCATTCATCTATTCATTCATTTATTCATCCATCCATCCATTTATACATCTATCCATTCATCTATTTATTCATCCATCCATCTATTCATTCATTTATCCATTCATCTATTTATTCATCCATCCATCCAAGCATCCATTTATCCATGCATCCATTCATCCAGCTATCTGTTCATCTATTTATCCATCCATTTATCTATTCATTCATCTATTTACACATCCATCCAATCATGCATCTGTCTGTCTACTCATCATCCACCTAATCATTCATCTATTTATCTATCCATCCATTTATCTATCTATCCATCCCTCTATGCATCCATCTATCCATTCATCTATTTAATCATTCACCCATCTATCCATTCATCTATTCATTTATCTGTCTATCTATTCATCCATCCATCCATGCTTCTGTCTGTCTACTAATCCATCTATCTAATCATTCATCTATTTATCTATCTATTCATTTATCTATCTATCTATCTATCTATTTATCTATCCATCCCTCCATGCATCCATTCCTCCATCTATCCATTCATCCATCTATTCATTCATCTATCCACCCATCCATCCATTCACCCATTTATCCCTTCATCTAACTCGTCCATCAATCCATCCATTCATCCACACATTCATTCATCTATCCATTCATTCCATGTCACGCAAACATTATTCAGTAACTGGAAGTCCTGCAGCCTTCATTATATAGTATGAGGATCCATTCATCTTACAATTATCAAACAAAGCCTACATATCTCATCCCTCCCTCAAGATTATAAGGAGTTTGAGGGCCATCTTCTCTTCCTAACCTTTCTCTCTACTCCGCAGGTAGAGCAAAGTGTCTTGCGTATTGCTCCCATTTCCAGACCTCTGCCCAGATGTCCCCTCCCGCCTGCCTCTGTCTTGGTGAGCCTCCTTCAAAGATCAGCTCTGGGGCTTTCTCGTACATGAGGCCTTCTCTCTGTTATCAGCACCCCCGTCCCCTTGGCATTACAGTGGGCAGTCCATTTCTAGAATCATGGTCATAGATTTAAAGCTGGAGGTTGGCCAAACTCGGATGGGGGATGTTAGGGAGAAGATTTTTATTCAGGTGGGAGTTGAATCAGACAGTTACTAAGTTCCCTTCTCACTCTGAGATGTGGTGACGGTACCTGTGCCCTGATTGGATCCTAGTGGGAATATTATGGTCAGTACTGGAGTCCTTACTACAGACAGGACATTGGTGAGTTGGGAGAAGGACTTGAGAAAGGAGCAATAGATTCCATGGCAGAAGGGGAGCAGTAGAAGAAGCTGGGGGAGTCTCTAGGGAAGACACAGAGGCAGCAGGACAGCAGCTTTCAGACAACTGCAGACATCAGGAGGGGGGATGTGCTGGTTCTGCTCGGATCCAGAGTACAGGAGCAGATATGGAACGGTTCTTACAAAGAAGCCGGAGGGTTGATATCAAGGAGACACAGATCTGCTAGAGGTGATGTCAGAGCCCAGCACTTTGCTTACCAAGGGCTTCTCCCTCATCACCAGAGTCAGCAGAGCTTGGATTTGGCTGGATGTTAGCCTCCACCTGGGTTCCCATGAACCTCTGTTTTAGTGTTAGGTCCTGGAGTCCAGCTGAGTTTTTCCAGGGGTTCTTGCCTTTTCTTTGTAGTGTTACAGAATTCCCAAACTGTGTGGTCCAGAGGGAAGCAGCTCAGTTTGGAGTCAAAAAGCTTGGATTTGGATTCTCCTTCTGATATACTTTCTACCTGCGTGACCCGGACCGGTCCCATTCACATGCTTCTCTCGGTCTATCATAAAATGAAGAGTTTGGACTAGAGGACCTCAAGACTTCCCCCAGATTTTAAATTAAGAGGATTTAAAGTGTGTGTGTGGTTTCCTACTTCTGCCCAGCTTTAGGAGAAAGGAACAAAGAATTGTTCTAGAGTGTGGCTTAAGACCCTAATGGGACATAAAGAGCTTGACTTCCTCACAAATAGCTTAGAAATGATGAATAAAAATTCATTTCTTTTCCATTTTCCCTCTTTCCAAGGATGCTACTGGTCCCAAAGGTCACTGTGTTGTCTAAAGCTGGATGGGGGCTTCCAGGAGAAGGCTCAGCTGGACCCTTTTGTTGTTTGCTTTTGGTTTCCATGGAAGCGAGATCATTAAAGTACAGCCCGATATTTTAATTTTTGAGAGAAATCTTCCTCTTATTTCCAAAGGAAGGACGAGCAAGCCTGAGGAGACTCTGAGCTGGTTTTCTCAGCCGGCCGGGGGGAGCCGCAGCAGTGGGGGGAAGATGAAGCCGTCACGGGACAGATGTGGAGAGCTAACTTTTCACGTGCATCAAAGCCGACCTAACCTATTGAGGAATTTTCTATCTGGGGCTGAAGTGGTCCATTGATCCCCTGCTCCCGCCCGGTTTCTGGGAAAGGCGTCTGGCCGGGCCTCTTGGTGCCACCCCTAACAGCGGGGCGATTGTGTCGGGGGCACCGAGCTGCCCTGGGTGGCAGGGAGCTTCCTGTGTTGAAATCAGGACTCCCAGATCTCATGGTGATAGTCCCCCGGCCCAGGAAATATCGTCTTACAGACCTGCCGCTCCTTCCAGGGCCTGGAGGCCCTTTCAAGTCGGGATCTTAATGAATCCGGGCATTAGCCGAGGAATTCCAGGCATCCGGGGAGCTCTCTGTTCGCTCCCATCCCACCTTTGGGCTATCTCGGAGGTCCGGTTTCACGTGGCCAGTGGCGGGGAGGGGGCCGGCCCTCGGAGGGAAGTATCCATTGCTGCTCTCTCTCAGGGAGGCCTCCCGGCTAGAGTCTGACCAGAAACGCTGAGCCTCCACCCAAACCACTGGGCTACAGGAGCACCGGGGCACCTTGGCCGGGGGCAGGGGCTCCGGGAACCCATTTTGTTCCGTTCTTGGCTTCTCCACATCCAGGTGAGCGGCCTAGTGGTTCTGCGTCTCAACCATTCCACCTAGAAAAGGCAAAAGCGCTCCTTCCTTCTAAGAACAGATACAGAAGCACAAATTCTCGGCATTGTCCGGGTGTCGCCAAACCTAAGTTCCATCCTGGCGCAGCATCCAGGTCAAGGGATGCACTGCTGGAAGAGCTCAGTCAGGGGAAGCCATCTCCCCCCTCCCCCCAACCCCCAAGTTGGGAAGCTTTTCCTTGGGAGGAAATTGCTTTGTTTTTAATTATTTATTTTTTCCTGACCCCCGACCTCCAACGTCTCCTGTGCCATTTCTAAGTGTTGCTTCCCAAGGTTCCACCCTCCAGGGCCAGGCAGAACAAAGGCCAATCACTCTTTATTAATTCCTGGTGAAGAACTGGGCCTGGTCCCCAGGACTGTGCAGAGACACAGTCAGTGAATCCATCCACAGGCCTTTATTAAGGCCCTTCTGGGGGCCCTGGAAACCATTTAGCCCCAATTTCCCATTTCACAGAAGAAGAAACAGAGGCCCTCAGCAGAAGGGAGGCTCAATGGAGTTACTGTTGAGGGAATCCTAATGGACTTTGCAGACTTCATCCTGGAAGTAATGGAATTACCTAAATTCAGGGTTCAGTTAGGTAACCCCCAATGTACTTTTCTCCTGGGTGACCCTGGGCAAGTCACTTAGCCCCAATTGCCTCGGGGGTGGGGGGAAGATTTTGCAAAATTATTGAGAGGCAGGGTGAGGGGTGTGGAAAGGGTTTGAAGTTGGTGGAAGGGGAATTAAAATTTGGCCCTTTCAGTTTGTGACTGGGGGACCTCTCTTGGGACCCATTTCCTCATCTGCAGGAAGAAGAATCTACATTTCCAGAGCTTGTTGTTGGTCCCTCATTCATCAGTCTCATCCAACTCTTGGGGACCCCGAGAGCTCCCGTGGCTGGTAAGTGACTGAGGCTGGATTTGAACTCAGGACGAGTCTTCTTGATGGCAGATCCAGGTCTCCATCCGCTGCACCCTGGAGCTTCCCAGAGAATCATGGTAAATTCAAACCTGACTTCAAGAACTTACTAGCAAGCAAGTGGGCAAGTCACTTCACCCTGTTTGCCTCCATTTTTTCATCTATAAAACGGGCTGGAGAAGGAAATGGCCAATCCTTCCAGTATCTCTGCTGAGAAAACCCCAAAAGGGTCACAAAGAGTCAGACGGAGCCGTACGAACAATGGCAGAGGGAGCTTCCTGGAGAAGGTGGGATTTCAGTGGGGACATATGGGAAGCTAAGGAGGCCTTAGTCTAGGAGCTCGGCCTGCAGGTAGAGTGAAGGCCATTCAGCAGGTGAGGGAACTTAAGAGCAAATGGGCCCGAGCTGGGAGTGGGGGCGGCCAGGGCAACGGTTCTCTGGCCGCGGCTTCTCAGGCCGACTAATGTACACACAGCAGAACCTCCTGGCTCTCCAGAAGCCTCGCTTGGGACAGGGATGGCTTTCTACCAGGAAGTGTGTTTATCGCCTAGATCTGGCAACACTGGTGTCTGCCTCTGACATTTCCTGGTTCCCAGGGAAGTGTCGCTTCTGGGGTTGTTTGGGGACAGGAGTTTGTCCCCAGCCCCCACAGGTAGCCCTGGGGCTCCTAGGCTGCTCCACCCAAGAGCCCTTTGGTGCCCCACAATTCCCGGAGCAGCCCTCCGCCTCTGACCTCGCACAGTCCCTCCTCTGCCCCCTTATTGAGTGAGACCCGGCATGGATTGTTCTGAGGGCGTGGCCGGCCCTCCTGCTCCCTGAGCCCCGGGCCACGGGGCTCCTCCCTGAGGCTCTGCCCCGGCCCCCAACCCCATCAAAAATGGACCTTCATCTCTGGGCCTTGTTCTTCCCATGGCGGCCTGCTTCTGGCGAGTGGGAAACGGTCACTGGCGTTCTGTCCCACATCCGCTTCTGACCAGGATGCAAAGGGCAAGGAGCTGATCCGGCAAGGAGTCCTTACTTGGGGCCCATCACACCTGGAAACGTTCCACTGCCGCGGTCTCCCTCCCCCAACCATTCTACAGTTGGGGAAACTGAGGCCAGTGGCCAGTCTGAGATTGGGAACTGAGCCTGGATCAGAGTTCCCTGGGTATCTGGGCAGCAGGATTGGAACTCCCCAGGTGGCTGAGAACGTGGCTTACCTCCAGGAGGATTGCTCTTTTATGACTCTGACCCCAGGCTCTTTTTCCATTGCGGGTTACCAGTTCCATGGGGCTGTCTGTCCCTCCATCAGAAGCTCTGGGGAGAGAGGGCTGGGGGGCCCTCTGTGGACTTTCTCCTCTGGCCAGGTTGTCCCATAGGGTCCAAGGCCGTGACTAATGGGATCCCCCTGAGCCCCAGCCCCAGCAGGCATCTCTGCCGTGACCGGCCCCATCTCTGCCCTTGGGTCCCCAGCTTGGCTACAATCTAACCCTGCTTGGATCTCTGCTCCTGGCTGGGATGCAGAATGCCCTCTCAGAGCCGGCCGCGTAATGCCGTGGGGGTGAGTCTGGAAAGGTACAGGGAGGGGTCTCCCCACCCGATGGGACGGCAGCACTACCTTTGGCCGGGAGCCGGTCACCCATCACCTGTGGCTCTGCCAGGGGAGCCGGAGGAGCAAGGGGCCTGCTTGCAGCCGCCGGCCCCCCCCCCCCTGGGGCAAGGGCTCAGAGCGCAGGGACCAGGGCCAGATTGTTCCCTAGTCCTGTGGGTTCTCACAAAGGGGCCATGTTGGAGGCCTCTGCGCTCACCGGGTCTGACTTCACTTAGAGCTGCCGGGACCAGCGTGCCGAGTCAAAACAAACGTGCCTTCCCTGGGCCCCCCAAAAGCTCTCCAGACCCAGCGAGGACCGCCAGAAAGCTGAGCATGATTTAAGAGCAAATGAATCCGAAACATAAGGATTAAATTGCTCTAAAAATACCCGGGAATCCCAAATTTAGGGGAGGCAGGAAAAGGAGTTTGGAGATGACATCCACGGCCTTTGATGAATTGAAAAAGTTTGGGGAAAACTAGGCCCTGCTCATTTGGGACCCGGGAGAGCCTAAGCCAGGGCGAGGAAAGAACGAGCCCAGGCCCTGGGTCCAAGTCGAAGCCGTGGCCCCTGGGCTCCGGATTTTCTGCTGGCTCCGGGGCTCCCCGGGGGCCTCCAGGCTTAGGAGCCAGGCTGCACCTGAGGTTGCTCCCAATGTGGCCACCCAGGCTGCTGGAGGGAGGGGGAGGGGTTCTGGGCCATCCTCTTAGTGGAGAGGGAGAGATGCTAGTCACTGGCCGGGCGGCCCCGACCATGGCGCTAAACGTCTGCGAGACGTCTGGGTGCGGGAATGGGGACGGTCAGAGCGCCAGCCGAAGCAAGGCTCCGAGTGGACCGCGCGGGCAGGACGTGGGGATGATAAAGCGCTCTGGACAGGCTGGTGGCCACTGCTCCTGACCCATCCGAGCCTGTTCCCGTTTCTGGGGAGAAGGAGCCCCGGAGAAGCGGCAGTCTGGGGCCGTGGGGAGGGCCGTCCCTACGTGGAGCATGGTTGAGTCACATGGCTCAAATGGGGGGGAGAAGAGACCCCCCCTCTCCCCCTCCCCCCTTCTGCAAGGTTTTTGTGAGGAGGGGAAAAGAAGTCTGGGGCCAGAGACCCCCTCTCGGCTTTCCTCGGAGAAAGGGAGCCCCCGGCCGGAATTCCATCCGGCTGCTTTCCTGGAAATTGTTAGTCTGGAGGGGATCATGTTCAGGTTCAGACTAGACTTCAGTCTCTAGTCAGTAATGGGAAAAGAAGGGCCCCGGCCTCACAGGCGAGCTCGACTCCCTCCCATCACCCATCACTTCCACAATAAACATGCACAGCAAGTGGCAAGAAAACCATTTGTTCGAGCCTTGAGCCAAAGAGAAACCAGAGGAATCTGCCCGGGAGGAGAGGGAAGGAGTTCTCCCAGCAGGGATGAGATCCCGAGAGGCAGAGTCCCAGAGGTCACCCAAGGGGTGGCCAGTGCAGGGGCCTGGGGGTGGTGGGGGTGGAAGGGATGGCTGGGATGGCGGGGGTGGCAGGGATGGGGTTATCAAGGATGCTGCTGCTATTCTCAGGATGGTTTCTCAGGCTTCTCCCTCAGCAAGCTGAGTGGGCTTGGCCATCTCTCTCAAAGCTGGAAGCCGGAGGACTGAGAAGGTGGGAATGCTCTCCTCTGCCTCTCACAAAGTTGGGCCCTCGATTCTGAGATTCGAACCTACTTCTCTCTTCAAGCTCCTGTGTGGCCTCCCCGGGGCTGGGCAGGTCATGGTTCAGAGAAGCTGCTGCCCTCTCCCCATTCCCCTCCCCTTCCTCCTCCTGTTAAATGAGGCAATGGTCCCAAGGTCTCTCCCAGCCAGGCTGGGCCAGGGCAGCTCCTAGGTTCTCTGCAGCCAGGCCAGGGCCACTCCTGGTTTTCTGCAGCTGGTGGGGAGTTCCTGCCTGCCGTTTCTTGGATTAGAACACCTTTTTCTCTCCAGAACCAGTCCCGTGTCTTGGAAATTTCTCCATGTTCACGTTCCCTCTTTCTCTGGGAAAGCCTTTCAGGATGATTTCTGCTAACAGCTGAAGAGCAAAGTTGGCAAGGAGAGGCAGGTTTTTTCCCCTCTTCATTGAGAGAAAGAGCCAGAGCCAGAAAGAGACTGAGAGATATCTCTGAGTCAGACACAAAGGAGAGAGATAGAGACAGAGAGAGACACAGAGAAACAGAGACAGAGACACAAAGATAGATGGCCAGAGACAGAGAGGAGAGAGACCCAGACACAAAGGGAGGATTTTTGAAGCTTCTCAGTTTCTGAGTCGCCCTGGATGTGTGGCGTGGCCCAGAGCCCTGCAGGAGTGAGCCTGTGAAAGGAAGGCCCATCTCAGCTCTCTCTCCCCCATCACTGACATCTTGTCTCTAAGATGATATTAGTGAACAGCCACAAAAAATGGTTTCCCCGAGTCTCAGAGACCGGGGGCTCCCAGAACCCCAACTTGGCTGAAGGAGGGATCACCAGAGCAGGAAAGGTCTGCGTTCAGTCTCAGCTTGGCTCTTTCCCAGCTCTGTGACTCCGGGCCAGTCACCCATTTTCCTTTATTTCTGTGAGGAGAGGGGGCCGGCCTAGGATGCTCCCAGGCAGTGGGTACAGAGACCCCCCCCCCCAGTGTACCGGGCGTGGTGCGGACCCTGCCTCTCCATCGGGCGTGTCCTTCCCCTCTGACTATCAAGTGACTGCACCGGCCCCTGGGGGTGCCTGGTGGCCAGTCACAGAGCCACCGGACGGCCCAAAGGGATGTGACTCAAGCCAAGGCTATTCAGAGTCCTCAGAATTGTTGAGTCATCGAGCCAAGGACCACAGAGTCACTCTGGGCACCGGGTTCTTGTCTGTTAGGAGCCCGATTTCAGCACTGACTTGTAACAGCCCACAAAACCACCCCTGAGCTGGACCAGGCCAGAACTGCCGAGGAACTCTGGGTCATCAGGACTCACTTCCGAAGTCTGGGGACCTGTGGCCCTCGGTTACTCATACCCAGATGGAGGAGGAGTCACCACGAGCCCCACAAGCCCACAGCCTGTCCAGGAGGCTTCCTGTTCAGTGCTGAGCAGATTCCAAGAGAGAACCATCTGTTTGGACTAGAATACAAGGCAGACCCCAGAGAAGTCCTTCCCGTGGGCTTCCCTAAAGCAGGGCTGGGGGCAAGGAGCCTACTGAATGCTAACCACAACCGAGTCCTGGCTGGAGCAAGAAGAAGACTACATCTAGAGCCGGAAGATCTGAGTTCAAATTCTGCTGAATCTCTCCAGACCTCAGTTTTCTCATCTGTAAAATGAGGACATCCAAATCCAGGGTTGTTCCCATTCTATCACATCTTCTTTTCTCTAAAACCTCAATTTCCGAGGTTCCTTTCAGTTCTGGATCTGCAATCTCACCATTACCATAGTCTAGGTTTGCAGAAAATATATTTAACCTCACATAGTAAACTCTTAAATGGGTTCTTCCTCATAATTTATTCACCTGTAACAGAGGGCTCGGATTACTCATCCTTCATTCTTTTTTCTTTTCTTTTGAAGCTTTTTATTTTTAAAACATATGCAAGGATGATTTTTCCTGGCAAAACCCTGTGTTCCAATCTCCACCCCCCCCCACTTCTCCCACCCCTTCCCCTAGATGCCAAATGATCCAGTACATGTCTGTCCTTCATTGTTGAGAAGTACCATGACATCAGGGAGACAAGGCCAGAAGGTGCAAATGGATTGGATGGAAGCCTGGGAGGGTTCTACAAGGTCCCCTGCCTCACTTTCCCCTCCAGAGCCATCTGGAGACCTTGACCTTTTAAAGCTAAGGTCTTTAGTCAGTCGTAGTTTGACTGAGATCACTCCCATTCAGTGATTAAGGGTAGGTAAGAAATGAGGCAGAGAACGATCTCTCTTTCTCCTAGTCAAATAAATAAATAAATAAATAAATAAATAATAAAGATTTAAATCTGGGAGGAGAAAGTTCAGGGTTTCTGGCCCAGACTGAAAAGACTGATGTTTCCATTCATCTGAGTCAAACAGGACCCAAACAATGACCAACTGGGGCTTGGTCCGGGACTTAGTGTTGGCCAATCCATGAGAATCCTAGTGGTTTAGCCTAAAATGTGGTCCTTAAGAAAGAAATCTGGCCAGAAAACCCCAAGGTGTCTTGTGAGGGTTCAGTGATCCAAAGAGAAAATGATGATGTATGTGGACAGAGGGAGGGAGGAAGGAAGGGAGAAAGGAGGGAAGGAAGGAGGAGAAGGAAGAAGGGAAGGAGGGAGGGAGAGAAAGGAAGGAAGGAAGGAAGAGAGAGGAAGGAATGAAAGATGAAGGAAAGGGAGGGAGAAAGGAAGGAAGAGAGAGAAGAAGGAAGGAAAGGTGGAAGGAGAGAAGGAAGGAAGGAGGGAAGGAAGGAGAAGGAAGGGAAGTGAGAAGGAAGGAAGGGAGGGAGGAAGGAGGGAAGGAAGACTGTTGGGGAAAATCACATTTCTATGTTGTGACGGGGGCGGGGAAGAAGGATGAGACTCATGTTCTGGTGGCCATTAGGAAGAAGGAGGGAGTTAGTTTCTCTCTTGGGGTTTATAAAACTGACTTTCAGTCTGACTGAGCTTCCAGCCCAAGGTCTTTCCCTGCCAGGGAGGGAGGGGACGGAACCCTCTCAGAGTACCAGGCGGCCCTCTGGGTCTGGCAGCCTCGAGGGGTCCTGCACTGGCTCATTTTCTGGGTGAGGGCCCTCACTGGCCAGCCCCCACCTCATGAGTGTGTTGGGAAGAGAGCAGGGCAATGGCTGGCGATTATAACTGGCATTAGGGAAGGGAACCCTGGACCGAGGAAGCACAGGTTCTTGAGGAGGGGACTGTGATTTTCTGCCCCTCCTGCTCCTCGGGCACCAGCAAAGAGTGGCGCTCGGCTGTGTCTGCCTGGCACCGCATGATGCCCCTGGCATCTGGCTCCTGCCCCCAGAGGTGCCCGCCTGCTGCCCGCAGGGCCGTGTGAACATGGTGAATGGTTCTGATGGATGCTGGGCTGGCTTGCTGCCCATACCATGGAGTTGTTTTGGGACCTGGGAAATGCATTGTGTGAACCCAGAGACTCGGGCTTCCCTGTCAGGGACAGCAGCCGGGCCATATTCACTGAGCACCTCTTTGGGTTCAGCCCCATGTGGGACACCCAGAAAGCCTGTTGATGGTTGGGGGTGGGGAACCCAGAAGAGATGGTTTCTAGCGGCTTCCAGCCCATGTGGAGAGATGGGGGGGGGCGGCTCTCGAGGTCATTTCAGGCCAGTTTTGGCCTGTGGCACATAACGATGCTGCTCACAGCAGTAGAAGGAGCTCAAAGAAGACCAATGGGGTATCGCTTACGGATTGGAACAATCTGTAAAATGGGTTTTGGATTAGGAATCAATTCCAAATGTATTCATTTACTCACATTTATGATGCACCTGCTGGTGGGTATTTGGGGAAATGCACGATTTAGATGTAATGCTCTGGAGCCCACAGGTTAGGAGGTAAAAACACACACACATTCACACTCATATACACACTCACACACACACTCACACACTCACACACACACACACACACACTCACACACACAAACACACAGAGAGATAACTTTTCCAAAGCACTCCTTGATCCCCACTTGTTGAGAGGCCACCGCAAGTGTCCCGAAAGGGGCCCAGAGCTGTCCCCGGGGAACAAGGAGCACCTCGGGCGGCCCATTCCAACCCGGCCGATAAGATTCTTGGAAAGTTTGGCTCCTGACTTGGAAGTTCCCGGCCTTCATCTGGCTCCTGTCTCTGGGGCCAAACAGCGGGCTCTCCCTTCTCCATGTGACATGGTGATAGCATCGTCCTGTGCTCCTCCCAGGCTCCTCCAGGCCCGCAGGCTCAGACCCCTCGTCTACCTCGGGCACAGGAGAGAGAACTCACCTCTTCCTCCCTGGAAACTGCTTTTAACCCGCTGAAAGCTCACTTTGGGCTGCTGGGTCTCCTGATGTGGAACCACTGGCCACTCCCCCTGTCCTGCTTCTTGGGAAGCCGTCTGTCTCCTGTCTAAGCCAGAGCTCTCCACCTTCTCCAGGGGGATATAGGAGACAGTGGGCAAAAGCTGCCTAAAATCTAGGTGAATTACGCTCCCACATGCTATTTCTCTCCTCTCATTAGGGATGCGGACAAAAAGGAAATGGGTCTTTCAGAAGGGCCAGTTCTTAGTAGCTTCCTGTAATCACCACTTTTTTTTTTTCTTTTTGCTGAGGCAGTTGGGAATAAGTGACTTGCCCAGGGTCACACAGCCAGGAAATATCTGAGATCAAATTTGAACTCAGGTCCTTCTGACTTCAGGACTGGTGCTCTACCCACTGCACCACCCAGCTGCCCCAACCACTTTTTTTCCTAAGTGTGGAGCAATGATCTCCAGTGGGTTGTGGGATGTCATAAAAGGGACGCCGGTTTAGCTCGGGGGTTGGTTGCTCTCCCAATGCTTGGGGATTTGGGGGTGGGCAAAGGCAAAGCCAACCCCTCCCCCAGTAAAGCGCTCTCTCTCTCTCTCTCTCTCTCTCTCTCTCTCTAACTTTTACTATCTCTAGAACCGCTTTGCAAACCCTGGGGATTTACCTGGAACAATAATTAGCTGGGTTTGTAAAGCCCTTGTCTCTTTTCAAAGGATCCTCCCCACTCCCACCTCAGAAGGCCCTATTATTATTACTCTGGAGACTGTTAGTGACTTGTTCTGGGTCACCAGCTGGTTACTATCTGAAGCCATTTTTGAACTCGGATCTTCCCAGCTGGAGTCCACCTCTCTAACCTAGATCCCGACTAACTATTCTATCGCCAGGCAGTTGGATCCCACTCTCTGGCCCCCTCAGGGCTGCAGAGCCTCCAGGCGCTCTCTGAGAATATTTGAACCCCTCCAAGTAAATGACTCTTAACTCCCCTTAGGGGCTTACAGAAGGGCTCCCCCTAGGAACCCTGTGTGGGGTGGTGTGGATGGGGGATGGGAAGGCTGTCATTCCTTCCCCCTGAATTCTCCCCCCCCCACTCTGTTCGGATGCCAGGCCAGCAGGTGAGGACCCAGACTCATCTCCAAGGTGGACCCCCGCCCCCAGCCCCTAGGAAGGGAGAGGAAAGGGGATCTTCTCTTCTGCTTGGGATCAAGGGATTGTGAAAGCTGGGACTGGAGGCTCCTGCCTCCTTTCTCTCCCTCCTTCTTTCCTTTCTTTCTCTCTCCCCTTTCTTCCTCCTCTCTCTCTTGCTCCCTCCTTTCTCTCTCCCTTCCTTTTTTGGTTTTTGCTGTTGCAAAGAGCACCTTAACGAGGATCTGGGTCTATGTGAGACCCTTCTTTTGTCATCTCCCCGGGGTATTTGTCCATGAGTGGAACATTTGGGCCACAGAATAGCAATAGTTGGCTTTTCTCCCATCATTCTGAATTTGCTGGCTTTTCCCAATGGTTGGACCAGTTCACAGCTCCACCAACCTGGTATCAGCACGCCCATCTCCCCCAAACCCCTTCAACTTTTAACTCTTCCTGGCTTCTGGCACCTTTGCTGATATAATAGTCCTAAGGTGAAACCCAGAGTGGTTTAGATATTCATTTCTCTCAGGTGTAGTGTCTAGAGCACCAAAATGGAATCAAGAAGACTGGAGTTCAAATGTAGCCTTGGCGACTTTCTAACTCTGTGACCCTGACTAAGCCACTGTTTGCCTCAGTTTCTTCCTCTGTAAAATAGGGATCATAACCAGCACCTACAGCCCAGTGTTGTGGTGAGGATCAAATGAGCTAATAATTCTAAAGAGCTTAGCCCATAGTTAAGTGCTATATTAAATAATAATATTGTTAATTGCTCCGATATTTCTCTCATTAGTGATTGTGTTCTTTCATATGGTTGTTAATAGTTTGAATTTCTTCTTTTCGAAAACCATCCACACCCTTAAGCTTCCTCTTTTCCCACTAAACCATTATTTCCCCAATTCAAGCAGTTGTTTGAGAATAATTTATCTATTTATTTACTTATTTATTTTTAGCAAATACCCCTGGGAGATGGCCAGAAGGGGCTCTTGCCACAGAGCAGTCTGTTTCAGTGGGAGAACCGTCTTCAGCCTAGAACAGAGCTAGCTCCAGGCCTGCGGGATGAATATAAGCCCAGTGGGGGCAGGGGATGCTTCTAGTGGGTGGAGTGGCCAGGGTACCTCCCCACCCTCAGCCCAGCTCCTGCACACAGAATGGATTCCATAGATGTTTGCTGAATGGAACTGAAGCACTTGGGAGAGTGTAGACACAGATAATGGGAACAATGTGGGGCCAGCCCCAGCATTCCTCCTAGTCCATCATTAACTGCCTGGGACTCGCTGGAAGGGGAGGGTGGGAGAGGTCAGCTGAAGGGGCCAGAGGGCAGCGTTCACCCTCAGTTTCCTCCTCCGGACGACCCCAGGCTTTTCTGGTCCTCTGCTTCAGGACACATAAAAGGGGCTCAGCCTTCCACGATTCTCTGCCTCTTTTTGACCTTCCCTGCTTTCTGCTCCATGATTCTAGGGGGAGGATGAGAGCTACCTTCCTGTCCCTGAAGTAGGAGCCATCCTGGCATCAAGAACATGCGTGACCTTTGGGTCTTGGAGGTGGCCATTACCCACCTCAGTCAGTCTCTCCAAGATCAGGAAAAGGTGGGAATTGGAAGGTCCAGAGGGTCAGGCTACAGGGCACCCGAGCCCCCCGTCACGTTCTTGCCCTCCCGCTTTGGCTGCTTCCATGATGGAGCTGACTGAGAGCTTAGGGATCCCCCCATCAGCCGACGGTGGCCCGAGTCCCATGACTCACATGGAGACTCCTCGTGTCCGGGAGGAGCACAGGCTGACAGGTGTCAGGATGGGGGTGACTGGCTCCTTCACGGGCCCCGACCCGGGAGGAGAGGGCTTGGGAAGGGAGGCAGGTTTGGGACTAAACAATGGGACTCTGGTCGTTGTTTTTGTCGGTGAAATGCTTCACACGCATTATCTCACCCGATCCCTAAGGAGGGCAAAGTACTTTACTCTGGGGAGGGCAGGGTTCATTTTAGGCTCTCAACAGCACTAAATGAAAGCTTGTCTGTGGCCTGGACCCTCCTCCCACCGGCCCGGAGGAGGAAGGACTATCGGCGCTGTTTATTTTACTGGTGGCTTTTGTAGTGGGCTTGGAGTCCTTAGCCTCCAAGCCTCAGTTTCCCCTCTGTGCCCCCAAACGGCAGAACATCAGAGCTGATGGACCACATGATGGAACCCTTCCTCCGGAGTCCTCTGTGTAGGGTGACCCAGCCCTGCCCCAGACTTGGGACCTTTCCTCAAGCACCATTTACTAACTCCAGAGATTCCAAGATTGAGGGAGAGTGAGGGAGAGCTAGCTCAAGGTTAGCCTAGTGGGGCCTTTGCCCAGCAGACACGCCCACATCTGCCCTCGGAATCCTGGGAAGGCCCTTCCTGTTTGGCCAGGTGAGACCGGTGGGGGCTGGTAGTACAAGTTCTGTCTCCAGAACGGCAGCTCGGGGGAAGGCCGGGGCCTCCTGAAGTCCTTGCCTCCAGCTGCTCAGAGGAGCCCCACGCTTGCCTAAGAGGCAGGTCTGGACGCTTCTTGCCTCAGCCTGGACGGGTCCCCGGGATGGGGGCTGTGGTCCCGGGAGGGCCACGAAGCTCGAGGGCCGGCCATGCTCATGACACAGGAGCCGGGGGCGAGGGCTGGGAAAGGGGTGGGGCAGCTGCAGGCTGGATGTCAGTCTGGGGAAGGGTGAGTCTGGGGGCCTTACCCAGCCCTCCCCGACCCAGCGTGCTTGCATGTCCTCCCTGATGTCCGGCCAGCCTTGGGAAGCGTGGACAAGAACAACCTCCTGAAGAGCCTCCCTGCCTCCCTCCTCATCTCTGCCTCGGCTCCTGCCCCTGACCGACCCCGTTTATCCTCCCCTAGGTGGCAGAGGGATCCCTCCCCAGGGCAGAGCGGAGCCTGGGACGCCCCTAGGTCCCTGCAGCCTGAGCCAGAAGCAGCTCAGGCCTCCCCAGGCCTCCTGACATCGCCACCCCTCCCTCCTCCTGGTCCAGTCAAACAGGCCTCCTCCCTGCCTCTCTCCCCAGTGCTTTGTCTCCCGGACTGCCTCCCATCACCTCCTTCCAAGAGGAAATCCTCCTCCCACTGAGCGTGTCCTCCTCCCCAACCCCAGCACCCCCTCTCTCCCCTCCTGTTGTCTGTCTCTTGCTACAGCCTTATTTTTTTGTCCATGTGTCTGTGTGTGTGTGTGTGTGTGTGTGTGTGTGTGCAACACTCCTAGTGGAGCTTCCTCTCCCCAATGGCCCCGGTGCTTCTCTGGGCTTGGGACCCTCCACCTGCCGCTCGTGGGCCCCCACCTTAGGACAACAGTAAAAGTGAAAGCTTCCCTGGGACCTTTGGCCCGGCTTCCGTGATAAGCTTGGGTTAGCCCAAAGCCTCCCGCTGTTCGGGGATGAGGGACCGCTAGTGCTCCCCGAGCACTTTCGTTTTGTCTAAGGTTTCTCTGACCTGCGGGGGCTTTCACGGCCATTTAATCCAAGGCTCTCATTGTGCCAGTGGGGAAACTGAGGCTCAGAGCACTTGCTCTCTGAGGCCGGGGGAAGGCCGGGGGAAGGCCGAGGCCCTTGGCCATTCTCCTGCTCCGCCAGTTGTGAGATTTGCTGTCCCAGGGAGCTGGATATCCCAGGGGGGCTTTTCTGATGTCCAGGCCTTCAGGGAACCTGGCTAAGCAAAGCCCCTGTCCCTGTCCGCCGTCCCCCTCCTCACTTCCCCTGGCTCTGAGATGCTGTTGGAGGGAAAGAGTCCTCGATAATCTCTTAGGCTACAACGGTGTGGCCACGGCTGCTAGGAATCTGGGTCTAACAAGATGATGGGCGTGGGCTGGAAGGGACCTTAGAAGACCTACTGCCCCCATTTTACAGATGAGGAAACTGAGGCCCAGGGGAGTTAAAGAGGGACCTGCAGAGGCAGGCTTTGAAGTGAGGTCTTGACTCCAGGGCTCTGAGTGTGTGGGATGATAAGGAAAAAATAAGTCATGCTAACAAGCGTTCATTAATATCTGAACAGAATTTATTGATTATTAATAAATAATAAAGCAATGTTTTAATTCAAAAGCAAACCATTGACTATTGATAATTTTGATATGTAATACTAGTGACATCCATGGTGTGATCGCTTAACGCTCGGACATTTGCAAAGTGCCCGGCTTGCGGGTCTCTTGATGCGGGCCCTGCTTTCCTGAGCTCCACTGGGGGAACCAAGGGCTAACGAAGGCGCAGTGAGAGGGGAAGGTGAGCCAGGGGCCTTAAGGACGGACCCAGGAGAAGGGGAAGACGTCCTCCTTTGGGAGGCACCGGGTGGGGCCTGCTGAGGACTGGGCGTGGAGGGGAGCGCCAAGGCTTGCAGGGGTGCGCCAAGGCATGGAGGGGAGCGCCAGGGCGTGGAGGGCCTTGAGAAAAAGAAACCATCGAAAGCTTTTGAGGAAGGGAAGGAGCTGATAAGGGCACAATGGTTCAGCATCTATAATTATCTTCTTTGATGGTAGGAAAGCAGCCTGGGCCAGTGGGGAGAGACCCCGGGAACCTGGCTTTTGGTTCTGGCTCTTCACCGAGGGCATCCCTGCTGCTGGTCACTGCTGGTCTGGGGAACCAAGCCCCCAGAAGTTCTGCCGGCCGAATGGATTTCTTATCTCCTTCAGGGTGCCAGGCTCCATCCCGAGCCAGCCTGAGCATGTGGCGTGGGCATGGGGCATGGCATGGGCACAGGGTGTGGCATGGACACAGGGCGTGGTGTGGGTATGGGGCATGGCATGGGCACAGGGTGTGGCATGGGCACGGGGTGTGGCATGGATACAGGACGTGGTGTGGGTATGGGGCATGGCATGGGCACGGGGTGTGGCATGGGCACGGGGTGTGGCATGGATACAGGACGTGGTGTGGGTATGGGGCATGGCATGGGCACAGGGTGTGGCATGGGCACGGGGTGTGGCATGGATACAGGACGTGGTGTGGGTATGGGGCATGGCATGGGCATGGGGTGTGGCAAAGCACCCATCAGTTTGATGTGGCTGGTTCTGCAGGGATGCTGTGGACGTGGGCTAAGGGATGGGACGCTGGGGTGTCCCTGCTGAGCTCTCCAGTCACGCTCACTTTTGACTTCAATCAGCCTCTCCCTTGAATTGCTTTTGATCCCAACGGCTGAGGGTCCCTGGGAAGAGGACGTTGGGCTTGGAGTCAGGAACAGAAAAGGGGCCAGACCCCGAGCTGGGGCTTCCTGGGCCTGCTCTTCCTAAGGCATCTCAAGCAGGGCAAGGCGGGAGGATGTGGAAAAATGGTCACAAAAGGGATTGAGCCGCGCTGGGCCGTGGGCAGAGAGTGTGGCCCTGGGGAGGGAGACGGGGGGGGGGGGGGGCTGGCACGGGGTGGGGGGTGGCCAGCTTGAGGAGGAGAGGCCCTTGGCCCCCATACAAACACCCTTTCCTCCTTTCCCAAAGCAATGGTGGAAAGAACAAGAGAGCGTGGGTCCTCACGCACAGAGTCCTGGGGGTACGTCCTCCAATCTGGAAGAAGCTCCTTGAAGAGTGGAGGACCTCACAGAGAAGAGCTGGGAAGGCCCAGCTCTGGCAGAAGAACTGCTCCCCCACTCCCTGGGGCCGAGCTCTGTGTCCCCCAGTCTGGGGTCAGAGGGAGCCCCAGGTCCAGTCAGTCAGCGGTGGCCGGTTCCACCTGGCCCGGCATCCCACTGCTTGAGGGGCCCGAGAAGCCGTTCCTTCTGGGAGGCCCTCCTAGGTCTCTGCTGCTGAGAGGGGGTGGGGAGGGCTGGGGGTGGGCTCGCGGCCCCACTCTCCTCGTCTGTGCTTTGTAAGGGAGCTCATTTTTCAGCGCCCGCTCTCCTATTCTTTCCGGGGAAAATGTGGCCGGAGCCACGTCCTCCCAGGCCTTTTGATGTCCGGAATCCTCTGCGTATCCCGATAGAAAAAGTCAGCGATTAAGACGGAGTCCCCAAAGGACACGTTGTCAGCTTCTAAAGAGAAGGAGCAAAGGACCAGAAGGGTTTCCCAGTGAATCAAACCTTTCTCCGGGCCGGGCCCCACAATAGGCCTTGAAAAGATGGATAGCACAATTGTCCTGCCTAGTGATCCAGGAAGGGAGAGGGCTCCTCCTCCAGGGAGGCCTCCCTCCACCGGGCCTGCCCCGGCCCCACGGGGGCCCACAATGAAAGGGCCGGCCGGCCAATCCTCTCTCGGGAGGAAAGAGCTACACAATAGGTGCCACAGCGAGCCCCGGCTCCTGCCACGCAGGCTGCGGGGCAGCCTCACTCTTGGGAAGGGCCAGCCGAGCAGAAAGAACGGGAGGGCTCCTTCTGAGGGATTGTGGCCCGCGATCTGGGGGGCTGCTGCCGGGGGCGGGGTGGGGGCTCCCCCCAGAGGTCAGAGTGACACGGCGGGGCCCCCGAGGCGGACACAAAGGGGATGAGCTCATTGGCCAGCTCGGGGGGTGGGGAAGCCATATAATATTCATACAACCCAAGCAATCTCTGCCCTGCAGAAGGGGGGCCCAGAAGGAAGGGGGGATGTCCTGATACTTCCTGGGCCTGGGAGGAGAGCGGCCTGTCACCTGTGCACCTGAGTCCCTGCCCCCATCCCGAGCCTGGGCCTTTTGGGCTGAAGGGAAGGAAAAGAGCTTTATTTGGTTTGGGCTCCAGGCAGGTTTTCTTTCCAGCACTTCCCTCTCTGCCTCTGTGTCTCTCTTTTTTTCTCTTTCTATTTCTCCTTTCTAATTGTTTCTTTCTCTCTGCCTGTCTCTCCTCTTTGTCTCTCTCTCTCTCTGTCTTTCTCTCTCCTCTTTATATGTCTCTCTCTCCTTTCTCTTTCTCTCTTCATTTCTTTGTCTTTTTCTCTCCTCATTTCTCTGTCTCTCCTCTCTCTCTGTCTCTTTCTCTCTTCTCGGTCTCTCTATCTCTTCTCTCTCTGTCTCTGATTCTTTTTTTTTCTGTCTGTCTCTGTTTCTCCTAACTCTCTTTCTTTTCTCTCTGCCTGTCTCTCCTTTGTCTCTTTCTTTATCTCTCCTCTTTGTGTCTGTCTCTCCTCTTTAACTTTTTTCTCTCTGCCTGTCCTTCCTGTCTATCTCTGTCTCTCTCTGTCTCTCCTCTATCTTTCTCTCTCCTCATTTCATTGTCTCTGTCTTTCACTCCTTGTTTCTCTTTCTTTCTGTGTCTCCTCTCTCTCTCTCTTTTTCTTTCTCCACATGTCTCTCCTCCCTGTCTCTCTCTGTCTCTTTCTCTCCTGTCTCTCTCTATCTTTCCTCTCTGTCTCTGTCACTCTGTCTCCTTTCTTCATCTTTCTCTCTCTGTCTGTCTTTCTTCCTCTCATTCTCTGTCTCAGAAAGAGCTTTTTGGCTTTGAGATTGCACTATAGACAGAAGTGCTCTGGGGTCTGTCCCAGCCAGCTCTGCTTCTTTCCCCTGGCCCAGACTGCCGGGTCCCAGCAGCACTCTCTCCCTAGCCACTCCCTCCTCCCTCTCCAGGTAACACCATTTTGGAGGATCCCCACCCAGAGATGTTGTAAGGGAGCCTTAGTTATGCTCCTAGGAGCCAGCCCTGCTAACAACGGAGGGCCTCATTCCTACAGGCTGAGCCTGAGCCTTCTTTTGCTCCATTTTTCATCTAAATGGGAACATACCTCACCCCACCCTCCCCCTTTCTGTCATCGCTTTATCCCCTTTAAGCCCTTCTTGCTGCTGAGAGACTCCATTTCCCACCGCAACAATGGGCGGCTGAAATTCCCCGGTGCCAGGGCCACATCTATCTCTTGCTTTCCAGTGTCGGTCGCCATTCCTGGAAAGTACTTCCTCCTCACCTCTTAGAAAGTAGATTCCAGGCTGAACTCGGGGGCTGCCTCCTACATGAAGCCTTTCTTGATTGCCCTGATTCTTAAAGGGAGTCCTGGCCCCAAATACTTCATATTTCCACTGTTTCCACTCCTATGGCCTTACTGGTGCACACACTGTGTCCCTCCCGATTGTAAGCTTCTTAAGGGGAGGAACCCTCATTTTTGTACGAATGTTGCCCGGCACATAGTAGGTTAATAAGAATCTTGTACCTTCAACATCCCTCAGAAGAAAGAAACTGTAAAGTGCAGAGGAGGGCACTTGAGTGGGACAAAAAGGGGAAAAAGCAAAGTACAGAAAGAAACAGGGAGGAGGGAATCATTCTCAGGAAAGGGAACGAATGAGAGAAATTTTTTTTTCTTGTGATTTGCTAAGTGGAAAAAAAAAGGCTTATCAGCTTCTGTTTTTTAAGGTCCATAACATGTGAAACTCCAGGAAAAGGAAAGTCCCAACAATTTGATTCAATAAACATTATTTAAGGCCTCTACTAAGTGCCAGCCACGATTCTGGCTACTGAGAACAGAAAGGTAAAGGTTAAACAACTTCTGTCCTAAAGGAAATTACAATTCTCCTCAGGGGATCCACCACCAATCAATAAGCATTTATTAAATATGTCCCCTGTGCCAGGCACTGTGCTAAGGGTATGGGATATCAATAGAGCATCCCCTAGTGGGCTTCCTTCTAGCACAAGTTCAAATTCATGGAGTCCTCTCTGCATTTTACCCCCTCAGAGTGAGCACGGATATCAGGCAGGGATGAAAAGTGTTTTTTTTGTGTGTGCATGTATGGGGTACATCTGCTGAAGGAGTGAGCTGTCCCTCTGGCCTCCTTCCTTTCCAGTTTTGGAGCCGTGTCCGGGTGTCCTGCCTTGGTGAGGAGAGCCTGGGCTAGGGCTGCCTCGCTCTTGTGCTGTTCCTTCTCCAACCAGGACCCGGAGCGGCTGCCTCAAGGTGGGCAAGTCCAGGTATCCTTGTGGGTTTCAGAAAGTCCCAGAGGACGTGGGGGTGCCCAGTGCTGGGCCCACTGGGCAGTCCATTACAGCGGCATGGGACACATAGGCAGGAAGTTGGCATGGGGGGGGAGGGAGAGAGGGGACACGGGAGAGCTCGTGCTTGGATTGTGTTTGGTCTTTGACTAACCACTGAGCAGACTGGGGAATGGAGAATTAAGTGCCTTTCTAAAACGATTTCTGTCCCCTCCAAAGCTTGAACTTTGTCCCCCCAAGCGAGAGGCTGAGAGGAATGATTAGATTCAGTCTCATCATTCGGGGATTTTCTTGTTGCTCACCTTTCTCTTGTCTGTGTGGGAAGCCACAGCTTAGGCTTATTTGTGCATTAGGTAATTTTTTTTCTCTCTTTCACTGGGAAAGCCCAGACCCAAAGGCAATCATTGCTAACTCTTCTGGGCAAGTGGAGGAGGGGATGAGGAGTCTTTATTAAGACGCTGCTTTATTAAGAAGTTAGGGCAGTGAGGTGGCACCGTGGATGGCCCACGGGCTCTGGAGTCAGGAGGACCTGAGTTCCAATCCACTCTCAGACCCTTGAGATTGGGTGACCTTAGATAAGTCAGTTAACTCCTCCCCCCCAAAAAAGAAGCAAATTAAACTCAGCTTGGTACAGTAGAATATGGGCATAGGGAAGGTGGGTACCTGAGCCCCTGGGAGTCCCAGCCGCAATTACTTTGTCTCTTCTGGCAAAGAAAGTTCTAATAAATCATGCATACTCCAGTGGGAGAGATGACTTGTAAATATCTAGAGATTTACAAGAAACATGGAATGGACAGAAGGGAATCTGAGAGGGGACAGCACTGACACCTGGATAACTGGGACCGGCCCCTGAGCTGAGTGTTAAAGGAAACCGGGGAAACTAAGGCAAGAGAGAGGAGGGAGACCATTTTCTGCAGTGGGGACAATCAGACAAAGCACAGAGATATATAAGCAGCCCGACCAGCGTGACTGGGCTGTACAACCGAGGGAAGTAGAATGTGAGAACAAAAAATGAACAGAGTCGTTCATATTTGATCCTAAAAGTAATAGGGAGCCATTGATAACTTATGGAATAGGGCAGTGACCTGGGCAGTATATAGTAGGTGTTTAATCAATGTTTATTGAGTTGAAATGTGGAAGCATAAAATTCTTTGCTTCTCTGACACAAAACTTCAAAGCAAATCTTATTCTAAATTGATAAATCATGTGCATCCAGGGACAAATTGATTAGGAGAAATAATCCATTTTTAGAACTTGGAGCAGGGACCTAAAGTCAGGAGTGTGGCTAGGGATTCTTAGTGAAGTGGTAGAAATCCATCCATGCTCTGGACAGTGTCAGAATGGAGTGGATATTGGGCCCAATCCTATTTTTGCTGCTCGCAACCGGTGTGACTTTGGTCGAGGTGACCTGTAGAAGGAGGAAATCCCTTGGAAGGTCTCCTTCCCTAAATCTGCGACCCCCTGTGTTCCCCCAGGCCCTAGGCCTGTCTCTCCCCTTTGGGATTTTTGGGAACAGGAGTTCCCCTGGCATTCTTGGTAAAACCCATCCCTCCGTCTGAAATGAGGATGATTATTATTTTTTCAGTGGAAACGGAGAATGATTAAATCTACACCATCACATAAAATGCATTTCATCTTCAGGATGTGGAACTTAATGATACCTAAAGCATGTTATTCAAAGGCTCCCTGGGCCTCTAATTGAGAATACTTTAATAACAATATAATTAGAATTAGAATAAAAATTTCTGGTGGAGAAACGCTCATTTATGAGGGGGTAGGGGAGGAGTGGGCAGATACTCCCCGGATGATTCACTGGGTGTGCAGTTGAAGGGCCAATAGGAAAAGTCTGGAACAGGTAAGGAAACTGGAGAGAAGGAAGCGGGGAAGAGAAATGGCCAGCTGAGTACTCGGGGAGTTCTTCAAGCAAATTCCTCAGCAGAACAATGAGAAAACAGCCCACGGTTTTCTGCGGAGAGCAATTACTGGAATGATTGCTGGCCTGACAACCCTGGGAAGAGATTTCAGATCTTTCCTTACCTTTCCTGGCTCCGTGCCTCCAACCGGTCTGGTCTGAGAGGGAAGGCTAGGCTGGGTGGCCGTGGCCACGGTGGGAAAGTAGACTGCCCACCTGGGCTTTGAAATACGGTCTCCTTCAGGCCGTTGGAGTCCTCTGGCGTGTACTTAGCATAAATGGTAAACCAAGAAATGGGCCGGGAAGTGGTCCCAGGGGTTATGGCCGTGATCATTAAAAGATCTGTTGGAAAGTGAAAAATTCAATATGGCGGACTCCCGGCTGCCATGAGGTCAAGGGATGCTGCCGGTGGGCTGATTATTTTCAACATGGACTTGACTTCTCTTTTCTTATAACCAACTAACCTGACCAATTCATTAATAGCCATGTCCCCTGTCCAGTCAGATTGTGGGCAGACTGTGCCAGACTAGGAGCCTCCATCTGGAAAATGGGAAGGATAATGCCCATGCACGGAGAATCGTACCCAAGGTCCTCGGACACAACTCCTAGTGGTGTCCGTGGAAGCCGCACGGAGGGACACGTTGGGGCCTCCTCTGCCTTTTGTCCGTGAGAAGCACATACCGTTCCCTCGGGTACACGGATGCTTCCTCCTCATCAAAGGCCCTCATTAAATTAATGAGCCTGTTTTTGCTAAGACCCAAGGTGGGGTTGGATGGCTTGTGGGCATATTTCTGTAAGGATGAATAGGCCCCACTAGGAAGAGGGCTTCTTCCCACCCACGTTCTCATTTAAGAGGGAGGCTTTGGTGTGGAGCAGTTTAAGTTCAGGAGGTGGGGGCCCAAGACAGACGTTCACACAGTGCCAATTGCTTTGGTTTCAGAGGGAAATGAGGGCGGGGTGGGGGTCAGAGAGACAGCATCCCCCCGCCCTCTGGGAGACCTTTGCTGCGTTCCCAGGTCTCGTTCTTGTTCTCGTCTCAAGCTTGAGTCTGCTAATGTTAACGTTGCTATTGCCCCGACCACTGAGCTCAACGGCAACTTTGTCAGTGGGTTCCCCGGCCTCCCCGGGCCTTTGAAGGTCGGTGTTCAAGGAGAGGCAAGGAGGAAGGGGATCTCTGCTGCACACCTGGTTGGCTGAATCTCTACTTTGAGGAGGGAAAGAAAATTATATTAAGAAAACTTCTTATCCAGATTATCATCTCCATTTTATACAAGATTTGCCCAGGATCACATAGCCAGTAATGGTCGGAGACAGGATTCAAACTCAGGTCTTCTTAACTTCAAACTCAAGGCTCTGTCTCTTATGCCACACTACCACTGGATGTGCTCACACTCTGGGCCCCAGTTTCCTCATCTGATGAATGAGTGGGCTGTCCATGGTCCTTCTATGGCTAGACATGACTGACTGCTGGACTGAGTTCCCATGTTTCCAATGATTGGTTCAAAAACCCAAAGTCATGGAGTGTCACGCCTAGTGGAAGATGGGGGTTAAGCATCTCTCAAGAAGGCAAGATGGGACCTGTGACAGGAAACGAAGGAATGAGGACTCTCCTTCTATTCTGGCAACACAGTGGGGCTGGGCTTTCTCCATGCAGAATAGTCAGAAAAGTCTCACTCCTAGGCTTACTAACGACCTCCCTAGCTGGATTAAATCAGAGAGAACTTCCTTAATCTCTCAATGACTCCAGAGCATTCTTCTCTCTCTCTCTCTTGCTTTCTTCTCTCTCTCTCTCTCTCTCTCTCTCTCTCTTTTCCTCTCTCTCTCTCTCTCTCTTCTCTCTCTCTCTCTCTCTCATATATATATAATATATATATTATAGCTCTTTATTTTTTCAAAATTACATGCAAAGTTTCCAACATTCACCCTTGCAAAACCTTATGTTCCATATTTCTCCACCTCCCTCCCGACCTTCCCCCTACCCTAGACAAGTAATCCAGTAGATGCTAAGCATGTGCAATTCTTCTAGACATATTTCCACACTTATCGCACTGCACAAGAAAAATCAGATTAAAAAAACGAGAAAGAAAAAACTAGCAAGCAAACAATAACAACAACATCAAAAGTGAAAATGCAATGTTTTGGTCCACACTCAGTCCCTACAACCTCTCTCTGGGTGCAGATGCTCTCTCCATCACAAGACCATTGGAACTGGCCTGAATCATCAACTGTTGAGAAGAGCCATCCACGTCCATCAGAATTGATCATCGTATAGTCTGTTGCCGTGTACAATGATCTCCTGGTCCTGCTCTTTTCCCTCAGCATCAGTTCATGTAAGTCTCTCCAGGCCTCTCTGAAATCGTCCTGCTGGTCATTTCTTACAGAACAATAATATTTCATAACATTCATATACCACAATTTACCCAACCATTCTCCCATTGATGGGCATCCCTTCGGTTTCCAGTTTCTGGCCACTACAAAAGGGCCGCCACAAACATTTCTGCCCATGTGGGTCCCTTTCCCTCCTTTAAGATCTCTTTGGGTCCAGTAGAGACCCTGCTGGATCAAAGGGACGCCCGATTTGATGGTCCTTTGGGCACAGTTCCCAGTTGCCCTCCAGAATGGTTGGATCTGTTCACAACTTCCCCAACAATGTATCAGTGTCCCATTTCCCCCTCCAACATTTATCATTATCTTTTCCTGTCACCTCAGCCACTCCTTAGAGATGTGAAATGCAGATCGTTCTTTAAGACAAGATTGTTAACGTTGGAGGGAGTTTTCACACCAGGACTTCTCCATGAAATCAGTTCTGGATAAAAAAGAACTGAGAAGGGGCCTAAGCAGAACTTCCTCATTTACACAGGAAGAAGCAGAATTTAATCATGGGTGTAGAAATCACCTGGTTGGGGAGATTGGAATCCAGGTCCCAGGGGTTCCTAAGACAGGCTCTACCTCCTGACCTGACTGCCGCTCCCCAAGGGATTCTGGGAATTCTATCTTGTGATTCCTTCTGCAGTGATGGGGAGGCAGAGGGAAAACGGATGTAAGACCCAAATTGCACCCCCCCCCCCCCGCCTGCTACAGCCCCAGTCCTTAAGTGGCCAGTGGGTAGCGCCAGTGAGTGCCCCTCCTCCTGGGAGCTGGCCCACAGTTGGAAGTCTGCCTCCTCCCTCAGCTCTCGCTCCCATTTGGCGGGTGGACAGCGGTCGGGGGGGGGGGGGAGGCCATGGCAAGCAGCTTGGGGCCTGGTGCCGGGTTCCACCGTCTGCTGGGAGCCCCATCGGCCAGCGGGGGTCTCTGAGGCACGTACAGGGTGCCCACGCTGGGGAAGTCCCCGGAGCGAGAGAGAGAGGGCGCCTGGAGAGACACAAAGATGGCGGCCGATGGAGGTTGGGGGGAGCCCTTGGGACCGAGGCATGAGCTTGGGGGGTAAAGCTTCCATGGAAGAGGCTCTTGGACCAGAGGGACTGTCTGGGGGCAGCCGGGAGAGACAGACCAGTGGGTGTGGGGGGGCTGTCTCTCGGGTTTGGGGGGCTGTGCCCCTGGAGCTACAGCCACGGGCAGAATGGGAATGCCATGGACGGGCCCCTTGTGGGAAAAGGCCTGGAGCTGGAATCCAAAGAATGGGCGCAAACACTATCTATAGCCCCGGGCCTCAGTTTCCCCTTTTTGTAAAGTGAGGGAGTTTTCAGGCTGAGACTCCCTGGGGGGGCGGGGTGGGGGGGGAGAGGCCTTCTGGCAGCTCTGGACCCTCCTGGATAGGGAGGAGCTGAGGGAGGGGCTGGTTTTGGACTTCAGGAAATAAAGGCTGGGTTTGGGGAAGAAGCCGAGCTGGGCTGGAGCTCCCTTCTCTCCCGCCTCCCTCCCCGTCTCCCCCTCCCCCCTTGCTGTCCTGCCCTCCCCGGGCGGCTGGGGGGCTGAGGGAAGGGCGCCCCCACCTGGGTTCTGGGCACTGAGGGCAGGGGCCGGGCCCTGCAGCCCCCACTCCCTCCCTCACGGCAAAAGAATCTCCCCGAGGGTGGGGCCTGTGACCTCCTCCCTTCCTTGACCCACGTGGCTCCTATGGGGGAGGGCAGGGCCCGGGGCGGGGCTGGGGGGGCTTCCCTCCTTGTGCCCCCCCCCCAGGTGGGATGCCCTCCCCTCCCTTCAGAGCTTTGGTGGAGGCAGCCCTGGCTGCAGGAGGGGCAGCCCCGCTCTCTGGCCCTCTGGGACAAGTCGGCCTTCTCCTCCCTGGGCCCCTTAATGAGGAGCCACTTCCCAGCCTGAGATCTGGGCGCCCCCAGGCCTTCCAGCTCTGCTGTCTGTAAGGCCGGAGGGAGGCCTGGGGGAGGCTGAGGGAGACCAGAGGGACACCGGGGGGAGAGGCTGGGGGAGGCTGGGGGGAGAGGCTGGGGGAGGCTGGGGGGAGGCCGGAGGGAGGCTGGAGGGAGACCAGAGGGAGGCCGGAGGGAGGCTGAGGCGGGGGGGACCAGAGGGAGGCTGAGGGAGGCAGGGGGGGAGGCCAGACCTGGGGATGCAAAGAGGCGCCCATTTGGAGCTGGCTAAGGGGGCATCTGTGACTGATCCCCCGACTCCTGTGGCCCCAGCCCAGGCAAAGCCAGCCCAGCAGGCTCCTTCCCCCCCCCCCCCCCCCCCCCCCCCCCCCCCCCCCCCCCCCCCCCCCCCCCCCCCCCCCCCCCACTCCACGCAGCAGCCGGGTCTCCCCCTCTCCTCTGGGGCCGGGGGACCTCCTCAGGCTCCCACGGCCCCACCCTTGCCCTTTGGACCCACCTGAGGTTCCTCCCAGCTCCTGGAGCCCGAGCTTCCTCCCGGGGCTGCTGCCTGAGCCCAGAGCCTGGAGGGACAGCAGGCAGGTGGGTGGGGAGGCAGCAGCACAGGGTCAGGGCGCCCCGGGGGGAGGGGCCCATCTCCTACCCCACAGCTGCTCTGGCTGTTTCCAAGGCAGGCCCGAAGGCACAGACTAATGGGAGACACTGGGCCAGGACATGGAGGGCCCAGAACAGGGGGTGTCTGGGCTGGGAGGGGCTTTAGAAATCTTTGTGTTCACTCTTTATGCTATGAGACACTAGGTGGCACCACAATGGATAGAACATGGGATTTGGGTCAGGAAGACCTGAGTTCAAATTCTAACTCAGATGCTTACATCTATGAGACTCTGGGCAAGTCATTTAAACTCTGCCTCAATTTCCTCATCTGTAAAATGGAAAAAAAAAAACAGTGCCTCATTACCATAATTATCCCTTGGGTTGCTGGGAGGGTAAAAAAGGCTAAAATTGTAAAACATTTGGTAAACTTTAAGGGGCTATATGAATGCGCGCTATTTCATCCTCCTCCTCCTCCTCCTCCTCCTCCTCCTCATCCCCATTCCTGTAAGAAACTGAGGCCCAGAGAAGAGCCGGCAGAGTGGAACAGAATGACATTTTTCAGCACGTCCCAGCCTCTCCCCCCAAGCTCTTCCCGCGCCTCCCCAGCTTTGTCCAGACTTTGGCCCCTGTGATCTTGGGGCCGGCTCCCAAGGCCCCTCGAGGGTCCGCGCTTGGTCAGGATGAGGGGACGCCCAGGGTCCGATCCCGCGCTGGCTGAGCTCCCAGGGGGAACTCCGGACCTCGTCAGGTGCGGGACCGGCTCTTGACCCCAGGATGTGTTTGAGGAATGTTCACATCAGGAACATCTGCATTTGGCAAATATTCCGGCGCGGGAGCCGCTGACGTGCCCCTGGCCCTGGGCCAGTGATTGTTGGAGAGGCCGGGCTGGGAAGCCGGGGGTGAACGAGTTTCCACTGCTGGCTTCCGATCTGCCTTCATCACCTCCAGCCCAAAGCAGCCGAGTGGGGGGTAGTGTCCGCCCGGGCCGACCGGCCGAGATCTGGGCTGCCGCCCTCCGTGGCTGGGGGTAGGATGGGGCATTTGCCTGACCCCAGGTGAGCGGCCCCATCATTTCTCCCACACGGCACCTTGCAGGTGTGTGGACGGAGGAAGCCCATTGTTTTTCTGGGGACACTAGAGGTCTTCTCTGTTAATGAGACCATAGATCTAGAGCCTCATCTTTCTGAGAAACCCCAAACCAGGGACCGTGGGGGATGCTGGGAGGGAAAGAACCGATGGTCTGCTAGGAGGAGAAGAGAGGTCCACGGACAACTCAAAACCAAGGAGAGCCGATTTTTCTGTGTACAAGAGAACTGTATAAATATGCACACACATATTGGATTTAACATATACTTTAACATATTTAACATGTATGGGTCTCCCTGCCATCCGGGGGAGGGGGTGGGAGAAGGAGGGGAAAAGTTGGAACTGAAGGTTTTGCAAGGATCAGTGCTGAAAAATTACCCAGGCATAGGTTTTGTAAATAAAAAGATATAAAAAAAATTAAAAAAGGATATCTCCAGAAATTCAGAGCACATGGGGTCCCTGATGGAAAGCGAGGCTGCTTGGGGACAGGGATGGGGAGCATCCCGGCAGGCAGGGAACGGGTGGAGAATTCAGGAAAGAAGAAGAGGGTGAAAGTGGAGATCCTTTGTGATAAAGGCTGGCTCTTGGGGAGGACGGAGAGGGAGGTTTAAGGGATATAAAAACAAAAGCCAGCAGTAAAATGTTATTTTTGCAAAGACTAGAAAGGTAGGGAGGAGCCAGGCTGTGAAAGGCTTCAAATTCCAGGCTGAGCAATTGTTTTTGATCCCACAGTCAATAGGGAGCCACTGGAGATTTTTGGCACTAGCAGGGAAGACACTTGGTCTCCTCATTTGGCTAATAATAATAGCAGCTAAAATTCATCTCAAGCCTGCTACGTATCAGACATTGCTCATTCGATCTTCAAATCTGATGAATCCTGGGAGACAAGGCTATTATGACCCCTAAGTGCTGTTATGACATCCATTTTACAGATGAGGAAACCGAGGCAAACAGGTTAAGTGACTTGTTCAGGGTAGTGTCCCAGGCTAGATTTAAACTCTGATATTCTGGTCTCCAAGCCCACTTTTAATCTACTGATGCATCTTGCTGCCTCCGGGTCTGCAAGCTCTCCCATAACAATTGTCTGTAGTTAATCAATTTAGTAGGAACCTTCTGGGAAAGTTGACTCCCCTTTCCTATCTTCCATCCCCACTCCCCCCAGTTCTGATTTGTTTTAGGAGCAGAGTTAACATCCTTCCTACTAGACCTGGAAGCACAAAGTTTTACTCCTGCACTTAGCTGAGTGACCTTGGTCAAATGACTTAATCAGTCCCTCATTACCTCTTTGGCCTGGACTATTTCCATAGTCCCTACCTGAGCTCTCTGCCCCCAGCGTCCCTCCCATTCTCACAGCCAAAGCTCTCTCCTCTGGATCCCTGTGCCCTCTAGGATCAAAGACAAATTAGGGTTAGATCTACTGCATCTCCTTAAGTGTAGAGACTGTTTAACTCCGGTCTTTATATTGCCAGCGACTGACTCAGTATCTGATATATAGTAGGTGCTTATTAAGTGCATATAGAGTTGTGGAGTTGCCTTCAGTATCCTTGCAGGGTCAGTTACTAGATAAAGATAATTTTTCATTGCAAGCAACACATGGAATCATCTCCTAAGGTAGGGCAGGATTGGGATCTCGTTTGAAAAGGGGGCACCTGTACCAATGGAGCTAAAGATCCTTGGACTGGAAACATGAATCAGATCCCTCTCAAGTTCTAATTTGTTGAAACTGTCAATCACTTATTAAACCTCTGAAATGAGTCAGTCACTGTGCTGAGTGCTGGGACCATAAAGATAACAATGAGTCCTTGAGTTTTCATTCTACTTCTTTCTTTCTTTCTTTCTTTCTTTCTTTCTTTCTTTCTTTCTTTCTTTCTTTCTTTCTTTCTTTCTTTCTTTCTTTCTTTCTTTCTTTCTTCCTTCCTTCCTTTCTTTCTTCTTTTCTTTCTTTCTTTCTTTCTTTCTTTCTTTCTTTCTTTCTTTCTTTCTTTTTCTCTGTCTTTCTTTCTATTTATCTATCTATGTATCCATCCATCCATTTATCTGTCTGTATTTATGTTTACAGATATCTATCTATATTTATAAATATCTACTTATCTATATTTATAAATATCTATCTATGTATCAATAGATAGATCTACATATACACATATTAAATAAACACCCAGTAATTTCAAGTTTCTTGAAGGAGAAGAAAAAAAAAAATGATATCTTGAAGCTAACTCGAGATTCCAAGAGGCAGAGAAACACAGGGAGAGCATGGCAGCCCTGCAAAGGTTTGGAGGCTGAAGATGGACTGTTGAGTTTAGGGAGTAGCAAATAGACCATTTTTGGCTGGAAAACTGAGCAACTGACGTGGGTGATAATGTAAATTCAATCTGACAAAGAGGCCGGCCCATTGCTTTAAGTGCCAAGTGGAGGAGTTTGTTTTTATCTTTAAAAAATTAGGAATCTCTCAAGCTTTTTGAAAAAAAAAAAAATGACATCATAATGATCCTTGCTTAAGACTATCAAAGTGGCAGGTGTGGGGGATTGATTGGAGAAGAGAGAGACTGGAGGGAGCCATTGGAATAGACCAGGGAAAAGGTGAAGAGGGTCTGGACTAAGGTGATTCTGGTCAAGGTACCAATGGAGGTCCAAAGATGAAAACTGAGTCTTTGAGGGATATTGCTCCAGTTCCAACTTTAAAGCCTCCATTGTGCTTGGGCTACTTTGTGTTTATCAAAAGGCAATGTGCCGCAAGGGGAAAAGCCCTGAATTTGGTGACAGAACCCGATTCCACATTCAGAACCACAGCCTGGTCACCTGTCATCTCTATGTTTCTCCATCTTCCAGGAAGCCCTGTAGTTTGTGCAGAGTGGAGGAGGGATTTCTGCCCCAGGACCTGAAGATCTTGCTAGTGACTGCAGCTTACTAGCTGGATGGGACATCACTTCCCTCCTCTTGGTCTCAGTCTTCCCATCTGTTACATGAGGGGATGCTAAGGAATCCTCCTTGCCCTGGACTTCTGGATCCTAATCCTGTTTAATCTTCACAATGTCCTCGTGAAGGCATCGTTATCTCTGTTTTACAGATAAGGAAACCGAGGCTCAGGCGAACTAAATGACCCAAGGATTCTGGTGGCAGAGAAACTTGGGTCTGCCAGCACTCTCTCCCCTGAGCTCCGATACCTTGCAAGCCTGGCTGGAAGATAGAGATCCAGTCTTGAGGCTGACCCGGGCACCTTTGGGCACTCTCCAGGTTACTTTGCCAGCTTGTCTCAAGTCTCCAGGGGGACCAGAACCAGAGGTGCATCTTTTCTGGGGACCGATGTCAGAAGGAGGGGGGTAGGGGAGGGGAGGAAGCCGCCGGCTGCCTGGGCTGTGGGGAGAGGAAAGTGGGAGGCCCTTCTCCCCAACTGCAGATACGGAGAGGGGGTTTCTTGGAAGCAGCCTCTCGCCCTTTGGCTTGAACCCCACAGGCTTTCTTGGAATCTTCCGAGCCCCAGGAATCCTCGCCTCTTTTGCACAATGGTGGCTGTGTCTGGTGCGGGGCTGCTTCTGTGTTTTCCTTTTAAAGCAAAACCAAAAGCCGTCTCGCCCTGAAAGCGACTGGAGCATCCCACTGATTTTCCCAGCTATCCCCAGGACGCTGCTCCCGGCGTGGAGCACCCGGTGCCATCCTCGATCAGGATGAAGCTTCACGTGGAGCTGAGGGCACTGGGGCTTCCGGCCGTCCCAGTTACCTCACTCCCTGCCCCTGGGAGTCGTGGGGTGAGGAAGGAGAGGAAGCTCGCACTGGAGAGCCTGGAGCTCTGGCTGCTGGTGTAGCCATCTGCCCTTCCACCAGGGAGGGAGGGAGGGAGGGAGGGGGTGGGGGCCACGCCTAGGGTTGGGCTTAGTCAAACCCCGCCAACTCTTTCCAAATGCTTTGGGTTCAGCAAAACCCCAAGTTTGGGAGCCAAGTTCTTTTTCCTTTAATGATTAAACCCGCCTGTATTTCCTGGGGAATGCAATCCTGATGTTTCTTCTTCATTTACGCTCAATTCGTCCAAATGTTGTTTTAGAAGCACACGATGGTGTCCAAGAAGCCTTGGGAACCTCTGCACACACATCCCAAGCCCCTCCAGCCCACGGCGAGCCCCCCAAGTAAACGGGAAACGGGGCTTGGGCCAAGTCGGAATCGGTGCCTATGTCAGAAAGGCTGAGATCTGCTGGAAGTACGGAGGCCTGGGATTCCGAGGCCGTCCCCCCCGCTGGCTGGCTGTCCCCAGCTTTCCCCCACCCCAGGTTTGGTCCCCGGGGGCCGGCTCAGCCAGGGGGATGGGGAACAATGGCGGAACGGGAAGGGGAACTGGGAACTTGAGCCGACGAGTTCTGAGACGTCCCTCTTTGTGGCTGGGCACTGAAAGGAAGCTCAGTTCTTGCCCTCAGAAGGCTTCCATTCGCATGGGACATAAACAGGTGGGGATCCAAAGAGAGAGTCAGCTCATGCCCCCTTGTGGGGAGATGGAGAAGCTGACACTCAACTCACTGCAACAATGGACACTTAGTATACTCCTATTGTATACTAGGTACCTTGTCAGGCACTGGGGATACCATGAGCATTTGGGGGTCTAACGTTTTACTGGGGAGAGATGAAGTCAAAGTCTTTGAGAGGGTGAGAACGTTAGCAACTGGGGAGATGAGCACAACCTGAATCCGCCGCCTCCGTCGTCCCGGGTCTTTCTCCCAGGGAGGACCAAGGAAAGCTTGGATCCTGGAGGACCTGATGCGGAGGACCCTCTTTGCTCCTGAGAGGGGGCCGGGACTGACGTGGAGAGGTTCACGACCAGCAGCCCTGACTTTCCTTCCCAAGACAAAGCAGAGTGTGAGGGGGCTCCGGGAAGCTGGGGACGGCCTCGTCTCCCCTTCTTCTGGCACACGTGTTCATGGCCAGCTTTGTTCCTGCCGGCCTTGAATAGACTCCCGCCTCCTTCCTGATCCTTCCGACTCATGGCTCTCCAAGCCTCTGGGAAGACCTGGGCGCCCTGAGGAAAAGCCTTACTTCCATCTTCCTTCGGCCCTTGGCAAAATGGGGGTGCTGGTGCCCACGCCCTCGGGGGCCATTGTGGGGCTGGGTGGGCAGGGCTAGTATCAGGGCTGGTCTTGTCGGGGCTTCAGTCGTCCCTGACACCCCCGTTCTTGGAGCTTTCAGCATGTGGCTAGTTTTCAAATCCTGCCTCTGACATTTACTGGCTGTGTGGCCCTGGGTGAGAGCCCGCTCCTTTGGGACTCAGTTTCCTCACTTGTAAAATGTGTCTATACACACATTTACATATACAATAATCCATATACACATATACAGATATTCATACACATGTGCCATAAAACAAGAGGCATTTCTGCAGGGGTGAGCCACAGGGGGCACCGGGCAGGTTGGCACTTAGTTGGTCGTTAATTATTTAAGGCTCATTTTTTTCTTTTGGGACAGGATTTCAGCAGGTGAGGACGGCATCCGCTCCTGTTTGTTCTGGCTTCTGGGTAATGGTAAAAGAGAAGGCTCAGGCTGGAAGGGAGATAACGGAAGTTTTTTCAGGTGTCTGAAGGGAGCCACATGGGAGAAGGTTAGTCTTGTTCTGCTTTGACCCAGGAGGGGAGGAGGAGGAGCAACGAGGGGACAGGGAAGCTACTGAAAGGCAAGCAGGCTTCCTCACCGGGAAGGCTGGCCCAAAGGGAAGGGGGGCCTTGAGTTTCCCCTCCTGGGGAATCTTCAAGCAAAGGCCCCTGATTCCCAAGGAGGTCAGTCCCCCTTCATGCCCTGGAACTCTTTATGAGTTTCTGACCTTCCCCTCCACAGAGGCAAACTCTGGTGGGCCCTCTATGAACTGAGTGGTTTCCCTGCACTAAGGGCAGCCTTCCCTTTCCACCACTTGAGCTCTGCAAGGAAAGCTCTCAAGCATCCAGGGCCGTCTCCATGCCCGGACGGGACACTTCCAGAGGGCTGTGAGCCCTGGAACAAAGTCTGTGTGGCTCACCCACTGCAGGTCCAAGCCACGGGAGTTCTGTCTCTCATGAGGGTATGAGGCTTCCTGAATGAGTGTCTCCCTGTCTTTTTTTTTTAAACCTTGAACCATTGTCCCTTTTTCTCCTGGTCATGGGAGGATGCTAAAAATCTGCGCTTTCCCCTTTGTGATTTCCATCGGGCCGGGTCTGGCCAGGCCGGGCGGTCAGTGGTCAGCGGCTGCTGGGAGCTGTTCCTCGCTCTCTGGCCTGGTTGCCGTTCTCCTCTCCCAGACAGAGGCCAGGAGACTCGCTGCGGCCTCCTCGGGCAGTGACTGGCACTGCAGAGGGCCCTGCAGCTTGAGCCCGCGCCAACCGCAGCTTCCAAATCCTCTCCTCCCCGGGCTGGCAGATTCACAGGCTCAGTCAATTAGGCGAGGGAGCAAGTCGCCGCCTGTGGAAACATCCACCCTGTGAGTCCTGAGCAGACACCCACGGAGAGAGTCCTCGGGAAGGGGGGGCTTTGCTCGCTTGGAAAGGGGCCGAGCCCAAGAGCGAGGGGCGGAAGTCTCCGAGGCGACCCGTTGTCTCCTCCGAGGAGCAGCCCTGCCCTAGCGGGGGCCGGGGATGTGCCTGCAGAGCAGGGCGGGTGCGGCAGGAAGAAGGTGGCCCGTGAGGTCCCGGCCAGCCTGGCAGGGGCTTCCTGGCACTCCCCAGGAGCTCTCTTGCCCCGAGGGAATTCCCACGGAGCCTCCCAAGAGGAGAGCCGGGCACAGAAGCTGCCCTGCCTGCCAACTTCACACGTTGGCGTTCTGTTCTCATCCTGCTGGCTTCCAGAACTGGTGTGAGTGTGTGTGTGTGTGTGCACGTGTATGTGTGTGCACGTGGTGCGAATGGAGGTAGGGAGGGCCGATCTCATCGGGCCGAGCCGGTGCCCCAGCAGCCTGGCTCTGTGCTCCTCCCGGAAGGAGCTGGGTCTTGTTGGCTCCAAGTTGGATGTGCAGGACGAAAGAAGAGGGGGAAAGAAGAGGGGAGCCACAGCATTTTAGAATATCCCCCTCCCCAACAGAATCACTGACCGGGAGAGCGGTGAGGGAGCTGCCACAAAGAGCTGGGTAGGGACAAAGCCAAGGGCTTAAATTCAGCTATTGAGACCACAAACCACTTTGGGGAGCTGGTCCTTGCCCAGTTCTGACACTGCAAGTCCCAAGGATGCTCCCAGATCTGATATTCCATGTTCTGAGGGTCTTCCCAGCTCCAGAATCTCATATTCTAGGTCCCTCCCAAGCCTGACATTCTATGTTCTGTGTTCTTCCAGTTTGACCTTCTTTATTCTGGACTACTCTAGTTCCAACATTCCACGTTCCATGTTTAAGGTCCTTCTTGGGTCTGAAAATCCCTTTCGTAATGTTCCGATTTTCTTTCCAGTTCTACCATTCTGGGTTCTATGTTCTAGGAGAGCTCCACATATAAAACTCTGTGAACTCTGATTTTGGATGACCTTAACCCCTCCTCTCCGATACTGTTGCCTCTTCTCGGAGCTTTGGGTCGAGGCTGAAGAGATGCCTCGAATCCTAACTAGCTCTTAGAAAGCACTTTGCCATATATTTTTTTATCTTATCCTTGCAACAACCTTGGAAGATGGGTGCTATCATTATTCTCATTTCAGAGATGAACAAATTGAGGCAAGCAGAGACCAAGTGACTTTCTCAGTGTGTCTGTGGAAAGTGTCTAGGGCCACATGGGAACTCAGAAAGAGGAGTCTTCCTGGCTCCAGGCTGAGGGCTCCATCTATTATGGTCCCCTTGCTGCCCATTACAGGAAAAGTGCTTTTCAGTCCTTCCAGGGTTATTCAGTGTTGCTGTTGTTACCATCATCAGCACCACCACCTTCATCACCACCACCATCATCACCACCTTCATCACCACCACCATCATCATCATCATCATCCCTACCACCACCTGCACTACCTTCATCACCGTCATAACTACCACCATCACCATCACCACCACCACCATCACCAGCACCACCATCATCATCGCCATTGCTGCTATTATTATCTTGAGCATCCCTTTTAGCTCCGAGACTGTGTGATTGTGGAAGTGTCCAGAGCACGAGGAGCAGAATGCAAGAGCCCGTGTCTTCCAAGGTTCTACAGGAGACCTCACTGGGGACCCTCGGGAGCTGCCGTCGAGTATCTGGGCGAAGGTGCATAAAGGACAACCGGCGCTTGACGGAGGAAGATTGTCCTAATGACTGACGCCCTCTCCGAGCGGCAGAGGCTGCTGGGGGAAGGAGGGGCTCCTCATTTGGGGAGATCTCCACGCAGTCTGTGTGTTTCTTGCCGGGGATGCTGGGAAGAACGCCTGTGCTGGCAGGTGGCGGCCCAGCTGACCTCCAAGGTCTCCCACGGCTCGGAAAGTCCGTCCTTCTCCCACCCCCGAGCACCCATTCCTCCTGTTCTCATGCTGCCTCCCTCCCCTAGGCCAGTCTTTGTTCTGGAATCACCCTTTCCGGAAGCTTTCCTTGGCTCCCCAGCACCATCTTGGGCCACATAACAGAAATCCACAATTACGCAGTCGGCAGGGGGAGGGAGGGATGTCGGCTTACTGCCACTTATCTCCTCTCACTAGGCTCAGGAGCTCCAGGCAAGGAGAGGATCTTTTCTTTAAATAGCCTCACAAGGGCCTTGTCCACCCAGCTAACCACCCTCTGGCCATTCAATAACTGCTTGACTGACTGACTCTATTTCTCCGCAAACTTCCCTATTTATAGCCCTCAATGCTGCTCCATGCGCTGGATGGCCCAGAAAGGTCACTCAACAGAGAAAGTATTTACCTCTCAAACAGTATTCCGATTGTCTCCATCCTGGGCTGGTCATGAGACCCCAGAATGGTATCTCCATGTGGAGGAGAAGGCTCGGCCTCCTAAGACGTCGCCTGGCTCTCCTCTCTTCTGCTTGGCCCCATGTTCCAGGAAGTCTTCGAGGCTCACCAGAAAGAGATCAGAAAACGGGCCCAGGCCATTTGTAGCCTCGTTTCTGGCCGCCGTGTTCTGCCCCTGTGAGAGCGGATCAGTTTAGGATCAGAGTCCGGCCTCTTCATCATTTGGGGGTCTTGTCTACGTCACCCCAAGGAGGTGAAGGGCCAACGGGCTGTAGGACACCGGTGTCAGAGGTCGGGCTCATTATAACGAGCCATCTCCCTGGTTTGCCTCTCTGCCTCTTTAGTCAATAGATGGGCTTTACTGGACCCCTACTAAGTGTCATGGGCTTTGCCTGTGCTTGTGAAACAAAGACAAAATGTAAGATTGCCTCTTCTCCAGGAGCTTGTGTTCTATTAGAGGGAAATGAAATGGAGGCACGAAGTCACCGACGGATTTCCACAAAGAAAATGCCCATTGATTTCAGGGGAAGGTTATTGGGGAGTCAAGAGAGTCCTCCATCTTTCCCTGAATGGAGGAAATATCCGAGGAGAGATGGAAGTTGGGGTAGGTCCCAATGCTGGGGAGTTTCCCAGTCCGAGCCACTCCCGGCATCTTAGCTCACGCCTGGGCAGCAGCAGCAGGATGCAGGCATTGCCCCTTCCAGATGGTTCTCTTCCCCGTTCCCTTGTTTGTAAATATGGGGCCGATTCAGTGACCTCATGCTCCCTAAATGGGGTGAACGTTCTTGGGCTTTGGATCTTCCTCTCCTTTTCCTGGGCTAAATGAGTGGTTTTGTCGCCCCTTCTTACAGTCAGGGCAGGAGTCTGCAGATTCTCCAGGTGCAGCTCCCAGAGGCTGCTGGGAGCATCTTGGCATTTTGTACCCAGCATACACTGAGGGGCACACTGATGGACACACTGATGGGCACACCGATGGGTACACTGATGGGCACACCGATGGGCACACTGATGGGCATGCCGGTGGGCACACTGATGGCACACTGATGGGCATGCCGGTGGGCACACTGATGGCACACTGATGGGCACACTGACGGGCACCCTGAACACAAATGCTTGCTGAAATGTGAGAATGGTGTCTGTGCTAATGGGGGAGTTGGGCGTGCTTGTGTAGGAGGATGAGAAAAATAAGGATACCTGACATTTGCTTCAATGCTGTCAGCTTGATTCCCTCAATGTCTGTGCCTTTCCCAAAGTTAGATGTGGGGGACAGAGCCCTGGTCCCACAAATTACTGATGTCACTTCAAAGCTGTAACAAGAAAGAACACATCTCTCCCCGGCCCTTCTTGCTCTTCTGTCTCATGGGTCTCCAGGGAGAGTGTACTTAGGCTCAGCACAGTTTCATGTCCAAAGGTGGCATTTTGCTGAGTCTTTGCTCCAGCTCTAACTGAGCGAGGTCCCACCCAAAGGTCTAGCCTTGTTCTAAGGGCATTGATGCTGGCTTAGCCTCAGACCCGCTGGGATGTAGGATGCTCCCAGGATGTCCTGAAGCTTGATTTCTTGGCCTTTGGAAAATGTTGAATCCCTTCAGCTGAAGAGATAAGACAGAGATACCAAGGCCCGAGTCCATTTCTTGGGGCCCCCTGGGGAGGACCAGAAGTCTCTCCCTGTAGGCGCCATCTCTGACCAGACGCCAACAGTGAATTGTGTCCGAGGCTCTGCCCTCTGGACTAGACTTGCCACTTCTTGACAGTGAGAACGTGCCCTGTCTCTCCACATCCCCTCGGTGCCGGCTGCTGGAGCCCGAGGTTTCCCCATCTCAGAGAAGGAAGAGCCCAGGACTCCTGGGGCCTTGCTCTATTTGGGGATTTCTTTTTGTTAATGTAACAATGCAAGCACCCCCAGAAGAATGTGCTGCTGCTCCCTGACCTTTTTCCAGCCCCTCATCTCCTTCCAGCATGTGGGCTCTCCGGGTTCCTGAGGCCCATTTTCAGAGTTCCTCCTCTGCGCCCGGAAGCGGCCCCCTGCCTGCAGCAGGCCCGCTGGCCCTCACGCCCGGGATGTTGCACAAAGTGGACATTGAGCAACTTTCTGGAGTCCCTCGGGTGGCTGACACCTGGGCCGTGGGCAGGGAGTGTGGGGTGGTGGAGCCTGGGAGCTGGAGGCTTGGGCCCTGCTCCCCAGCCCGGTGGAAAGTCAGCCTCCAGACTGTCCATCCAGAGAAGGCGGATGTCGCTACCATCCTCCCAGCTCGGATTTTCTGCTCCCAGATCTCCCCCAGCTTTGACATTCCCTGATCTTTAGTCCCTCCTAGTTGTGACATTCGTGTTCTAGGTTACAATCTCCCTCCTATTCCAAGGTCTCTCTCAATGCTGACATAATCTATTGTAAGGCGCTCCTAAATTCTCGGTCCTAAGATATCTCTCCCAGCTCCAATGTTCTGCATCTAAGTTCTAAATTCTGACATTTGAGATTCTATGACCTCAGGTTCCTCTTAACTCTGACATTCTCTGTGCTAAAAGCCTTTCCAGTTTTGATGTTCCATGTTCTAAGTTCCTCCCAGCTCTGAAACTCTGTATTTTATATTCTTAGATCCTTCTAGCTCTGATGCTCCCTATTCTAAGCTCCCTCCAGTTCTGCTGTTCTAGGTTTTAGGTTCCTTCCAGTTCTGACACTCTGTATTCTAGGTTCTCAGAAACTTCTAGCTCTGATGGTCCAGGTTTTATGTTCTCGAGTCCCTTCAGCTCTGGTGTTCTAAGTTCTATATCCTATGCTTCCTTTAGAACATAAACTCCTTGAGAGTCTTTGTATCCCCAACATTAACATAGGGCTATTATTATTATTAGAGGATTACATACTTTCTGTTGGATTAGCAAAATGGAAGCAAAGTCGGCTTCTCTGTAGCTTCCACCAGTTGGTTCAGCTTTTGTGCTCTAGATCACAGTCAGTCAGTCCACATTTATTAGATGTCTACTATGTTCAAGGGCCCGTGCTGAACACTCTGGGGATACAAAGAAAAGCAAATACGTGCCCCCGGCCTTCTAGAGGCTCTGCTTCTGAAGAAGGAATTCAACAACTCTGTTCAACAGAGTCAGGGTGGATGGAAGGAGAGCTCACCCAGGAGGTACCACCACCAGCAGCCCCAGGACCACCATCAGAACTATAATCACCACCAGCAGCAGCCCCAGGACCGCCATCAGAACCACAACCACCAGCAGCCCCACAACTACCACCATCAGGGGCACCAGCAGCACCAGTTACACTGGTATGGGAGGAGGAAATACTTTTGTTTTTATTAAAGCTTTTTATTTTCAAAACATATACATGGATAATTTTTCAACATTGATCTCTGCAAAATCTTGTGTTCCAAATTTCCCTGTTTCCTCCCCATCCCTCCCAGATGGTAAGCAATCTAATATATGTTTAACTTATGTGATTCTTCTATAAAAATCAGATCAAAAAAGAAAAAAACAAAAACAAAAGGCAAGAAAACAACAAGAGTGAAAATGCCATGTTGTGAACCACATTCAGCTCCCATGGTTCTCTCTCTGGGTGCAGATGGCTTTCTTCATCACAAAACCATTGGAACTGGTCTGAATCTTCTCATTGTTGAAGAGAGCCGTGTTCGTCAGAATCAATCATAATATAGTCTTGTTGTTTTTGTGTATAATGATTTCCTGGTTCTGCTCCCTTCACTCATCATCAGTTCATGTAAGTCTCGCCAATCCTCTCTGTATTCCTCCTGCTGATCCTTTCTTAGAGAACAATAATATTCCATAACATTCATGTACCATGATTTATTCAGTCATTCAGAGGGAGTACTTCTTGCAGAGGGTGAACTGAGTTTGGAAGGAAGCTGGAGCAACCAGGAAGTGGAGAGGAGACAGAGCATCCAGATTGGGGGGACAGAGAGTGAAAGGGCTCTTTACCCTTTCACATAAGAGAGGGAATGTCACCAATGTAGACTCAAGAGAAATCCTGTCTGGATTATAGAGGAAGGGAAATGGAGCAAAACAGAAGAATGGAAATCTAGGAAGGGCTCTGAATTTGAAACAGAGGATTCTTTATTTGATCCAGAAGGTCAATGAATAGAGTGGTGGGACCGCAGTGACTGTCCAATGTGAACTTTAGGATAATCACTTTGAGGCTGAGTGGAGGATGGACTGGAATGGGGAGTGGATTGAGGCAGCAGCCCCTCACCTCCAACTCTGTCAGGTATTGCCATAGTCCAAGCTTGAGATGATGAAGGTCTGAACCAGGGTGGGGGCAGGGTCAGAGGAAAGAAGGAGGTATATTTGGGAAATGATATGAGGGCAGATTCAACAAGACTTGGCAACAAGTTGGATATGGGCTGAGAGAGAGGGAGAAGTAAGAATGACAAGAGGATTGCAAGTCTAAATGACCAGAGAGACCCCAGTGTACTTCGAGAATACTAGGAAGGTTGGGAAGACTATTTTTTGAGAGAAAGGTAAGTTCTCTTTTGGAGTTATTGTATTTAAGATGTCTAGGGAGAGAACTCTCCAAAAGGCACTTGGAGCTGCTGAAAGTCTGAAGAGAGATTAGGGATGAACAACCAGATCTGCCATCTTCTCAGAGAGATGATAATTGAATCCGTGGGAGATGGGTTTACCAAGTGACTTCATATCTAGAGGGAAAAGAGAAGAGGGAAAGTCAAAGTTAGTCAAGTGCTCTGAATGAAGAATCAGTGAAGGAAACTGAGAGGACAGATAGGAGGAGACAGGAGGAGAGAACCAGGTAAGGGCAGTGAGTGTCACAGACACTAAAGGGAAGAGAATCTCCAGGAGAAGGGGGCTAGTGGAGCATCAAAGTTCGGCAGAGAGGCTGAAAGGAGGAAGAATGGGAAAAGGCATAGACTGTAGGTGCCCAGTTTGGGAGAGAAATGCTTCAGTTGATGGAGATTGCTGGAAGTCAGAGTGCTCGGAATTGGGAAAGAGGAGACAGGGAACTTGTTTGAGGAGAAAGGAAGGAGAAACGTGGAGCAGGGAAGGTCAGCTCAAGAGAGGGATTGTGAAAGATGGGGGGAGATGTAGTGTTTGCAGGCAGCAGGGAAGGAGTTAGTAAATGGAGAGATTGATGAATAGAGCAAGAGTAGGAATAACTGAGGGAGACAATATGCTGGGGAATACGGGATGGAATGGAATCTCTTGTGCAGGTGGAGGGATTGGCCTTGGAAAGGAGAAGGACCACTTCATTATGGGAGACAGGGGTGAAGAAGGAGAGGGTCACAAGACATCTAGGTGAGGAGGAAGGAAGGGGAGAGAGCTCAGGGTGCTGCAGTGTGCAGAATGCAGGACTCACATCCCATTTAAACATCTGGATACTCTTGTGGGATCAATGGTACATGTCCCTGCAGACTCTGAGCGTCTTCCCCTTCCAGATTGATTCGTTTATGAAGGCTGATTTGGTTATCTTTTGCCTTGGTTCTTTCCTGGTCTTTAATCATTGAATGGGTGTTGCCACAGACAAATTGAGATCTGGGAAAGATCTTAGCCTAAAAAGGCCAGAATCTCCCACTGTATCCGGGCCATCTGCAGTTGTCTTTTATTATCATCATCATCATCATCATCATTATAGCTTTTCATTGACAAAACATATGCATGGGTAATTTTTCAGCATTGACCCTTGCAAAAACTTCTGTTCCAATTTTTCCCCTCCTTCCCCCACCCCCTCCCCTAGATGGCAGGTAGTCCCATACATGTTAAATATGTTAAAGTATATGTTAAATGCAATACATGTATACATATTTATACAGTTATCTTGTTGCACAAGAAAAATCAGATTTAGAAAGAAGGTAAAAATAACCTTGGAAGAAAAACAAAATTGCAAGCAAGCAACAGAAAGAGTGCAAATGCTCTGTTGTGGTCCACGCTCATTTCCCAATGTTCTTTCACTGGGTGTAGCTGGTTCTGTTCATCACAGATCAATTGGAGCTGATTTCATCCCTGATTGTGTTGACCTATGTCTTGCCACTGGATTCGAGGCCGATGACTCTGCAGAGGTCTGCCTAAATAACATCCAGTTCACTCGCAAGTCAAGACATCCCTGGCTGGATGTCATCGGTCCCCTTCAAAGACACGGGATGAACAACAGTAGCAGAATGTAAGCTCCCTGCTGGGCAGGGCTGACTCATCTGTCCGTGTCCAGCACCTAGGAGAGCACCGACACTTGCTTATTGAATGTTCCTTAAATTGGATGGGATTAATAAACGACTCACTTAGCAGGATTGGGAGAACAGAGTCTGGAAACCATAAAGTGCCATCTAAAGTTAAGTACTTAGTAAAATTAGTGACAACAAAGCATTAGGTAATTGGAGCCATTAACCATTCCAATCTTTGAGGTGACTGAAGATGATAATCACATCCTCTTGGCAAATCTCTCCAAGGTCCGAAATTCTGGTTTCTTCTACCAGCTTCTCTTTCCAACCCTCCCCTCTGCTGGCTTCTCAGCCTTGGCTATATTCCAAGTACCAGGGTCTGGGTGGGGCTTCCCCCTTCGACTCCTTGAGAACCTGGGGTGAACGGGAGGCTGCCGCTTTCCCAGGCCCAGGAGGTCCATTTGCCCGTGGCCTGGCGCCAAGCGGTGAAGGGCAGAACTGTTATTGAGCCTCATGCTATTGGCTCCTCGCAAAAGGTAGACTCCAGAATCAGATAGGCTAGTCCTGGACCCCACCCAGGGAAGCAGAGTCCTTGAAGAACCCGAGACCTCGTTAGATAGCAGCCTCACCTTTCAGGCTATCTTACAGTTTGCAGAGCCAAGGAAAGGGTTATTATACCGAGTCCCTCAAAGGTGACCTTTGAAGTGGCAACGCCCAGCAAACAAGACTCACCCTCCCAGGGGACCCCTCAATAAAGCTGGTGCTGGGAGCAGGGTTGGTACCTGTCTTTTAGACAGCTTTTAGGAGGGTAATGTTGGTTTTCATTTAAATTTTTTGTTTTCAAGACCAATATCTTATTCCATGAAATTCAGATTATACACTAAGGGAATAAGACTAAGTCTGTTATATATTATATAAGCATAATAGGAGTCATATTATAACGGGACTTCCTTTGTCTAAATAAATAGTTCACGTTTCTGGGGTGCTTTGAATTTACAAATAATTTTTCTTTTCTTTCTTTCTATCTCTCTTGCTCTCTCTCTTTCTTTCTCACTCTCTCTTTCTCTTTCTCTCTCTCTTCCTTCCTTCCTTCCTTTCTCTCTCTCTTTCTTTCTTTTTCTTTTTTCTTTTTTCTTTCCTTCTTTCTTTCTTTCTTTCTTTTTCTTTCTTTCTCTCTCTTTCTCTTTCTTTTTCTCTCTTTCTTTCTCTCTCTCTCTCTCTTTTTCTCTCTCTCTCTCGATTTCTTTCTTTCTTTCTTCTGAGGCAATTGGGGTTAAGTGACTTGTCTAGGGTTACACAGCTATGAAGTGTTAAACATTTAAGGCCAGATTTGAATTCAGGTCCTCCTGACTTCAGGGCAGGTGCTCTATCTACTGCACCATCTAGCTGCCCCCCCCCAATTTTTCTCACCACAGATCTTGCAAAGGAGACACTTCAATTATGATCATCTCCATTTTGCAGATAAGGAAACTGAAGTTCAGAAGTGAGATTGTTTTTTGGGGTTCATGAGAGTTAGATGGCTTTTTCTGTATTGCTCTAGTTTATGTGGCTGTTCTCACCAAGGACATTTGTCTCCTGCTTGTTTCCTGTCCCTGAGTCAGTTCACGTGAACTTTTCTCAGCTTGTTTGTATGCATGTGTCTTTCATTTTTCTTTTATCACATTATTATTCCATTGCATTTTTATGCCCCAGATGGTCCAACCATGCTCTAATTGGTGGGCACTCCCTTGGTTTCCAGTTTGGTTTTGTTTGTTTTTTTCTACTACAAAAACTTCTTTTCAGCTTTTTAAAGGGTAAATCATTAGTATCTCTTGAGATTCAATTCAATTGAAGAAGTATTTATTGAATGCTGGGCTCTCTGCTAGGTGCTGAGGATTTCCAGACAAAAGAAACAGATTAATAAATGAACACACAAAAGTCCCTCCCTCCAGACACATTCTATTTGGGATTCCCAGGTGAGAAAATATAAAACATGCAAGAGCAACTCGGGGGTCAGGGAGAGCTGGGGTGGGCTAGGCAAGGCTTCCCAGTGGAGGTGGCACCTGAACCGAGCTTTCAAAACAACCACAAAATGAAACAAAAACCCCATGGGATTACACTCCAATAATAGGGATGAAATGGGCTAAATGTTTAGTTTGGGATTCCAAAGACTCCAGGATCTTAGCTACAGAAATAGAAGGAAACTTAGAGCTTGTCTAATCCAACCTTATTATAAAGAAGAGTAAACTAAGACATTGATAAAGGGTCATGGTCAAGGTTACGTCCAAGGTGGGATTTGAACTCGGGTTCCAGAGTGGGTGTTTTTTCTCCTATGTTGAACCAGTTCCATGTCCTTTTCAACTCCAACAGAACACTGTTGTTCTGCATGGGGACGTAAACTAGAAATGACTTATCACCACACAATAATCACTTATTAAACAACTACTGTTTGATTGACTGACATAATTGTCTCATCTTCTCAGTCTCTGAGAGCGGAGCTTTTCTCTTATTTTTTTTGGTAGTCTTCATATTACTCAGCACAAGTCTCTGCATCCCGTAGGTACTTGGTGCATTTGTTGAATGAGGGAGTAAGAGAATGGATGAATGAAGTCGAATTTTCTCTTTCCCTTGTTGACAATATCCTATGTAAACATTTGTTTCTCATAAAATCCTTCCCATCTGACTCTTGGACCTCCCCCCAAGGGGAATCTCCATTAAGTATGTCGAGTGGAGAAGGCATTTTATAAATATCGGCTGGAGGGCCCCGAACGAGAGAACGAGATCGATGGTCTGGCCCACGCCATCCACTCGACTATGGGAACATCTGGTTTCCTGCCACACGGAGTCCTGTAATTAGCTCCCCAGTGCTGGGCCTGGCGCACTCCTGGATGAGTCTGTGGTCCTCTGTAAGGAATCCTGATTGGGCTAGGGCTGAGGCGGGGTGTGGTGGGGAGGGACAGCTTCGCTATTTGGCAAGCTCCCAGGCTGGGAACCGATTCAGGGATAGAGAAATGAGAGAAATAGCTACTTGTTTGTTGCTGAGACTCAGGGAGAGCCTCCTTCCTGGATGCTAAGTCTTTGCCCTTGGGGTAAAAGGCTGTGAAAGGGGGGTCCCTTGGGCAAACTCCTCTGAAATCGCCATACTCTGCACAGTCTGCCTTAACTGGCCTCTGTGGGAACATCCTGGGCATGGTGGAGGTGTCCAGGCTGGGAGAGAGACTCCCATGGCACTTTCTATCTATTCCCTATCTTACACAAGGTGTTCCCTGAGATTTTCCATAGAGGATGAGCCGACATATTTGAGAACTTTTTTTGGGTCCTTGGACATCGTGTGGCTCCCGGGACCATCCACCAGAGTAAGAATCATGGAACCAAAGTGTGGGAAGTCATCTCAGCTCCAGGGAGCCCAACTCTACTCTTGATTGGGCTAGACTAGGAGCAATGTCTGCTCTGTATATGTCAACTAATCCCAATAATAGTCAATGTTTGTACATCATGTTAAAGTTGGAAAATGCTTTATGAATATCTCATTTGATCTTCATAGTTCTATGATTGTTCCCATTTTACAAATAAGAAAACTGATTCTGAGAATAGTTACGTTATTTCTGGAGAGTCGTGCATTTAACACAGTTCCCGCCCACTAGCATTCTCCTTTCTTGACAACGGTGAGCACTTTTAGCAGGTAGGGTCAGAGATTCATTGAACAAAGCTTCTCTGTGGTCGCTTCTGTCAATGAATCTTATAAGATCATGGAGGTGTTTAGATGAGGGTCAGTATGGGTAAACACCCAATAAGTAAAGCAGGGATCATGTGTGCTCTGTCATTGCAATCAGTAGCATGATTGTAAAGCTTTGCCGTGCTGCAGAAAATCATTGGGGAAAGTCTGGCCACTCCCTTCTAATATTTTCATCTAGGATTCTTTCCACATGTGTGCAGACCAATTTTTTTCTTTCATTTGATCTATCTATTTATCCATTCATTCATTTATTCATTTATTTATTTGTTTTAGGTTATTGAGGCAATTGGAATTAAATGACTTGCCCAGGGTCACACAGTCAGGAAGTGTTAAGTGTCTGAGGTCAAATTTGAACTCAGGTCCTCCTCAGTTCAGGGTTGGTGCTCTATCCACTACACCAACTAGCTGCCCATTTTCTGAAAGATTTTTATAAATATGAGAGAGCATATATTTTCCTGGAAACCCTTTGAAAAATAATCCTTTAATACTTTCATTATTGTGATAATTTGGAAAACATAGATCTTCTTGGTGGAATCATGGTGTGTGATTAAGAGCTATATGCACAGTCAAGATGTATAGTGAATCTGGAAAGCTCATTAGATTGGGTAGGGAAGGCCTTAAAAGCCAAACAAAGAGGTTGTTATTTGGGCTCTGTGGCCATAGGGAGCCACTGGAGTTTATTGAGTAGGAGAGACACATAGTGAGATTTGTCCTTAAGGGAAATCACATTTGTAAGTGTAGGGAGGATAGATGGGAGTAGGGAGATACTTGAGACAGGAAAGCCAATTGGAAGACAGTTATAATAGATATAAGGTGGTGGAGGACTGAACTAAGGTGATGACTTCTAAATAGAAAGGAGACATTTGGACAATATTTACCTGAGATACTGCTGGGGTAGAAACTGAGTGATCCAGTAGCTGATTTGCTATGTGGGGAGAGAGAAAGAAGGTAAAGATAATGAATGACTGAGTGAATGAGTGATCGATAAAGCATTTATTAAAGGCAGAAATTATATATGCTAAGCCCTGGGGGTAGAAATAGACAAGGCAGACAGTGCCTGCCTTCGGGGAATTTACATCCTAAAAGGGGAGACAACACATTGGGAAGGGTTCAGCTCCAAGTGTGGGGGGGAATTCTCTATTTCCTTGCCCATATTTTATAATCCAGAAAACTGATCTCTCTGTTCCTCACTGATGGCATTTCATTTACCACTTCCAGGTCTTTGTGCTGTCTGACTACATGCCTAGGATGCTCTTTCTCTTCACATCTTCCTCAGAGAATCTCTTTCTTCTTCCAACAACCTTATTTTACAAAATGCTTTTTCTGATTCACACAAGTTCTGGTCCCATTCCTGCCTAATTAATTTGAATTAAATGAACTTTATATTTTGTATTTATTCCATATTATACCATGTATGTATATCTATATCTATATCTATATATCTATATATCTATATATTTCTTACTGGTAGAGTGTAACATCTTTCTTCCTGTCTTCCTTTTTTCTTTCCTTCCTTCCTTTTTTCCTACAAAGTGAAGAAGAGCATCTAGTCCAATTCAGACCTCAACCTTACCATCTCCAATTTCTCAGCATAGTCCCCCTAAGTTGCCATCCAGCCTTTCATTGAAGGTCCCCATTGGGGGAAAGCAACATGTGCTTGGATAAGTCTAATTGTTAGAAAGTCTTTTCTTACAATGAACTTAAATCTACCTTAAAAACTTTACTTCTTTTTCCTGTCTTGCCCTGTGGGGCCAATCAGAACCAGTTCAATCTCTCTTTTGTGTGACAGTCCCTTAGATACCAGGAAGACAATTGTCCCGTCCTATGGAGTCTTCTCTTTTCTGGGCCCAGCCACCTCAGTTCTTTCCATCAGTGCTTCTGGGGTCTGATTTTAAGGACATCCACCATACTAGCCACTATTCTCTGGAACATACCCAACTTATCGAAGACCTTTCTAAAATGTGGCTCAAGAATTGATGTAATGACAATAATTGATGTCATAATAATAGTCTAACAAATTTAGTGATAACATGATGTATGCATTGAGTTCTCTACTTGATTCAAGATCTGGGCTCAAATCCCACCTCTGAATTCACTAACTTGGTGAATTATCTTCTCTGACCCCATTTTCTTATCTGTCAAATGGGAACAACACCATCTAAGGTAACATTCTTGCAGGATTGCTGTTAGTATAAGGAACTTCCAAATTAATGAATGTATAATTATTATGTCGATATCAGCTTAGATTATCATCTCTTCCCACAAGGCACAGAATTTCACAAATGAGTTTGTGTTCCAACCAGTGTTGCCCTTGCTTGCCATTTCTTTGGCGCTTAGTATTTGCTGGCTTAGGCTATTTGGAAGCCGTTTGGACTCTTGCTATGGAAACTGCTTCGTGGGAGGAAATGGTGAGATTCTGCTTTTTGCTATTTCCCATTTTTTAAGAGTCATAACTTGCCATGGTAGGAAATATTTTCTAATAATTGTCCTTTCTTCTACTTAATTTTTAATTATGAAATGAAACAAACAGCCCCAAGCACAAATATGTCAATTTACAAAGAATAAAAATTGATTTTATATGAAAGTGAACTTCTATGATTTTAAAATATGTATTAAAGATAATGTAGTGATAAAATTTCCCTGCCCGTGTTCCTTTCTGAACTTTTGTTTTCTTCTGTTTATTTTAAAATGAATGAATAAAACAAAAACATAATGTCTTTTTAAGTGATGATGATGCAAATACAAAAGAGCAAATCAGCTCCTGCCTTCAAGGAGCTTCCATTCAAAGAAAAGACAGAACAGATGAGGTAATAATGATCACCATGGGGTGCTTTGTTATCACTTGGAAATGAATGGAACTACAGGGTAATTCATTGATAAATTCATCTCAGGAATGATGGTGTGGATTTGATGTGAATGTTTCCAGAACTGGGAGTGGAAGGGGAGGGAGTGGAGTGGGATGTGAGCAGCAACAGGACAGGAAGATGATTAGAGTATAGTGGGTCTGGGGTCAACTAGAGATGGTGGAAACCATGTTTTCTCAATGTTCTTATATTTCTTTTCTTTTCTTTTTTTTTTTTGTATCTCTCTCAATCTCAGTCAAACCCACTAAATCACTCCAGTCTACCCAACAGAAGACCTTTTCAAAACACATAATTACCATATGGCAAAACAGATCAGCGCATTGGGTGCATCTGAAAATGGATACCTCATTGTGCTCTTCAGAGAGGTGCTCAACATGCTTCACTCTTAGGCCTTTGAAATGATCATTGGTCCCTGGGTTGATCATAGTTCTGAAATCTCTTAAAGCTGTTTCCTTTACACTGTTGTAAATCTGGAACAGTGAAACTTCACAGAGAAGGTGGTAGCTGAGCTGAGTCTTGAAGGATGAATAGAGTTCTGAGTGGCAGGGGTGAAGAAGGGCATTCTGGGCCAGAAATGACATGTTACATTCATGGGATGGTTGAGTGCATGAAATGTAAAATATTGTAAAATAAATCTGTGAAGGTAGCTTGGAGATGGATTTTGGGGGCATTAAATGCCAGGTTGAGGGTTTTCTCTTTAATACTGGAGATAACAGGGAGCTTTGAGGGTTACTAAATGACAGGCCTTAGGAAGATTATTCTGAGGTTTTTGAAGACTAATTGGAGAGGGGACAGATCGGAAACCAGGGAGATCAGTTAGGAAACCCTTGTAACAATCTCAGTGAGAGATGAGGAAGGCCAAAATATTGGGGTGTTGTACAGGTAGAACTGACAGCGCCTGGCAATGGATGAAGATCTTCCTCACTCAAAATATCCTAAAACTATCTCTCAATTTTCAAACTCTGGTGACTGGAATGAAAATGATATTGAAAATAGTGGAAATGGACAATTTTGGGGGAAAGGTATGAGTTCACGTTTTGACTCATTGAGTTTTAAGTGTCAATGAATCATCCAGATGGTGATGACCAGTATAAGCTCAAGGAAGAAAGGAAGAATGGCCATATAGACCTTCGATGAGACTGTTGAACTCGTGGATAAGAGAAAAGAGAAGAAATCCCAGCAAAAGGTCTTAGGTTAAACCCAAACTGGGAGATAGAAAAATGATGATGAACCAAAATAGAAGATGGCAAGAGCATGGTTGGATGGGTAAGAGGAAAACCAAGATGGGCCAATGTCAAAGAAAGATAAAAGAGAAAATTTGGAGGAGGAGGAGGTCTATGCTGAAGAAAGGTCAAGCAGAATGAAGAATGGGAAGACAGCATTATGAACAATTAAGAAGTCAGTGGGTGAAACTGAGGGAGAAATTCCATCCCTGTGCTAGACTTAGAAGCCAGGCTAAATGAATGTGAGGGAAAGGTTACAGAGAAAAAAAACATTTTCACCTTGGATTTCTCTGCTTTCCAATCCTAGAGACTTTGGTGGCAGGAAAAGAGAATTTATTAGCTGGGGGACAGTGGGGGGAATAGGGAAAGTAGAAAGTTGGTGTGTCAGGTCTCTGTCCATGGTACCTATTTCAGATTTAAGTTTACTCAGTCCCCATCTCTCCTCACCTCTCTCTAGACTCTTCCTGAATGCCCTCTCCTTTCTAGACTTTTGAGATCCTTTTTTTTCTGGTCCTCTTCTTACCTGTCCAGCCACTCTTTCTCAATCTTCTTTGCTTGATCTTCATCCAAACCATGCCTATTAATCTTGAGTATCTCTCCTAGGTCCTCTTCTCCACTGTCTCACTTTGGTGATCTCATCAGTTTTCATGGTTTCAATGATCTTCTCATGTAAATGGTTCCAAGGTCTAGACAGCATATCCCCAAAATCTTAATGCAGTTTCATACTCTTATGGCTTGTATACATCTCTCTCCCGAGTTCCATTCTCACATTATCAACTACAATCACATTTTGAACATCTTAAATTGTAAGTCCCATAAGCATCTTGCAATAAATATGTCCAAAGGAGCTCATTATGTTTTGCCTTAAATTCTCTCCTTTTTTTTCAACTTTCTTATTACTTTCCTACATCGTTCCATTAATCCAGGCTTGCAACTTCAGTGTCATCCTCAAGTCCTCACATGTACTTACTACACATATTGAATCTGTTGTCCAATGCTTGCTTTTTCATTGTTATATCTCTCCTCAATGTCTCCTTCACTCCACAGCCCACCATCCTTGTAAAAGAACTCATCACTTCTTGACTGAACCAAAATACATGCAATGATAGTCTTCAGCATTCACTTTTGCAAAACCTTGTGTTCCAAATTTTTTTCTCTTCCTCACTTAACCCTCCTTTAGACAGGAAGCAATTAAATCTGTTTCTTCTAGACAATGTTTGTCATGATGCATGCAGAAAAAAAAATCAGATCAAAAGGGAAAAACCATGAGAGAAAAATAAAACAAGCAAACAAACAACAAGAACAAAAAAAGTGAACATACTATACTTTGATTCACATTCGGACTGTATAGTTCTCTTTCTGGATATAAATGGCTCTTTCTATCACAAATCTCTTGGGAAGAAAAAGTTTTCTGATTGGTCTCCCTGCCTCTTCCCTCTTTTCTCTATTCCAGCTTCTAATCAGTTGTCAAAATAATTTTCCAAAAGTACAGATTTCATTATGTCACCCTCTTTTCACCCCCCCACTCAATGAACTCCAAATAGTTCCCTATTACCTCTAGCAAATATGGAGTCCTCTGCTTGTCATTCAAAGCCTCTTTCAACCTAATGCTATCCTTTCCAGTCTTTTAATACCTTATTCCCCTCTGATAAGCACTAGGATTAAATTATTTTGGTCTTCCTGCTGTTTCTCAAATATGCCATTTTATGGCTTTTCACTGTTTGCCTTCCATCCCTAGAATCCTTCCCCCACTTAGCTCTGCCTCAAATCTCAGCCCAAATACTGTCATCTGCAGAAGATGTTTACTCAACCACATCCCATACTAGTCCCTTCTCTGAAATTGTTTTCCATCTCCTTTGTTTATATGTGGAATGTTAATTGTATTTACTCGTTATCTCCTCGGAGTATGAACTCCTTTAGGTCAATCACTGTACCACTTTTAGCCCCAGTTTCATCAATTGTAAAATGGGGTTACCATATTTTTGCCATGGATGAACATATTACATAAACATCAAATGAATTAACATATGAATGAACCAATGGAACAGATCTCCAGGTGTTGTTTGGAAGCTCAGATAAAATGACATATACAGAGTGCTTTGCCAAGCACAAAATAATGATCGGTCATTCTTTGTCACTTTTTTTTTTCTGAAGCAATTGGGGTTAAGTGACTTGTCCAGGGTCACACAACAAAGAAGTGTTAAGGGTCTGAGATGAGATTTGAACTCAGGTCCTTCTGACTTCAGGCTGGTGCCCTATCCCCTGCACCATTTAGCTGCCCCATGATCAGTCATTCTTATTGCTGAAAATTTTCAATACATAATTTCTGGGATTCAAGAGTTTTTATCTATCCAAAGCACCTTGAGTATATCCATGAACACTTTGACTTCGCTGGTCTCCCAACAAACAAGATCTTAGTGTTTTCTTCGGCACAAAATTGTGGTTTCCAGTGGTAAACCAGAACTCCTTTTTGAAGTCATTTTGCTTTTGATCTCATTGAAGAAATTTTCAATCAGCTCAGATTCATTGAAATTCAATTAAATGTTTCCTTAAGGCCCTTAGGACCTGGCATTTCCTCCTTTGGGCACTCACTCCTTTCACAAATGCAGAACTCCAAGCCCTTGCGCTGACAGATTATTTTTTTAGAGAGTTTGAGGCCCCAGACCAGTCCCATCCTCCGTCCCCACCTGGTAAAGATTTTCTTTGACTTTAGCTAGGTCGGTCCTGAGATAGAAGGCTTGAATCACTTGGTGCATCCATGGGCCAAGTTATGGATTTGAAATTAAGCCTTTACTTGGACACAGAGAAAATATTTTAATAAATCCAGACCTGATTTTTCTTGTGCAGTATGATATGTTTAGAAGAATCGCCCATGTTTAACCTACGTTGGATTACCTGCAGTTTGGGGGTGGGTGGGAGGGAGGGAGACAACTTTGGAACACAAGGTTTTGTAGGGGTGAATACTGCAAATTATCTTTGTATGGATTTGGAAAAATACAAAGCTATTGTTAAAGAGAATTCAGCTCTTTCTCCTCTGGGCCACCCTCCCTGAGGGGCAGCGCTAGGGTATTGTACCTAGATTGAGGAAGACCTCACTTCAATACTGGTCGGGTATCCTAATCAATCGGTCATCCAGCAAGAAACCTACTATGTGCCAGGCATTGTACAGAATGCCGAGGATTCAAAAAGAAGCAAAAGACAGTCTCTGCCCCCCAAGGACTTTACTTACCAAAAGTGTGACTCTGGGAATCTCACTTTTACCACCTGTAAAATGGGGAAGTCATATCTGTACCATCTTTCTTCTGGGGATATCGTCAAAGTCAAAGTCAAACCTTTGCCAATGTTACTTCTCTGGGTTTGACAGCTCTCAGCCAAACTAGGGTCGGCTTTGATTTCTTATGCAACGACTGCCGGATCTGGAGTCAGAGGAACCTCCAGTTAGAAAGACCTGTCACAGCCGCCCAAAGGGGAATTCACTGCTCTCTGCCTCGGTTTCCCCAGCTGTAGGGGAAGGAACTTCAAGATCCCTCTCATCCCTGGATCTCTGGGCCTATGTTGGCCATCGCTCCCCGTGTTTGTGTTTTGTCACCTAGACCAAGTCCCCTGCGGGCAGGGCTCCCTTCTCCTTCTTTGGCTCTCCCGCAGCCGGAGTTCCCGGCCTGGGCGCTCTCTGGGTGTAAGGAGTGTTTGCTGTCTGGCCTCTCCATGGAGACCGCCCATGCCGCATGTTTGGCACATGGCTCTGGGGTTGTGTAACCTGCCTCCCCATCAGTTCTGCCAGATGATGTCACTGGATGCTGGGAACCCCTTTGGGGTTCGGGAAGATGTCCCGCTGGGGGAATGAATTTGGAGCAAGCCAAGGGCAGGTGGAGGCCCCCACTGTGGGGGCGTCCGGCCTTTATCTGAGTCCCTCGGGCTCTGATGGATGGACTCGCCAGGGCTGGGCGTTAACAGATCTCACCCGCTGCCTTTCAGCACTCACTCCTGAGCATCTCACTTCAGATGTCATCACTTCTCTGGCTGTGCTTGGGAAGAGCTCCCGCCCCTCACGCTCTGGGCTTTGCCTGCCTTTTGTTCAACCGAAAAAGACCCTGTAGGACTTGGCTAGAAACCCCCGGACTAATGGACTGGCAGGATTTCAGAAGTGGGGAGTCGGAGACAGTCAGCGTGGATGCCTGACTAGAGGCCCCCTGCATAATATCCCACAAGATGGTCAGCTAGACCCTGACTGAAGCCCCCCTTCCCCCAGTGAGGGGCAGCTTCTTCCCTCCCCACAAGCCTTCGGGCCACTTTCACTGTTAGGGAGTCATGCCATGGATGAAACCTAGAAATCCATCTGTCAGCAGCTTCCACCCTGGGCTGCTAGCTGGGCCCTCCAGGGCCAGCAGAACTCAGGCTAAATCCGGAACCCTCTGATTAGCCCATCTTCTGCATCCCTCCTGAGGCCATCCTCTTCCTCCAGGTCCTTCAGGCTCATAGCCTTGGAGATGCTCTGTCTCCCTCCCTCCCCGTGACCAGTGAGTCACCAAGTGTCCACACATCTGGCTCCAGTTTCCCTGGAGGCTTCTTTCAAGTCCCAGCTAACATCCAACTTTCTGCAGCAGCCTTTCCAGCTTCTTTACAGTCTCCATTGATAGAAGGATGAATATCCTCTTGGAAAAGAAGAGTATTTTCTAGTGTCTTCCCTTGGATGATCATCTCAAATTTAGTGATTTTCCTTCAGCGAAGGTTCAGCCATGTCACCCACTCTCCTCAAGAGACTCCAATGGCTTCCTCTCATCTCCAGGAGCAAATACAGAATGATCTACTTGGCCTTCAAACCCCTTGCTAATCTAGCCCCTTCTACCTTTCTGGCCTCCTTACCTTACTCCTCAACATTCAATGATCCTGGTCTCTTGGCTGTTCCATGAAGAGGCTTCTGCCTCTTATGTCTGGCTGTTTTCAATGACTGTCTCCTATACCTGGAACGTGCTTCCCTCCTCCACGTGCATATGGACCTTCCTTTGAGTCCCAGCTAAAATCTTGTCTTCCACAGAAAACCTTTTCTAACTCCTCTTAAGTCCAGGGTCTTCCCTCTGGTAACTGTTGGCACTTTATCTTGTAGCTAGCTTGCTTTGCATGTTGTTTCCTCCATTAGACTGTGAACTCTTTGAGGACAAGAACTGCCTTTGCTTTTTTCTTTATTCCCAGTGGTTAGCACAGTACCTGGTACATTATTTGCTTAACAAGTATTGATTGAGTGATTGATTAATAACACCAACTAATATTTATATAATACTTATTGTGTGGTAGGCAAGGAACCAAGCACTTTACAAATTATTATCTCATTTGATCCTCACAATAACCCTGGGAGGGAGATGCTATTTTTATCACTTACATTTTACAGATGAGCAAACTGAGGCAAATAAGTTAAATGACTAGACCAGGATCATATAGTTAATAAATGGGTGAGGCTGATTTTTTTCAATAGTATTTTATTTTTCCAAATAATGTAAAGAGAGTTTTCAACATTCTTTTTTTAAAAATTAAAGCTTTTTATTTTTCAAAACATATATGTGGACAATTCTTCAACATTAGCCCTTGAAAACCCTGTGTTCCAATTTTCCCCCCTTCCCCACGCCCTGCCCTAGATGGCAACTAGTCCAATATATGTTAAACATGGTAGAGATATATGTTAAATCCAATGTATATATATATATATACATACATATACATATTTATACAATTATCGTGCCACACAAGAAAAAAAGAGAAGCAAAATAAAACAAACAACAACAAAAAAAGTGAAAATGCTATTCAGCATTTATTTTTGTAAAACTTGATGTTTTAATTTTTTCTTCCTTCCTCCTTCACCTCCTTCCTTCTCAAGACAGCAAGCAATCTGGTATAGGTTAAATATGTGCAATCCTCTTAAACACATTTTCATATTTGCTGAGACTGAATTTAAACTTAGGTTTTTCTGGCTCCAGGCTCAGCGCTTATCCTTTTTTCCTTCCTCCACAGTTCCTTCCCTGGAGATTGGACTAATTAAGCCTGATTACAACTCGATTGTACATATCTGTCTGCATGTTGTCTTTCTCATTAGATAAAGAGCCCCTTCGAAGGCAGGAACTGATTTTCCTCTTTTCTTATCCCCGGTGTTAAGCACAGTTCTGGGCACATGGGAAGCACTTTTTAAATGCTAAGTTCACTGGTCAAGAGCCTGCTTGTTTCCAAGTCTCTATTTCTATCTGGGAAAGAAAATGGCAGCTCTCTGGGTGTAGGTTTTCCTTGCTAGTGTGTTGACTGATTGCATATGTGCCTTTCCACCTAGCATCCCTCTTTTTCTTTCCCAAGCTTGAATTTCAGCCATTTTGTGTGATATGATTCTTTTCTTCTTCTCTGCCCCACTCTCCCTCTCAAGAATATGGCTGAACCTCTTTATTTCCAAAGTCACAGAATCGAAGGGTTTCAGGAACAAGTTGCTTGATTTACCCAAATCTTGGTTACTACATCCGTAAAATAAGAATGATAATTCTTTGAACTCTAATTTGAGGAACTTAAAGGAGCCAACCTAAGCAAAGCAATGTGGGATCTTCAAAGTTCAAGCAGTTCTTGCTATTTTGGGTTTCATTTTTATTTTCTCATTTGAATATTGTTAAATAGAAATGGTTCTGGGACAGATGACTGCCCTGTTATTATCAGTATTATTTCTATTGTTGTTGTTTGTTATTTCCTTACTTTTGAGCCCGAGTCTCTCTTATCTTGCTCCGGCTGGAAAGGTAACATTCAGTCACAGACCCGTTCATTCTGCTCATCGGCCTGGAAGGTTTGGGCTGCTTTGTTGGAATCTGGGATGGTTTCCCCTTCTTCATTAGCCTGATGGTTTCCTGCTGTTGGGGCTCTCACCACATCGAGGTGAAACTGAGGCATTCCCCTGTTCAGCTTAGTCCCGTGTAAGTCAGATCTCTTTTAACTCAAGCTGTCCCCTAGCTTCCAGCTCCTCCAGGAACTAGGATTTCAGCCCCTGCCACTAGCCCCACCAGTACTGTTTTAGAGTTAATATTCCAGGACACACATTTCTCATAGAACTTCATTCTCATCTTTTAAGATGAATCAATAACAGTTGATATGATCCACCTAGTGTAGCATCAGCTGTATCAGGGATCGTTAAATCAGGAAGCCCCCCCCCCCCTCCTTCTGCTTTTGTATCTAATTCAAGAGAGCCCCTCCTCAATTTATTACAACTGACTGAGAGGGTGGTCTCTTGACTGATTTACCATCTCCAAAAACACTCCTTCATTTTCTACTTTTCCTAGAAAACCGAGACCTTGCCCTGTTCCTCTTTGCTCACCCTTCCCAGAAAGGACCTAAAGGGACCGACATCCACAGCCCCTTGCAGCCCCTTCCCCCCATTCCTCGACATGGTTCCCCAGTCTCCAGCTTTGGTTTCTGGTTTCTGAGTGTTTCATTAGCGGGTCTGAGACAGGAGAAACCCTGCTCCTGGCTGGCCTACTTCCTCCCTGGGTGCTCATAAGTCTTGGGTCCATTGGTACAGCTAATCTTTCATCTCTGCCGACCCAAGGCTGGGGCCAGACCCGCCGATGTGCTCATTTCCAGTTGGAGACCTCCCCAGGCAGCCCCAAAGTGGAGGTATTTATTGGTCCTGGCTGTTCCTGGTCGTGAGAGGAAGCCTGGGAAAGATGTGGCCGCACCTGGACCCAGAATTGGCCCTTTGATTTCTTTCCCAGGGAGAGCCAGGGAGCCAGCCAGAGCACGTTCTGGAGTTTTTCTTTGATTTCTTCACCTCTAGGTCTTGAGTTCAGTTTCTAGAAAGTCTTACCTGGGGAAATGGAACAAGCACGGGCGTCCTTGCCAGCAAGAACACAGGTAGCTGAGCCACTATTCTCCAACATCTGTGTTTCCTGTGCTGCCTTTTCAGGGGGAGGAGGCAAATTCCAAGAAAGCAAGGGAACACTGGAGGATTAAGACTCCCTCTTCCCCTGTACCCTGGAAAATTAGCAATTAAAACCTGCTGGAGTTTTCTCGTCTGAGACTTTCTAGTTCTCTCTCTCTCTGACTGACTTACTTTCCAAGTACTTTCCAGAAAGTACTCTCTGAGTCCCCTAGGTCAGGAGCTTTCTAGGTCCGAGTTCTTCTTTCAGAAGCAAAATGTAATGAAAGCACAAGGGTCCTGCCTTCTATGTTTCATCCTTTCCGTTAGAAAAACTCTCTAGTAGCAGTTGTGGTGAAAAAGATGGGGAGGGATTTACTAAAGGCCAGATCAATATGAGTTAGTAGAGAAGGGCTGTCAGAAAAACAAACCATGTTTTTGTCCCAGGGCTTGGGAAGCAAGAGTCCCACCATTCTTTGTCTGGGAACAGAACTCACCGGGAGCGCGGTGCTCAGTTGTGGGTACCACAGATTGGGAAAAACATGAAAACGTTGGCAAATGGCTAAAGGAAAGAGATGAGGGTGGTAAAGACCTCTCCACTTGTATCAAATAAGGATTGGCTGGAAGAATTGCCTGGAAAAGAAAAGACTTGGGGTGGGGGGAGACCTGAGAGCTGTCTAAGAGTTTAAAACAAATTATATGGAAAAAGGAAGAGCCAGCTCAGCCCCAGAGGGCAGAACCATAGGCAAGGGGAGCCAAAGAGAGTCAGTCCAGGAGAGGGAAAAACTTCCTAGGACTGAGGGTTAGACCAAAGCGGAATGGTCCACTTGGAAAGATAGCTGGTTTCCCCTCACTGGAGGTCTTTAAGCAGAAGCTAAATGGCCCTTTATCAGATTTTATGAAGTGAGGATTCTTGTTTAGTTATGGGTCAAACTCAATGGCGTCGGAGGTCCTTGCCCCATTCTGAGATTCTATGAATCTGTGAGTCTACATTGACAGACCCATATGGTGAGTCTTGGTATTCACAATAACTCCTCTGAGGCTCTTTGAGATCCCACAGTCTCAGTCATGAGAGGCCCCTGCCCTTTGGGGCTGTAGCAAGAATAATAATAACACATAACAGTTTTTGGTGCTTTCTACTTTCCCCCAAAGCTTTTCCCCACACACGAGCTCATTTGTGTGTCACCACAGCCCTGTGTGGAGGACAGGGAAGAGCTCGTCATCCAACTCAGTTCAATTCAGTTCAACAGCTAATAAACTCTACTATGTTCAAGATCTGTTCATGATCACACGGTTAGTTAGTGAGAGTAGGGACTTGAACACAAGTCTACTGATTTCCAGTGATGACTTTTCTCCCATACACCATGAGCTCTTCACAAACAAAGGCCTCTGACTCTTTGTCTGAGAAACTGTCCACTTGACATTCTGTCTCCCATGGCTACAGATTGAACTGGGCTTACTCCAGACACTTCTCTGCATTGCATGTTGAAAGAAGAATCAGTTCCTTCCTCGTTTCACAGCATAGAGAACTCCCGGTTGGAGAAACCAATCTTTTGCCTGTGAATTGTAGCCCTTTGAGTTCTCACAAAGGAGGTTGATATTTTCTACTGGATCTGGAATGGTGGGGGGGGGGCTCTATTTAGGGACAAATCCTTTCATTCTTTGACCTTCCACTTGGTCTACATTCATTACCCACCTCCTGGGGATGTTGTGAAGAAAGTGCTTTAGAAAATTTAAAATTGTATAAAATGTATAAAATTTAAAGCTCCTTTTACATTCAATGGAGTTGAGATCCAACATGGCATGGACCAAATTATTCTCCTACCATTATTAGGTTGATATCAGGCAGACAATTACACAGGAGAAGATAATGTACTTACTTCTATGCTGAAACTATTGGTGTACAAGCTTATCTTTTAGGGGCTCCCTGAAAGTATCTTTGAGACAACTCCAGCAGCAGATGGGGAGGTGCTCTTTATTCTCTGTCCCTATGGATGTCATATAATGAGGTCTCTATGTTTTGAGAGCATTTCATTTCATGCAGTTTGGAGACTGTATTTGGCACGGTACGTATATTAAAAATATTATATGTTTTTATGAGTCTATTATATCTCAGTGGTTGTGGGTAACAGTTTGTCCTGTAATAATGTTCTTGTACAGTAGAACTGGTTTGTTGACTCTTCAAGGACATTTTGGGTGTGGGTGTGTGTATATTGTGGGGCTTTGTCATCTCTACATTTATGAAGGTGAATGATTTGAGGCAGTTAAATGGTGTCATGGATACAGTACTGAATTGGGAGTCAAAATAACCCAAGTACATATTCTGCCTCAAATCCTTACTCACTATTTGACCCACATCTAGTCACTTAATTGCTATCTGCCTCAGTTTCCTTATCTGTAAAATGAATGTAATAATATAAATGGATATAATAATAGTACATACATTATAGATTTATTATGAGGATTAAATAAGGCAAGTAATGCACCTAGGATATAAATCTAGCTGCTCAGTAATGCCTTTTAGCTCTTTGGGGAGGTGCTAAATTTTTGCAACCTGTGGGAATATGTTGCATAATTTTGAAATCTTTCATGTAAAATTTACATCAGTCACTAAGTCAGTCTCCAAAAGGTCGACTTTTCAATAATTTCTAGGAGAAATGACTTAGTCGTATATCACTGATACAAATTTGATTTGATAAACAAATTTGAATGACTTGAACTTTAAATCTTTTTTGTCACTCTACTGTCAGTTGAGTTTATTGGGATGTTGCCCATGGAGAGCCTTTTGATTCTGCTCATGAAATTTAATCACTTCCTAGGTTTCATCCAGAGGTAAGCAACTTATATTCTTAGAAATTTACCCGGGGCACTAAAAACCAACTTGCCTACGATTAACACCTGTTTAGCAAAAAGGAGTCAGCAAAATAGGAAGCTCCCAGGTAACTGCCTTCCTTCCATGAGACCCCTCCCCACCAGGTGTCTTACCTGTGGCTTTGTAGTGCTTTGGGGTTATCATTACTTGTTCTTCCTCCTTCCTGCCGTGCCTAAATTTAGGGTAATTTTGGTACAATTTGCTCTGTTTCCACCTGGTCATCGGTATTTGGAGTTTCATCATCTCATAAGGCACCAGAGATGGCATCTAAGTCACTGAAGGAATGGATTGCTCGCTCACATGGCAAAATGTCCAGTTCCTTGAAGCCAAGGGAAGAAATAGAGCTAACAGGGCAAGTCTCAGGAAAAGACCAGGTCTGCTAATGGTCTAGAAGAACTGCCACTTATGAATGGCTATAGGACTTAGAGGTATTTAAGGGGGAGCAGAGACACCTGACTATCTCTGAATATCTGGAGGGCAATTACACGGAAGAAGGATTTGGTTTTATCTGTGGTTCTAGTGGCAAGACCAGTAATAATGGTTGGAAGGAGGTACATCTTTGCTCAGAATAAGGAAGGAGTTCATCTAGTCTAGCAATGGCATGGTATGTCTTAGGATCCTGGATGTGCCTTTCTGGAGTCACTCCCCAGTGGACACTTCCACTCAAAATGATGGGTTGTATCCCCTGGCAGTGGTTACTAATTTGGTCTACAGTAGCTATAGTGGAAACCCTGGGGAGCTAGGTTTCTTGTGCTGCAACTCTTGAGCCTCTACTAGTTTGCTCTCCATTAATAATTGTCAATCACGATTGATGAACCTTTAGGAAAGGGATTTCCTGAAAAAGCTTATTAAGAATCATTGGTATAAAACATTATTCCACAAACCTAGAATTAAGTCAACCAAAAATATACAAAGCGTCCATGAGGGAAAGTGAGGCACACAAATAGAGAAAATGTGTGGGAAATGAATAATCTTTCTTTCCTGGCCCTGAAAATTTGAGTGAAATACTCAAGAAGTTTGCTTCAAGATTTTGTATTGATAATTGATAAATTATTCCAAGGCCTATCCAGTCTGACTGTTCACAATGTACTGCCTGCTGGCTGGATCAATCTCATATTGGATTAGGCCCTGTTTCTGTGCCAGATGTTCCTCTGCTGAACCAAGGAAAAGGAAGTGGGGAAGGTCAAAAGCATTTATTAAGCACCAACAGACACTGGGCTAAACACTTTATAAATATTTATATATTATATATAATATATAAATATATAACATATATCATATTTATATATTACACAATATAAATATATAATATATATTTATATATTACATATAATATACATATTATAAATATTTATAAATATTATCTTGCCCATTACCCTGAATATCCTTTCACTAGCAATCCCACTCCTTGGTCTATATCCTAAAGAGATTTTTTTTTTAAAAAGAAAAGGACCTTACAATATTTCTAGCAGTTCTTTTTGTAATGACAAAGAATTGAAAATCGAAGGGATGCCCATCAGTTGTGGAATGGCTGAACAAGTTGTGGTATATGATCGTGCTTTTCAGAAAAACCTGGAGAGATTTACATGAACTGACACAAAGTGAAGCACTCAGAACCGGGAGAACATTGTACACAGCAACAGCAATATTGTAACAATGTTTAAGTGTAAATGACTTAGCTATTCTTAGTGATGCAATGGCCCAAGACAATTCTGAAAGACCCACGATGAAATCTGCTCTCCATCTCAAGAGAAAGAACTGCTGGAGTCTGAATGCAGAATAAGTGTGTGTGTGTGTGTGTGTGTGTGTGTGTGTGTGCGCGTGTGTGTGTGCGTGTGTGTATGTGTGTGTGCGTGTGCATGTGTGTGTATGTGTGTGTGCGTGTGCATGTGTGTGTATGTGTGTGTGCGTGTGTATGTGTGTGTGTGTATATGTGTGTGTATCTTGTATACACACACTCACTTTATTTTTCTTAGGTCTTTTTTGGTCTGTTTTCTTTCACATGAGTAATATGGAAATACGTTTTGCATGACTGCACATATATAACATATATCAAATTGCTTGTTGAGTGGGTAGGAGAGGAAATAAGAGAGAGAATTTGGAACTCAAGTTTTTTTTTTTTTTTAGAACATTAAAAATCGTTTTTACTTGTAACTGCAAAAAATACATTAAAATTGTCCCATTCGAACCTCACAATAACCCTGAATTTGAAGAAACTGAAAAAAATGGTGATTAAATAATGTGCTCAGAGCTAGGAAATGTCTGACAGAAGGCAGATTTGAACTCCGGTTGGGCATTCTGTGCTTTGTGATGCCCTTTAGCTGCTTAGGTACCACTTGTCTCTGTACAGATCATGAGGAGAAGCCAGCTGTCACCCCGCGATCTCTCCAGACCTTGTAATGTCCATAGGGACTCTCTTGGACTGGGCACTCCCATGTCACACTGCTGCTCAGTCACCTAATCAGCCATGTGCTCATGGCTGCCCTTGGCTAGGTGGACACATCCCAAAGGGAAGGGAGAAGAGCCATGGGCTTCTCCTTTTGCATATTCCCTTATCCCGAGCCCAGCAACCCCAGAATTCTCTGTTCATCTCGCTCTACAACCAATCTGAAGAGTTTCCTTCATCGTACAATGTGGATCTCTTGGTCCCACAGAGCCAAGAATGTCATGGGAACTAGACAGGGAATATCTACAGGTCCTGCCTGGGTCTCAGTTTTCCTCATCTTTAATATGGGAAGAAGAATTCCACAATACCTACCTTCCTGGTTCATTATGAGGCTTAAATGAGAAGATGTATATTCTAAAGTGCTTTGCAAATGTTAAAGCACATAGAAATGCTAGTTATTGTTATGAGAGATGGAGAACATGCTGAGTGAGCTGTTATTTTGCAGAAAAAAACTTGATTTATTTGTTGATCACTTTGAACTGAAACACTCTCTCTCTCTCTCTCTCTCTCTCTCTCTCTCTCTCTCTCTCTCTCTCTCTTTCTCTCTGTCTCTGTCTCTGTCTCTTTCTCTCTCTGTCTCTATCTCTGTCTCTCTTTCTGTCTCTGTTATTTACGCCCCCAAGAGTCACCGTGCTCGTCACCCAGATGGGATTGCTGGGATTCCCAAACAAATGTCTATGTGAGCTGAGTTATTCAGGGACCAGGGCCTCCACCAGGCCTTTCATCCATCATTGATTCTAGGAGCATCTCTGGCAACCCCAAAGAAAACAGGGACGATTCTCCCGCCACATGTGACAGAAATAAAACTAGCCCCAGCAGCCCGGTCCACAGTTGGAGGCACTCCATGGTGTTGCCGTCACTTCAGCTGCTCTGACCAGAGGTGAGGGGAGTGAAGGGAGTCGCTGTCACTGTCACCCTCGGGAGCCTCTTAACTATTTCAGGGGAGTCCGGCTCTCTCTGAGCTCCTGGTCCTTCCGTGTGAACCAGGGGCAGCTGCTCAGGGTCGGCAGGGGTTCAGGAGGGTCGCTGCTGCTTCAGAATGCAGGTAGGAACGACCGTCCGGGCCAAGGGATTTGTGGGAGTCCTCGGCCCTTTGGAGATGCTCCATGGGAACCGGGACACCCTTGGCATCTGGCATCCCCCATCCCTGCCAGGGGAATGTGGCACTTTCTGAGCAGCTGGACCCTGTTACAGTGTGTCATGCCCATGTGGAAGGCATCAGCGCTGCCAAGCCCCGGAGCCGGGCTCCAGGACCCCGGTCCTGCCTCGCTGTTTGCCTTCAGACAGGCTGGGTCTACAAGGCGGACAGACTCGGTGGTGGAGAGGCTCTGGATCAATAAGGATCCTCAGTGGAGAGCTGAAAGGACCAGGGCTCATAGCCAGAAGGGGTTTCCAAGGCCGCTAGTCTTATATCACCAATAAAAAAGATAGCGGCCCAGGTTCAATGATTTGTCTGATGTTCAACTAGGCAATTATCAGAGGCAAGATTGGGCCTTTCAGCTCCAGAGTTAATGCTTCCCCCTTTGTACCAGAATAGCTATTCTAACTCTTTCTTCCATTTTACATTTGGGGAAACTGAGGCTACACAGGAACCTAGTTTCAGCAATGCAGTCATCCAAACAAGGGCATGATTGAGTGTACAGACAGTGGGAATCTCAAATGGCTCATTTAATGCGTGGTAAGTCTATTCTAACTTTTCTGGGCTTAAGCTTCCCTATTGGTAAAATGGAAGGGGAGGGGAAGTTTGAGAAACGTCCCAGCTCTCAATCTAGTATCCCATTAGGTTGTGATGGCTCTTGTGAGATATTCTTACTGGGCTAATCTTAATGTCTTTAGGAAGTCGTTGTCCTTCCCCATCAGAGCTGGACTGCTTGGTCAGTGTAAGTGGCCACTGTTAATCACATACAATGGTGGGACCTAGGGTGAGAGCCCAGATGTTGGGTCCTGCCAAGTGGAGAACCACAGCTGTGGGACCATTTTGGGAGCCAGTTTTGCAAGTGGGGAGTCCAGAATCCCAGAACTTGAAGGGCCATGATTCCATCTGTGTGTGTGTGTGTGTGTGTGTGTGTGTTTGGATGGGTTCCTGTAGTTTCTCTACTCTCAAGAAAGCCTTTGAAACAAGAAATGTGCCTTTCTGTTTACTTAAAAAACCGCTTCCTTGTCTGTCTAAAAGTAAACTCAAGTATCTCTGTAAAATAACCAAATCATTAATTAATGAGTAGATTTTTGAGGAGGAAAAACAGGACCTGGGTGCAGTTTTCTAATGAATTTAGAAAAAGATCTGGAGGTTTGCTTGTGGGCTGTCACTGAAATCTAATGGGACCTCAGTAGTGTGGGTGTGGGGGAATCAATCTGATTTTAATGTGCTTTTAACTGCTCTTTAATCAGATTTTTCTCTTGATTTCTCAGTGAAACGTAGTGAAGTTGTTAAACTAATTTCTAATTTATTTCCAATGAGAATGAAAAGTGTGTAACCCCAAAAGCACGTCCCTTAACCTTGCTGTGGCTCAGTATCTTCATCTGTAAAATGAGATGGGGAGAGAAGGGCAGTGTTGATGATCTCTAAAATAATTTACAGCTTCACGACAATGATCTCAGATGCTGATAAGTATATTCCATATACAATTCTTGATGGAGATAATAGTTTCACTTGAAGGCAGAATGTCTATAAGAGAAAAAAAAAAAGCCGAGAGGCAAGAAGAAGATACTGTCCCCATGGAGATTCATAAAAGAATCCTTTAGATTTAAAAGATCTTCCCCTCCCCCCAAAAAAAGTGTTCTATCTTCTTAATCTAGTTTTTGGAACAGAAAAAAAAAAAAACAGGCCCTGCCCTTAAGGACCTTAGAGATCATGTGTAAACAAATATATACAAATCAAGCTATATATTACATAGATAGGAAATAATTAACAGAGGAAGGCACCGAAATTAAGAGAGATATAGGGAAGGTTTCCTGCAAAAGGCAGGGAGGTCAGTATTTGGAAAAGAAGGAGAACATTCAAGGAATGGGGGACGGTCAGAGATGGGGTGCCCAGAGCCAAGAGATGGGGTGTTTGTTGGTGGAACAGCCAGGAAGCCGGTTTTGCTGAATGGAAGAGGATGTACTGGGGAGTAAGGTATAAGAAGACTGGGGAGGGGAGAGGTTATGAAGGGCTTTGAATGCCAAATACAGCATTTTGTATTTGATTTAGGAGGCAATAGGGAGCCCCTGCCCTTTATTGATTTTGTGGGGAGGAGAATAACATGGTCAGACCATGGCAAAATCATTTTGGTGGTTGAGTGGGGAGAGACTTGGGCCAGAGTCATTCCAATATCAATTGGCAGTGATTGGCACCTCAGTATGTATTTACATATCACCTTCATTAGAATGTAAGAGCAATTTCTATTTATATGTATAATATGAAGAGAGGTGGAATGATACAGAAGACCTGGCTTTGAATCCAGTCTCTTTCTTCTACTTATTGTGTGACCTTGAACAAACCATTTAACCTGCCTGATCCTCAGTTTACTCATCAATAAAAATGAGGATATTGAACTAAGTAGCCTCTAAGACTCCTTCCCGTTCTAGGGCTATGACTCAATGACTAGACTAGCTTCTCCACTCACTAGCAAGGAGAGATTAAATGAGCAACATAAAGAAATAGAAAACGATAGAATGACAAAGACAAGAGATCTCTTTAAAAAAATCAGATGTCAGGGAAATGCTTCATGCAAAAAAAAGGCATGATAAAATACATGATAAAATGGTAGGGACTGATCAGAAGAAGAGATTCAGAAGAGGAGGCAAAAATATGCAAAATTACTATCGAAGAAAGATCTTAACATCACTAATAACCCCAATGATGTGATTACTGATCTGGAACTAGACGTCCTGGAGGATTTAGGAAGCATTGCTAGAAATAAACACTAGTGGGAGGTGATGGAATTCTAGGTGAGTAATTAAAAACCTTCAAATGTGATACTTTTATAAGAGCTACACTCAATATGCCAGCAAATTTGGAAAACTTAATTGGTCACTGAATTGGAAAATATCAGTCTGTGACCCAATTCTGAAGAAGGGCCATATTAAGGAATATTCATTATTGAAGAATTGCACTCATTTCACAAGACGACAAAATTATGCTCAAGATTCTACAAACTAGGCTTCAATAATATGTGAATGGAGAATTATCAGAAAAGCAGATTGGTTTTGAAAAGGGAGAGGAACTAGAGACCAAATTGCCAATATTCACTGTTTTATGGAGAAAGCAAGGGAGTTCTATAAAAGAAAAAAAAATAAGACATCTATGTCTGTTTCATTGACTTTACTAAATAAAGCCTTTGGCTGTGTGGATCACAATAAAATGTGGTAAGTCCTCAAATAGATGGGAGTGCCAGATTCTCTTAATTATTTCTTAAGCAAGCTTTATGCAGACCAAGAAGCAACAGTTAGAACCAGACATGAAATTACTGATGGGCTTGAGATTGGAAAAGGAGTGTGACAAAGCTATATATTGTCACTTTATTTATTTAACTTATATGCAGAGTACATCATGCAAAATGTCAGACTATGAATCAAAAGCCAGAATTAAAGTTGCCAGGAAAAATATCAACACTCAGGTATGCAGATGATACCATTCTGCAAAGTCAAGAATTAAAAAGCCTTTATGAGGGTGAAAGAGCAGAATGTGGGAACTGGCTTGAGTTAACATTTAAAAAAACCTAAAATTTTTGGCAGCTGGTCTCACCATTTCCTGGCAAAGAAAGGGAGAAGAAATAAAAGCAGTGTCAGATTTTATATTCTTGGGCTCAAAGCTCACTGCAGATGACAGCCGCAACCAAAAAATTAAAAGATACTTGCTCCTTGGAGGGAGGTTCTGACAAATCTGGCCGGCATACTAAAGAGCCAAGATATCACCTCGCCAACAAAGGTCCATAAAAGCTATAGGTTTTCCAGTAGTGATGTATGGCTTGGCAAGTTGGAGTATAAGGAAAGTTGAGTACCAAAGAATCAATTTTTAATTTTATTCTTAAAGGAAAATTTCAGAGGTTCTCTTGGACAGCAAGGAGGTCAAATAGTCAATACTTCAAGACATTCATTCAGATCATTCTTTGGAAGGTCAAATTCTAAAGCTGAAGGTGAACTGTCTTGGCCGCATAATGAGAAGATGGGACTCAGTGGCAAATGTTGATGTTGGGAAAGATTGAAGGCAAAAGGAAAAGAAAGCGACAGCAGAGGATAAGATGAATAGATAATGGCATGGAAGCAAGGAACATGACTTTGGACAGATTTGGGGGAAATAGTAAAGGATAGAAGGGCTTGGGATATTATGGTTTATAGGGTCACAAAGAGTTAAACACAATTGAATGAATAAACAATGCAACCATAGAGATGCATATTTGCTGATTGATTGAGAGGGCTGGACTAGATGATCTCTGAGATCCCTTTTAGGTCTAGTTTTATGTTTCACATGTTGGGGTCCCCAAAAGAACAGACATGCATCTTGATTCAATCTGATAAACTATATACATAGTTATATAATAATATATATTAATAAATACAATTGTAATAATTATAATATATAATACAATAATTGTAATATAATAATATTGTATAATATAGTAATAACATATATTATTTCAGCTAAAGAGGAGAAGGCTGACCAGATTTCTCCACAAAAGAATCCATCCTCCCCAGAGACTGAGCCAATTGGATGATCTTGGGATGAGACTTGATGTCTGAAAGCCATCCCCAAGGATGCCTCCAAAGTAGCTCCCAACCAACTAAGTTCCAGTCCCAGGACTTACTTTATTACTTATGGAACAGGGATTTCAGAGAGCACAGTAGAAGGAATGAATAACTTGGGAATGAGCTATTAGTGGGATTGGTTTGAGGGGGATTGTAATAAGGAAACAGTCAGGACGGGAGAGGTTTGAACAATCCCAGCCAGGAGTTCAAGATCACTGAGACAATTGAGAAAAGGATGGAGTCAGGAATGTGTTAAGACTCTAGGTATGTTATCATTGTTCATAGGGATTCGTCTCTGGGATGAGCGTCAGAGAGAGATGCAAAGTGGAAAAGGAAAAGGAAAACATTCTTCTCAAAAAGAAAAGGAAAAGACCCAGAAGAGACAATTGGAGATGGAGGTGACCAGAGAGGTGTCTGGAGCATGGTGAAACAGTTGCTTAGGGAGTAGCTGGAGAGTGTCTTGTGGAGCCTCCAGAGTGGTGATGGACCCCTTGAGTCCATGTCACATGGATCATCTGAAGGAACTAGAGATATTTAATCTAGGGCAAATAAGAGCTGTTTTCAAGGACTTGGAGAAGAAGATCTGTCTTCCTGGGGGGCAGAACCAGGAATTATGGGGAAAGAGACCCTCATTTAGTCTTGCTGTCAGCAGAAACTCACTAACAAGGAGAGCTGCCCCCATGCGGCCCTGGCCCTTTTGAGTCATCATGACTCCTTAGAGTCCACTCAGGCTGGACGACCAGTTGTTTGTACTACTGCAGAGGGTCTCATCGTTCAGGTAAGGTTTAACCTCGATGGTCCCTGAGAATTCTTCCCAACGGACTTCTTTGTGCTCCCATGAATTCATTTCTGGAGGGGCCATCTTAGGAACCAGCCAAGATCATACACTTAGGGACAGTTTGTAAGCAATGCCCTCCCTCTACAATTCCAAGTCAGCAAGATCATAACATCTCGCTGGGACCTTCCATGGTGATTCGCCCCCTGAGATAGAGTACCATTCTAAAGATGTGGAAACTGAGGTCCTTGGAAGGATAATCACTTTCCTAGAATCATAGAGCAAGTCAGATCACAAATCTATGGCTTAAAGAGACCTCAGGTCTTTAAATCTGGTTAAATCCAGCACTTAGCACCGTACTTGGCACATAGTAGGCACTTTATGTCTATTGACTGATTTGTTGATAAATCCCCTCATTTTATAGCTGAGTAAAGTGAGACTTGAGGAGGTGACTTGTTCAAGATGACATGGTTGTAAGAGTCTAAAAGGACGGCTAGGTGGCGCTGCAATGGGCAGAGCCTCCACCTGGAGCCGTGAAGACTCCTCATCCTGAGTTCAAATCCAACCTCAGATATTTTTTATCTGTGTGACCCTGGGCAAGTCCCTTCACCCTTTTGCCTTTCCTCATCTGTAAAATGACCTGGAGAAGGAAATAACAAATCACTTCAGATCTCTGCCAAGAAAATGGGATCGCAAAGAGTTGGACATGACTGAAGCAATGGAATAATAACGTGTTCAAGACAGATTTTGAACCCAGATCTTCTGATCAAGAGTTGGAAGATTTAAATGATAATTTTGGCTCTGCCACTGGATCCCAGCCCAGACTTTTTTCTTCTGTCTTCATCGTCTCTAAGAAAACCATCCTTTTAGGCTACCCGGGCCCCTTGGGAAACACTTCCCAAGTTGGGTCCCGCCTCGCTACGAAGGGTTTGCAAGAGACTGGAACCCCAGAAGAATATTCTATTTTGGTCCACTAAAGGGGGAAGAGGGAGGGTCGAGGCCACCCAAAATACAAGCTAGGCCATCAATTCCATTGGGGAACTGGGGGGGCAGGCAAAGCGTGCCAAAGATTCCTAACTCTGCTCCACTTGGCCAAGCCATCCACCCCTTTCATCTCTGCTCCTGGGGAGAGCCCGAGTTCTCAACTAGCTTGGAGAAAGAGAGCTAGAGGAGGTTCTTTCGGACCCCCCCTGGGCATTTTTGGTGGGTTTGGGAAGTGGAAAGAGATGGACAGAGCGAGATCGAGCCCCACTTTGGAGCACAGAACCCGGGACCGCCGAGGCTGGCCCAGACGGAAACAGCATCCTCAGAAAGCCGGGCGTGTCTACGCCCACCATCTGGATAAAGCAACAGCAACAAAAATGCAGGCGCCCATCCATCCAGATGTATAAAAACATCTGGGCGCTGTGGTGTTCGGTTGCCATAGCCTCCTTCCCTGCGCCTCCAGGCTCGGCTGGATTCTTGGGAGAAACCAGAGACTTTCCAGGAATGTAGGGGGGAAAGGAGGGAAAGAAAGTTAAGGAAGGTTGAGCCAAGGAGTCTGGCTTCCCTTCCCAGCCTCTCTGGAGGCCCGGCTCCCCAGGTGAACGGAGGCTCTTCTCGGAGTCAGCGGAGGCCGCGTGTTCGCCGTGAGAGGTGCAGCCACAGAACGGAATCAAACAGTCGATGTTAAAGCACAGGATCTGTGCCGCCCAATGAGCCCCAAACATGTAATGAAGCCCGTGGTCAGCCCCGGCATTTATGCCGAGGCTGTCTACACCTGCCAAGCCTCCCCATCATAATGACTCCATGTCTGGAGAGACCTTCGCACTATGATTGATTTGGGAATCCATTTTCTCAGAGGATTATGGATTCGGAGCTGGGAGGAGTCCCACGGGTGATCGAGCCTGGGGTCCTGGATCCCCTGGGCAGTCAGCCCGAAGAAGCCCACGGACCCCTTGGCAGAGTAATAATTCATAAAATAAAATCTACCTGGTGACAAAGGAGGCCGGTTCAGCAGGTATTTTTTAGGAAGATAGCACCAAGTTCCCAGCACCCAGATTAAGAATCCCCAGCTAGGGAGCAGCCGGTGGCACAGTGGGTAGGGCACCAGCCCTGAAGTCAGGAGTTCAAATCCATCTCAGACACTTAACCCTTCCTGGCTGTGTGACCCCGGGCAAGTCACTTAACCCCAATTGCCTCCCAGGAAAAAAAAAAAGAATCCCCAACTAGCCCAATACCCTTTTTTTTTTTTTTTTTTTTTTTTTTTTTAATGAAAGAGGGAAAGTTCCCGGAGATGAGGAGCCTGTCAGAAGAGAGCTTCCTCCTCAATGCCCCATCCTTGAGTGTTTGGGGAGGTCCTGCCATATCCAGCCTGCCCACGCCCCAAGCCCCACGCCATGGCCCCTCCTCAATCACTGGCCTTCTTCCCCAGATGTGACTTCCCATGTCCTTTCTCTCTATTTCAGCGGGACCGCTCCCCAGCCCAGCATTTCTCTCCCAGCCCTCCAGCTCCTGGCCAAATGCCACCCATGGACACCGGGCAAGCTACCAAACTCTCCAGGTCTCTGGAACGAGGGCAATGGCTGGGTGACCTCAAAGATCCCTTCCGGCTCGAAAACTGTGACCTTAGAAGTCAGTTCTGCTCTCTGAACCTCAGTTTTGCCTCTGGAAAATGGAGCTGCTGCTGAGCTGCGGGCTCCGCTCTCACGAGATTGCCGGCCTTTGTAAACTGAGACGGATTGTTTGGGGGTGAGGGGTTATGATCATTGCCTCCCACTGGGCCGCCCCCCCCCCCCCCCCCTGGGATTCACATGCTCCTTCCCCTCCCGTCCCCGAGGCTGGGATGAGGTAATAGGCCGCTGCCCAGCTCCGGGCTCCCCCACAAAGACCCCTTCTCTCTGTGCCACGCTGCCACATTCCTCCCACATTCTTCCGGCCTACGCCGCCCGAGTGGACAATAGCGAGCCCTCTTTTATCCCCCGGCCTCGCTCCTGGGGACACAACTGGGCTGACAACAGAGCCTGTTCTCACTCCTGAAGAATGCCAGAAATGGAAGCGCTTGGAGTCTGGCCCGTGACTTTCAGAGGCGCCCAGGGCCCGGGGTTTGGGGCCTGAACGTTTGGGGGTGCTCTTGCTGCTGCCGGGTCGGGCCGATGTTCCCGGGGAAACTTCTCGGGGGGCTGGGAAACACAGAAAACACCCACAAAGGAAACCACAGGCTGCCCCCTCCCCCAACCCGAGGGGTTTTGTATGTGTGCATCACTAGAGCTAAAAACCACTCTCTGAAGACCCTCGGTGCCGTTGGGTGCGGGCGAGCCACGCTGGGTCTCCATGGACCCATTTTGTGGACTCGGAAAACATCCGGTCCCAAAGGGACTTAGAACATGGTACTGAGAAAAGAAGCTTTGAAGTTCCACCCATGTCCCTTACTCCCTGTGGGATCTGGGCAGCTACGGGGCACCGCAGTGGATAGAGCGCTGGATCTGGAATCAGGAAGACTCATCTCCCCGAGTTCAAATCCAGCCTAAGATACTCCCTAGCTGAGGAACCTGGGGAAGTCACTTCCCCCTTTGTGCCTCAGTTTCCCCACCTGTAAAATGGGCTGGAGGAGGAAATGACCAATTATTTCAATATTTTTGCCAAGAATACCTTAAATTGTGCCCCAGAGAGTTGGACACGACTGAAAAATGACTGAATGACAACCACTGGTTCTTAGGCAAATTCCTTTTTTCTTTGGTCTAAGTTTCCTTCTACATAAAATGGGCGTGTAGAAATACTGCTGCGCTTCCTTTGTTTGCTAAGTCCGTGATTAGATGACCCATGACTTGGATTCAAATCACAATTCTGTTCCAGAGAACATGGTCTATAAGAGCTGGGAGATACCTTAGAACATAGAATATAGGGCATTAGATCTGGGAGCAAGCTTAGAATGGAGAATGGGGACTGTTAGATTTGGGAGGGGTCTTAAGACATAAAACATAGTCTAGAAGAGCCGGGCAATCCCTTAGAATACAGAATATAGGGTATTAGACCTGGGAGCAAGCTTAGAATGGAGAATGAGGACTATTAGATTTGGGAGGGGTCTTAAGACATAGAACATAGTCTACATGAGCTGGGAGATACCTTAGAACACAGAATATAGGGTATTAGATCTGGGAGAGACCTTAGAACACAAAACATGGGATACCAGAACTGCCAGAAACCTTAGAACAGACTGAGCTCCCTACCTGCCGCTTCCCTCAATTCATGGTGGTTCCTTTCAGCTATTCTTTTAGGGGAGAATTGCTAGGGGAAGCGGTAGATAATCTATCAATTAAGTCATGTTATTTCTCAACTAGCTGCCCTCCCACCCTCCAGTTCACCCCCAAGGCTCTATGGGAAGTTTACAACAATTGTTCAGGGTAGGAAGATGAGGATGGCTTTGGGTCTATTGGGATACGGAAAGAAGATACCACTTGGTGGAGAACTGTAGAGATGCAGAAGGATGAGGACTGGGGAGAACCCATTGTGACTCTGGAGAGAATGGAGCTCAGGTTGGGGTGAGTGGCCAGATTTTGCAGAAGACCAAAACCTGAGTGCTGGCTGAAGGAATGAAGGAATGAAGAACCTTGTTTTGTTCTGACTGAGAGTTTGGCTTGGAAGAGAGAGAAGGACAATGGTAGTTTGAGGGGATGGTGGGCTCAGTGGAGATCTGGTTTGTTTTTGAGGGTGGGGGATACTTGCGTGTGGTTGTGGGTAGCAGAGAAGGAGCTAGCAGAGAAGGAGAGATGGAGAGGGATGTCTGAGGAAAGCAGGAGAAAAAGGAGATGAGAAGTGTTGAAGAACTGACTTGGCCAATGGGAAGTCACTTCTCTTCTGAGCTTGAAGCAAAGTTCAAGGGACCAAAAGAAAATGGAGCTTTCCTTGAGATGCTGAGTAGGTAACAGGAAAAAGATCCTTGTGAATGAACTTCATCATCTTGGGAGGTCTGAAGCCAAATTTTCTGAGGAGATGGAGGTTTGAGGCTATGAGATGGGGCTAAGGACAGGAGAGGCAGAAGTTTCAGAAGCATTCTTATGGGGAGTCTCAGAGAGTCACCCAGAAAGGAATGAGGTCAGTGGATAGTGTGTCCATCAAGTCCCAGGATTCTTGGCTTGGGGTCCACAGGCTAGTTTAGAAACTTTTGGTAACCATGTGTAACTAATCATATTAAGTGCAATTCTATTTATATTATTTTGTGATTTTGAAACATCATTTTGAGAAATCCATAGCTCTCCCCTGACTGCCAAAGGGGTCCGTGATTCAAAGTGGAGAACATCCAATGGAGCCCAATGTCCAATGGAGCCCAACGTCCAATGGAGCCCAATGTCCAATGGAGCCCAACGTGCAATGGAGCCCAACGTCCAATGGAGCCCAACGTGCAATGGAGCCCAAGGTCCAATGGAGCCCAACTTCCAATGGAGCCCAACGTCCAATGGAGCCCAACTTCCAATGGAGCCCAACGTCCAATGGAGCTCAACTTCCAATGGAACCCAATGTCCAATGGAACCCAATGTTCAATGGAACCCAGCATCCAATGGAACCCAACAACCAATGGAGCCCAACCTCCTCCTTTTTTCCTTTTCTCTTTTTACAGAATAGGAAACTGAGATGTAGCTCTGGGGGCCCAGTTAAGACTAGAGAGAACAAATATTGAGAACCCAGCTGGTGATGTGATTTTCTTCAGCAGTCTCCAGTAGCTTTTGAGTAGGAGCAGAGAAGGTAAATGGTAGGAAGGACCTGGGGTTGGCATATGATAAGGAAGTGTCTGGCATATAGTAAGTAAGCACTTAATAAATGCTTTTTTCATTCATTCATTCATACATGCATGCATTCATTCATTCTTGGTTATCCCCTGTCACACAGCCACTGTTCATCTTTCTATCCTAGTTAATCACTGAATGTTTTCCTTGCTTCAATCTCCAAGCCATTCTCTACCTAGCTGCTAACGTCATTTTCCCAATATAGGTTTGACCAAGTCACTCCCCTACTCAATAACCTCCAATGGCTTCCTGTTGCCTTTAGGATCAAATGGAAGTTCTTCTGTATAGTATTCCAAGTCCTTCACAGCCTGGCCCAAATGTGCTTTTCCTACTTCATCATATCTTACTACCCTTCTTTTTCCAGCCAAATTGTCTTTTTCACCATTCCTAACACATTCTAACCTTTCCACCTGTTTGTCTTTATGTGTGGAGTGCTTACAATTTCTTTCAATTCCATTTTTTCTTCACAGCTCAGAGGATACCTACGTGGTGGCTTTCCCCACTCAGTGCTGGATTCCCCCTCCGATCTCCTTGTGTTTATTTATCTCTCTCTCTCTCTATCTATTCATTTATTTACTCATTCATTCATTTATTTGTTTATTTGTTGCTTTTTGCTGAGGCAGTTGGGGTTAAGTGACTTGCCCAGGGTCACAAAGCTAGGAAGTGTGAAGTGTCTGAGGCCAGATTTGAACTCAGGTCCTCCTGACTTCAGGGCTGGTGCTCTATCCACTGCACCACTAGCTGTCCCTCCCTGTATTTATTTTTTAGATATTATAGTTTTGTATCTACATCTATCTTTTCTCCTCTGATAGGATCATGTTTGTAGAGGGCAGACAATATCTCAGTTTTGTTTTTACTTCCCCAATACCTAGCACCTGAGGTGCCGATTGAGCCGATTTAGAGCTAAAGATTCAGGGCCATCTAGTGGAAATCCTTCATTTTAGGGATGATACAGCCAAAGTCTGGGAAAAGTAAGGGACTAGCAAATAGCCACATCATGCGTCCCATGAATAATTAGAACCCAGAGACTCCATGATTGTGGAAGCCCACCTAGCTGCCTATGCCTCTTCGATATCTTCTCTTCTATACCTCTCACAGAGGAGGTAGAACCTTAGTGGATGTTTGCCCAGATGAGTTGTACCATGACCTCATAGAAAAGGTCAGATGTGTACGGGGAACTTTGGGAATTTTTAAAGTGCTATATATAGGAAGAAGAAGCTGAAGGAGCTAGAGCTCTGGACCTGGAGCCAGGAAGATCTGAATTCAAAGTCTAGTTTTGTCCCTAACTAATTGTGTCACTGTGAATGAATCACTTGAGCCTCAGTTTACTCATCTGTAAAATTCCAATAAGAGAACAGAAGGTTGTTGAGTGAATCAAATGAAAGAATATATGTAAAATGCTTCAGAAGCAATGAAGTGCTTTGAAAATCCTGGCTGGTATTATTGTTGTTTGCAAGTTATCATTGCCTGATTCACTCAACAAACATTGGCAAGAGTATTTTCACTCTGAAAGACAAGGCTGAATTTACAACATCCCTCCTGGGCTCCATGGGGGGGGATGCCAAAGAAATCTGTCCTCCGGCTTGCCAAGGGAGGCCCACCCACCCTCCCCTTTTGTTCTGGGCCCTGGCGTTTGTGGGTGGGTCTGCCATGGATGAAGAAGGAGAGAAACATCGGTGAAGGCGCCTGGGATGGCGTCATGGAGAAAAACAACAATGGGAAAATGACAATCCAAGGAAGGCAAAAGATCTGGTCCCAGGGCTTCCTGTTTTCCCTGATTGTTTATTCAGATGGTCCCTGATAATTCAGCTGGACGGAGGGATGGCCCCCACCAGCAGATAGGAGGAGGGTTTCTCTTCTCGGCTTTGTTCAGAGTCAAATGTTGCATCAGTGCAGGTCCATCTGCTGGACCATCCACTCTGGCTTGGCCCTTGAATTATGGAATTGGGATGGGAAGATTAACGGGGCGACCATGTAGCACAGAGCAATCTCCTTGTGATTTGGGGGGAAGTGGGTCATTCATAGGCCAGGAGGACTTAATCTGAGCTCTCATCGGAAAGTGCCATGGGATTCAATGACTGAGTGATGGAGAGAAGGAAAGATTACAAAGTAATGTGGGATGGACTTCCAGAATCATGGAACCTCTGAGCCCTCAAGTCCAACCTGTACCAAACCAAGACACCAAATGAATGAACATCCAAGCACTATTTGGAGCCTCCTGAGAGAGGAGCTTAGTGCCTCCTGACACAGTCCCTTTCATCACTAGATAACTCTTTTGGGGACAGAGTTTTCCTTCATCTGGTTTATAACATTTCTCACCATCAACCAATACATCAACAAATATTTATTGAGTGCCTTCTATGTACAAAACACTTTGGGGGACACCACAGCAGAGACAGGACAAGGGTCCTGTGGGTTCTACATGGGGAGATTAGAAGTACATACATGAAAATTAAAATATTAGTTATCTTCTCTCTTACAACACATATGGGACATTCTAAAGGGGACAATGCTGGAGAAGTGGAAAGGGAGGAATCACAAGCTCTTTGATCCTGGGGACATTTTGTCACCCACCCCTCCTTATCTGAAATGGCATCTTGACATGGAACTTGCCATGGTACCAGTCCCTTGCCGGGGCGGTGGGGGAGGACTCAGCTTTTGAGTTTCATGGAATGAACTTGCTCAGGGAGTCAGAGAGTATAAGCTCAATTGTACTCTATCAGCTGACCACAGAACACCAGACCACAATGTACTTGACTTCCCATCCAACTCTTCCCACACTTCTTGACCTTTGTCCTACTACCCTCTCTTCTCTCTCCCCTCCTCACTTTGGCTCAGTATAAAATCAATCCCCCCATGTCTTCCTGGCAGGTGTGACAATTGATTACTCTAGGGAACATCTCTCTGGGTCTTCTTTCTCTGGATACTACTCTCCCATATGTGCTGTCTCCTCTCTGGGAAGGAAGCTCCTCGAGGACAGGAACTATCAGTCTTGTGAATTTGTATTCCCATAATTTGCTACAGAAAGTGGCACAAAGTAAGCATTTAATGAATGCTTTTTCACTCACTCATTCATTCATTCATTTGTTCATTCATTCATCTGAGTAGAAACAAAGTCAAGCTGAAAGATAAAGAAATGATGGAAGAATCATCATCATTCCTTCTTAATGCCCAGGTAGTGGATATTTAGGGATGGGAGGGGTATGGATCGTTCTCACACCTTTATTGCATTCATTGCTGAACATTGGAGGGAGGAGATTCCTTGTGATGTTACTCTACCTGAGACATGAAAAAGAGAATTAAAATGAAGTCCTATTGGGTAGACTAGAGACCCAGAACCGTAAGAGATTTTGAAGACTGTCTAGTCTAATTCTTACCTAATCAAGAGTCCCTTTAGCAAGACATTGGAGAAGTGGTCACCCATACTTCTCCTAAAGCCTTCCAGTGAAAGAGATTCTCTCACCACTTGTGACAATCTCTTACACTTTGAAATAGATGAGGTTTTAGGAATTGGAGGCTTCCTGCTGTGTAGAACACAGCCTGTGGAGTCTTGGAAAAAAGACCTCAGCTTGAATTTTTCCTGGGAAACTAACTAGCTGTATGATCTTGGGTGGCCCAACCTCTCCGAGCCTTAGCTTACTCATCTATAAAATGGACATGATTATAATAGCACCTACACCATAGAGTTATTTTGGGGATCAAATGAAATAATACATATGAAGCATTTTTCAGACCTTAAAGTGATACCAAATGGTATCGATTCTTTAGGAAGTTTCTTATTGCAGCTAATGTCAGTCTTTCTCTTTGCAATGTTGCCTCATTAGTTCTAGCTGAACCATGGAAGAGAATGGTATCTCTGGATATGATATTTTTAGGCACAGACCTAGTTCTTTTGTTTGTCATGGATATGATTCCAAGACCTGCGGTCTTTTATTATAATTACTGATGAGTCTTGTACAATTCTAATTGCATCTCCAGCATATTTGATTTTTTTTTTTTTTTTTTTTGCTTCTTGAAAAATTTCTTTTTGATCCCAGGGTTCTGAAATTTGGCAATAATATTCCTGTGTGTTTTCCACAAAATATCTCATTGAGATGATAATCGGTGGATTTTTTTCTATGTCTTCTTTCCCCTCATGTTCTATCACTGCAGGACAATTTCTTAGGATTATTTCCTGCATTATTGTGTTAAGGTTCTCTTTTTACTTGCAACTTTTTGGCAGTCCAATTGTTCCTATATTTTCTTTTCTTGATCTGTCCTCCAGATCTGTCATTTTCCTTTTAAGATGTTTCACATTCTCTTCTATTTTTTTCATTTTCTATAATCTGTTTTGCTATTTCTTTCATAGTTTCACTGGCTTCCCCTTGCCCGACTCAAATTTTCAAAGAGTTATTTTCATCTTTGAGACTCCTTTTCTAATTGGTTAACTTTTTTTTTCATAATCTTGTTTTTCTTGAATGGTTTTAATTTTTTCCTCAACATCTCTCATTTGATTTTTGAATTCTTTTTTGAGTTCTATAAATTCTCTCTGGGCAGGGAGCCATTTCACAATACTCTTTGGGGTAGAAGCTTTTTCTTTTCTTTGCTAAAGTGTCCTTCTCTGAAGATGAACTCTAATCTTCCCTGTTCCCATAATATGTTTCATTGGTAGGGTTCTTTCTTCTTTGCTAGTTCATTATTTTTGTAATAAGAGGTTTAGTGTAAACACTTCTAATCTAGGGAGATGGTATCTCAAGCTTCCCTTTAGCTCTCCACATTGACCGGGAATCCCAACCAAGAGCTTCTCCCTCCTGCAAGTGCCCATAGCCAGCAGCATCTTTGCCCTGCTGTTTCTATACTCACTGGGTGCTGGTTCCTTCTTGCCCAAGGCCACATCTCAGCAGCACAGCTGGGTCTGGGATTCCTAATTAGCCGAGGTTTCCTCAGTCTTCCCAGACTTAGACCTGGACTTGATCAACAGTCCAGGAGGTGAAAGTGCTGTGGTTCCTGCTGAGAATCCAGCCACCCCCAGCTAGTCCAAGGAGTCCCCACTTGATGTTTCTGTGGAACCATCCCAGAGTTTGCACTTCAGACAGGTGAATCCTGGCCCGGAGACTTTCTTCAGGTCTTCTTGGGTTATATCATGAAGACTCCCATTCTGCCCCAAGTCTTTTTGATATTTTACTAATAGTCTATATTCACCCTGAGGCACAAATTTGTTCTATTTGTGAGGAAAATCGGGAAAGCTTGAAATTTACCAACCTTCTCCACCATTTTCCCAGAATCCTCCCCTTGGCAAATGATCTCTCACCAGAGATCTTTAAAGGAAGGCTTCAGGAACCCTTTTCAGGGAGGTCCTAGAGCAGATTCTTATTCAAGGACCAGACATTGCTCCTCAAAGTCCCTTCTATTTTTGGGATTCTGTTTGATTCTATATTAATTATTCAGAGGCAACAAGTCAGTAGGACATCAAAACTCTATGGTTTCATAGCACTGAAAACTTGGATTTTCCAGTGAGATTTCCTTGCTTGTCATGTGCTCCCTTATACAATCTGGTCTTTGATACTCATTCAGCTTAATTTCCCATTTTTCTCTTTATCTCAGGTTCTATGAACATACAAACATGTAAGAAGGAGGGAGAAAACTACCTATGGACCGGCATCAAACCAGATACCACAAACAGGGGCTCCCAACCTTTTTTCCCCTCATGTTTCTTGGTAAAACTTGCCATGGCATCTATTCAAAATACAAAGAGTATATTCTGTAGTTAATACAGTCAACTAAAAATAAAATAAAGAAATTTTTTTATAAAGATAACTTTATTTAGTTCCTATTTTTTAACATAATAAAGTTGCTAATTGTTTGTTAGAACATAGCCAAATGAATTAGTGAGATGTTCAATTCTGATTTTAGAATATGGCTCTTGAAGGGTTTACTAGGACCAACAGAGGTAAAAGCAGAGAGGGCTATGGGGCAGTCTATACAGAGAGAAACATTTCCATATGACAATATTCAAGACTTAAAGCAAAGAAACATGGTGTAGAACATTTAGTTGAAGATCAATGGAGATATAAATAGGAATAATATTTTCTTTTTTTTTTAATTGTAACTTTTTATTGACAGAACCCATGCCTGGGTAATTTTTTTTTTTTTTGCAACATTATCCCTTGCACTCACTTCTGTCCTGACTTTTCCCTTCTCTCCCTTCACCCCCTCCCCTAGATGGCGAGCAGTCTTATACATGTTAAATATGTTATAGTATATCCTAGATACAATATATATGTGCAGAACGAACAGTTCTCTTGTTGCTCAGGGAGAATTGGATTCAGAAGGTAGAAATAACCCGGGAAGAAACACAAAAATGCAAACAGTTTATACTCATTTCCCAGTGTTCTTTCTTTGGGTGTATCTGCTTCTGTCCATCATTGATCAACTAGGAATAATATTTTCATTGGAATACCCCACGGACACCTGGACAGAAGCAGGAAGTAGATGAGTTCAAAAACTATATCAAAAGTCTATCAAGGAAATAGAACATAGTAGTATAACAGGAATATTCCAGGGAATCACTTTCCTCCTTGCTGCTTCCAAGGGGCACACATGCTCAGTCCTAGAGGACTTTGAGATGACTGAGCCACTTTTAGTCCCCAAGATGTCAGAGAAGGAGGAGGTTATATCAGTTATTGACCACTAAACCAGGAAGAGCCAATGGTCTTTAAAGGAAGGGACAACATTTACTCTCGTATTCCTCTTTCTCTCTCAGGTTTGGAACTTTTTCAGGGACACCCCCATCTATTTTTATTATTCACACATTAAGCACATGAGACTGGATCTCCTGCCTGCCTCTAGCTTTATGTTTCTTTTCTTGAACATAAGAGACTGAACATTAAAAAATTTTTGCACAGTTAAAACAAATGGAGCCAAGATCAGAAGGAAAACAGAAAGCAGAAAAATCTTTTAGAAACAGTTTCTTGGGTCAGGATTTCATATCTCAAATACAAAGAGGACTTTATCAAATTAATAAGATTGAATTATTACTCAATTGATAGGTAGGTAATCAAAAGATATAAACAGGTAGTTTTTGGATGAAGAAATCAAAGCTATGTACAGTCATATGAAAAAACACTGCAAACTTTGAGATTCCTTTTCATACTTACAACATTGGTGGAAGTGATAAATATTGGAAGGGGTGTAGAAAAATTGGGACATTAATACACTGTGGGTGAATCTGTGGTTTCAATCATTTTGGAGAGCAATCTGGAATTATGCCCAAAGATTTCTAAAACTATATATACCTTTGGATGCAGCAATAATATTATTAGATCCATTTCCCAAGATGATCAGGGAGAAAAGAACCCGTATGTCCTAAAAATATTTATAGCAACTTTTTTGTGGTGGCAAAAACTGGAAATTAAAGAGATACCCATCAATTGGAGAATGACTGAACAACTGTAGTATATGATTATGATGGAAAACTAATAGCACTGTAAGATATTATAATGAGATTAATAATTTAAAAAAATACTTGGAAAGGTTCACATGAAATCAGGAAGAGTGAAATGGGTAGAACTTAGAGAACGTGGTGTATAGTAAGAGCAATATGGCTCTAGATTCTTATGTTCTAACGATTAAAATATTCTGGTTACTATAAAATCCAAATCAAGTAGAAAGGATCTGTGAAGGAAGATTCTATCCACCTATAGAGAAAGAACTGATAAATACAAATGTGTGTGAGTTTTCCATGAACATCGTGCATGTGTGTAGACACGGATCCATTGGATTTGTCTTGGGAAGATTTCCCCCCCCCCGCCCCCCCCCCGCAGATAAGGTAGAAGACACCGAGGTCCCTTCTTATGTTTAAATCTATTGCCGAGAGCCCAACTCCAAGGTTCCGGCCATGCTCTTTGAATGCCAAATGTGCGCTTGCCCAATGGACTCCTTTATGGAGACTTCACACAAGAAAGACTCTCCTATAGAGACAAGAAGAAGAGCACAAGCCGGATCTCTCCAAAGAACTTTGGAATTGACACTGGCACAGGACCACCCAGCCTGGCGAGCCCACATCAGAGAAGGGGCTGTCCTCCATGAGCAGAGCAGAGCTGCAGTAGTCCAGAAGAAATATGAAAAGCACAGATTTAGAGAGTCCAGCCCGAACGCTCCCACGGACTCTGTGCCTGACTTGGGGGATCCTTCCAAGGTCCTATTTGTCGGACGCGCCGTACCTTGACTTCGACTATCGTTCTGGTCCTTGTGGAGAATGAAGGCCGACCAACCGCTGGTATCCTTGCCTGCAGGGGAAGTCCTTGGGTCTCCAGATGAGCCTTTCTCATATCTCATTTAACTTTTCCTCTGGCTAATGAGTTCAGTTCTTCACAGATAGAAATATTGATTCAACTAATTTAGCTACTCAGGCTCGGACTCCCACAGCTTGTCAGAGCAGAGGCTGCGATGTTCCTGATAAAGATTTACCTCCATTCTCCCTCTGGGGAGCCATCCATGAAGTCAAGTTTGTTTCCGAGGGAATGGAATCCTTGGGATTGGTGAGATGGCCTTCGTGAACACTGGGCTGAGTTTTTCTTAGAAAAGAGGGCGTGGGGGAGTTTTGCCCCAGAAAAGGAAGGTTAGTCAATGAGAGAAGCTCCAGGAGCAAAAGCTGAGAAATTCCAGCCTATTCTGCAAATACCTTCCTGGAGGGGAAAAGAAGGAAAAATACAGCTTTGGAGCCTTTCTCAATCTCCTGCAGCTGCTTTTTGATACTCTCAAGTCACATTTCTATTTCTGTTTACCAAGGCCTTTGCCCAGGAGGTACATAGTGCCCTTCAGAAGGTTATGGGACCTTCAGAGGGCTATGGGACCTTCAGAGGGCTATGGGACCTGGAGATCATTTCATCTAATCTTTTTATTTTACAGATGAGGAAATTAAGGCCCTGAGAGGGGAAGGGAATTCCTAAAAGTGGCCAAGCCAGAATTTAAATCCAGGACTATCAACTTATACCCCCTGCTCTGCCTGAATGGGCAGTGTGGTTCATGGAAGAGAGAGCCGACTTCAGTCACCAAAAGCAGGGTTCAAATGGTGCCTCTCTCACACATACTGGCTGCATGACCCCAGGCTCGTGGTCCATATACCCTCAGAGTCCCAGGCAGCCAAAAGAAAAAAAAAACATCCTAGAATGACAGAGGTAGGGGGAATGCCCTCCTTATAATTAGAGGAACCTCCATACCAACGATCTCACAGGTCACAGAGAAGAGAGGGAGGCTGGGAGACAAAAGTTGATTGTCTAAGAGCTCCTTGGAGCTCTCCCTCTTGAAGTGGTTTTGTGTTTACCCCTTCGGTGCCTCATCTTTCCTCCCTTTTGGAAGCACGCATTCCTTGAGCGCAGGAACATTTGTGGTTTTTGCCTCTGGGGTCCCTGGTGCCCAGCCCAGCGCCTGGCACCTGGCAGCTGGCCGATCATTGTTGAACTGAGTTTTATGTGATTCCGAATCCAACACCCTTCGCGGGGCACTCTGAAAGGCGTCCTCCTCCCGGTAGTCGTGTCCGAAAGTGACGGCGTGTGCCTCCTCCCCGCATCCTCCTCCATCTATCAGGCTCAAGAGGACAGGAAGCAAGGGGCTGTCACTGGAAATTCATTCAGGGCCTCTTGTGTGGAGAAAGCCAGATGAGATCGTTTGGGTTTTCATCAAGACGACCCTGCCCGTTTTCCTCCTTGTGGCTCCTGGCCAGGAAGTGTCACATAAACATGGCAAGTCGGATTTTAAGATTTTCCAAGCCAACAGTTCTCGGTCCACAAAGGAGACAACAATATGTCATTGTGTCCCCCGATCCTTCCTGTAAACAGTTTATAAGATTTATCCTCTTCCAATTGGGGCTGCGACATATTTGATCGGGGCGCATCATTAGCAAGTTGTCCTTCTCTCTGCCCTGGAATAGAAATTGTGTATTTTCCCACTGCACTGGATGCTATTCTTGACATACTGTACATAGATGGGCCTCAGATGACTAAAAATATCTCCATTCGATTGCCTGTGGGAAAGAAATACTGGGGCTATTTCTGTGAAAGGGCAGCCCGGAGCCTTCGGGGGTTTAGCTCACTGAGCGAATGAGGGGAAGGCGCTCACTGCCCACTGGGCCCCATGTCCTATGGGGCAGGGAGAAGAGCTTTTCTCATCCACAGGCGTGGTAGAAATCATGGCGGTCCCAGGATGGAACTGGTCTTAAGGGGGGACACTGCTCGTCCGTTGTTCTTGAAGAAGACCAATGGCGTCATCATCTACACCTCAAGCCCTTTAAGGTTGGGTGGGATGGTCCCAGGAGAGGGAAGCATCCAGACCCCGTGGTTGGAGCTTTGCTTGGAAGTCATAGTCATGGCTGGACTTGCCAACCCAGATTCAGTGGCCTGGGGACAATTGTCAAGCCCTCCCCCCATCTAAACAAGAATGTGTGTGTGTGTGTGTGTGTGTGTGAGTGTGTGTGTATGTATATGAGTGTGAGTGTGTGAGTGTGTATGTGTATGTGTGTAAGTGTGAGTGTATGAGTGAGTGTGAGTGTGTGTGTGTGTGTGTGTGTGTGTGTGTGTGTGTGTATGTATGTGAGTGTGAGTGTGTGAGTGAGTGTGTATGTGTGAGTATGAGTGTGAGTGTATGAGTGAGTGTGAGTATGTGTGTGTGTGTTTGAGTGTGTGTGTGTGTGAGTGTGAGTGTGTGTGAGTGTGTGTGTGTGTGTGTGTGTGTGTGTGTGTTTTACAGATGAGGAAACTGAGACTCAGACAGGGAAGTTGCTCATCTCAGGCTATTGAAACAATCAGAGAGAGTCAGAACTCCTACCTGCCTCTTGACCTCTGGTCTTGCTGATTCTTTCAGGGACACATTGCTGCTCCAGCTCCCTTCCAATGCAAAGGTCACTTGGTTGACAACTAAAGAAACCAATTTTTTTGGGGGGGCTGTCTTCTGGCTGAGACTCTAACTTGCTCACCAGTTCCTTTTGTGAACCAAAGCCCACCAAGTGATCAGTAGTCCTTCCCAAACTGAGCTATCTCATGGAAATTTAAAGGCTTTAGTTAAACTGGGGGGGGAGGGTGTAAATAAGATGTCTTATGGAGCTCCATAATGCTCTGTAAATGGTCTTGTCTGTTCTGGGAGATGTTTTAGTAAAGTAGGGGACTACTGGCCAGCCCTAAATTCAGGGCTTCAGGGGCCTGAAAGCCGAGCTGTGGCTGCTTGGGTGGTCGGTGCCCCCACATCCTGGGACTGGGAGCCTGCCGGCTCCTGCCTAGGACCCTTCCACAATGACTTCATTCGGGTCAGGAGTTTGGGGCAGTTTCCTAGGGACCGCCCACATTGGCCAAAGAAGATTTTCCCATAATAATACATTTCCCAAAATAATAAAGCCTCACACTTCTCTGGGTTTGATGGTTTGGGAAACATTTTTCTCACCAGCAAACAGTGAGGGAAGAAATCAGAGTGAGAAGCAGCTTTAGCGAATGGGCAGGAGAGAAGTGGACATAAACGTCCACACCGGCATTTACTGCATGATTCTGGTTGTGTTCTTCCCCCTCTGGGTGGGAAATAACAGGAGCTTCTTCCTTGCAAATGGAGAGAGTGCTAATTAGGAGGAGGAGGAGGAGGAGGAGGAGGATATTAGCTGGCATTTATTTAGTGCTTTAAAGTCCTCAAAACTCTTCCCCTTCATGAGCTAATTTGGTCACACCTGTAGTACTTCTGGCTCATGATCCTTTGGAGGTTTAAATAAGCTAAGGTTTGGGAAGGTGCTCAGGAAGCTTGAAATTGCAATAGAAATGGAATTTATTAGTATTCTTCCTCCCTCCTTTCCTTCCCTCCTTCTTTTCTTTCTTCCTTCCTCCTCTCCCTCCCTTCTTCCTTCCTTCCTCTCTCCTTCCCTCTCTTCCTTCCTTCCTTCCTCCCTCCGTTTCTTCCTTCTTTCTTCCCTTTTTTCCTTCCTTCCTTCTTCCCTTTTTTCCTTCCTTCTTTCCTTCCCTTCCTTCCTCCCTCCCTCCCTCCCTCCCTTCCTTCCTTCCTTCCTTCTCCTTCCTTCCCTCCCTCCCTTCCTTCCTTTCTTCCTTCCTTCTTTCTTTTCTTCCTTCCTTCCTTCTTTCCTTCCTTTCCTTCCTTTCTTCTTTCCTTCCATCTTTCCTTCCTTCCTTTCTTCTTTCCTTCCCTCCCTCCCTCCTCCCTCCCTCCTTCCCTTCCTTCCTTCCTTCCTTCCTCCTTCCTTCCTTCCTTCCTTCCTTCCTTCCTCTTTCCTTCTTTCCTTTTTTCCTTCCCTCCCTTCCTCCCTCCTTCCCTCCCTCCCTTCCTTTCCTTCCTTCCTTCCTCCTTCCTTCCTTCTTTCCTTCCTTCCTTCCTTTCTTCTTTTCCTTCCCTCCCTCCTCCCTCCCTCCTTCCTCCCTCCTCCCTTCCTTCCTTCCTCCTCCTCCCTCCTTTCCTTCCTTCCTTCCTTCCTTCCTTCCTTCCTTCCTTCCTTCCTTCCTTCCTTCTTTCCTTCCTTCCTTCTTCTTTCTTTCCTTCTTTCCTTCCTTCCTTCCTTCCTTTCTTCTTTCCTTCCTCTCTCCTTCCTCCTCCCTCCCTTCCTCCCTCCCTCCCTTCCTTCCTTCCTTCCTCCTTCCTTCCTTCCTTCCTTCCTTCCTTCCTTTCCTTCCTTCCTTTCTTCTTTCCTTCCCTCCCTCCCTTCCTCCCTCCCTTCCTCCCTCCCTCCCTTCCTTCCTTCCTCCCTTCCTCCCTCCCTCCCTCCCTCCCTCCTTCCCTTCCTTCCTCCCTCCCTCCCTCCCTCCCTTCCTTCCTTCCTTCCTTCTCCTTCCTTCCCTCCCTCCCTTCCTTCCTTTCTTCCTTCCTTCTTTCTTTTCTTCCTTCCTTCCTTCTCTCTCTCTGTCTTTCTAGGACACACCACATGATCTTTCCATGAAAAAATCTCTGGGTTAAAGTCATTTCAGACCAGCCAGGGAAAAATAAAAGGTCCAGAAAATAGCAGCAACAACTCCCTCCAGCCAAGGAGCTTCAGATCGCAGGCTTCCTCTCCCCAGGACGTGTCTCTAATCTTGCCTAGTCCTCGGCTGCCCCGTGTCCTTGTGGGGGCCTCTGGGCACAGAATGTGGGGCCAGCTGGCCATGACCTCACTGCCGGCCTTAGCAGTGGTCTCCAAAGCCGGGAAACTCAGTCCCCAAGAGGGACTTTCTGGCCTGACATCTCCATGGAGAACATGAGAGATGCATCGTAAATGAACAAAACAAAACCTCTGTTATATCCCAGAGTAATGGCTCCCATGTTCCGTCCTCGATGTTTTCCAGACGTCCATGAACAAGGCTTTGTCCGTCCCGGAGTGTAGGTATTATCAAGCTCTCCTCACCCTGTTCTCACCCGAATTTCTCACATCTTGGAACTAACTGTTCCTCGTCTGTAGCCGGGGTCAATTCTGCACTAATTACCGGGAAGGCGCTGGGGGAGCAATGAAGGGCCCTGTGAGTGAGGGCGCTTCCAAAGGCTCTTTGATTGGCCCGTAAATCACAATGAAAATTATTCATTGCCCTCGGACCCATGTGTTGCATATTTCTAGAAGCAATCTCTGGGTAAATAAACATTGTTATAGCTCATGACAGGTCAGACAACATGGTAATTGTCTTCTCGTTTCCCTCCGAGTCGCTTAATTAACAGGTCTCTTCTGGCGCGGTGTCTCCTCCATGTGAACCATGAGGGTGCCCACCACTGGCTCGGCCCACTCGGCGGGTCATAACCGGTCTCCGGGGGGAGACCCCCCCCCACCCCCGTCCCACTTGGGCCTACTGCGGACTTGGGTGTGATCTTTCGGTCCGAACTCCCGCTCTGTGGAGCCAGAATCCGCCCAAGAGCTGATAAAGGCCGGGCATTGATAGGGTCTGGAGGGGGTCCAGCTCAGCCTCTTCAGCTGGCCGGCCACCAAGGGGCTAAATAGAGAGTTCTCTCAAAGGCCTGCGTCAGGGGCCGGGGCAAAGACTTTCCTTCCCCAGGGCCTGGCCGGTGCACAGATTTCAGAGAGGGGCAAGGGAGCTGACCCAAGACAGGGAGCGAAGCGACATCTGCCCTGGCCCGGCCTGGGAAGCTTCTCTCCGGTCTGTTCCATCACCGCTCAGAGGAGGGGAAGGGCAAGCCCTTCCCTGTCCCTGACGTGCCATCTCTCGCCCGTGCCCTTGAGCCCCCCACTTCCTCCTGAGCACAGACACCATCCACGGGAGCCTTTTCTGATGCCCCGTGCCCGCTCCTTATAGTTAGATCCCTCCTCGAATGCCCTTGGATTAACATACTATTTATATATCATACCATTTATATATATTATATATATACTATACTATATATAGTATAGTATATATAAGATATTTATTTATACTTTATAACAGAGGTCCTCAAACTTTTTAAATAGGGGCCAGTTCACTGTCCCTCAGACTGTTGGAGGCCAGACTATAGTAAAAATAAAAACTTTGTTTTGTGGGCCTTTAAATAAAGAAACTTCATAGTCCTGGGTGAAGGGGATAAATGTTCTCAGCGGCTGCATCTGGCCTGCGGGCCATAGTTTAAGGACTCCTGCTTTATATATTTGTATGTAATATATATATATATATATATATACTTATTTACATATACTATTTATATTTATATATACTATTAACATACTATTTCTAGGTTTTCTTTCTCCATAGAATATAGGCCCGCTGAGGTCAGGGACACTTTTTATTTATGTCTTTGAATGTCCAACAGCTGGCCCAGCACGTGGATGGATTTCCTCGGTCTCTGCTTCTGGACCCTCGCAGAAGCCTCAGATCCATCCTCCACACGTGATCCTGAGCCAGTGTTATTTCCGAGGTACCACAAAGGCGTGGGAGATGGAAGAGACCTTCAAGGCTAGCCCCACCGCCCCTTTAGGCATGCGAGGAAACCGACTCGCAGGGAAGGAGAAGGGGTCTCGTCCGAGGTCATCCGATGGGTGAGTGGCCATGTCGGAACTAAGAAAGGGGGTTAAATCTTGCTTCCCAGATGGAGGGAGGCCGCTGATTGGAAGCACATGGAGTTTTCTCAGGGTGAAAATGCTCCAGGCCGCTCGCCGTTCCAGCGACGGCCCAAGGGGACTGGTTGTCGATGGCCAGGTTATTTCCCAGACACCCGCCTCCCTGATTCTCAGGGGCCTCCCCCAAGCACCCCTGTTCCTGCCTTTGGTCGGGGGAGACAATCCCCCCCGCTTTCTTTCCCTTCTTTCTCCTTCTCCCTGGCCCTCTTCCTCTCAGTGAGTGCCCCCTTCCAGACGCCACACCCAAACCTCAGGGAGTCCTTCCCTCTTGCATTCCTTCCCTGTTTTCCTTCAGGGGACATCACCCAAAATACCCGGCTCTCTGGTGGTAATGGAAGCCCTCAGGAGCCCCTGGGGAGCCCACTGGGAACACTGGCAAGGCCACCAGAGCCGGCGCCAGCCGAGAGCCGGCCAAGCGATCCGCTCCCAGCCCCATGGTTTTCAGGGATGAAAGCTGGTATGATTGCTGGGGTGAACTCCAAAGGCTTGGGAGCCATCAGCTTGGCTTTGGGGGTTGGGGAAAAGGAGGGGAAAGGGAAAAGAAGAAATAAAAAAAAGCCCAACAGAGAAACCTCAACTATGTGCTTTGGTGTTCACATGGAGTTTCCCTGCTGGCTTTAGGCCCCAGTCAGACCCCCTGCTCGGCATCGGCTGGAGGGATGAAGGAGGGGTGGCCGGGGGGGGAGCCCCCAGCGTCACCAAGAAGGGACCCCCAAGAACCTCCCCAGGAAGAGACTAGAATTAACTCTTCAAGAGCTGTAGGTCAGTAGGGGATCCTGAGAGTTCATTTCATCCATCCCCCTGCAGATGACTCTGGGTCAACGAACCTCAAAAGCAGATAATTTAGTGAACAGAGTATTGGCTTTGGAGCCAGGAAGACTCCTTTCTCAGCAGTGAGTGACCCCAGGTTACCTGTGTGACCCTGGATAAATTAGCTGAGCCCTCTTAGCCTCAGTTTACTCATTTGTTAAGTGGAGATCGTAAGAGCCCCGGGGTTGTTATGAGGATCAAATGAGATTTTATCTGGGAAGTTTCTCAAACCTTAATGAACCCTAGAAATGTGAACTATGGGGAATCACCTCCCGTTGTTTCGGTTAGTCTTCATTTCAGCCATGAAGTATTCCCAGAATCCTCTTAGCTGTGACCTAAATGTGTCCATCGGCAGGATGAAGAGGGACCCGACCTCTCCCGGCTGTCAGGGACAGTTTTGACTGGTTTTCTTTAACTGAAGAAGCTCCTACACAGACACACTCGCTAGCACATATGTTGTCACCCTCAGACATGTACAAGTGTGTGTACATGTGCTTGGGATAGAACATAAACACACACACAAACTCACACTCACACACATGTGCTTAGGATAGAACATACACTCATACACACAAATCCACACTCACACTTAGGATAGAACATACACACAGGCAGGAGTGTGTGCACACATACTCCTTAGTGAAAGCAGGCTGGGATTAAATGGTCTATGTTTCTGTTTTCACTCTAAAAGACTTCAGTTTGTAGAAAGAAAGGTGTGTGTGTGTGTGTGTGTGTATGTGTATGAGTAAGTGTGTATATGTGTGTGTGAGTGTGTGTGTGTGTATGTGTGTACAAAACTGTGTTCACACATTTGGGTGAGGGGGTACATGTGGTATGTGTGTGTGTACATGTGTGTATGTGTGTGTATGTACATGTGTGTGTGTGTGTGTGCGCGTGTGTGTACAAAACTGTGTTCACACATTTGGGCGAGGGGGTACGTGGGATCTGCAAGGGGACCATCCCCCCTAATGTTCCCTAAGTCCCAGCATCCCCGGGAAATCATAAAAGGACTTTTCAAGGTCTTTTCCTCCAGGATAGACGGGCCTCAGCTCTCAGGGCCCCACCTGGAAATAAGGGAATTGGGCTGCTGACCCCAAGGTCACTTCCTGCTCGAAGTCTCTTTGATCGTCCTCCTGCTGGCACCCTTTGAGACAAGGATCATCTTCCTATTTTGCCGAGGGAGAAGCCAAGGCTTAAAGAAACTAAATGAGCCACCAAAGGGGTTTAAGCCAATAACTCTCAGGGACAGGATTTGATCCATGTCTCCTGACTTCGACCCTCGCCTTCCAAATACTCTGCCATGCTCGAGAACCGATTAAAGAAGGAGAACCTTTAGAAATAAGTCCTATGTTACAGAGCTGGGCAGCTCGGTGACACAGTGTTCCTGCAGAACACTTCAAGGCTTCAGGAAGCCTTGGACACTTATTAGTTGTATGACCCTAAGCAGGTCACTTACTCCTTGTCTGCCTTAATTTTCTCATTTGTAAAGCATGGGGAGTAATAGAATGTAGGTCCCAGAGTGGTGAGGATCCCATGAGATACAGTTGCAAAGCATTTGACTGAGAGTGATACAAATGCTGGTTCTTTTTATTATTAGCTACGTGATTATGGCATTATATGTTCTTCACATGTCCTGGCGTCCTATCATGTAATAGAACATCATCTACTAGGTTACATTATATCATATCCTGTTACATACTCACCAGCATTTCCTAAGCACACCCGGTGAACCAGGTACCGCTCAAGACTCGGGGTGCAGAGAGATGCCCAATGACTCTCCTTTGGAAGAATGGCTTCTCTGAAAGCCTTTGGAATGGTCCTTGGGCTTTGCCATAGTTCAGGTTCTAAATCTGAGCATCTCTTCTTCCATCTTCCCTGTGCCGATCTCCACATCAGGTTCAAATCAAGTTAATGAGCATTTATTAAGTGCCTACTATGTGACAGGCATGGTCCTGGGCAATGGATATGCAAAAACAAAAACAGCCCCTGACCACAGGGAGCATATGTTCTGCAGTTCTTCAGAAACTTACCTGCAACGTGGAAGGAAACAATATAGATATTATTCCCATTTTACAGATGAGGAAACTGAGGCTACTTGAGGGGAAGCGCCCTGCTGTCATATCCCAGAAGCTTGCCGGAGGAGGATGCCATCTTCCTGCTCTTTGGCACATCGTCATTTCGTCTGACTTTCCTTTCTCCAACATTTCCTTCCCCTTCAAATTCCATTCCATTTCACAATGAAAAGGCAACTTTGATGAGTCATCTTTTTCTCGCTTCTCCCCTCCTTTGTTTGTCGCTGAAGCCCTCTCCTTGGATTGTGGGGTCAGAAGTGGTAGTCTTTTTGTCCTGAACTACCGTGGAATAACAGGAGGTTTTTATGGACAAGCTGCCATGTTCCTCCTTCCAAGTGGCCACAGTTTGGAGGTGGGCAAGGAGATAACAAGAGGCTGCTTTCCCATTTGGTGCCCCTGGATTCAGATAGTGTCTACTGCAGAAAGAGGAGTCCCACCGGCCAAAGCCACCATGCAGGGCTGGAGCCACTTCCAGGGAGTCTTGGCAGAGCTTAGGAAGAGAAGGCTTCCACTTGTCTGGCCCAGCCAGGACAACAGGGCTCGACAGAGCTGGCTTCTGATCATGGCTGAGTTCCTGAGTGACCCCAGGACGTTCCTTACCTACTCGGGACTGCCTCCTTCTCCTTCCTACTTTAGCAGGGCCTACAAGAGCATGAAGACATAGAAGAGAGACTCACAGAGTGCTGTCTGCAGAACACCCCTACGATCAGGTAGAACTGACACCATCAGCTCGTCTTCCCAGCTGAGGAAACCATTCTGATGGACTGAGTACTGGGTAGGTAGGGCCACGTCTCAGTTCTGCCATTCACTGCCTGTTTGTCTTTGGACAAAGTCACCTTTCCTCTATGTGCCTCAGTTTCCTCAACTGTACAATGGCGAGGTTGGACCTCTGAGGTCCCTTCCTGATCTGATCCTTGGAAATTTGTGATTAAGAAGAGGCACGACTTGTTCAAAGTCACACAGTCAGCACCAGGAAGAGTTGAAGCCAGATCTCTCCATTCTGGGTCCAGAAACACCATGGAAATAAAAAACTAAAATATCATTGCAGAGAGGGGTGGGGTGATGTATTCCCAAATAACCTTTCCCTGCCCAAGGCCATTCTACACCAAGGAATCCTGGGAGTGAGCCGACCCTCGTGTCACAATGACTTTGCTCTAGCTACAAAGGGTCTGGGCAGGCTCCAGGGCAGCAGGATCGGGCGGTGGAGCTGGGAGGAGAGCGGCCACTTCTCCTCCTCCCCCAGGAAGCCTCCTCTAGAGCATTGACCGATTTCATCTCCAGGCAGGTTTTTTTCTCTTCTGTCAATAGATCAGTGGCAATGTGAGTGACCCCAGCCACCAGCTCTGCGGATGCTGCACCCAACTTGTCCCTGCAAACATTCGCCCTCAGTGACTGAGAGGTCAGAGACATGGAGCCGTGGGCCTGGCGTCACTCAGTCTGACTCTGGTCAGGTGGAGCTCTCTTCCCCCTCCTAAACACCGTCCCCCCATCACTGTCTTTGGTACCTGAAGAGCCTCAAGGTAGAACTCCAGCCTTTGAAAAGAAGTACTAAGGAGCCAGACTCGGAGTCAATGTGAGGATGGAGCCGGATGGCTTCTCTTACAATGAAAGGAGCTTCTTTGTGAAAGAATAAACCCCCTGTCATTGCAAGTGTCCAAGAGAGCCCGGAGGACCACCTGTCGGCAACACTGGAAGGAGGGGATCTTTAGCCCTAATCTTCCTTCAGAAGGCCCTCCTGCCCCTCCATCTGCTCCCTATTAATGCCTCCATCTCCATTATTACTTTGCATTTGCCCAGTATGGATTTTCTAGGCACTTCTCTGGGCTTACGTTGTTTCTCCCAAGTAGAACACAAGCTGCTTGAGGACCGACTATCCACATATAGATAACCCTACTGTGCGTTCTGTATGAGCCGTGAAAGAAAGAGCCTTCCCTTCAGACTGATTCCAGACCCATTAGACTTGGGATGGAGCGAGCCATCCGCATCCCGAGAGGACTATGGGGACTGAATGAGGACCAGAAGACGGGGTTTTCACCTTTGCTTTTGCCGTTGTTTGCTTATTTGTTTCTTTTTCTTTCTCACTTCCCCCTCTTTTCATCTGATTTCTCTTGTGCAGCAAGATAAATGTGGGAATATATTTAGAAGAATTGCCCATGTTTAACCTATATTGGATTACTTGCTGTTCAGGGGAGGGAAGAGGGGAGATTTTGTGAGAGTGAATGTAGAAAACCATCTTTGTATGTGTTTTGGAAAATAAAAGGCTATTTTATTTATTCACTCTTTATTTATTTGTTTGTTTCTTTATTGATTTTTGCTGAGGCAATGGGGATTAAGTGACTTGCCCAGGATCACACAGCCAGGAAGTATTAAGTGTCTGAGGTCACATTTGAACTCAGGTCCTCCTGACTTCAGGGCTGGTGTTCTACCCACTACACCAACTAGTAAAAAGCTATCATATATAGGTGTGTGTGTGTGTGTGTGTGTGTGTGTGTGTGTGTGTGTGTGAATTAGATGCTATTTTGGTGGTCTCAGGTAGTGCCCCAGGTATCTCTGTGCGAACTCAGGCTGGTTAACTCTTTTTGTTAGTGGCTTGGATGAAGACATAGATGGTGGGCTTGGGAGGGAAGCTAGTCCTCTCGATGATGGTCACGATGCATCTGACAGAATGTTGGGCTGAATGCAGTAAGATGGGGGAATCAATGAAAAGTCTTACATCTTGGTTCAAAAACTCAATGTCCCAAGTACAAGATGGAGGAAAGTACAGCTTCAGGCCTACAGGAAATAGTTTTCATGGAAGTCAGCTCAATCTGTCACCAGTACGAGAGGGTGGCCAAGCAGGCTCATGGGGTTTTTGCTTTGGGGCAGGCAGCCCCGTCTCTCTGATTTTCCCTTTGTCTCTGGGAATCCCCAGCTCCCTCAGGAGGGAGGTTGGCCCGGAGGGCAATTTAGTCTGGATGTCAAGACCCTCACCTGATGATCCAAGTTTCCCCAAAGCAAAATGGGAGTTAGTGGTTCCCTTCATGGGGGGAGGGGGAATATCCAAGCAGAGCCTGGAGGACCATTTGCGAGGGATGTTTCCAAAGATAACCTTGGTCCCAGGTGGGTTTGCCCTGAAACCTCTGAGCTCTAGTGACTGATCCTAGTTCTGTGTGAAGTGTGGTGACGACAGAAGCTCCAGGTCTCAGTCCCTAACTGGTTTCCAGAAGGTAGGGGGTTTGAGGACCCCCTGGGAAATTCTCCTTCCTATAGACATCGCCTTGAGTTGTCAGCTTTATCTCCAGAGATCTCCAAGCCGAGACTCTTATCTGGATCCTCATTGGATCCACAACCTCCTGTACCTAGCTTGTCTCTTTGGCTGAGGGGTTCTAGGACACCCAGCCAGCCTCTCAATGTTCTGCCTAAGGCCGGTCTGCCCCCAGACTGGCCTGAGCGTCTCCAGGGGCCCAGGATCAGGCCTTGGGAGGGCTGCGGAAGGAGCAACTTGAGCATCTCTTCTCCAGCGCTCTCCCTGGGTTCCCAGCTCTGAGCTCCAGGCCTGAGTGGGCCTCTGGCCTTCTTACAAAAGCCCTTTTCTGACCCGAGCACCAGGGAAGAGGGCCTGGTTTGGGCTGACCCAGGCGCCTTCCCTCCCGGCTCTGTCCCGTAGCAGCTGTCTCCTCTCTCTCCATCTGTGGGGCCCCTCCTTGGGAACGTGTTTCCCTTCTCTCGGCCTCCTTTGCCAACAATCTCCTTAAACAAAGGCGACAATTAAAAGCCATCCCAGTTCCAATTTTGGGCTAATCCGCGTAAAATGGGGAGTGGCTGGGAAGGCATTCTGCCCGGGCGGGAGAGGGGCTGCCGAAGCGGCCGCTGGAATGCCAGGAACCTCTGGCTTCTCGCGGAGCCCCCGTCCTGCCTCCTCCCGAGTATCTGGGGGGCATCCGGACCGTATCAAGTGAGCACAGCTGTGCTGCTTATCTCCTGTTTAATTTGACAGACACCAAACACCAGGAGAAAATCCCGGGCCTGGCTCGGCCTGGGCAGCTTCATCCGGAGGCCCAGAAGCCTCCCCTTGACCGGCCTTGGAAGGGCACTGGCTCGAGAACCAGAGAAGTGGGTCCCATCCTTCTTCTGCAGTCTTGGGTGAGTCACTGAACCCAACTGGACCTCAGTTTCCCTATCTGTAAAGTTGACCCAGATGGCACCTAAGGTTTCTTCTAGCTTCGAATTTATTAGCCTGCCCTACCCTCTCTGGACCTCAGTTTTTTCATTTGTAAAGAGAAGGGTTGGATCAGATGGACTATGGGCTCCCCGCCCAAGTTACCATTTCTTTGAACTTGTAATATGTAAAAGGAGCTAATTTCTAAATCCTTTCTAGCTTTAAATCTGTGAGCTTCTGGGCCCCAATGTCCACATCTGTAAAATGGAGGAGGGGTTGGATCAGATGGATTGTGGGGCCTCCCCAGCCCGGGCTTCTATAATTTTATGAATCAAGATATAGAAAATGAGCGAATCTCTAGGTCCCTTCTAGCTTTAAACCCATGAGTCTTCTTGTTAACTCCTCTGGGCCTCAGTTTCCCTGGATGAGGCGATTTCTGAGGTTCCTTCCAGTTCCGGATTTATGATTTTACTACCCCATGACTTACAAAAGGAGGATGACCTCTAAGATCCTCTGGAACGCTGACTCTGACCAAGGGTCAGCAAGGCCTTGGAGTCTGGGAGGGAAAGGGGAAGGAACCGTACTTGCTGGAGATCATGGGACTCGCCTAGACTGGAAGGTCCATCAGGCTCATAGGGGCCAGAGGATTGAGAGATGGAGGACGCCTTGGGTCAACCAGTCCAACCCTCTCATCTCACAGAGGGGGAAGATGAAAGCCCGGAGGAGGCCACAAGGGCAGGAAGTGCCAGAGCCAGGATTTAAAGCTAGGTTTTGGTCAAATTAATGAATGAACGCTACAACTAAGTCACTTAGACCTAGTTGCTTCTCATAATAATAATGCTTTTCCCAATGAAATGCAGGTTATCCTTGGAAAACTGTCCTGCTGTGAGCAGCAGTGTCTTTCTCTGGATTCTGAAAGAGCAGGAGGAGTGCACGGGACCAAGGCCCCAACTCAGGTGGTCCTGTGCCCACCAAGATGGCAGCTCTGGATACTGGCAATAGCTGACTCTTCTCTCTGACTTCCTCAATGGCTGCTGCTTACTGCTTTCCCTTCTTTTACTGCAGACTCAACCCTGCCTCAGGTCAAAGGGGCTTTAGAAATAGAAGACTCCCTACACACAGACCCATAGCTTGGGTCTCAGCATCTACTGGGTCTTAGCTCCATTTTCCCCTCTGACCCTGGTCTCTGGTTCTAACAGCTGGGCTCTTTGTGACCAGTTTATACCCAGATTCTTCCAAGAGCATCCTCCTTCAGTCCTCCAAAGGATCTCTCCTTCATCCCTAATTTCTTCAACCAGAGGGGGTGGTCTCCAGTCCAATCACTGTCCTGGGTGCCCGCCTCGAGACGCTCTAGTCCATCAAAGTCCTAGAATGAAGTTGGGGAACCAGGCCCTGCCCTGCACATGTTCCCTGCCCAGTGATTAGGTCAGAGCTTGGAGGATGCTAGCTAAACCCTCTCCTGCCCCCTGGTCCTGCCCCTGGGCCCTGGAAGCCATGCTCAGACACAGAAGGGGTGATGTCAGTTCATTAAGCAGCTGGTGTGTCCATCTCTGGGGATGAGCTGGAACAACCAACTCTGAATGCTTGACCACAGTGTCCTTCATGCTGCCGAGTAGAAACTCTGTCCCGACCCCTCCACTACCCAGTAACCCAAAAGGACAGACAGCTGGCGTTCTGCGCCCCCCGCTCCCTGCCAAACCCAGCCTTCCCAAAGAATTTTGCAGAAAGAACTTTTATTTTCTTCTTCTTCTTCTTCTTCTTCTTCTTCTTCTTCTTCTTCTTCCTTCTTCTTCTTCTTCTTCCTTCTTCTTCTTCTTCTTCTTCTTCCTTCTTCTTCTTCTTCCTTCTTCTTCTTCTTCTTCTTTCTTCTTCTTCTTCTCTCCCGGTCCCATTTCTCCACACTCCAACATATCTTAATGGAGCCTCTGGAATTAGTCAGAGCATTTATCCTCAAGTTTGGGAAATACAGGAACTCGGGGGAAAAAAGGACTCAGAGAGTGTTCTGGACATGGAGCTGTTCTCCAGGATGTGGTGGGAATCATGAGACAGCCTGGGTCTGTCCTGGACTTCCTGTGTGGTACGGGACACGTTATTGCATCTTCTCTGTTTTGGGATAGCAGGATGCAATCAAAAGTCCTGCCTTAGTTCCTGTGTCCGCTGGAGGGACAGGTGGAAGGAGCTCCTGGGTTCTCCAGATAAATGAGTCAAACAGGAGCACATTTGACAGTCAGAAGGCTTTCTTTGAGAGGGATTCCAATGAGTCTAAATGAAAATTGGGTAAAGCCATCGAATGTGTAGCCAGAACAGCCTGAGGCATCCAAGCTTCTCCTCTGGGAAAGGGGGATCTCCTGAGGGTTCCTGAGCAGAGCTCTGTGTGGGTAGAGTACCAAGATTTCTCTGCTGTACAAAGTACAATAGACAAAGTCTCTTATATTGTTTTTGTAAAAAAAAAAAAAAACAACAAAACAAAAAATGAACAAACAAACAAAACTTGGACTAGATAAGTGGATCCTTAGTTAGCTGGGCAATAAACGTTTATCAAGCTCCTACTCTGTGCCAGACATAGTGCTGAGCATGGATAAAGATACAAGAAAAGACAGATAGTGCTTCCCCTCAAAGAACTTACAATCTATTGGGGGGGAGACAGAAAAGGATGGGATAGGGGAGGAGAAGAGCCCAAGAAAGTACCTGATGCAGGAGCATGGTGGGGGAGGCAGGGAAGTCCCTAAGCAAGTGCTGTTGGCTGAGAAATAAGCAAGGTTCAGGTTCTCTGAGTGATCATGGCACCCACTCCAATCTGAGGGCCAGAAGGTGTCATCAGCTGGATGCCCGAGACCGCTGGGGGCTCGCAGAATAATGACGTTTTCTCAACAGTGGTTGGGGATGGACCTGGAGGAAGAGCCAGACCCAAAGGGTCATTGTTTTAGACTCTCAGCTCAAACATGGTTTTACATAATTATGACATAATTATAATAGCATTTACATAATTATCAAGAGGGAATCTTGAGATTCTTCCCTTCTCTTAAAGAAGAGCGGCAGCCTTCCCACATCCCCCGGGCACTTTCCCTTAACTCCTTCGCCTGAAAGTCCCATCGATCCATGTGAAGTCCTTGGTATCGGTCACTTGGCCAGGCGGTCTCCGGTGGAGGCCTCCAGGATTCTGCCCGCCCGGGTAAAACAGTCTTAAAACTCAATGACTCAGACCAAGAAGGCGTCCATTGTTCGCTTGTCAGATTTCTAAGTGACCCAAAGCTGGGACAGATGGTCGGGAAGCAGAAAGCGTAAGATAGCCTGGAAAACTGAGCAAAATCTAAGAAGCGGAGTCTAGGGGGGAGGCTCCGTGGAAACCTGGGCTTACAAAAGCAGCTTCCCAAGCTCGGGATGGGGAGGCCCAGAGTTAGACTTCACCCAGTCTGGGTGTCTAATCTGGGCCCACGGCTGATATGTCAATAGCATCGATCCCTGGAACTACAGCCAGAGACCCTCTGTCCTCGGTCCTGATCTGACACCATTTCACCTGTCGGATCCAGTTTGGGGCGCCATGTATTAAGAAGGACACTTAACCACTTAGGGTCCCTACTCTTCTTAATTCCAATGCTTTCCCTCTTTCCTCTCTCCACAGATCAGGAAACTGAGGCAAATAGGAGACAATGACTTGTCTAAGGCCCCATATTTAGTAAATGTCTGAGCCTGGATTTGAATTCAAGTCTTCCTGATTCCTGGCTCAGTGCTCAATCCTCTGAGCCACCTCGCTGCCTCCAATGCTATATAGGAACCGAGATACCATGGAAACCCAATCCACTTCTACTCCCCAGAGACAGAGGGGGTGTACAGGTGGATCATGCCCCCCAGGTATTGTTTGTTCTTATTATAACTTTCAATTCAATTCATTTTGATTCATTTGATTCAATTCATTTGATCAATTCAAATCAACAAACATTTATTAAATGCCTACTATGTGCCGAGCACTGTGTTGAGTTCTGGAGATACAGTAAAGAGGGAAAAGACAGTTCCTGCTCTCAAGGAGCTTACACTTGAATGGGGCAGAAAACATGCAAGTGTGTGTATATGTCAAGCTATAGACAGGATGAACCCAAGATAATTAAAAGAGGGAAAGCATTGGGATTAAGAAGGGTGGGGACCCTAAGTGGTTAAGTAGAACGAGGGTGCTGGAGACCCTCAGAAGACTCATTCAATGGTAGAGATAAGAGCCCCTCCCTCAACCTTCTTAAGGAGATCAGAAAACGCTGGAGAAAGGATGAAAGGGAACTACTCTGGCTTTCAGGTGTTTGGGACCAGGGTAAGCCCTCCCACACCCCCAAAAACTGCTGAAGGGGAGTCTTTCCCGTTCTCTCTGTTGCTAGTTTACAAGGCTGGGCTACACAGGCAGGAGAACCACAGGATCTGGGAGGCTGGAGAGGGTGGTCCAGCCCCTGGACAGCAGCCATATCCCTAGAACATCCCTGACAGGTGGGGAATTAGTCCTGGCACAAATGCCTTGCAGGAGGGAAGCCCACCCCTCTTTGGGGTCCATCAAAAGGGCAGAAAGTTTTTCCTGACATCAAGGCCAAATTTGCCTTTTTGCAGCTTCTGCCAGTTGCTGTTCCAGGGCTAAAAGTGGGTCCTCCTCCCCCATAAACCAGTTTGGAGCTTCCCTGGAGCCTTCTCTTTTCTGGGTTAAATTATCCCCAATCCCTTTGCTGACTCATCCTCCCGGGGCCTTCCTTCAAGGCCAATGGCACAGACTCTGGAAATGTCCATCTCCATCTGGATGCCCACGAGGTCATAACCTCCTTCTCCCGGAAGGCTCTGCTCCAGGGCAGGCCCCCCAGAGTCCAGATGGGTCTGAGCAGGATGGAGGAAAGTCGGCTGGTGACTTGCCCGTCTCTGGGTGCTCCACACAAATCGATAGCACCCAAGGCCGCTCCAACTGCTGGAGCCGCCTTATCCTGGTCTTAACCCGGAGAGCCTTCATGGGCCACGGACACCTCCCCCCTTTCCAGATGCTGAGCTCACCTCATCTTTCAATCGGCTTCTTTTAACCCTCAAACGTCTTAAAGTACTTGTAACAGTTCATCTGTTCTCTCAACAACACGGCACAGTGGGTATTGTTATTATTCCCATTTTACAGATTAGGAAACTGAGGCTGGGAGAGATTAAATGACCCGTCTTGTATCTCAAGGTGGGATTTGAACTGGTCTCTCCCCTTCCAGGTTCAGGGCTCTCTCCCCCTCACTGCCTAACTCCCTTATTTCTTGAGTGCAAGTATAAGAAGAGACCCTAATATCCGGATTCTCTGCTCCCTTTATTCTCACCGCTTCCCCAGCCCTCTGCCTCCGCCATTGTCTTCACCATGAAGAGGAGACTCCATTGGGGAGGCCGGGAAGCTCGGCTTCATTAACGGCCTCCGGTGAACTTTCCCGACTAAGACTTCAGTCCCTCGAACACAGAATTTTTTTTTTTTTTTTTGTATATTGATGGACAGACTCTATTTCCCCAAGGAAAAGTTCCCCATGGCCTAGTTTTGCAGAAACAATGGGTCGAGATCCATATTAATGATCCCAGGGCAATCAGTTGGCCGGCACCTTTTGTCCGTTGGGCGGCCGGCGGCTGGTCCTCCGGGGCCTCTGGCCTAATTTGGAGGGACAGGTTTTTATCATCATCCTTGAGTCGAGTGAGCCAATCTGACAGCTCCACATCCTTCTTTATGCGCCAAGGTCTAGGACAGTTCCTTCTAATGAGGCAGCCTCGGCGGCCGAGGAAGAGCGACATGTAATTATGCACTAATAAGGAATGAATTTATTGATTAGATCAATGTGCAGTCATGGAGGGAGGCCCTCCCGCACGTGCTCCGGGCCACCCACACACAATCAGGGACCGGCTGCCCGGGTCGCAGACCCTCTCTGTGTTTTGTCTGCAGAATCTGGGTCTCCTCAGGCTGAGATCTCGGCTGGAGGGCAGGGAACGCTCCCTGCCCCCAAACTAGACACCGGAACGAGCTCTGGGGTGAGGGGACTCTCTGATAAACCCACGGGAAGTAGGATGGAGAGCTGGGGCGATTCCCTGGCTGCTGCAGGCCACACAGGGCAGGGAGGGATGCAGGGCAGGGACGTCTGGCTCGCTCTGTGTCCATGGGCAGACCCAGCCCCGCAGGCCACGGCCGAGGGAACTCTGGCTTGGAGTGGGACCAAGGTCGGGGGGATGTCTCCAAATCTGTGGCTACGAAGGCTTCCTGGAGCTGAGTTTTGCCTGAGACTTTGCTGTGTGTCGCTGGGAGGGGCAGAATGTTGCTGTGAAAGGATTGCCGGTCCTGGAGTGGGGGAGAACCTCAGTCCTCTGAGTGCAGGAGGCTGTCCGAACCAGTGAGGCAGCGTGGTGGACACAGTGCTGGGTCTAGAGTCAGTTCAAATCTTCCCCCTGTGTGATCCCCCATGCCTCAGTTTCCTCATCTGTAAAATAAGCTGGAGAAGGAAATGGCCAGCTACTCCGGTATCTGCCCCAAATAGCATCATGAAGAGTGGGCAACCACTGAAGTGACTGAACAATCACAAGGTTGGGGACTGGTCACCTGTCTCTGACCTTCAGTCGTCTCTGCTGGAGGTTGGGCGTGTTGCCTTCCAGCTCGCAGTCCCAGGCTCTGCAAAAGGAAGCCAGTACCACGGGAGACCCCAGCCCCATGAGGCCATTGTGAGCCACTAATGAGATAGTGCAGGATGTGAAATCTAGTCCTGAGCTGACCTTCAGACACTCAGGAAAGTCCGCCATGGGACAGTGAAGGGTCCAAGGTCCGGATTAGAGTTACGGCTCTGTCTCTTACCGTGTGTGACGTTAGACAATTGACAGCCTCTCTGGGCCACGGGGTCTTCATCTGCAGAATAAAGAGCCTGTGTTGGCCGGACACTAAGGTCCCTTTCTTTGACCGCTAGACCCGGAAGCCGCCACCCTTTCTCCATCAGCAGGTTCTACGGCAAGGAATTCTGACTTTTCCCAGAAGCCCTGAGGGGTGTGAACACATACGTGTCTGGCACACAGATGGTGTTCCATCCCCGCTTTGGGCCTGACTGGTTGCCTATCTGGTGGAGGATGTGAGGCAAGAGGGAGGAAGAGGACCCTGTTCTTACTGGCCAGAAACCCAACCTTAAAGAGGGGAGAAAAAGCGGCTGCTGTCGGTGGACAGCGGGTACTCCCTGGCTCTGGAAAGCTGCCCAAACGGCCAAGCATCTATTTTTCTGTGTGACCATATCTGTACATACAGAGGGTTTTTTAATCATAAAATGAGCACGCTTCTCTAAGCCAAATATGGTTTTTATTGAAGCTTTTATATTTTCAAAACACATTTTTTCAGCATTGACCCTTGCAAAGCCTTCCCCCCTTCCCGCCACCTCCTCCCCTAGATGGCAAGTAACCCAATATATGTTAAACATATTAAAATAGATGGTAAATCCAATATATGTATACATGTTTATACAATTAACTCGCCGGAGCCAAATAGTTCAACATATGCGTGAGAACTGGTTATGAATCCGTGAACTTGTGTTCTAGGTCACTCTCTGAGACTGGAAGTAGTAGAGCCTGCCTTGGTGGGGAGAGCTTCCTCACCAAGGTGAGCTCGAGCATTTATTAAGTGCTTGCTGTATTCCTGTTCCTGTGTTAAATGCTGGGGAAATACACTCGAAAAACTCGCAGCGTGTAATGAGGGAGACAACATACAAGCAAAATATTTCCAGGATGGGTTGGAAGTAAAGGCTGAGCAGGGTTACGGGGACCGGGAAGGAGCTTTTATGGAGGCCGGGATTGGAACTGGGACTAAAGGAAGGCAGGAGCGGGAGAGGGGGAGGCGGGGCGCTTTGAGGCAGGGGACTAGCCAGGACAAACACCCAGAGCCTGGAGGTGAGATGTCTCATTGGAGATTGGTGTCTCAAAACCAAGAAGTCTAGGGAGAGATGGGAGGTGTAATGAGACTGAAGGGCTAAGGGAGGGCCGGGACAAGCAGGGATGACCTGGGTGAAGGTCCATAGAGGGTGTGTATTTGGTGCCGAGGGTAATAGGGAGCACGGATAGGAGGAGGAGGGTGTTTGGTTCGGTGGGAAGATCAGTTTGAGAGCCGAGTGATGGATGTGGCCGGGGTGGGGGGAGACTTGGGACAGGGGGACTGGCCGGCAGGAAATAGTCTGAGTGTGAGTTGACGGGGGCCTGCACTGCCCACGGGGTCTGGTTACCAGAGACATTAGAAAGGTAGAACCAAGAAGACTTAAAACAAGCCACCATCTGGGAACACAAGGCCTGGGAAAGGGGACTGCCCATGGGGCGGGGAGCCAGGCTGGCAAGCTGAGCCGGGCACCCTGAGGCAGAGCAAGGGCCAGGGAGATAAGAACCTTGGCCGCCATTGTTCTGAGGGAGGCTCTGGTGGAGGCCCAGGCTTTAGTGGAGGCTCTGGTGGTGGCCGGTCTCTGCTGGAGACTCTGACTGAGGTCAGGCTCCGAAGGAGGCTCTGCTGGAGGCTATGATGGAGGCCTAGCCTCTACTGGAGGTTCTAATGGAGGCCATCTCTGCTGGAGGCTGTAATGGAGGCCGAAGCCCCTGCCCCGGAAGTCCTTGGGAAGAGCTGGGCTTCCTGCCCGTTGTCCTCCATCATCCCTGTGGGAAGCAGTCCCTGTGGGGACGGAGCCTGGCGCTGTCTCCCTCAGAAATGGCGCCCTGGGTGCCGACTCTGCTGAAGGGCAGCTCCTGTCCTCCATGTTGTAGACTCCCCAGGGGTCTGGCCCCAGAAAGTGGCGGCGTTTCCTTGAGCCTGGCCCCGCTACCTTCCCCAGGGCTCCACTGCCATCCCCAGGGCCCTGAGGCCCTTCTGTCCCACTGCAGCTAAGGCCCCCAGGGGTTTCTCCTGGTAGAAGGCAGGGACCCTGTTGCAGTTCAGATCACACCCAACACGAGCGGATCCGGCTAACATGGTGGGCAGGGGGCAGAGAGCAGCCGGGGATGCCGTCTTGGTCCTGATCCGCCCGGCAGCCGGTGCCCCTGACATCACAGGGATGTTAGGAAGAGGGGGAGGCTGGGGGTCAGTCCAAGGTGGGACGTCCCGTTCCATATGACCCAGAGGCAGCTGGATATGGAGATGGGGAAAGACGGGGAGGCCTGTGCCTCGCCAGCCTAGAGATGGTCATTAAACCCAAAGGAGCCGATGAAGTCGCCAGGAGAAGTAGTGGGGGAGAAGGGGAGCCAGCACCGAGCCCTGGGGGAGGATCCAGAAAAGGAGACAGAGGAAATTTGGTCAGAGAGCTAGAAGGAGCAGCGGGGAGTGGCCCCGGGAGTGCAGAGAGGAGAGGCTTGGGGAGAGGAGGATGATGGGCAGCAGGGAAGGCCTCCCAAGGGCCACCAAGAGCATGGAGCTCAGTCCTGGCTGCCTTGGGGGGAGCAGTTCCAGCAGAAAGATGGAGCTGGAAGGCAGACGGCGGAGGCGGGAGCCATATTCTCCAGGGGTTTGACCACAGAAGGCGGGCGAGATACGGGACGATGACTCATGGCCATGAATGGACTGAGTGAGGGTCTTTGGAGGATGGGGAGGGAACACATGGGCCTGTCCGAAGAATGGAGGGTTAGGGACAGGGAGAGAACAAAGATTAGGGAGAGTAAATGCGACAGAATCATCTCTCTCCTCCAATTAGTCTCTATGTCCTACAACCCTCTCCCCATCCCCCTAAAAGGTTTTGTTTTTTTTTTTAAGATTATTTACCTTTTTAGGTACCTTTATAACCTAAAGGTTATTTACCAATAAGTCAAGGCAAGCAAATCCAATCTACCCAATCCCTGCTGAGAACGCACGCCATCTCCGGCTCCTCTGCTCCAGTCTCTCGGTCCAGACATGGGGAGACGTACCTTCTCCTACCCTATCCCATCCTCTGAAGCTAAAATTGGTCCCCGCGTCACTCAAAGCTCTGGGGTTTTTTGCTTATTTTCCTTTATGTTGCTGTGGTCCTGGAGTATTTTGTTCTTCTGATTCTGCTCACTTCTCTCTCTTTAGCCGAAGCTTTCTGAGGTTCCTCTGAATGCAGTCGTCACCGCTTCCAAATACTCTAATTGTTCCGGCCGTGCCCCAATTGCTGGGCGCTCCCTTCTGTTCCGATTCTTTGCTGGAACAAAGGAACCGCTCCCCAAATGTTTGTCCCTCGAGTTCCTTTCCCTTAGTCTTTGATGCCTTTAAAGCATTGTCTAGTATTGGTCTCCGTGAACCAAAGAGCAAGCACAGGTTATTGACCGGCGGTACGGTCCCACATCCAAATGCCGGAGCCATCTTGCAGCCCCACAACAATGCATTAATCCGTCCATTCTCTCAGGTCCTCAAAGATCAGTGTTCCTGTTGCCCTTTTTGCCAACCATAGACGGGCAAGTTAAAACCTTGGCTCATCTTTGGTTTGGTGAGGGCTGCCTGCTCTCTCCCCGGCCCTCAATCCCTTGCTGAGGTCGTGCTAAGGGTTGCTGGGAAGTTTCCCCTGACACCAGGTTCTGTCGCTTGCAGTTCCCTTCTCCGGTACTAAGCAGAACATGTTTTGTTCCCCTTCCTTCCCTGGGACAGCTCCTCGGATGCTGAAAACTGCCCTTGAGTGGCCCCAGCCTCGCCTCCTGCCTGCGACACCCTCAGTGTCTTTGGTTTTTCTGTGTAAGGCGTTGTGGTCACATCCCACATCCGCCGAGGAGGCACTCCAGTTCATCTCCAGAAATGAACCATAGTCCAAGATGGAGCAACAGACAAAAAGAGTTCCAGTGGCCCCGCAAGCACCTGGGAGGGATTATTGGAAAACAGTGAGACAGTAGGCGGATCACTCATGTCTGTCCACCCTGTGTCATGCTTGCCTGTGTCCTCCCAGAATTTCACCATCAAGGTCCATCCAGTGTTTTAGAGCTTTTCTTATGTGCTCTTAACTAAATATCATGGAGCATACAGACTCTCTCTCTCAGGGACTTCTTCTCACCAGGTGTCCAATCCCCCTTTTCCCCCTACATGTCTTTGTTTTGTTTTGTTGTTTTTGCTGAGCCAATTGGGGTTAAGTGACTTGCCCAGCTAGGAAGCGTCTGAGGTCAGATTTGAACTCAGGGCCTTCTGACTTCAGGGCTCGTGCTCTATCCACTGTCCCCACATATGTATTTGATGATAGCCTTTACCCCACCAATGTTTCCTCGAAATAATAATGGATTGCCACCTGGTCACGCCCAACTGTGCCCTCACTGTTATCTCCCTTGGGAAAGCCCTCTGATAAAATGCTTTGGAGACTGTCATGTTCTATGATTTGCACCCAGACAGATTGCCAGAAAAAAGTTCTTTAAAAGATGCATCTTGGGGCAGCTGGGTGGTGCAGTGGAGAGAGCACCAGCCCTGAAGTCAGGAGGACCCGAGTTCAAATCTGACCTCCACACTTAACACTCCCTGGCTGTGTGGCCCTGGGCAAGTCACTTAACCCCAATTGCCTCAGGAAAAAAAAAGAAAGGGAAAAAGAAAAAGCTGCATCTTTGTTTTAGGGAGAAATAGAGGGTCATTACAAGCACAGTGACCTCTTCTCCAGGAAATCCCACTTGTTGTTCTCCTCCTGTTCCATTCTGGGCCCACCGAATGTCTGCCCAAGGTCAATGGCCTGATGGATGAGTTCCATAAGCTGTCCATCCAACCTTCTACCATAGATGTTCTTCCTCCCCTTGATTTTTCTTGAGTGCCCGGTTGGGTCCAGCTCTGTTTCTTGTTTAAAACCAAGTTCCATCAAGTTTGCCTTATCAACAAATCAAATTTCATAAATACTTATCAAGAACTTCCTGTTCCTAAGACCCTCTGCTTGTCGTTGGAGACCCAAGGATGAAAAGGGAGCTTTCAGTGCCCCCTGAGAGCTGACATTGGACTGGGGGCCGCATGTCCACGTAATAGAACATTTCCTGCCTAAAGCAGATTCTGGATACAGAAGGAAGAACATGGAAGAACTGAGGTACTGAAGAGAGACATAGCACAAATAGCTACTGAGGAGGTGGGGGAATAGAGAAGGGAGGGGGGGAACCACAGAGGAGGTAGTACCCAGGCTGGGTGTTAAATGGAAGCTGAGCCTGAAAAGCAGAGATGAGGAGGAAGGGAATTCTAGTCAGGGGGATGGCTTATTCAAATGCACAGAGGTGGGAAATAGCATCCCAAATTCAAGATCCACCTAGTCATCCGCTTGGGTTGTAATGTAGAGGGCACAAAAGAAGAATAAATGAAGTAAAGCTGGAGATGTGGATTGGAGCCAGATTGTGAAAGCCTTTCAGTGCTAGGTTGAGGGGTCTGAGAGATAAGAGGAAATCAGGGAAGGTTTTTTTTTTTTTTTTTTTTTTTTTTTTTTATTTAATAGCCTTTAATTTACAGGATATATACATGGTAACTTTACAGCATTAACAATTCCAAACCTCTTGTTCCAATTTTTCACCTCTTACCCCCACCCCTCCCTAAATGGCAGGATGACCAGTAGATGTTAAATATAATAAAATATAACTTAGATACACAATAAGTATACATGACCAAAACATTATTTTGCTGTACAAAAAGAATCAGACTCTGAATTATTGTACAATTAGCTTGTGAAGGAAATCAAAGATGCAGGTGTGCATAAATATAGGGACTGGGAATTCAATGTAATGGTTTTTAGTCATCTCCCAGAGTTCTTTTTCTGGGTATAGCTAGTTCAGTTCATTACTGCTCCATTAGAAATGATTTGGTTGATCTCGTTGCTGAGGATGGCCTGATCCATCAGGACTGGTCATCATCTAGTATTGTTGTTGAAGTATATAATGATCTCCTGGTCCTGCTCATTTCACTTAGCATCAGTTCGTGTAAGTCTCTCCAGGCCTTTCTGAAATCATCCTGTTGGTCATTTCTTACAGAACAGTAATATTCCATAATTTTCATATACCACAATTTATTCAGCCATTCTCCAACTGATGGACATCCATTCAGTTTCCAGTTTCTAGCCACTACAAAAAGGGCTGCCACAAACATTCGTGCACATACAGGTCCCTTTCCCTTCTTTATAATCTCTTTGGGATATAATCCCAGTAGTAACACTGCTGGATCAAAGGGTATGCACAGTTTGATAACTTTTTGAGCATAGTTCCAAACTACTCTCCAAAATGGTTGGATTCGTTCACAACTCCACCAACAATGAATCAATGTCCCAGTTTTCCCACATCCCCTCCAACAATCATCATTATTTTTTCCTGTCATCTTAGCCAATCTGACAGGTGTGTAGTGGTATCTTAGAGTTGTCTTAATTTGCATTTCTCTGATTAATAATGACTTGGAGCATCTTTTCATATGACTAGAAATAGTTTCAATTTCTTCATCTGAGAATTGTCTGTTCATATCCTTTGACCATTTTTCAATTGGAGAATGGCTTGATTTTTTATAAATTAGAGTTAATTCTCTATATATTTTGGAAATGAGGCCTTTATCAGAACCTTTGACTGTAAAAATATTTTCCCAGTTTATTGCTTCCCTTCTAATCTTGTCTGCATTAGTTTTGTTTGTACAAAAACTTTTCAGTTTGGTATAATCGAAATTTTCTATTTTGTGATCAGTAATGATCTCTAGTTCTGCTTTGGTCATAAAAACCTTCCCCTTCCACAGGTCTGAGAGGTAAACTATCCTATGTTCCTCTAATTTATTAATAATTTCATTCTTTATGCCTAGGTCATGAACCCATTTTGACCTTATCTTGGTGTACGGCGTTAAGTATGGATCAATGCCTAGTTTCTGCCATATTAGTTTCCAATTTTCCCAGCAATTTTATCAAACAGTAAGTTCTTATCCCAAAAGCTGGGATCTTTGGGTTTGTCAAAGACTAGGTTGCTATATTTGTTGACTGTTTTATCATCAGGGAAGGTTTTTAAGGAGGGAATGACATGCTAGACCCGGGACTTAGGAAGGTGATTTTGGCCGATGCACCTGCTGGAGTAGAGGGAGGAGAAAATGGAGGCATGGAGACTGACAAGACTTGGCAATCGATTCTGGTTGGAGGTAAGGAAGGGAAGTTTTTTGAGAAGTATAATGAGCTCTGTTTTGGACAAGCTGAGTCTGACATGTTGATGGGACACCCAAGGTGGAGATGTCCAGGAGGAAAGTAGAACTTTGGGCCTGGGGGTCCATGCAAGAGAGTAGGATTAGACTTGGAGATCTGGGAGTCATCTGGGGAGAGGAGATGCTTAACTCCTTGTAAAGAGGTAAGAGGAGGGGCCCCAGCTCAGAGCTTTGGGGGGGACACTCCTGAAGCAGGAAGACAATGGCCAGTCCATGGGAATCTCATCACAAGAGAGCCACGTGGGTAATCAGCAGTATCAAAGTGGTGTAAAGGTCAGGGAAGATGAAAATTGAGCAAGGACCATCAGATGTGACCGTTAAGAAATCACTGATAACCTTTCTGAGAACAGTTTCACCAGAACCAGTGTGGTCAAAACCAATTAGAGAGGGATTGAGGAGTGGGTGGTGGAGAGTCCCAAGGAAGGGGTGAGCCACGGCGAGGAGAAAGGTCATCTGGTCTCCATCAAAAGGGGCAAAGTAAATGCCCAGTGTGGAGGTGGGGAGGGCTAGATCTGCCCCAGAAAGCTGGCCCAGCAATGCATCACGGTGCACAAAGAATCCGTGGGCCGAGGAGGTCCCCGCTGAACGGTTCCATGCAAAGCCTGGAAGGTCCGTCATGTGCAGAAAGGATTAGCTTGGTTTTCTTTGGTCCCTGGAGACAGAACTGGGAGCAATGGGTGAAAACATCAAAAAGAAGCTGTAGGTTGGATATCAATAAACATTTATTAAATGTTCCAGACAGTACGCTAAGCTCTTTAAAAAGACAGTCCCTTTCCTCAAGGAGCTTACCATCCAAATGGGAGAGGCTGGAGAGTGGTGGTGTAAAGGGGGAAATGGGACACCGGCAGGCACCCGGCGTGGGGGCGTCTTGTTCTGGGAAGCTGGAGCGGGGCAGGGCAGCAGGTGCAGAGTCCAGACTCGGCTCTCTACACTGGCAGACATCATAGGCGCTTGCTGCTCTGGCCTCCAGACTCCAGTTAGGGGGAGGGGAGGCTGAGGGAGGTCGGCAGTAGCAGCGAATGCAACCTGACCCTTAGAGGTAGCAGAAAGGGGAATGGGCCGTCTTGGGGATGGGGTGGGGGCATCTCTCTCTTCCCAGAGGCCTCCAAGTATGAGCTGGGTAACTTCTCTGCCTTTTCTTTCCCAGGATGCTTTGCTCACTCCACCTTTCAGCTTCCCTGCTTCCTTTCTAACTCAGCTCAGACCCCACTTGGTTTGGGGCTGCACAGTTTGAGTTCTGGGGTCTCTTCTGCTCAGAAGTTAAGATTTATTTTCAAAGACCGGAGCAAACGAGCACAAGATGTGACATAACGTGAGGGATTCTGCAGGGCAGTCCCTCCTCCTCTGCCCCCACGATGTGGAAGCCGCCCCCCCCCCCCTCACCCGCGCTGGTCTGGCCATACTTCTCTTCTCCTTCTTTGCTTGGTGATCTCATCAGCTCCCATGAGTTTAATTATCATCTCTATGCGGAGGATTCTCAGATCTATTTGTCCATCCCTAACCTCTCCCCTGACCTCCGGTTTTCACAGCCCAGTCACATAGACATCTCAAGCTCCACAATTCAAAACGGAAGTCTTTATCTTCCCCTCCCCCAAGCCCCTTTCCTGCTAATTTCCCTGTTAATGCGGGGGACGACCCCTCCCAAGTGAGCCAGGCTCCCCCCTCCCCGTGGCCCTGGGCACTTCTTTCCCCCGTCCAGCCCAGCCAGCGTTCTCTGGTCATTTCTAGGTGCATGAGGTGTCTCGGACACAGCCCCTTCTCTCCATCCCCCAGCCAAAGTCCAAGAGCCTGGTCAGGGGCTCCCCACGCTCCCCCCACCTCCCACGGGAGAGCCCTCAGATCCTCTCCCACCTGTTCTGTGCCTTCGCTGAAAGTCCTTGGGCTCTCATTGCAGCATCCATCCCCATCCCAAAGGACCATCTGCGACTTTGCTTTTTCCATCCCCGTGTCCGGTTTTCCCTCCCCCAACACAAGTGACCACCCGGCCCCCATCCTTGTCATCCTTCACCTTGGGGAACTTGGGAGAAGGGTCTTGAATGAAGAGTGAGGTTTGGCAAGGCAGAGGGAGGAGGAGGAGGAAGAAGGGGAGGAGGAGGAGGAGGAGGAAGGAGGAGGGGAAGGAAGAAGGAGGAGGAGGAATAGAAGGTGGAATAGGAAAAGGAAGAGGAGAAGGAAGAAGAAGAGGATGAGGAAGAGGAAGAGAAGAAGAGGAAGAAGAAGAAAAGGAGGAAGAAGAGGAAGAAGAAGAGGAAGAGGAGAAGGAACCAAGACAGTGCTTACCTGGAAAACCACTGGAACTTCTTTTCTCCCCACATCAGGTAGGGAAGCAGCAAGCCCCCTCCTCCCCCGAAATCTGCCACTTGGACTCCTCCTGCCACCCGTCTCCTCTTTGACTCTCCTGTTCCCAAAGTCGTCTTCTCATCCTCGGACTTCCTGGGGATTGTTTATTTGATGTGATTCAGTGTGATCTGACTCACCAAGCCCCATGTGCCCCCCTCCCGAGCCTCCTCCCTGCACCTCCTCCTCCAGAGGTGACACCCCAGAGACATCGGGATCGGGGGCCCTTCAGCACCACCAGGGCCGTGGTTCCCAGGGCCTCCACTCCTCCCATCTCAGCCTCATGGCTCTCCTCCGCCCGTTCCTTGTCCTCAGGTGGCTCCGGCCTCCACTTTCCCCAGCCAGTCTCCCTGCCTCCCTCCCTCCCTCCCTCCCCTTGCCACTCCTGCCCTCAGGAAGCCCCCAGTCCGCTTGGATGGCCAAGCCCCGGTGGGACATTAGGGAATGGGGTGACTCGATGCAAGATCAGGAGCTGAATTCTCTGGCACCAAGCGGGAAGGGCCACGGAGGGTGAAGAGTGTGAGAATGCAGGGCATGGCCTGGGCTGGAACTTCGGCCCCCGATTTGCTCCTTGTGTGTCCCCAGCCTCAGTGGGGCGGAGGATCAAGTCTGGCTCCAAACTCCTTATCCTTGGATGTTGGCGAGTCCCTGGCCCTGAGACTGGGACCAAGTCCTGGAGAGGTCTGGCCTCATTGCCCGGCTCCCAGGCACACGTGGCCGGGGTCCTACAGCCCAGCCTCCAGCCTGGAGCCCTCGGATTTGTCCAGGAGAAGCGTTTCCCGGAGCACCTCGGAGCACTTTAAAAGCGCCGGGCCCGGACAAACAACCGCTATGTTACAGATAAACCAGGCTTCTTATCAATTCCTTGAAGCTTATCTGTGCACGCCAGGCCTCTGCCAAGCGGCTGTTTGATTAAAGCATCCTCGGTGCCAGGGCCAGCGGGCCCACGCTCCAGGTCAGCTCCTTGTCTGATAAAACGGTTCCCAGTAGGACTGGAACTCGGGCCTCCCCCTCCAATCCGGGACTCCCATCGTGCCTCAGTTTCCCCATGTGGGGATTCCCTTGGAATCCCTGGCCCCCACGGCCTTAGGGCCGTCTCTCAGCTCGCCGGCCCCATGAGACCATCCCCAGCCCCCACTCCTTTGTCCTCTCCTACTTCCACTAGGGACCGTTGACTCTGGGACCGGAGGCCCGGGTCCCTTAGCAGGACCTGCCCTTGCCAGCGACCTCTGGCCCGGCCTCTGGCTCCCGGGCCAGTCCCAGAACCCGTCACCCCTTCCCCTTGGGCCCTCGCGGCCAGGGAGGGCTCTCTTTGGGCCCCCTTTATGCACACCCAGGGCCCACTTTGTCCTGGCTTGAAGGGTCCGGGGCCCTTCCTGCATCTGCAGGCGAGTGGCGGCCCGGAGGGGCCTGAGAAAGCTCCCTCTGCCAAAGCTCTGAGCGGGCCTCTGAGAAGCATGGAATCGGGGTTTCTCAGGCTGACACATTCCATGTTCCTCAGGGCGCAGACAATGAGGAAGACCCTGGTCAGGATGTCGCGGGGCCTTCAGAGATGCCCGGGACCGGCCCTCCTCCGCCTTTTTTATAAAGTGTACTAGATCACAATAGAATACTTTGTTGATGTGCCGGGCATTTGCTCCTGGCCCATAAAGCCGCTGACTTAATCATTAGTTATGATGAGAAGAGATTTCGAGCTCTCTTTCTTTGCACTGTCAGGGAGAACAATGTCCCCAGAAAAGCCTCGGTTTCCCATTCTAAGTCGGCATAAGCTCCATGAAAATTTCCCCCTACCCTGGGGTTTGAAGTGAGCAAATATGGCCTCAGCCGGGCCGGGCCCGCCTCGCGCCATTCATGGGCCTTGGGGGCGGCCCCGTCAGCCCGCAGCCGCCCCGCTCGGCCTCCTCGGTCCCCCTTTTGCCGGTTTCCACGGTCCCACCCAGAAGGCCCCGAGTCAGGGCTCGGGGACGTGAACACGATGCTTTAGCTTCCCTCCCTCGGCCGGCCTTGGCTCTCTCTCCGGGGGCCTCCCCCGGGGCCCCCACCCGTGGGAATAGGGAGCCATGGAAATGTCTCTGATCTCAAAAAGCTGAAGAAAAAAATGGAATGGAAAATGATAAAGGCGAGTCCCTCCCTCCCCATTCATTAAATAAATGTGAAAATAGATCCGGGCTCCCCCAGCCTCCCCCCTTTAGAGCAGTATATCCTGGGAGCTCAGGCTGGAAATCTCAGTCTCTCTTGTGAGCTCTGAGAAAAAGCTCGGTGCCTCGGCCCGGCGGGGCAGAGCCACAGGGTCACAGGCCGGGAAGGAGCGGGAGGCTTAACTCGGCCCCTCATTGTGCAGAAGGGGAAACTGAGGCCCAGGGAATGTGAGTCACTTATGGGAACCAAGCATAAGGAGGGGCTTTAGAGACTGGCTAGTCTGGCCCCTCACCCTACAGATATCAGCCCAGAAATCCTGATTTCCCAAAGTGCCCCTGGGGCTGAGGGGAAGAGGCAGGATCTGAATCGGGTTCCAAAGCCAGTGCTCTTTTCTCTGCAAAGTAATGTCTCTCTTCTGGTAGAAGAGACCCTCATATGTCAGAAGAGGAAACTGAGGCAGACCAGACAGGAGACTCTCTAAAAGCTACAGAGAGCAGAGGCTGGGTCAGTCGCCTTCCCAGGAGGTGGGGGGTCACTTGTGACCCCATCAGGGGTCTTCTTGACAGAGACTAGAGCGGTGGCCATTTCCTCCTCCAGAACATTTCACAGATGAGAAAACTGAGTCAGACAGGGCAGAATGACTTGCCACGGTCCCACAGCTAGGAAGCCCTGAATCCAGATCCAACCTCAGACACTTCCTAGCTGTGTCACCCTGGGCAAGTCACTGAGCCATTTCCTCACTGTACAATGAACATGATAGCATGGATAGTCAGTGGGTAAGAGAATATAACTGAGGTGTTCAGTAGGCGGACATGCTAAGGAACCAGCAGTTACTCTTAATTGAGGGGAGGACTGAAGATGGTCATTGGTTGCCCAGCTCTGGGGCCGGGCATAGAGAGGACTCCAGGCAGGGAGAAGAGAGGGTCCAGAGGTGGCTGTTCCTCGGATGTGCAGGGTCTCCAAGGCCTGCCTTTGGAGCTGGGCCCAGTCCGTCTCCCGTTACCTGAGTCACGTCCCATGTTTGCTAAGGAGGGACATGGTCTTTTCCCCCCAAATTACTAAATAATTACTAAAAGCTCCAGATAAAATTGTATTTTATTTTAGAACAGAGTTTGCCCTTATCTCCCTCCCTCCCACAGACAGAGAAAAAACAATAGCCCTTATTACAAACATATATAGTCAAGCAAAAGGCATTGCCACATTAACCATGTCAGTCTGTCTGCACATGTGTGTATATGCACCCACAGCTACAGATATGTTACTATACATCTGTGAACATACATGAATGGTGATCGACAGATAGACAGACAGATAGATGGACAGACAGACAGACAGTCAGATAGAAGGACAGGCAGACAGGTAGATAGGATGGACAGACAGACAGACAGATAGATAGGATGGACAGACAGACAGGTAGATAGGATGGACAGACAGACAGACAGATAGATAGGATGGACAGACAGACAGACAGAGAGGACGGACAGACAGACAGGTAGATAGAAGGACGGATGGATAGATAGATAGATAGACAAATAGATAGGACAGACAGATAGATAGACAGACAGACAGATAGATAGGCCATCTTCTTTCTCTCAGGAGGGAGCAGCAAGTCAGGTTTCATCATGAATTGTGGGTAGTCATTGTTGATTAGAGTTCCTTTTTTTTTTTTTTTTCTTTTTTCATTTTCTAAGTCTTTCAAAGTTGGTATGAAGTTGCCGTGGTCATTCCATTTGTCCTCCTGGTTCTGCTGCCTTTCTTTTGCATCAGTTCATCCAAGTCTTCTTGGCTGTGGAACCGACCCCTTCCTCGTTTCTCAGGGCACAACAGCGTGCCATCACGTTCATAGCCCACGCCTTGGGCGGTTGTTTTCTGATGGACCGGTGGTACTCAGGAGATACAATTTCAAGCTTTGAGAAGTCATGGACTCTATATCGGTTCTGAATTAAGGTGGAGAGGAGGAAGGAGGCTAGGACTGATTAACTGAGAAAGACCATAAAGGCCCTTTACCCTAGGAGGATGGGCTGAAAGCTGGCTGTGGTTAGCTTGGAGAACAGAAAATTGAGTGGGGAGGGGGCTTGAGAACCTGATGGGCTTCTGGAAGTGTTTGAATCTGTGTGTGGAAAGTGATCGGCTCGTTCTGCCTGACCTCAGAGACAGAAGCAGGAACAAAGGGATGATGGGAAAGGTGCAAAGAGACCACTCAGGCCTGATGTCCCAGAAAACTTGTAACTGCTAGAACTACCCCACAGTAGAGTGGGTTGCCTTGGAAGGTAGCAAGCTCCTGTCCTTGGGTGGCCAGTTGTCAGGACTGTTGTGGTATAACTATAATAATTACTGTTATTATTATAATTTATATAGCATTTTAAGGTTTGCAAAGTATCTTATAGCTATTAGCTCATTAGGTCTTCACAACAACCCAGGGAGGGAGATGCTTTTATGATCCCTATTTTACACATGAAGAAACCAAACTAGGAAAGGTTTGGTGGCTCACCCAGGGTCACGGAACTAGTGTGTCTTGTGTCTGAGGCTAGATTTGAACTCATAACCCCACCACTTTATTCACTGTGGTGCCCCTTGGCTACCACAGGAAATAGTTTTTCTGGTTTGCGCTATACCAGATGGTCCCTGGGGGGGGGGGGGCTCCTGGAATTTATATTAGCATTCTGGATGCTGAGAATTAAGGAAGACCCTCAGCCCTATAACTAAGAGAGGCCCTAGACAGAAGTCCCCAAAAGAAAGGATGAGGGTGTGGAAATACCCACACTGGAAAGGCTACAGATCTATCAGTTTCATTGCTTAGTACAAAGCCTTACACACAGTAGGAGCACAATTAATGCTCACATTTATGGAATGGGACTGGGTTGGCAGGGGTATATTTGGAACGCACAGAATGAGCTCTGTTCTTATAAAATTTGATAGAGGAGAGAAACAGAGTTTCCCCCCTTGGTCATGTCTCAGCGAGGGCCCAGAGTGGCCAAGGCCCTCAAGAGCAGGCCCTCAGGGCCAGCGCTGTCCCAGCCCCAGGTAGGCAGACACCTAAGCAGAAGGCATCCTTTGATGCCTTCCTCTCCTTGGAAATTAAAAAGGGGTCTTTGTTCCCCAAGCAGAGAGGAGGGGAGGGAGGGCTCGGGTTCCGCTCGGCCAAATGGCCCAGTTTTTACAGCTCTGTAAAGATGAAAGGGCTGGCTTTAGAGATGTTTGGGGCTTCCTCGGGCCTTACGAGGAGTTTTATAGCAAATTTGTAGCTTTGCGGCTTCCTTGTGAAAAAAGGCCGACAAAGGGCTAACCACGGGTGCCCTCCGACAGATGTGCTCCAGACAGCAGAGTCACAGGTGAATGGTGGCTCTGGGCCCGGCCAGGGAGAGGAGGGGGCCACGGGCTCCTCTGACCCTTTCCTGCCCTGATCCTCCCCCATTAGACTGGAAGCTTCTGGAGGACAGGGCCCAGCTGTGCTGCCCAGGAGCAAGCAGGATCCCAAGAGGGTGCGTCCATACCAGGAGCCAAGTCAGGGCTGAGTGTCTGGGAGAGAAGCAGCCTGCTGTCCCACAACCTGAGCTCTGCCATCGGAGGGAGGCTGAGAGCAGCCCCGGCAACCTTTGCTAACGAGCTGTACCCCTGCTTGTAGCGTCAAAACCCTAATCACTGTAATGAAGGACAAGGGGGAATGGGGGGATGAAAAGGGAGCCCTTCCCCTCTTCAGAGAGACAGAGACAGAGAGAAAGAGAGACAGTGAGAGACACAGAGAGGAAGAGACAGACACAGAGAGGGAGGGAAACACAGAGAGAGATAGAGAGACAAAGAGGGATGAAAAGGGAGCCCTTTCTTTCTTCAGAGCCAGAGCCAGAGACAAAGAGAAACAGAGATGGGGGGGAGTCAGACAGACAGAGAGACAGAGTGACAGAGACAGAGACACACACAGAGGGAGACAGAGGCAGAGAGAAAAACAGAGGGAGACACAGGGAGAGACAGACATAGAGAGGGAGGGAGATACAGAGAGAGACACACAGGGCGAGACATAGAGAGAGAGATGGAGACAGAGAGAAACACAGAGGGAGACAGAGAAGAATGCAAACAATTTACATTCATTTTCCAGTGTTCTTTCTTTGGGTGTAGTTGCTTCTGTCCATCATTGATCAATTGAAGCTGAATTAGGTCTCTTTGTCAAAGAAATACACTTCCATCAGATTACATCTTCATACAGTATCGTTGTTGACGTATATAATGATCGCCTGGCTCTGCTCATTTCGCTCAGCATCAGTTCATGTAGGTCTCTCCAATCCTCTCTGTATTCATCCTGCTGGTCATTTCTTACAGAACAATAATATTCCATAACATTCATATACCACAATTTACCCAACCATTCTCCGATTGATGGGCATCCATTCATTTTCCAGTTTCTGGCCATTACAAACAGGGCTGCCACAAACATTTTGGCACATGCAGGTCCCTTTCCCTTCCTTAGTGTCTCTTTGGGGTATAAGCCCAGTAGAAACACTGCTGGGTCAAAGAGTATGCACAGTTTGATAATTTTTTGGACATAATTCCAGATTGCTCTCCAGAATGGTTGGATTCGTTCACAGCTCCACCAACAATGTATCAGTGTCCCAGTTTTCCCGTATTCCCTCCAACAATCACCATTATTTTTTCCTGTCATCTTAGCCAATCTGACAGGTGTGTAGTGGTATCTCAGAGTTGTCTTAATTTGCATTTCTCTGATTAATAATGATTTGGAACACTCTTTCATATGAGTGGTAATAGTTTCAATTTCATCATCTGAAAATTGTCTGTTCATATCCTTTGACCATTTGTCAATTGGAGAATGGCTTGGTTTCTTATAAATTAGAGTCAGTTCTCTATATATTTTGGAAATGAGGCCTTTATCAGAATCTTTAACTGTGAAGATGTTTTCCCAGTTTGTTGCTTCCCTTCTAATCTTGTTTGCATTAGTTTTGTTTGTACAGAAGCTTTTTAATTTGATGTAATCAAAATTTTCTATTTTGTGATCAATAATGGTCTCTAGTTCGTCTTTGGTCACAAATTTCTTCCTCCTCCACAAGTCTGAGAGATAAACTATCCTATGTTCCTCCAATTTGTTTATAATCTCGTTTTTTATATCTAAATCATGGACCCATTTTGATCTTATCTTGGCATACGGTGTTAAGTGTGGGTCCATGCCTAATTTCTGCCATACTAATTTCCAGTTATCCCAGCAGTTTTTGTCAAATAATGAATTCTTGAGAGACAGAGAAAGAGAAACAGAGAGAGTAATGTGCTAATTACACATGACTCCTATCCAAGGCTGTCACTTGATTCTGAAAGCTAAATCAATCTTCACTTCCACTTCAGGTTGGGTCACACGCCAGGTAAAGGATTAGTACAGACTTTCACAACCAGCAGGTAATGACCGTGCTTGTCTAGGCCAGGAGTCTGAGCCCTCGAACCAGTTGTTTCAACAGTCTGGGCCGTCGCCTGTCCATGTTAACAATTAGGGCCTAATGCAATGGTAAGAGCCTTGCATTCGAATGAACTTATGTATGAGATACTTATTGTGCACAAAGTAGCAGACCAAGCTCATCTCCCTGTTCCTACAAGCCTCTGACCCAACCGAGATGGAAGTTTACTCCCTTGTCTCCCTGCTCCCCATCGAGGTGGACATGGTATGAGAAGAGAGAAGGGGACGTCTGTGTGAACCGATTATCACTCCTGGAGAGTGGCGGTGAATCCTGAGAGTGCATGTCTCTCCTTCCTCTACATCCTCATTCATGAAGGCAAGAAGGATGTCATCACTAGCTTGGAGCCTTTTCAAATTTATATTTTAGTTCCCAACATTTATTTTGACGAGGTTTGAGTCCCATTTTTTCCCATTCTCCTCCTCTCCAAGACTGCAAACAAGCCGATACAGATTAGACACATGCAATCATCTACATCAGTCACGTTGTGAAAGAAAAATCAGAACAAAAGGGGAAAACTACGAAAAACGAAAAAATTGAAAAGGTGAAAATCGTTTGCTTTGATCCCCGCTCAGTGTCTCCAGTTCTCCTTCTAGTTGTGGAGGGCACTTCCCAGCCCAACTCCATTGGAGCCGTTCTGGATCATCGAGTTGCTGAGAAGAGCACAGTCCCTCACAGGAGATGGTCCCATGATTTTGTTACCATGTACAACGTTCTCTTGGTTCTGCTCCCTTCACTCAGCATCAGTTCATCTCAGTCTCTCCAGGCTTCTCTGAAATCAGCCCGTTCATCGTTTTTCATGGAACCATAATGCCCCACGACCTTCATGTACCATCACTTATCCAGCCACTCCCCCATCGGCGACCTCCACTCAGTTTCCAATTCCACACCACCACAAAAAGAGCCTCAGACAGCTTTAACTTTGCCCTGGGGCACTGGTTTCCTCCAATGCTGAGACTCTGTGGTTCTTAATTTGAGACCCAAGGGGATTATTCTGGCCTGGGTCAGTGATGAGCCTGGGAAGTCTTCAGAGCCTTGAACTAAGGTCTTCCTGACTCTGGACCAAGGGCTCATGCATTAGGGCGATCCAGCTGCTTCTGGGAGCAGTGTATGTGCTTGGGGAGCTCGTCCTGCTGAGCAGGAACTGAGAGTGATCAGAAAGACCTGGGTCCTCTGGTCTATCCTGGCCATGTGACCAATAATTGACTCCTTAGTACCGAGGAACTCCCTGAGATGATAATTGCAGAGGAGGTGCTAGGCTGCCCTGGGAAGAAAACTTCTTCCAGAGTTTTCTCTCTCAGTGAAATCAGAGAGCTGATTAAACCGAGAGAAACGAAAACTGAATGCTAAACTTGCCAAAGGACTGCAACGCGTGACAACATCCCAGCTGCCCTGCCCCGGTTATGGCTTCAGACTCCGGATCCAAAATTCCACTGCTGTGGACTCTTGCATTTTCACGAGCCAAAAGCACCGGGGGAGCTTGTGACTCAGGGCCCTCTCATTTTGGGAGTGACTCAGCTCCTACTAAGCAGGACCTAGACTTGGGCCAATGTGATGTAAGACATGATTATTCGGGTGCTTCCCAGGTTACAGCATCCCTTCCTCTAGTCAGCCCCCTTGTCGGGGTGGGGGGGCACGTTGCCGTTCATATTGAACACCCCCTGTCTACCCAATTCTGTAATAAGCTACTAATATGGATGAACCTGTTTCTTTTGAGCTATTCCTGGATCAAATTGCTGTTTTCTGAACTTGTCTACTCATCTCCCACCTCCCTGCTTATACACTGACTATCCCATATCTGGAGGCTCACCTGAGCCCCTTGAGAATCCCCCACTTTATTTCACTGATTATCACATCCTCCAGGAAGCCCTTCCTGATTCCCCTCTGTTTAGGTTCTACTTCTCCCTCAAATTATTCAGTAGAAGGAAGGACTTAGAGCTGGAAGGGACCTTCGAAGATGAGCCAATCCAAGTTTCGGCAGAGGGAAAAGGAAGTGATGTGTCCCAGTCCCACAGGGAGGAAGTGACTGAACTGGAATTTGAACTCATGTCTCCTCCCCCATATGGTTTATTTTACATGTTTTGTGTCCTCTCCTCCCCAGCTTCTGGAAGAAGGCCAACCTCCTCCTGACACCCCACATTGCCTCTCTTCCCTGGTATAAGGAAAAGACTCTTCTTCCAAGGAAGGGGAAATGTTTTTTAAACGTAGCTTTCTCTGCTGTACTCTCCCTGCTATTCCCATTCCCTGACACATTCTCCTAGAAGACGGCTGCTCAGAATTCTGGAGGTATTTCACCCCAATTTAATCCCTGGTACAGCGCTCTTAGCATGCTCTTTGTTCATTTGGAGTCCTGGGTTCAAGTCTTGACCTCTGTCTCTAATTTATTTTCTACATAACCTTGGACAAAGCCCCCCTTCTCCCATACCCATCGTCCAGGGCTGTCTGGACACCCTCTACAGCTTTTCAGTCCTCATGGCCTCTGTCTTTACTTTATAGCTTAGGCGTTACTGCTACCTCCCAAGTTTCCTTTTCCCAAGTAACCTTTGGGTCATATTTCTAAGGAGTAGAACTTCATTAACTGCAGGTCCCCACCCTCACCTATTCTAGAAAGAACCCTTGAGGTTCTTTCTAGGTTATCTTGATCCAGTGTCTTCCTTTGAGCCCTTGAGGTTCTTTCTAGGTTACCTTGATCCAATGTCTTCCTTTTGAACCCTTGAGGGCACCTTGATCCAGTATCTTCCTTTTTTTTTTTTTTGTTGATGGAAGGTCCTACTAAGAAGTCTGCCAAGAGTGGGTTTCCCTAAAGCGGGGCCATCAGGACCCCAAGAAGGGCTTACCTGGACAGCTGAGTGTCCAAGATAGCGCCCCAAGTGGGGATTGGAAGGTCAGGCTAGGAGAGAAGAGACCCACCAAGACTCCTTCCCAGACCTGGGACAGTAGGGCACATGGATCCCTGCTGGAATTGTCCCTTGGGGCTGATAATGAAGGAATGATTTTCCAAAAGGGAAACAGCTCAGGACAAGGAAGTGGGGAACTTCCTGTGGCTCTTAGTGTGTGGACAATGGTGTCCTGAGGCAGCTTCCCCAAAGCTAAAGTCCTCGGGGGAGACATAAAGGGGGAAGAGCTCTGGTGTCAGGTGTGTGGTCACGGCACTGTCCCCTGCCCTGGTCAGACTCCATCTGGAGGTGAGCGCTCGGTCCTGGAGGGCGGACATTAACACGCTGGAGCGTTTCCTGACAAGGATGCTCGAGAGGGACAATAGCCTATGTGCAACCATGGGAATTAGGGTGGAAAGACTTAGAATATTCACTCAGGTGACGGGGCAAGCTGTGGGGGTTGTGGTAACGTTGCCACATTTTGGGGGGGGCATCTCCTAGGAGTGGATTCAAGAGCAGAACAAGAAATAGGAGGCTTAGGAGGTGAATGGGGCCTAGAGGGCTTGGAACTTGGAGTCAGAATTAGGGCCAGGGGCAGCAGAAAAGCTGCTGAAGGCTGGAGGTCGGGGAGTGATCCCAAAGCCCCAGAATTCTCAAGATGCCGGTGTGGGAGAAGGGGCTCCTTCCAGCAGGCGGCCCGAGGTCTTTGGCCCCCTCAGCCACCCCGGGCTGGGTTCACTCGGCCCTCCCCCGATCTTGGGCGCTCGGGTTCGGCAGTGCTAGAGCAGCGGAAAAATAAGAAAAAAGGAAGAAGCGGCCGCCCGGCTGGCAAGCTCGCAGATAACGGGAGGAAGTTTATTTGGCCGAGGAAATCCCTCGGTGTGGCCGAGAATCTGCTTGGCAGGGTTACTGAGGAAGAAGAGGGCTTCGAAGGAAGCCCCGCCACTGTCACTCTGTGGGTCAGCTCTGCCTTCCATTTTATCTCTTATCTACAGGAAACGGGCTCGGGGCTTCTGAATGTGTGGGGCGAGCTCCGGAGTGCACGGGGGCAGTGAGTCATGCCTGGGCAGCCGCTCAAGCCCCCGGCAGCCGGCTCCCCAGCTGTCCGTCCGTCCGTCGGTCCCCCCTTCTGCCGCAGCGCGGGGCCCGGCCTGCTCTCTGCCAGGGGCTCCCGGGGGGCTGGGGCTGGGCCCGGGCACCCGCTAAAAGCGAAAGTTCTGGGGAAAAATAACAAACAGTGAATGAAAGGCAGAGGGCAATCCCCAGGGGCGGGGGAGGGATGCGCCCCCTGACTAATGCAGGAACTATCTGGCCCTCCTGCTGTGACTCAGGCTCCAACAATGCGCATGATTTAATAAGTGAAGGGCCTGAGAGCTGCTGAGGAAGTTGGGGCCAGATGCGGCCGCCGGCCCCACGGGGACGGCCCCTCAGCCAGAAGGCCCCGGAGGGTGGCTGCCCCTTCCCCTCGCCCCCCCATCATCACGTGCCTCCCCTCCCCCGTGGCCGCGGGCCCAGCCAGAGGAAGAGGGAGCTATTCTGAGAGGTTCCGAGGTGGGGGGCCGCTGACCCGGGGGAGCTGCTGGGCCACATGGGCCCTCGGGCCTCTGGCAGGAAGAGGCGGACCGGAAGGACTGTGCTCCCCGGGCCGGGCCCTCCCCACGGGCCAGCCAAGGACCTGGCTCAAGCCTGCCCCGGGGGCGGCACCGGGACAGGCGGCAGGTTCCCGGGCACCGGGAAAGGCACGATCTGCCCCCATCCGGGAGTTCTTCTCTGGCGGGATCAGCGGGACTGGTGCCCCGGGGGAGGGGCCCCTCTGGGAGCAGGGCCCTGCGGCCTCCCGGAGCCATCCATGGAGGAGAGAGAAGGGCCACCACCGGGGGAAGTGGGAGCTCCAGACCCGAACATTCTCCGGCTGCTCCAGACCCGCCTTCTCTCCGGGGCCCAGGTCCGGGCGGTGCATCCTCCGGGCCTCAGTTTCCTCATTTGCAACATGGGACTAATAACAGCGCCTTCCTCGCAGGGGATTGTGGGGAATCCAGTGAGATCAAGTCTGTAGCCTGTTTTCCTGCCCTCAGAGTCCCTGACGTGTCCGCGGCCGCTCCGGGCCGCTGTCCTCCTCTCCCCGCGTCCCTGCCCTTGCCCGGTGCCTGCGGGCGGAGAGACCGGCGCTCCCAAGCGCCCCAAGCGAGCTGAAGGCCAGCCCCGCGGGGCTGCGGGCGGAGGCGCTCCAGGCTGTGGCCCCAATAACCCCCTGGGGAGCCAAGCCCCCGCCGCCCTCGCCTTCTGCACTTGGGCGCCTTCGGTCCTTTCCAGGGCAGGGACTCTCTTTCTGAAAGACCCTCCCCGGCCCAGTGGTGACGACCGAGGAGCGTTTCCGGGGTTTCCTTCTCCCCGCGTCCGAGGGCTTGGCCCAGGGCACTCCGTGGGTCACGGTCCCGCGGCCGGGGAGGGATAGCCCGGGACCAGGGGCCCGCGCTCCGGGGATCCACCTGTGGTTCACCGGAGAAGCTTCCGGAAGGAACTAACCGCTCTGAGCGGATTCTAGGTCCGGTTCTAGGTTTCTGTGCGCAGGCGCGCTGCCCCGGGGAGGCCCGGACCTCGCGGCTTCTGTGCCGGAGGCCTCCACGCTGGGGCGCCCGCGATCCGCCCGGCCCCGAGGAAACTCGCTCCTCGATGCCTTCAAGGCGGCCGAGGCCGGGCTCTGCCACGGGGTCCGGCCCGGGTCCCGGGATTAGGCCCACAACTGGGGGCTCAGGCGGAGATCCCGCGTCCCAGCATGCCCCCGGAGACCAGGCCCGGCGCCCGGGCGGGCCTCCGCCCCTCCCAGCCTGTGACCGCCCGTGCCCGCCACGTTCCCAGCGGTTCCCCCCCCGAGACCCGGGGGCTCCGGGTCTGGCCCGAAACCACCCGCTCGGGCGCTGCTCCCGGGCCCGGCCCGGGGGACTCAGGACCCCGGAACTGGGGCGGCTCCAGGCGGGTGCGTCCCAGCGGCCCCGCGGAGACCAGGCCGGACGCCTCGGGCAGGGCCTCCGCGCCCCTCCCCCAGCTCTGTGACCGCCACGTGCCCGCCACAGTTCCCAGCAGGTTCCCTGCACCCCCGAGACCGGGGAGCTCCGGGTCTGGCCCAGAAACCGGCCCGCTCGGCGCTGACTCCCGAGGGCCGGGGCCAAGGAGAGAAAACTCCCCCGGGTTCCAACCCACGGGTATCTGAGAAGCGCCACTGGTCCTCCCTCCTCAGGGGCTGGTCCCGGTTTCCTGGGAGCTTCAGCCGCGAGGCCGCTTCCGGCACAAAGCCCCTCTCACCCTCCCCCAGCCCTCTCAGCTCTTGGCGCCGGCGCCTCAATGGTTCCTTTCAGATTCCCGGGAGAACGCCCGGGCGGGAGCTCTCCCTTTGGGCTTTTCCCGTTTAGCGCCCCCTCCGGCGCCTCCCGGAGATGCCCCTTTCCCAGGCCTTTGGGCCTCGGTGCGGAGGGAAGCGCGCCCGGCGCTGGAGGGCCCGGCTTCCGATTCCCATCTGACTCTGCTCTTCGCCCACCCGAGCCCTCCCCTCCCCGCACCTCGGTTTCCTCCTCTGTAACGCGCAGGGTTTGGACAAGGTGGGCCCAGAGACCCCTAAATGCCCCAACCCTTTCTTCCGGGAGCACACGTTCCAACGCCGCCAGCAGGGGGCTCTATCCTCGGGGGGGGGCCTTCCTTCCGGCGGGTTTCAGAAATGGGGGAGTTCCCACGGGCGGGTAGGGCCCGATCGGTGCCCTGGCGGCCCTGACCTTGGAGACCTCCAAGGAGAAATATCGGCGGCAAACCCGGCTTTCCGGCTGGCCGCCCAGCTAGTTCTCTCCTTCCCGTCAGTCATCGGAACGGGGAGAGGGCTCCCATCGGCCGGGGGGGGAGGGGCCCCCTCCCCCCACGGGGCGCCGCCCCAGGCCCGTCCGATCTCCGCCTGAGGCCGGGGGCGGGGTCCCGAGTCCCGAGCTCCTGGGGAGGCCGCGGGCCCAGGCCCGGGCGGGAGGCTCGGGACGCTCCGCAGGAGGGGGGTTGTTTGTCCGGCGGAGTTTCTGAAAGGAGGGTCCGAGGTCCGTCGGTTGGGCTGCGCTCCGAGGGCCCCAGGCTCCGAGGAGGGACCCGCGGAGGCGGCTCCGGGCCGGGGGGAGCGGTGGGAAGGGGCTGGACCCCGGGCCTTGCATCGGGTCTGGGCCGCGGGACACAGGGCGAGCCGCTCCCGCTTCTGGCCCCTCCGCGCGGGTTTGGGCTCCGGGCCGCGGCCCCTCTCAGGCTCAGGCGGCCCCTGAGCCTCCCCCGCCCACCTGGGCCCCGACCTTTGTGGCGCCCGGCCGGGCTTCCAAGCCTTTCTGTAGGCACCGAGTCACCGACAGCGAGGGCGTTGGGTCCTTGGAAGGCTCCTTCCCGCAGCCCCCTGGCCGTTCCCGGCTCCCTGCGCTCTCTGCGGCCACAGTTCGTTCATGTGGTCCTTCATCTCCAGATTCTCTCCCGTCTCTGTCCCTCCGCAGAGTCAGCGCCCTCAGCCCCCCTTCCCCCGCCTCCTTCTGCCCCTTCTGCCGCCCACTGTCTGTGGCGCTTCTCGCCCGCGGCCCGGGCGCTTCATCTGTGAGGGGGGGGGGGTGTCACCGGGCCCTCTCTGGGGGTCTCCCGGGCCGGGAAGGAGCCAGCGGGGCCGGGCGTCTCTGCGGAGGAGGCGGCCGCTCCGGAGCGGGGCCCCAGTTTGCCCCCCTTGGCCCCTCAGCCCAGGGCTCCGAGTGACCGGAGGAGCAAGGAGCCCTCCGGAGCAGGGAGGGAGAAGCTTGGGCAGCCGCTGGCCTCCTGCCTCCGCGGCCACTTGGCCTTGAACTCCATAAGCTCAAGTGGAGGCTGAGGGGCTGGTCAGCGGCGGCGGCAACGAGGACATCCTCCCCATTCCCCCGGCGGGCTCCCCCTCGTCTGTCCCAGCGCAGCTGGGCTCTGGGGCCAGGGGGAGAGGAGCAGGACTTTCTCAGCCCTGGGGGGTCTGCGTGACTGCAGCCTTGCAGTGCCTGCTCCAGCCTGGCCGGGAGGGCTGCGAGGGGCCCTGCTGCTCACACTTCATTAGCATGAGCATGCCGTTCCTCCGCAGTCCCCAAGGCCAGCTGCCTCTGGAGCCGGGAGGCCCGGGCGCCCGTGGCCAGCTCCCAGATGCCGCCGGGGTCAGCGGCAGGGGGAAAGCCTTCTCCCTCCTCAGTCTGCAAAAGGCCACTTAAAGGACAGGCAGGTCCCTAACAACCCAAGACACAGAAGGTGGAACTGGGCCAAAAGCAGAATGCACACGGTCGGATGTTCTGGGACCTCCCGAGCACATACATGTACCGTGTGGCCATATGTGTGCATGTGTGAGGCACGTGTGTGTGACATGTTGTATCCAGATCTGTGCTTCCGTGGGGGCCCGGTACCCCCGGTTTAGAACCTCTTCATGCAGATGGCAACTCTTGTGGCCCAGAGCTAGGCCAGGGGCTCTAACCACTGTTTGCATCCTGGCCCCCGGGGCATCGCATGTTTACGTGCACAGGAACACAAGGAACCAGTGACATGAAATGCCGTTCCCCACATAGTCCGAGAAAAAAGGGAGCCCACCCCGATTAAGGAACTGAGCGACTTCCCGCGGGCTCCGTGAGCCAGTCCGTGGCAAAGGGGAGATGCTCGGGTACCCGAGGCTGGCTCTCAGGGTGCGTACTCCCAGTGCTTCTGAGTGACACACAGCCACGAAGTACCCAGTGGAGAGCGCTTTTCAAGCCTTAACTCGGGGCAGAAACCCCAGGTATCCCCGTTGCCATCTCCCCGTCACCCTGGCCAACGCGGGGGCCCGAGCTCTGCCCCCGCCGGCCCAGTCAGGTGGGAGTCCTCTGACTAAGGCACTTTCCCGGGGCTGAATGTTACCTTTGTACGTGGGCCATCCCCGGGCCTAGGACATTGTGGCTCTAGTTATCAGCTGCTGGGAAATAAACATTTTATAAGCCGCTGGTCTTGATCATGAGAACAAATGGTCCTTTCATTGGATTTCTGGAAACGTAAAGTGCACCCTTGCGAGGGAGCAGATTAAATTGTGTGCGTCTGGGAGACAGCCTATAGACAGGCCCAGCTTCAAAGTCAGAAGGCCCCCGAGTCACAGGAAGGTTCAATTCATTTGTCAGGGCCCGAAAACAGATGATTTCAATCAGCAGAGGGGGAGAGAGGAAAAAAAAATGACTTCATGGCCAGCGCTTCCTGAAAAAGACAGCCTTTGCCTTCGAGGAAAGAACCAGGGGGCTCCTGGAACTCCGCTGGACCCCAGCCCCACTCTGAACCCCCCCTCCCTCCCAGGGAGGAGGGAGAGTGTGGATTTCCTGGGGGAGGGCAGGCTGGGCCCACGTTGGGAAAGCTGGGCTACAATGGAAGGCCTTGATGGAGAGAAAGTGATAACGCACAGCCCCCTCCCCTCTCCCCTCCTCCCTCCTCCCTCCTCTTCCCCACAGGCCCCCCTCCCCCATCCCACTTCCTCTTCTTAAGCAAAACAGTGCGGTGCTGGCTTTCATGAATGGTCAAGCTTCCCAGGGAGGAGATTGGCCGAGCCGTTGGCGGTCCGGGCCAATCAGAGGCCTTGGATACAGCTGGAGGCTGTGTGGGGGGCCTCTGTCTCTGCCCGTGAATGATTTTGCCTCCGTCTCCTACCTAGCTGAGCCTCCCTCTCCCTTAAGGAGGAAGCCATGTGATTCTTTTCCCCTTTTTTCCTCGCAGACCATCTGAGGGTCCGGGCACAATTGTGTCATTCTCAGCTGTGGCCAGGCTTCCTGACAATGGCCCACGGCCTCCCGTCCTCGGTTCCGTGTTGACTTTTAGGATCTGATGACAGAAACACGGCCTGGTGGCTGGGAAGGCATTTTGGTGCATGGGGCGGGGGCTCCGCTTTCAGGGGCACACAAAGGGAGGGCGACGACGAGGGAGGCGGGAGGGGAGGCCCAGAGATGCCCATGATTCCTCACCGTGCCGCCGGCCTCTACCCGGGGCAGCCCAGTTCCTTCTTATTAATTTTACTTACTTTGTGCTTCCCAGTTACTTGCAAAAAACCCCATAAACAACCCAACAATCGTTTTTAAACTTTTCAGTTCCAAACTCTCTCCTTCCCATGCCTTCCCCATCCTTGAGGAGTCGAGCATTTGGATTTCAGTTACACACGCGAGGTCGGGCAAGACGCATTTCCACGTTGCCCAACTGGCAAAAGAAAACACAAACAAAATAAAATAATAAAAGTAAAGAAAGTTTTTTTAAAGTCTGCTTCTCTCTGTATTCAGACTCACTCTCTCTCTCTCTCTCTCTCTCTCTCTCTCTCTCTCTGAAGGCAGAGAGCATTTTTTATCTCAAATTTTTATTTTTACCAAATCGTCTGGGCCCATTGCTTTGATCGGAAGGGCCGAGTCTTTCCCAGATACACTTGTCCTGCTGTTACCGTGCCGGCCCAGTTTGGATGGGCACTGCCCACCTGTCGGTTTTGCATTCACAGACTTACTGGCCGATTACAGCTCTACGTTTGTGTTGTGTAAGAAAAAACAAGTTACTACCCACAGAAAGAAATTCTCAGAAGGACGTGAGGAAAACAAAGGACTAGACCACCTGCCAGGGATGGCCCTGAACGGAGCCTTAAAGGAGGAGATGGGAAAGAAGAGCATTTTAGGCCCAGGGAAAAAGTCTGCAGGAACATGAGGTCAGAGACGGATTCCCATGCATGGGGAGGAGAGGAGAAACCCAACATGGTGGTGAGTTAGTCGGGAACAGAAAATATGTTAAGGAGCATAATGAGAGATCAGTTTGAAAAGACAGATTGGAGACAGATGGTGAAGACCTGTAAACACTAACTAGGGGAGTTTGTATTTCATTCCAGAGGCAAGAGGGAACCAGGAAAGCTTCTAGAGCCGGACAATGTGACATCCAGGACAGTGTTTCTGGGAGTACTTTGTTTATTTGTATATATATATTTGTGATCTCTGAAGGTGGCTTGTTAATAAACCCTTTAGCCGTCTCACTATCCACTGTATCACCAATGCCCCCAAAGATATGGGGACGCCGGCCTTGCCCGATGAATTTTGCGCTGACCCGGGAAGGTGTCCAGCTGCAGCATATGTGTTGTTACACCATAAGATCGGGGATCCCCCACACGGACTGGTTCTCCCCATACCAAACCGCTCATGTTTCCAGAGTTCGTAGGGGGATTTCTCCTTTTTACAGCAAGACTTGATTTTTACATGAGAGAGCCCTGGCTCTGAAGCCAAAGGACTTCAAATCCCGTCTGGGACATGTCTTACCCATGTGACCATGGACACGTTTCTTTCTCTGTAAAATGAAAGAGTGGGACTCCATGGCCTCTGAGATCTTTCCTGGCTCCAGATCTTGCGTCTGATGGTTTGATTTATGAATAGACACATAAAGTGTACACTGAGTGTAGACAAAACTGTCCCAGGAAAAGGGCGTCAGATTTTTAATGGGAGGACATAGAGCTTCAAAGGCTGCAGGGCTCATCACCTTTATGTTGTCCTGAACTGGCCCCCCTTTCTCAGAATCTTGTTTTCAATCGCATACAATAGCAACAATAAGCACTTATTAAGTACCTACTGTATACGGCACACTGGGGGCACCCACAAATCGCAGAGACAGACCCTGTCCTCATGGAGCTCATAGTCCAATGTGAGAAATAACAGGAAAACCATCTACCAAGAAGCTTTCCACAGAGGTCATCTTGGAGGGAATGAACTAACAATAAGGAGTGGGCAATTAAGGCTTCTTCTAAAAAGATGGGATTTAACCTGAGACTTGGAGGAAGCTACGGAAACCAGATGGTGGAAATGAGGGAGATTATTCCGGGCATGAGGAACAACTAGTGAAAATGCACCCAGTCTGGAGCTAAAGTGTCTTAGGCAAGAAAAAAAAGCCTAGAATTGCATTGCAATGCAGTTATCAAGATATTAAAATGTAAACTCACAGACCCTGAGCTTAAGAATCTATTACCTAAACCAGGAGATCATTGTACACGGCAACAACAAGATTATATGCCGATCGATTCTGATGGACGTGGCTCTTCTCAACACTGAGAGGATTCAAACCAGTTCCACTTGTTCAGTGATGAAGAAAATCAGCTACACCCAGAGAGAGGACCATGGGAACAGAGTGTGGACCACAACACAGCACACTCTCTCTCTCTCTCTCTCTCTCTCTCTCTCTCTCTGTTGGTATTTGCTTGCATTGTGTTTTCTTTCTCAGGTTTTTTTTCTTCCTTCTTGATCTGATTTTTCTTGTGCAGCAACATAACTGTATAACTATGTATACATATATTGGATCTAACATGTACTTTAACATATTTAACATGTATGGGACTACTTGCCAGCTGGGGGAGGGGATGGGGGAAGGAGGGAAAATTTGGACAGAAGGTTTTGCAAAGGTCAATGTTGGAAAAATTACCCAGGCATATGTCTTGTAAATAAAAAAAAAAAAACAAAAACAAAAACTTTAAACATATATACATATACTAGGTAATCTATCTATCTATCTATCTATCTAGATAGATATATGTCTATCTCTCTCTCTCTCTCTCTCTCTCTCTCTCTCTCTCTCTCTCTATATATATATATATATATATATATATATATATTACTTAGTCTCCTAGGCTGAGAAAACAGATCAGCCCAGGGTGGCTTTCCTGCAGGTGGCAGAATTTGAATCTGGGTCTTCCGGAGCCTTTCTTGTCCTCCCTGTTTCTGGAGGCAGGACTAAGAACAATGCCGGGAGATTTCAGAAGCAGAGGGGAACCTGGCGGTACAAGGACTTTCTGACAATGAGGGTTATCCAAGAGAGGGATGGGATCACCAGGGAAGAGGTGACTTCCCCATCCAAGTAGAGGCTGGGGGGTGGCTCATTGGGGGGCTGTGAGCTCCTCTCTGCTGCTGAAAGTCTCTGATTCTCTGAACAGAAACCAGCTCTGGGAGGGGGAGCCCTGGCCTGCAGCTGAGACATGGAAGATGAGGAAATACCTAATAGGGGAAAGTTGGGGTGACCTCTGGGCCCCGGGTTTGATTCGGGCTCCTTTGGGTTCCTCTCACAGGGGAAGAAGGCAGAGATGGGCAGACGAGCAGAAGATCAGGGGGCCTGTTTGTGACTCCCAGTGGAAATCTCACAGTGGGAGGGGGGTGAGACCCCAGAGAGAAGCTGGTGGGGGAGGGGGGCTCAGGGCCCCCTTCCCAGGAGCAGAAGCTGCTGCCCTTTTGGGAACCTGGGAAGGCTGGAGGGGGGGGCGGGGAGAAAAGCAAGTGGGGCCGGGGAGCCCAGAATTTCATTACCCTCGAAGGCCTGAGGCAAAACTGCAGATCTGACAAAGAAAACCCTTTCTCTGCATCATCCTGTGTAATTACAAGTCCTTAATTGCGAGGATATTTCTGACAGTAGCTGAGCTGTCTAGGGCAAATGGCCAGGACAGCTGCAGGTGTCAATTCCTGGAGTCTGGTGGCGTCTACACTTGCCAAGAGAAACAGGGAGCTGGAGCAGCGGGGCCGTAGTCCTCCCCGGGCCCCCAGAGGTGCTCCCCAGACGGGGCCTTCAAACTGGGCAAGGGAGAGATGGGAAGCCAGGAGGGGCTTCTGGGCCGCGGCCGGGGCTGGAGTCCCTGGAGACTTGGCGTGGACAGGGCGCTGGGCTGGAGAGAGCCTGGGACCCGAGTTCTGGCGGAGCCCCGTTTCTGAGCCTCTGTGGCTGCCCTGTGAGCACTTGTGAAAGCTCCTCCCCTGGCCACCTAGTCTCCACTGGATTTCCAAGGGTGGGATTGGCTGCTGCCTTCTTAGGAAGGGTCCCTTCCAGGCCATTTGTCCCTTGGAGGCATCTGCTGAGAGATGAGGAAACTGAGGTCCATAAGCAGGGTCACCCAGGAAAGTGAAAGAGCCAGTGTTTGAACTCAGATCCCAACTCCGGCCTCTGCTCTCTTCCCTAGGACACAGACTCAATTTGCAGGCAGCTTGTTCTAGGTTGTGTCCTTACACTTAGAACATGAACGGAAGAGGGGAAGCAGAGCTGAATGCAGCACCAGGGGCTGCAGGAAGGGGTCCAGGATCCACAGAGGCTCAGTTCTACTCTGGAGGCAGGGAGGCCAAAGGAAGCCAAAGGACGCCATTGGGGCCAGCCATCATGCTGGCTAGAACTTACTCACCTCGACCTGTCAGCAGAGAGGCCAGAGAACCACCAACTAGAGGTCAGGCAAGAGAAATATGAAATAGAAACCTAATGGACTTCCTGTCTTCCTCCTCCCTCCTTCCTTTTCTTCTTCTATCCTCCCTTCTTTCCCTTCTTTCCTTTCATCCCTTCCTTCCTTCCTTCCTTCCTTCCTTCCTTCCTTCCTTCCTTCCTTCCTTCCTTTCTTCCTTCCTTCCTTCCTTCCTTCTTTCCTTCTTTCCTTCCTTCTTCCCTCCCTCCCTCCCTCCCTTTCTTCTCTTCCTTCCTTCCTTCCTTCCTTCCTCCCTTCCTTCTTCCTCTTCCTCTTCCTCACAGGTTCACAAAAAAGAATTCTAAAATAATCATTGATGGCTGTCAAATGGAATGGCAGAACAGACCATTCTAGGAGGGATGGCAGCCCCACCAATGACACATTGCACTTTGCAGGAGGGGGGGGATGGTGATGCTGCTGCTGAAGGTAAGATAAATATAACCAGGAAATCTGAATCTATTCATCAATCCACAGGCATTTTTTTATGCTCCACTAAATTATTTTACTTTATTTTTTGGTTGAACTTTACATTCATTTTTTAGATATTTCTTCATGAATCATGTTGGGAGAGAAAAATCAGAGCAAAAAGGAAAAAACCACATGAGAAAACAAAAACAGAAAAAAGTTGACATAGCACGTGCTGACTTACCTTCAGTCTCCTTAGTTTTCTCTCTGGATGCACATGGAGTTTTCCATCCAAGTTGACTGGGATTGCCTCGGATCGCTGAGAAGAGACAAGTACCTGTCATTTCTTAAGCACCTACTCTGTGCCAGACACCGTGCTTGGCTCTGGAGACGTAAGGACAATGAGACCTTCCTGTCTCCAAGGCACTCGGTTGGAAGGAACTCTGGGGGTCACTGCCCTGATTATAGCAGAGGAAGCTCAAGGACAGAGACACGAGGAACCCTGCTGGAAAGCCACACGGTTATGAAGTGGTAGGGCTGGATTAGAGCCGGGGCTTCTGTCTCGGCGCCATGTGCCCCTCCTTCTTTGGGCCAGGACCTGGATGAGACGGGGAAGGGCACGGGGGCTTCAACATGAGCCAGTCTCAAAGGTGGCAGCAGGATGTGGAGGAGTGGGGGGAGATCCTTCTGGTCCAGACCCAGATGAAGGGGGCTTGGGAACATGGCGGATGAGGGAGGGAGAGGAGTCTCCCAGAAGCCTCTTGGAGACTTTCACCCAGGATGCCCCGGAAATATGGCTTGTTTACGCAGCCCCCTTTCAGAAACAGCAGCCCGGCCCCTTGGGCGTGGGCTCGGTGCGTGGGGAGCGGGCGGCTCTCGGGAAGGCTGGCCCCATCTGCGCGGCTGGTTCTGGGCGGGCGGCCCCTCTCGCCCGTGTGGGCCCCGTGGGCCTTCACCTGCTGCCTCCCCGGGCCTGGGATATTGAAGGCCCTAAACAGGCATGGAATGTTCGTTGGGCTGTTTGTTCTCGGGACAATGGGAGAGGGGCAGGCCTGTTTACTGAAATGTTCCAGAGATCAGGACTTCCAGGAGGTCCCCGCTGTTGGCCATAGAGCAAATTGTCTGCTGTACCTAATCAGTGAATGAGAGGAGCCGGCGGCTCCTAATTTCTGAGAAGAATGAGCCGTTTCCTCACTTGGCTGGCCCGGCCGAGCCGGGGCACAATGGGCTGGGGAGATGGGTCAAGGAGCCGCTTCCAGTCCTGGATCCGTTCCACGGGGCCTGGCACCTGGGTGAGGATCTTTGGCAAGCGTTCGTCCCCGCGCAGGGGCCCTTCCAAGTCCCACTGTTGACACAAGTCGGATGGGTGCCTCTTGGCTGACTTTCCTCAGAACTACCCCCAAGAACTCCCTTTGTAGTCCTCGGGCACGGAGCTGCCACCGGGGTGGGGTGGCTGGAGCCCTGCCCGCGGCGCCGGCATTCAGAGGGTGCCCCGGCACTTCTGTCCCTTCGGCAGAAGAGTTAAGTTTGGTGTTAGTGTTAAGAAGGAAGCCTGTGCATGTTCCGGGACCTCCAAGAGGGTCCCGGTTCGGGGGTCACTTCACTCTGCTCCTGATACAATTGGGTCTTAAAGGGTGCGTTTCCTGAGCCTGTGACAGCTCTGAAGACCCGTCCGTGGGGAGGAAGACCTGGCATCTGTCCTCCTGAGCCACAGTCCGGGGACAGCTGGGTGGTGCAGCCAGTGGGGCACCTGCCCTGGAGGCGGAGGCCCCGGGTTCTAATTCAGCCTCAGACACTTAACTCTGTTTGCTTTAATCCCCTGGAGAAGGGAACAGCTACACCCCCCCCCTCCCCCCCGCCTCCAGCATCTGGGCTGAGAAAACCCCATCTGGACTATCGGGGTGCCCCAGCCCAGGGGGGGCCCCGAGGAGGCAGATCCCCAGACAGCCACAGTTCCAGACAAATTCCTGCACAGGTCACCTCCCAGGCCCAGGGGTGATTCCTGCCTTCCCATGAAGCTGACTTCTCACCTGGAGATGGCCCGATGTCCATCACCCCATAAAAAGCTCATGTTTTTGTTCAGTTTACAAAATCTCTTTCTCCCTTGCTTATTTTGGGGAGGGGGGAGAAGGGGAAAGGAGGAAGAGGAGGGGGAGGAAGCACAGGAGGAGGAGGAGGAGATACAGGGACCTCTTCGTTTGTGTTTCTGCATTGTCAGAGTCCCACACAGAACCAGGCACACAGTAGGTGCTTCATCAAGACTTCGTATCATCGCCTGAGACCTGACCTTTTGTCCGACCACCTCCATTGGTGCCGAGGGAAAGGCCGGGGAAGCAGCAGGGCTGGTCCTGGGCACTCTCCCTGCCCTCTGGGAGGGGAGGCCCAGAGGCCCCTGGCCCTTCCTTCAGGCACGTTCCCACCTTGGGGCAGCTCTGTCTAGAAGGGGAGGGACAGGAAAGGGATCGGAGGCCTGTCGGGACGTCCCAGCCGCCTGGAGAACGGCAGACAGCCTGGGCCTGCTCCTGCTCCTCCTGTCCCTCTCCCCCGGCTCCTGCCCCCCCTTCTCCTACATCCGGGGACAGTGCCCCCCTCCCACAGCCCCCCCTCCCTCTTCCAACGGCCGTCTCTCAGGAGGGATTCACCTTGTTCTGCTCTTGGTCCAGCTTGGATGAGTTTATCAAGGGCACAAAAGTTGGGGTGACAGTTTGAAAAGGGAAAAAGGGGAGTGTGGAGGTCACGCTTGTGCCCGGGGTCGGATAATTATTTTTAAAAACACAATAAGTCACAAGGAGGGTCTTTCTGCCACCTTGAGGATAGCAAGTTCTCCTGGATGGGGGCTGGGCGGGGGCTGCAATCTTGGGGAGGGACAAGGGGACGCAGGCCGGGCTGGGAGCCCTCCCCGGCTCCATCTCCGCTTGGGGATCCCCCAAGAGGCCCCGGTACCCCTTCCTCGCTACTTGGGCAGGTTGGGGGGGGGGGCCCAGCCCCCAAAGAAACCCTCCCGCCTCTGCCTTTGTGAGCGCCCTCCCCCTAGCCGAAGCCCAGGTTCTGATTGGAGCCCCTTGGATAATTCTGTGTGTGTGTGTGGTGTGTGTGTGTGTGTGTGTGTGTGTGTGTGTGTGTGTCCTCCCTTCCCCCTTCCCCCGCAGAGAGCCCCTCTCTCAATGAGAAAGTAAGCCTCGGAGGCCCTTGGGAAGCATTTTAAAGGGAGGGGGGCGGGCGGGGGGAGGAAAGGCCCCTTGCCTCCTGGAATCCCAGGGCCGGAGCCCCTCCACATTATTTCAGCGGTTAATTAGCAATGAATGCCTTCCTTTGGGAATTGGGTGAAGGGGGATAAAGGGGGAAGGCTGCAAGACAGAAACAGTAAGCGGGGGGCAGGGGGAGGGGAGGAGGCGGGGCCGGAGGGGGAGGGGGCAGAATGGGTGGCTTATCAAATTCCAGGAATACCAGACCCCAGGGAGGAGGCGGGAGGGAGGCTGGGAGGAAGGGGATGCTCTGATCCGGCCTGCCCTGCCCTGCCCTGCCCTGCCCCGCTGGCTGGGGGGGAAAGGGGGGGAGCGAGGGGGGGCCGTTTGTTGACACCTGTTTGAAAGGCTGGGAAGGAAGGAGGGAGGCCTGGAATCTGGCCCGCCGGAGAGGCTCAGAGGGAGCTCCTCGGGAAGGGGCTGCCTCCGTCTTTGGGGAGGGGGCCCCCCGTGTGGCCAGAGAGTGCCTGGAGCTTTCTGGGGGCAGATATGGAAGCTGCGGCCAAGCTAAACCCAGAGGGGGCTGAGTTGGACAACTGTGGGGGGGCGGGGAGAGTGGTGGTGGAGGGAGTGAACGAGCAAACAAACGAACAAATGAATGAAAAAGCGTTTCTCAAGTGTTTACGTGTACTGGTTGTCGAATGTTGGGGAGAGAAAGACAGGAATTCCCTCCCTTCAGTGAGCTTACACTCTAATTGCCCGAGGCAGGGGGATGCCCACTTTGGCTGCTGGCCAGGATGGCGGGGGAGCGGATCGCTATTCCCAGCAGACTCAATGGGAGCACTCACCCCATTCTCCTGATACTTGTGAGGGGAGTGAAGCCCTGCCCAGGACAGGGGCCAGGAGTTACCTCTGGACGTCTCCGCCGGGTGGTGGGTGGTGTGGAGCCCGTTATCCCCTGGCACAACCCCACGACAAGGCTGCAGAAAATTCCCGTCAGGGATGGAGGGGTTCAGGGAGAACCCGGGCAAGGCTTTGGAAGGTGTCCGTGGGCTGTGATCTGCCCCAGTGGAGAAAGTGTCTGTGTGGGAGGGTCCTTAGAGGCCAGCAATCCATCACCTCCCTTTTGTGGAGTGGGAAGGCGACAGGCGGGACAATGGCAGGAACCGAATCCAGATCCTCTCACCTGAAAGCTCCGCCCACTCCGGCCCATCCCGGATCCATGCAACAGGAGCCTCCCTGGGGGCTAGGACCCCATGTCTACACCTTCTTGTTTCTGAGGGAGGAGGAAGATTCCTTGGCCTTCCCCTCTCTGCATTAACCACTGATGTTCCTCCTTGGATCTCCTTCGCTTGTCCCCAAGAAAGAAAACTCCGTCTGAGAGTGGAAGGGAGCTGAGGGGATCATCCCACCGTAGGATCCGGGAAGGGGGCAACCAAATGCTGTTGGCCCATAAAGCTTCCCCCCTCACCCCCAAGGTCCTTAGGTGGGACCCACTTCTGGGAAGCATCTGCTGCATCTCCCATGGCTCTCCCACCATCTCATCCTCAGCTGGGAAAGGCTGGCCCAGGGTGGCCCAGATGGGCCCTGACCCCGGGAGAAGGACAGAGGGAGGTCCCAGGACGGTCACTCTCCCATTTGACTGGCTCCTTCCTCAGTCTTCAAACAGGAGCAGTTCCCCAAAAGGTTGGAGCAACTGCAACCACAACCACAACCACCACAACTACCACAACCACAACCATCCCAACCACAACCACCACAACCACAACCATCCCAACCATCCCAACCACAACCACCACAACCACCACAACCATCACAACCACAATCACCACAACCATCACAACCACAATCACCACAACCACAACCACCACAACCACGACACACAACCACAACCACCACAACCACAACCACAACCATCACAACCACAACCACCACAACCACCACAACCACAACCACCACAACGACAACCATCACAACCACAACCACCATAACCACAACCACCACACCACAACCATCCCAACCACAACCACCACAACCACCACAACCATCACAACCACAATCACCACAACCACAACCACCACAACCACCATAACCACAACCACCATAACCACAACCACAACCACCACAACCACGACACACAACCACAACCACGACCACCACAACCACAACCACAACCATCACAACCACAACCACCATAACCACAACCATCACAACCACAACCACCACAACCACAACCATCCCAACCATCCCAACCACAACCACCACAACCACCACAACCATCACAACCACAATCACCACAACCATCACAACCACAATCACCACAACCACAACCACCACAACCACGACACACAACCACAACCACCACAACCACAACCACAACCATCACAACCACAACCACCACAACCACCACAACCACAACCACCACAACGACAACCATCACAACCACAACCACCATAACCACAACCACCACACCACAACCATCCCAACCACAACCACCACAACCACCACAACCATCACAACCACAATCACCACAACCACAACCACCACAACCACCATAACCACAACCACCATAACCACAACCACAACCACCACAACCACGACACACACAACCACGACCACCACAACCACAACCACAACCATCACAACCACAACCACCATAACCACAATCATCACAACCACAACCACCACAACCACCACAACCATCACAACCACCACAACCACCACAACCACAACCATCACAACCACCCCCACTCCAACAACTCCAGGCTGTGGTGTGCCAATACATGTTTAACAATCGGCTTTCAAAAACAGAACAAACTTGTAAGATTAAGCCGCATTTTAGCGTTTTCTCCAACATATTCTGAAGTGTAAACAATCAACAAATCAAGAAATCAGCCTAGATTTGGGGAGTCTGTCGACTTCCAAGGTTCGAATTGTTCCCGCTGAAAATTTAACAACTGGCTCTAGCCACGCAGGGTGTTTTTGACAGACTCTGGCTTCAGGACTACACAAAGCACATACAATGCAAACCTCCAGTAACTGTGTGGGGAGGAGTCACTGGTAGCAGCAGAGGGCTCTTAACTGGGCTCTGTGAAGCATCTGCACGATGATTTCAATGGTTTCTTTGCAGTCTTGTGTGCTTTATTTTGCTATTAGGACCTGAGAAGGGTCCTGAGACTTCATCGGACTGGCCACCCAAAGATCCGGCCCCCAGAGAGTCAAGAAACTGAGCAAGGAGGGCAAGGAAAGGCCTGCTGCAGAAGGAAACTCCCGAACTGAACTTTAGACTGCTGAGAGAACGTTCTAGGCAAGAGGGGCAATCAGTGCAAAGGCTTAGAGGTGGGAGATAATCGCCAGAGTGAGCATTTATGTAGTACTAATGGTTTACAAAGTGCTTTCCTTATGTTATCTCGAGCCCCTGCAGCGGGTGTTACTTCTGTCTCCATTTACAGATGAGGAAACAGGGAGGGGACTTGCCCAGGATCACCCAGTTTGAAGAAGGATTTGCATTCAGAGCTCCCTGACTGGAGGTGCTCTGTCCATCATCTCACCCCTTCATGGACCAGCCATCCCTCAGGTGTGTCTCTTGTTGCTAGGTTACCGTTGATCATAACCCCTAACAATAAGCTCCAGTTGGGCCCAGCCTGCTCTGGGGAGGATCTGCTTTGGCTTCTCCGGGCCTTGGTTGGCACTTTGTTTATATTGGTTGGATCACAAGCTGGTCCCAGCCTGAAGCAGGAGTACACTGCACCCCGGTGGGGGGGAATCCAGGAAAATTGTCCCCTTCTTCTGCTCACAGAGGACAGGGAAGGGAATTTGTAGACTAGACCCAAGTGAGAGATGTCTCCTGAAGAGAGAAGGGGATTTGTAGACTACAGAACCCAGAGAGAGAAAAGATGTGAGGGGAATCTACCTCTCCTTCTTCAAAGGGGGAAACTGAGTCCTGAAGAGAGAAGGGGATTTATAGACTGCAGACACCAGAGAGAAGATGTGAGGGTGGTCTATCTCTCCTTCTACAGGGGGGAATCTGAGTCCTGAAGAGGGCAGTGGCCTTGACCAACAGCCTCCCTACAGCCAGCAATGGAAGTCTGCAGTCTGTGTGGCAGCTCAGGGCCTGTCAGGGGTGCTTGCTATCATTCCTAAAGTGGGAGGTTTTCGAAGCCCGGCTCTGTGCCAGGCTCCCTGGTAAAGTCTGGGGGTCGTGGGTGGGTAAGGAAGAGGAGAGGGGCCCAGCCTTCAAGGGTCTGCTAGTCAGAAGGTTATGAGGGGGTCTAGATTCAGACTGGATGGGACTTTAGGGATGGACTCTCCCGACTTCTTCAGTTTGAACATGATCAGGGGAGGGCAGTGGTTAGCGCTCTGGTTCAGAGCCGGGCCTCCGAGAAGGATGACGATATTACCACCCGTCTTCAGGTGAGCGTCCCATGAGACCCAGTCTGAAAAGCCCCGAAGAGAAGCCCGACTTCATCCCGATGAGGCTCCAGCAGCCTGGGTCGTGGGTTCCAGGCTGGAGTCCTGTGGCTGAATTTCCCCATGACGGGAGCCAGAGGCCAAAGCCCGGGGACAGAAAGGTCCGGGCCTGTCCGGCCAGGGCTGCCCAGGCTCTCTCGCATGCTGGCTGGACCGAGGGCCTGAGGGGAGGAGGCCCCAGGCCTTCCCAGGCCCCCTTTCCCAGAGGCCTCTGTGCCCGGGAGGCCGGAGGGAGCCGTTAGGTGCCACCCCCCCATTCCCAGGAGATAGATGGCCCAGAGGGACTGCTCCGACACACAGGGGGGTGGGGACAATTTAAACGCCACCTTATCTCCAGAGTCGCCCTTAATTTAAGCTTGAGAGACACAAAAAGGAGTGGGCTCATCTCTGTGGGAGCTGCCACGGGAGCCAACCCCCAGACATCCATCTCCCATTGTCAGCCGGGCCCAAATTACCTCCTCTGGGGAGGGCCCCGGCCTTTCACTGATTACCTATTTCCCAAATTAACTGGGAAGCGGCTTTTGTTTGCCAGATTCCAGAGGATTATGCAAAATCCCGGCGGAGAATCCGGGCCTGGGCGGAGGAAGCCTTTTCTCTGACCCGTGGACAAAGGCCGGGCCCGGCCCCACATGTGGGGGCCCCCAGGTCGAAGTGCTTAGCGGGGCTCGTGCTGGAGAAAGGGAAAGAGCAGATAAAGCCCAAAGCCCCGAGGGAGGCCGGACGCCCCCTTTCACTTACTGCATTTCCCCTCCTATTGTTATTCCTCTGGTTATTCTGGAGGCAGAATTTGAACTCGGGTCCTGTGAGTCTGGGGCGGCTCGGTTGTCCTCCCAGTCCCTGAATTTCTCATATTTGTCATTTCTCACAGCACAATAAAGACAGAGAAATAACTGCCTTTTCATTGATGGGTCCCGTTCTTCAGCCTCCCTTTGTTTCCAATGTTTTGCTTCCACTCTGAGTCACCTGATTCATTTGGAAAGAAATGATTCCCTCCTGGGAGACTCTACCTAGGCGCCAACTAGCTTTCCGGGAGCACGGGCCGTTTCTCAGGGGAGTTAACGAGACCCTCAACTCCTGGATCTGGGTGGAGGGACCGGAGAGACGGAGGCCTGGGGTTTCTTGTTTGCATGAGCTGGGGGGCGTCCTTCCCGACATCCTCCCGGGGCTGGGGGGCGTCCTCCTCCCGGGGCCGGGGGTGCTCCCTTTCCCGGGGCTGGGGGGCTCCGTCCCCCCAGCAAGCTTGCCCAAGCCTCCTCTTCCTGCTCCCCGGCCCGAGGAAGCCGATGTTCAAAGGCCCGGCGATGGGAGACGAGCTCCAGGTGGGCCGCTGGCCCAAAGGCTCTCGGGACGCCCAGCCAGCGAGTGTCTGAGGCGGGACCGCTAGGGCTCCGCTTCCTTTTAGGATAATAGCACCTACTTTGGGAGCCTGGCGGGAGGATCCGATGAGTTCCAGACATAAAGGGCTTTTGAAACCTTAAAGTGCTTAGGGAAGTTGCCTATTATTATAATTATTGTTGTTTTGATTGGGCGTGAAAGTAAAAAAACAAAAGTTTTCCCAGCATCTGCTAGGAAGCAGGCACCACGTGCTAATGGGGGCTGCACAAGGAAAGCTAAACCCCAAGTATCTCTCCTCGGGGAGGGCACCGTCTACGCGGGGAGATAGCGGGGGAACAATGAGGTACATGCTTGGGGGGGGGGGGTAATCCCGGAGGTATTAAGAGAGAAAGAAAAATGGCAGAAGCCCAGACAGGGCAGAGGAAGGGAGAGGAGGTGTCGGGAGACCGGGAGCTTCTAAGTGATTCTCCCCAGCGGGGGTCCAGCCCAAACCCCCTGGCCTCCCCAGAGGGGACGAAAGTGTCCCTGGGAAATGGTTCACAAAGTAAATCAACATCCAAAAAGCCATCGATGATGTGAACCTGTGGTTTTCTAAGCCGGGACTCCAGGAAGAAGGTGCACAGGGGTCTTTGTGGAGATCTTGGAGCTCCCGGTGCTATTGGAGATGGAGGCCTGCTGCAGACCCTGGACACGGATGCGATGGAGAAAACAGGTCAGGAGGAGCCCCCGTGAACCCCAAGCCCGACCTGCCCATTTCTTGAGGTCTGGAAACATGGGAGAAAAGAGAAGGCAGCAGTGGGAGAGTGGCTGCCTCCTTCCCTGGCACCCCTGGGCACTGCTGAGGGGCTGACGGATTGTTGGGAAGGGAAGGCTCAGAGGAAGGCGGAAAGGGGAAGGCTTTGCCAAGGGGCTGCATGCCCAGTAAAAACCCCACAAAATCGAGGGTAATAAGCAATTTTAAAGATTTGCATCTGTGTGTTTGTGGTTTTGTATTATATAGTTGTGTACACGTTTGTATTTGTAAATTTGTGTTTGTGTGTTTTTGCATGTTTGTTTTTGTGCATATGTTTGTATGTATGCATTAAGTAGATGTGCATTTGTGTGTTTTTCTATATATGTATATTTGTGTGTCTGTTTGTGTTTGTATATTTGTGTTTGTGTGTGTTTTGTATATGCATTTGTACATATATGTTTGTATGTATGCGTTAAGTATAGATGCTTTTGTGTGTCTATGTATATTTGTGTGTTTTTCTCTATATCTGTGTATTTGTGTGTCTCTGTGTTTGTATACTTGTGTTTGTGTTTTATGTGCATTTGTGCATATGTATGTATGTGTTAAATATATATGTATTTGTGTCTTTATATTTGCGTGTCTATGTGTTTGTATATTTGTATTTTTCTATATTTGTATATTTGCATGCATATCTGTATATTTGTGTTTGTGTGTTTTATGTGCATTTGTGCATATTTGTGTGCATGCATTTTTACGTATACGTGCATTTGGGTGTCTGTGTATTTGTTTTTCTCTTTATATATTTGTGTGTCTGTGTGTTTTGTGTGTGCATTTGTGCATGTTTGTGTGCATGCATTTTTATGTATTTGTGCATTTGTGTGTCTGTATATTTGTGTGTTTTTCTCTGTATCTGTATATTTGTGTGTCTATGTTTGTGTGTATATTTTTGTTTGTGTGTTTTGTATGTGCATTTGTGCATGTTTGTGTGCATGCATTTTTATGTATTTGTGCATTTGTGTGTCTGTATATTTGTGTGTTTTTCTCTGTATCTGTATATTTGTGTGTCTATGTTTGTGTGTATATTTTTGTTTGTGTGTTTTGTATGTGCATTTGTGTATGTTTGTGTGCATGCATTTTTACGTATACGTGCATTTGGGTGTCTGTGTATTTGTTTTTCTCTTTATATATTTGTGTGTCTGTGTGTTTTGTGTGTGCATTTGTGCATGTTTGTGTGCATGCATTTTTACGTATACGTGCATTTGGGTGTCTGTGTATTTGTTTTTCTCTTTATATATTTGTATATCTGTGTATTTGTGTGTTTTTCTCTTTATCTGTATATTTGCTGTCTGTGTGTGTATTTGTGTTCATGTGTTTTATGTGCATTTGTGCATGTTTGTGTGCATGCATTTTTACGTATATGTGCATTTGTGTGTCTGTGTATTTGTGTGTTTCTCCATATCTGTATATTTGCTGTCTGTGTGTACATTTGTGTTGTTCCCCTTGTTTTCTTTCTTCCCCTAAAGCCCTTTTGCATATTTGGGGAAACTATTCTACTATTACTCACAGTCACTCCCTGCTAACCCTATTTGGGGGGGAAACTGAGGCTGCAGATGGCCCCTCACCGGCCTCCCTGGGCTGGAAAAGGGGAGAGCCGCTGTCCGCTCTTGTGCTCCCGTCCAGAAGAAAGGGCTCTGGTTGAGTATTCTGAGCACACTGGGAGGGAGCTTTTTAATCCAGCCCCGGGGGGGAGGGGAAGGGGGGGGGGGGGGCCCCTCTGGGTGTGCTGGGATGTGGGAGACGCTGGGGTGGGACAGGAAAATGGATTGGAGGAATGTGAGCCGAGGACCCCGGAACACAGACGTGAGGTGTCGGAACCGGCGCCTCCGGACTGTTCTCTCACCTGTCAGCCAGAGCTTGGCCTAGAACCGGGGAAGTTCTGTTGGGGGCCCAGAATCCAGCAGCCCCAGCACCGAGGCCCGGCCTGCTGGGGTCCCCTGCCCTGGGCCTCTGGGACGATGGGAAGTGGGGCCCGATTTGTGCGACCTTTGAGAGGACTTTCCACCTCTGCTGCGTGAGTGGGGAGAGCTCCCTTCCTCCCCCATTTTCTATCCTGGGGATGAGTGGGGAAGGGGGGAGCCTCCTTTCCAATGTCCTTCCCTTTGCCGCCGGCCCCGGCCTTGATCTCCCACTGGAGATGGGCCCCGTGTTCCAGCCCGGCCGGGGGGAGGAAAGGAGACCCTCACCCTGCCCAGGGGACGGGGTAAGGGGGGGAAGGATTATCCAGGGTCAGCCCCGTGGCAGAAGCTGCTGGCCCGATTGCCGCCCCCTGGGAGCCCCTGACCCTGCTGTAGGGCCGGGGAATTTGGGAATTCTTTGGCTGCACAGATTCCTCCTGTCAAGTCCAGACTGAGGGGCTCCCCAAGTGCGGCCGGGGCAGCCATTTACCCGTCGCACCGCAGCCCCCCCCTTCCCCTGTGCCGACACTCCCAGGGGCTGGAATGGTGTATACTGCAGGAGCTGAATAATTGCTTCTTAGAAAAATGAGCAGATGTAACCCACTGTGCTTCCTGTGTTCTTATTATGGAAAATCTACTTCCCCCAGTCAACCTATCTGGGTGGTGGGTACAGCCCCTGGCCTAAGTTAGGAGCCTTGGTGGACAGCTCCACCTGGGCCTAAGGAACCCTGAGCTTCAATTTCCCCATCTGTAAAATGGGATCAGAGCAGCCCAACCTAGCAAGGCTGTCAGGAAACTGCGTGAGATTGTGCTTGCAGAAAGCCCTGAAATACTGGCTCTCCCTCTCCCTGTCCCTGTCCCTGTCCCTGTCCCTGTCCCTGTCTCTCTCCCTCTCCCTCTCCTTCTCCCTCTCCCTCTCCTACCTCCTCCCCTCTCCCTCTCCCTCTCCCTGTCCCTGTCCCTGTCCCTGTCCCTCTCCCTCTCTGTGTCCTTTTCCTTCTCCCTCTCCCTCCACCACTGTCTGTCTGTCTCTGTATCTGTCTGTCTTCCCCCCCCTCCCCCCCCAGCCAGAGTCAACTAGTTCTCTGCTCCTTGGACTCACGCTGTTGCCCACTCTGTGGATCCTCTCAGCTGCCTCTCGTCTCCTTGCCTGGACCCCACATCTAGAGCTGGAAAGAAGCTTAGGGACCACTGACCCAAAGGCCCAGGTTTGAAAAGAAGAAGCTGAGAACAAGTGAGGTCCTTCAGGCAGTAAGGGACTGGGTGGGATGTTCCAGCTCAGCTCAGCTCTTCAGATTGCAGATCCAGGGATCAATGAGCAGCTTGAGCCTCAGTTTCCCTTTCAGTCAAAGGGGGCTAACCACAGCCTTTACCTCCGGGGTGGCAGTGAGATAATAGATGCAAAGAAGGTGCCCACGAAGCTGGGCCGTTATTCCTGCTCCAGGGCACTGTCCGGCCGCTCAGGTTCTTCCTAAAATGTGGGAGTTGGAGCCCAGCAGACCATGGTCTCACCCAGGCAGCTCACAGGGGGGCTCTTCCCCCCACCCCTGGAAGATACATGAAGTACTTAGTGTTTGGTGAGCAGCTGATGCTACTGGGCCTCTAAAGGCAGCCTGGGGAATCATGTTAGCATCAAAGTTGGATTCAGACACGGCTCCTTTCCTCCCTCCCTCCATCCCACTCTTTCTTCTTCCCTCCCTCCCTTATTTCCTTCCTTGCTTTCTTCCTTCTTCCTTCCTTCTTTTTTCCCTCCTTCTCCCTCCCTCCCACCCTCCTTCCATCCCACTCTCTTTTCTTCTTTCCTCCTCCCTTCCTTTCCTTCCTTGCTTTCTTCCTCCCTTCTTCTCTTTCTCCTTCCATCCCAATCTCCTTTCTTTCTTCTTTCCTTCTTTCCTCCCTTCCTCCTTCCCTCCCTTCATCCCATTCTTTTTTTCCCTTTTTTTTCTTTTGCTTTCTTCCTCCCCCCCTTTCCCCCTCCATCCCACTTTTCCTTTCTTTCCTTTTTTTTTCTTTTTTCTTTCTTTCTTTCTTTCTTTCTTTCTTTCTTTCCCTTTTTTTCTTTCTTTCTTTTCTTTCTTTCTTTTTTCTCTTTCTTTTCCTTCCTTTTTCCTTCCTTTTCCCCTTCCTTCCTTCTTCCTTTTCCCTTCCTTCCTTCCTTCCCCCCCTCCTTTTCCCCCTTCCTCCTTTTCCCTTTCCCTTTTTTCTTTCCCCCCCCTTCCCACCTTTTCTCCCTCCTTCCCCCGTTACTGGTTCCCGCCCCCCCCAAACCCCTGGCTTTTCTTTCCCTGTTTTGGCCCGAGTTCCCCTCCCACCCCCTTTCAGGAAACCTTCCCCGACCCGAGCTCCCCCCCCGGCCCCCCCCAGTAGGGCCCAAGCTTGCCCCTTGGTTTGGGGCCGGGGTTCCGGCCTTCCCCCCCCCAAAAACTGGGCCCCGGGCGGCTCCCCCCGGGAGTACTGGGGAACCGCCCTGGTGCCCCGGGGTCCCCTTTCCTCCCAAGGGCCTCCTGGCCCCGGGCTGGGCCGGCGGGGGAAATTGGGCTTTTAAAACCGCGGGGGCCGGGGTGGCCCGGCTCCGGATCCCCGGGCGGGGGTACTGGGGCCCGCCCCCGGGCCCCGGGACCCCACCCCGGGCCCCGGGAGGGCCCCCCGGAGGGAAACTTCCCCCCCCGGCGGGCCCCCTCCCTCCCCGGGGCCTCCCTCCCCGGGCCTCCCCCCCCCCGGGCCTCCCCCCCCCCCCGGGCCCCCCCCCCCCCGCCTCCCCTCCCCTCAGCTTTTCTCCCCTTTCGGTTTCCCCACCTTGTAATATTAGAAGGGCCGGGGTTAAAGGGCCCAATTTACTCTTCCGCGGGCTCAGATCGGCCTCATTAAAGCATTCTCCCGGTGGGGAGGGGGAGGGGGGCGCCCAGGCAGCGGCCCAGCCGGCCGGGCCGGGCAGCCGGGCCCTGGAGTAGATTAAGTATCAACCCGGGTCACGTTCTCATGGCCCGGCCCGAGCGCCTGCATTCCTGCAATTTCAGGGCCGAGGCCCCCCCAACCGGTGCCACCTACCACTCCCCAGTCAACCACCACCCACTCACGACACACTCCCACAGTCCCCCCTCCCACACGCACACACACACTCCCACACACACAATCCCTCACACACAGTCCACACACGAACTGCACTCCACACACTCTCTCACCACACCTCTTCCATCCCTCACCAGGGGCCCGTCGCCTCCCATCCCCCCCGCCTCATGCCCTCCCGTCCACCCCACTCCCAGCACTTTCCTCATGCACCCCACCATCCACCCACCCGACCTGCGTCGCTACCACCCCTCTCCCCACAATCCCTCTTCCCCAAAACCTCCCGGGCACGTCGCCTCCCACGTCCGCTTTACGCCTCCTGCCATCCCACGTCCCACACATCCCCGCACCCCACCATCCTGCCACCACCAATCCCACACCGCCACCGAACGTCGCACCACCATTCTCACCCAATCCCCTCTTCCACTCCCTCCACAGGACACGTCCCCCACAGTCCCCCGCCGCATCCATGCACCATCCCACGTCCACCGCCTCCCACGTCCCGCCCCCACCTCCTGCCACCAATCACCTCACCACATCCCACACCGCTGCCCTCCCCCCTCTCCCACCACAATCACCCTCTTACCTCACAAACCTCCACGGACCTCGCCTCCCACGTCCACCCGCCACGCCTCACTGCCACCCACGTTTCCCCCTCCCACGTCCCCCGCCCACCTCACACACCACAATCCCCCCACGTCCCACCGACCCGGCGTCACCTTCTCACCATCCCACCTTCCCTAAACCTCCACAAACACTCCCCAGGGACCCCGCGCTCCATGCCCATCACTTTCCACCCCCACCCCACCACCATGCCCCCCAATCCCACCCACGTCACCCAACCCTGCGGCCCACCACCTCTCCACACAAATCACCTCAAACCCTCCAAACATCCACAGGACCTGCGCGCCTCCCACAGTCCCCACGCCCCCCTGCCACACTCCCAGGCAACCGCCTCCCCGTCCCCCACCCACAGCACCACCACTCCTTGCCACCACAATCCACCAATTCCACCAACCACACACTCCCACTCCCCCACAACCCTATTACACACTCCCACCACTCACCGGCACCGGGTCCCCTCCACCGCCCACTGCCCCCGCCCACCACAACCACACTCCCCTGGGCACCCGCCTCCACGTCCCCGCACCCTCCTGCCCCCCACATCCACCCTCCACGCCCCACCCAACCCCCCCATCCCACCCCTTCCTCCCACCCCAAATCACACAACCCACCCCACATTTCACCAAACACCATCGCCTCCCCTCCACACCACCTTTCATCCACACACCCCCAACCACCACCCCACGCACCACACCGAAACCCACTCCACCCATCACCACCAATCAACTCCCACCAGTCACACAACCAGGGCCCTCCACACCACCCCTTCCCACCCTCCTCTTCACACCCACACACACCCCCAAACCACTTGCATCCACGCCCCACCCACATCACCACCCACTCCCATCACCCCACAACATCACACACTCCCCTCCACCTCCCACAACCAACCACCCCCCCATCACACCACCACAAACCTGTACACCCACTCCCACACACACACACACTCCCCTCCCCCACCCCCTATAACACACACCCTCCACTCACCACCCACTCACAATAACCCGGGACACCAAATTTACCACCACAACACTCCCCTAAATTCCCTCACCTCCAAAAAGCCCCTTTTTCCCTCCTAAAAAAACACCTTCCCTTCCGAACACCACCAAAACGGGTTAAAATCCCAAACCTTTCCTCCCTTCCCTTTTTTAACCCAAACCAAAAAGAAACAGAAAAAGGGGTAAACAAAAAAGGAACAAGGGGGGAAAAAACAAAAAGGGAAAGGGGGGACACAAAACCCAAAAACCCTCAAGGCCCAAAACATCCACTCATTTAACCTCAAAACCCAAAACCTTGGGTTTGGGATTTCTTTGGATCCACCCATGGGGACTCCAAGAACCTCCACCATCCACACTTCCCGAAACGGGGTGGAAGGGCCCCAACCCTTCCCAAACCAAACCGCCTCCCTTCAAACCCCCAAACAGGCACCAGGAGGGTGGTGACCCAGGGCTAAGGTCCCTGTGAGGCTGTGACAGCCCGAGGCTGTGACAGCCCGAGGCTGGAACCCTGGGACATCTTAGAACCCCACCCCTCCCCCAGCCCCTGCAGCTTCTGGAGCCAGGACCAAGTGAGCCTCGCCACCGCATCCAGAGGAGGGGGATCAACTCAGGGTCCCCACTCAGCGCTTCCTTGGCTACCGTCCCCTCCTGGAGGACGAGCTCCTTAGAACGGAAGCTCTTTGAGGGGAGGCACTTAATAAATAGTGGGTATTGAATAAGTGCTGTATTCTTCCTTCCTTCCTTCCTTCCTTCCTTCCTTCCTTCCTTTCTTTCTTTTTCTTTTCTTTTCTTTCTTTCTTTTTCTCTTTCTTTCTTTCTTTCTTTCTCTTTCTTTCTTTCTTTCTTTCCTTCTTTCTTTCTTTCTTTCTTTCTTTCTTTCTTTCTTTCTTTCTTTCTTTCTTTCTTTCTTTCTTTCTTTCTTTCCTTCCTTCCTTCCTTCCTTCCTTCCTTCCTTCCTTCCTTCCTTACCTTCCTTCCTTCCTTCCTTCTTTCTTTCTTTCTTTCTTTCTTTCTTTCTTTCTTTCTTTCTTTCTTTCTTTCTTTCTTTCTTTCTTTCTTTCTTTCTTCCTTCTTCCTTCCTTCCTTCCTTCCCCTTCCTTCCTTCCTTCCTTCCTTCTTTCTTTCTTTCTTTCTTTCTTTCTTTCCTTCCTTCCTTCCTTCCTTCCTTCCTTCCTTCTTCTTCTTTCTTTCTTTCTTCTTTCTTTCTTTCTTTCTTTCTTTCTTTCTTTCTTTCTTTCTTTCTTTCTTTTTTTTCTTTCTTTCTTTCTTTCTTTCTTTCTTTCTTCTTTCTTCTCTTTCCTTCCTTCCTTCCTTCCGCCTTCCTTCCTTCCTTCCTTCCTTCCTTCCTTCCTTCCTTCCTTCCTTCTTTCCTTCCTTCCTTCCTTCCTTCCTGTAAGGTGAAGGGGGTGGGGAGATCAGGAAAGGTATACATGGGGGTTGGTGCGCACTGAGATTTGGAGACAACAAGGGATTGGGGGGCAATTGGGGGGCACTCCAGGAGGGGCATCAGAGTTAAAGGTCATCCAGTCCAAGGGCATCATTTTACCTAAAAAGTCACTTTCCCACATCTTGGGGGACTTGTACAGGGAATGGGTGGCAGGCAGATCCCCTGACTCCAGATGCCAGGGTCTGCCCCAGAGTCTGTTCCCAGGGAAAGGAAAGAGAACAAGCCTTTATGTAGCACCTACTATGTGCCAGACACCGTGTTAAGGGTTTTGCAAATATTATCTCAATCGATACCCATGAGCGTCCTTGCCGTATGTGCTGTGATTATCCCCATTTTGTAGTTGAGGAGACTGAGGGGAGAAGTTGATCCATGTCTAAGGCTGCATTTGAACCCAGGACTCCCCAACTCCAGGCCCTGCCCCCTATGCCAGTTGCCCCAAGCAGGCTCGCCTCAGTTTCCCTCTCTGTAACTCGGGCGTGGTCACATGGTCTCGAGCTCTCTGTGTTGGCGGAGGCCCCTGCCTCGGCCTGGCGGTCACCCAGGCCTGCGACATCCGGCCGGCCCTGACGCTGCTGCCGGACACCTTTGAAGTCACCACGACACCCCCACAGGGCAGCGGCCGAGCTCTTGGCGCCTTGTCGACAGCCCGGCATCGAGCAGCATCGCTCTTTATCGACTGCGGTCGGGCTGACCCCGGCAGTGGGTCAGGGGTCATGTTTGTCCGTGGGTGAACCCTGGGGCCAGTGCCTCCTTTAATGTAGGGCCGTCCAATCTGGGCTGTGTGGGTGTCTGCGTAATTGGGATGGTCTTTGAACAGAATAACATAAGGTGGGGCGTGCATGGGGCCAGAGGAAAACAGACCTAAACCCTGGGGTGCCCTGGGGACCCGGGGACACCTCGGGGGCCGGCATGTGCCGGCTCGGACTCCAGGAGAAAGGCCGAGGGGCAGGGCGTCCGGTGCAGCTGCCGAGGGTCCCGGCGACCCCCGGGGAGGAGCCCCTCCTGGGACTTCTGCCTCTCCAGCTTCCACACGGCGGTGGCTGGAGCTTCATGGGTCTGTGGTCCTGCGCCCTCCCTCGGTGCAGCCCCTGACCCTCGGGAACATGCAACATCCAACAGGTGGTTCCTGTGATCAGGGGTCACAGACTTACAGTTAGAGGGACTTGGAGGTTATTGAACCCAGGTCTAGCTTTGGGTACTTGCACTGACTTGCTGGCCAACTGTGTGGCCTTGGGCAAAGTCACCCCTCCAAGATTTGAATTTCCTCCTCTCTAAAATAAGAGCATTGGCTAAGATGGGCTCTGGTTTCTCTCCCAGCTCTGCATCTATAGGGACCCAGACTGGACATCGGGAAGACCAGAGCTCAGCTCTCTCCTTAGTTCCATGACTTTGGACAAGTCTCCTAACCGCAGTGCCTCAGTTTCCCCCAGACTCTCTGACTTCTCAGGTCCCTCCTGCTGCTATGATTCTTGTTCAGTTGTGGCCAACTCTTCATGACCCCGTGAACCACGGCGCGCCAAACCCTCCCAGACTCCACCACCTGCCAAAGTCTTTCCGATCCCATGTTCGTTGTTTCCTAACACAATCCATGCCATCCCCTGCCATCCCCCTTCCCTTTGCCGTCAATCTGAGCTCCATCTTCCAGTACGTGGCCCAAGTCTTTAAGCTTCAATCTCAACTTCTCTCCTTCCTTGAGTAGCCAGAATTAATTGAATTATAGACCGATTTATCTCCTTGCCACACAAGGGATTGTCAAGTCTTCTCCAGCACCTCCCCCTGAAAGCTTCGCTTTGGCAGTGCCCAACTTTCCTCATTGTCCAACTGTCACAACCACAAATCGCTGCCGGAAAAACCATCCAGATCTTGGTCAGCAAGGCGACGGCTCTGCTTTTTCAGCCTCCTGTCCAGGTTCGCCAAAGCTTTCCTTCCCAGAAACAGCATCTTTTAATTTCCTGGCTGCAGTCACGATCTGCGGGAACCCCGAGCCCCAGAACATGAAATCTGCCGCTGCTCCCATTTCTTCCCCCTCTATTTGCCAGAAAGCAGAGGGACCAGCCGCCAAGATCTTGTTTTTAATGTTATACTTTTATGCTCTTCTCTTTTTAATTCTTCTTCACTTTCTGCCTCCATATTGGTACCATCTGCATAGCTACGATTGCTGATTTTTTCTCCTGCAATCTTCATTCTGGCTTCTGGTTCACCCAGCTGGGCACTCGGCACGGTGTGCTCTGCAGGTAAGTTGAGGAAATAAAGTAACCACAGACAGCCTCGTTATACTCCTTTCCCAACCTTCAACTAACCGAACATTCTATATTAGCTTCTAACTGATGCTTCTTGGCCCCAAAACAGGTGTTTTAAAAGACAAGTTGAACGATCTGTTGCTCCCATCTCTGAGGGCTTACATGTGTTGTGATTCACACAGTCGATGGCTCTAGAGTAGTCAGTGAAGCAGAAATAGATATTTTTCTGTAACTTTCTTGCCTTCTCAATAATCCGGTGACTTGACAATTTGGTCTCCAGTTCTTTCGCCTTATCAAAAACCAGTCTGCCCTTCGGGTTTGCAGATCCTGAAACTTAGCTTGCAGAATCTTAATTGGAACCTTCCTGGTCTGGGTAAGGAGTTTGTTGATTGGAATATTCCATGTCATTTCTAGGATACTATACCTTGATGTCCTGTTCCTTCCTCTGTGCATCTGTACGGGCTGTGCCCATTGCCTGACATACCGTTTACTCTTACTGTCCCCTCCACAAATCTCTCTATTGCTTCAAGATTCTGCTCAGTTGCCACAATTTGCTCAAAGCCAGTCCTGATCTCTCCCAGCTGTTAGTGTGGTTTTGCTTTGCTTTTATTTTGTACTGATTTCTCTGAGCCTGTGGGATTTCCCTAGCAGAATGTTGATTTCTTTTTTTTTAAATTTTTCTATTATATTTTAATATTATATATATTATATAATACATGTCACATAAATAATATATAAATACAATATAAAATACATTATAAATGTAATATAAATATTTTATATTATAATATACAATATAATTTTAACATAATATAAATATAATTTTATATTATAATTTAATATATATTTTTTTATTTTGATTTTTGTGTTTGTAGCCCCAACCCCCAGTACAGACACCAACATGTACCATAACAGACACTTCAAAAAGGCCTATTGTAGGGATGGAGTGCTCATGCCCACTTCTTTCCTTTCTGCCTTAATTTCCCCTCTGTCAGTTTGGGAAAAAGATGGGATTCATTGGTGGAAACTAATATAGGTAACAGGTAGGAACGAGAGCTGATTTTCCATCTGACCTTTTCTTGATTGTGGTTCGTGGGCTTGGCGCGGAGGAGAGGGAACATGTAGAAAGTCCTGGTGCAAGAAAGCAAGTCTTTTCGACTTTTAAGCCTGGTCTGCCCGGCAGCGCATTGGACAGCCGAGGCCAGAAGATGCTCATTCTGAGCATTCAGTCTGTCAGGGTTACTGGAGAGACCCTTAAGCAGTGGAGGCCCTTCTCTGAGAAGACCTGAGGAATGTGAAGTAAATGGACCACCTGGGGCAGAGAACAAGGGTCCTGAAGGCTCCGGCTCCTGCCCCTGTGACCTGGGGGAGACCTCCCAGCCTCAGTTTCTTCCCACTGATAATGAGGGGGTGAGATGACCCCAAAGGTCCCTTTCAGCTCTGACATCCTACAGTCCATGATCTATGAGCCATGCAAATGGGGCTGAGCTGAGTGAGGAACGGTCGTGTGATCTTGGCCCGGACTGGCTGGACAGACCGGGCGGCCTTTCATAGATGGCTCCAAAGACCCCCCCCCCCCATCTGCCCAGTGCCTTCAGTGTCCGGGAACCCCCCTGGAGGGAGACAAAAAGGCCATGTCCTTCTCTCAGGTGTGTCCAGGTAATTCCCAGTGGACTTCCAATCTGGGGGTCAAGGAAGCGATCCTCGAGGGAAGGGCCGTGGTCAGAGAAGGGCCGCGTCGTGAGCCTCTTTGCCAGAGAAACCTGAGGGAATTATTTTGGAGGCCGAACGATTTCCATGTTTCGTTGGACTAGGAGCTCTGGGGACGGAAGGGCCCTCGTCCAGCAGGTGCCCTGCTGATTCTCCTGATGGATCCTTGCAAGTCTGGCTCCTCCAGGGAGTAAATGTGAAAGGGAAAGGAGGCTTGCTGGAGGTGAAATGGCCGGAAACCTTAAAGGGAAACCGTGCAGGGCAGGAAGAGTATGTGAGCCCAGGCCTGGAAGGAGCAGGCCTGAGAGGGCGGAACTCTCTTAACTAAGTTAGTTGGTTCCTAAGACAAAAGGAATCCCCTTATCCCAAGCACCGCGTGCGTCCTGTGTACGCTGGGGGAGCAGAGAGGACTCTGGACTTCATCTGATTAAGGGGAACTGGCTTCTAGCCCCGGTCCCGGGCCTGGTGGGCGGCAGGGACTTGGGCAGATCCCGTCCCCTCCGTGGGTTGTCTCAGTTTCCAAGAGCGTTGGGTTCCACAAACTCTCTGCTCCTTCCCCGCTCTGAGTCTGAGGAGGGTTGCAAGCTGGGGGGCCAAGGGTCCCCCCGATTCTGGCTTCGCTTTTCCCAATTGATTTTCCCTGTGCTGTCTCAAGGGCTTCAGACTTTGGAGCCGCTCCCCGTGTTTGCCCCAACGGGTATTTCCTTGTAGTTTGCCCTTCCTGTGTGTGTGGGTGGTGGCACCTCCAAGGTATGATAGCTGGCTGCTGCACAAGAACCCGCTCCCCCTCCGGGGCCGCCCCCGTGCCAGGCATTCCTGGCCCCACTGGAGGGAGACACGTGCAGTGGAGGCCAGGGACGGAGTCCCAGATCTGCCGTCTCAGGGACCACCTCCGTGCCTCAGTTTCCCTGTCTGTAAGAAGGAGCTTAGAACAGCTTTCCCTGTTATCTCAAAGGGCTAACACGAGGATCCGGTGAAATCGTGTTTATAAAGTGCTGGCAAATCTCAGTATTATTATTATTGGTTTTATTGTTGTCATTATTATTTCCCGAGTCTTGAGGTTTTTGACTTTCCAAGGTCACTGTCGGGAGCTCAGAACTGCTCGGGTCAGTGGGAAACCGGGCTCGCCTCAGCCAAACCCCATCAGGGACTCAAGGCTGGAGGCAACATTCGGAGCCACGAGTTCGCCCGTTATACAGAGAAGAAAACTGTGGCCAGGGAGGGAAGGGACCCGTAGGCAGGCAGAGAGACAGAGACACACACAGAGTGACAGAGACAGAGACAGAGAGAGACAGACACAGAGACAGAGAGAGACAGAGACAAAGATAGAGAGACAGAAATACACACAAATCAGAAAGAGACAGAGAAACAGAGAGAGACAGAGACAAAGACACAGAAACACACACAAATCAGAGAGACAGAGAAACAGAGAGAGACAGACACAGAGAGAGAGACAGAAACACACACAAATCAGACACAGACAGAGAGAGACAGAGACAAAGACAGAAAGACAGGGAGATAAAGATAAACAGACAGAGACAGTCACAGAGAAACAGGCAGAGACACACACACAAATCAGAGACACAGAGACAGAGAATCACAGACAGAAGCATTGAGAGACAGAGATACAGAGAGACAGAGACAGAGACAGAGACATACAGAGAGGTAGAAAGACAGAGACAGACCTAAAAAGACAGAGAGATAGAAACAAAGACACAGAGATATGGAGAGAGACATACACACAGAGACAGAGACAGAGTCAGAAAGACTTGGGCTGCAGTCTTACTTCTGACCCTTGTGGGCTGTGTGACCTTGGGCGAGTCATGGAACCTCCTCCTGACTCAGTTTCCTGTTATGTAAGATACCTAACACACCTCCTTTCTGGTGCTGTACAAGGGCTTCAGTTAGTAGGTTTGCAGATGTGGAAGCGCTTTGAGGGGAGCGCACGGACCCTCCAGCCCATGGGCATGGTGGGAGCTGGTGCTGAGCTTGCCTGGAAGTAGAGCGCCTGGAGTGGGTGGGGGGCTTGGGTGGTCCCTGGAAGGCCACGGCCCCTCCCCCCGGACCCCCAGCCTCCAGTTAGAGACGGGACTCCCCGGGCTGCCCATGGCTCCCCGGGGTCGGGCTCCTTCCCCAAAGTCGCCCCGGGCTCCCGGTCAGCCGCCCGCTGGGGATCCCCAGGCCGGCCGAGGGTAAAGGGCCCTCCTTCCATCCGCAAATATTTATTGAGCTCAATAACGTCGCAGGCGCTCCCTAAAGACTTGTTTATGAAGTGACTGATCTTTGCTTGACCGGGGTCAAAGGGCAGCCAGTGCCCCGTGGTTGGATTTCACAGAATCACAGACTGTCAGGGATGGGAGACATCAGCAGCGGGGTCAACACCCTCGCGATTTTCAGAGTTGAAAGGGACCTCCCTGGTCACCCCTTCCCGCCCAGCGCGGTGTCGCCAAGGAGGGGCCGACCCGGCTCCGCGACCTCCGTGTCTCTGCTCACTCTGGGGACCCCGCGGGGGGTGTTCTTGGCAGAGATAACGGGCCATTCCCTTCTCCAGCTCATTTTACAGATGAGGAAACTGAGGCGGGAAGTGACCCACCAGGGCCACATGGCTAGTGAGTGGCTGAGGCCGGATTTGAATTTGGGAGGATGAGCTTTCCCCCCTGCAGGCCCGGCCCTGCTTAGTTTGATATAAAGCAGGTTATAGTTGATAAAAATGCCTGGTACACAGTAGGTGCTTAATAAGTGCTTGTTCCTCCTTGTCCCCAAAGGGCAGAGCCAGGAATGATGAAGAGAAGCTGCCAAGGTGATGACTGAGGCATAATGGGGGCCTCCTCCCTGGAAATGAGAGCTGTGCCCAAAGGAAGGGGCTGTGTGGGAGGTGGGGGCCCCTCCGGGGAGGTCTTTGTGCAGAGACCCCGTTGGCCCGTTTCCAGAAGTCCCTCCCCCTTGTCCGGCGCTTCCGGCCTCAGAACACCTTCAGATGCTTCCACGGCCCCCAGAGCCGTCTCCCGGGGGACGTGAGCCCAGAAATCTCTTGCTGGGAGTCCCGGGCAGCTTGGGTCAGCCGGGGCCGCTGGGCCCGTGCCACGCAGGAGCCACGTGGCAGGGAGGCAGCTGTCTCAGCAGCTCGGCCGGGGACAGTCCCTCCATTGGCCGCAGGACTTGCTGCATCTGGGGCAGGTATCGCCTCTGGGTCACAGCTGGGCTGACGTCCTCCCGCAGCAGGGTGCCCCAGGCGGGCAGCCAGGGCACGGGGGACTCTGCTGAGTCAGGGAGGCGAGCCCTGGTGCCGGCCACATGGCATTTCTCAGATTCTAGGTCCGGGTCGCCGAGGCCGGCGCCGACTGACTCATCACAAGCCGCGGATTCCCGGGAACGTGGAGGAACGGAGCCTGCTGGGACTGCCCTCGAGGACGTCCGGTGCAGCAGCCCGGCCTGGGCCAGGTGACCCCGGCCTCCGCCCGGCTCTGACTTGTAAAAGGCTCCGGCGTTCTCGGGAGGAACCTCCTCAGGACCCCGTTCTGCTCAGGGGTCTGAAGTCACTCCCGATGATTGGGATTCTGAAGCTGGGGCTGAGGGCTGGGCCTGGAGGGGGGCAAGTTGTGGGGAGAGCCTTGGCAGGGAGTAAAGGGGTCCCGGGAGAACCCCAGCCCCCATCCATTCTCTCAGTCATTTATCCAAGCAAACATTAGAAGCATTTATTAAGCACCCACTGTATTCTGAGCACCGTGCTGAGCACAAACATCTTCAGAGCTAGGACCGCAAGGCCTTGTGTGGGTGCTTGGGGAGACCCCAAGAGCAGGCACTCTCCAGCACTTGGGCTGTTTCTGGGGAGGAGCAGCAGGGAGGGCTGCAAGGGTCCTTTGCTGGGTGACCAGACAACCGGCCCCATCTCTTCTCTGAAGCACCAAAGTCCAGGCCTTTTATTGGCCCTCCTCCTTCTCCTTCTTGGCTCCCTTGCACAGTGGGAACTGGTGGTCACCCTCTCCGGCCGGCTCCTTTCTCCCGGTCCTCCTCCCACTTCTCTGACTGCTCCTTCTCTGCCTCCTTTGCTGGAGCCTCCTCCAGATCAAGCCCTCGGACAGTAGGGCTCCCTCAGGGCTCTGTCCTGGGCCCCCGTCCTTCTGCCTTGGCTTTGCATCAGCTGGATTTAACAACCAGCTCCCTGCAACTAAAGAAGGCTCAACAACGTCTTCATGATTGACGCTCACATCTGTCTTTCCTGCCCCAAGCTTTATTTATTTGTTCATTTGATTATCCATTTTTCTATTCATTTTATTTGTATATTCACTCATTCATTTATTCATTTTTTATTCATTTGTCTACCCACCTATTCTATTTCCTTATACATTTGTGCATTTGTTCATCGATTTATTCACCTATCATTTATTTAATTGTTTATTTGTTTGTTTGTAAGCAAGTACTTATATTTCTTATGGAAAGAGAGTAAGCTCCTTATGGGGTATCTTTGGCAACCCAGAGCAGTGTGGCCCTGGCTCTTTGCCCTCCCTCCTCCCCTTTAGACCTTTGGCGGGCAGACGAGAGTGGAGGGAATGGGGTTCCATGGAGAGGCCCTGAACTTAGAGGCACAGAACATGTGTTGGAATCCTGCCTCCATCATTTATCACCCCTGTAACTTGGGGTAGGGAATTTCATTTCTCTGGGCCTCGGTTTCCCTATGTGTAAAATGAGGACAAGAAAGCCCTCAGATCTCTTCCAGCGCCGCATCTAAGCCGCACACCAAATGCAGGAGGGGACGGCTGTGTCACACAGGCGCAGGCAGGAGCTGTTCTGATTTGGGGGTGCAATGAGGGGTATTATGTGTGTGCACATGTACATGTGTGGGAGTGTGGGGGAGGGAGTCACCCACAGTTTGGATGCGTTTCAGATCCTGCCCTCAAAGGGCTATGTGTGAGATGGAGGAGCCCCCCAAGGCAGGGAGCCCTGATCTCCCCCATTTCAGAGCCTAAGAAAAAGTTTGACTCAGAGTCACACGTGGCGTCTTCAAAGCAGTAAATGCCGTCTACCTGGCACCCGACAGCGGGAACCTCGAGCGACCCTCGGCAGAGCTGCGGGTGGGAGCGAGGCGCTGCGGGGTGACAAAGAAGGAAATTGAGGCTCACCCAGGGTCAGAGGTTTTCCCAGCATCCCATGCGGTTCACAGGCTGAATTTTCAGCTCCAGGCAGTCCAGCATGTCTCCCTCTCCTGGATCTTTCCGGTGCCCCTGCCCCCCACCACGGTACAGAATCCCTGCACTCATTCACCAGGGACCAAAAAAGGTAGGACAGCACCTGGGTGAGCCCTGGCCGGGGCCCCAAATAAGAGTCTAACCCCCAGCTCTGCGGGCCCGGTCCCCTCCGTCTGCTCGCCTTCACAAAGCCAGACCTGCGGCTCTGTGGCTGAGCCGGGGCCTCAGCCCATTGTCCCCGGCCCACTTTTTGATCCTTTCCCGGGCCCCTTCTCCCGGCAGCAGCCCTATCCATCAAAGGCTGCCCTTGTGTCCCCTCGGCCGTCCGGCCCTGACACCGGAGGCCCCCCACTCATAAATTCTAATTTAGAAGTTGGGACTTATCGAAAGGAAGTTTCCAATTGCCGCCTCACACGTGGGAAAATGGGGAAGCGACTGAGAGGCCCTTTTGTCTGCTGCTTTAACAGGGGCTATTTGCAGAGGGGGGAGCGGGGCTTCCAGCAGGCTGCGGCATGCACATGGGGAGGAAGCGGCCCGATCTCAGCGCCCTAATGAAATGTCATGAATCATGGGGCACCATCGGCTGGGAGTCCATAAATCACCGGCAAAGGCTTCCTAATGGCTTTTTGAAACCCGTTGATTATCCGGCAGAGGCACCTAAAGGAGAAAGTTGGGGGCTGGGGTCTCCAGCTGCCATAATCCCCCCTCCTGTGAGTCTGCCTGATGGGAAAGCAAATCCTCTTGTTGTAACTCGGTGCCTTTACAGAAAAATGGATTGTGGACTTATAACTACCCTTGCCCCTGAGCCCCATGCCAGACCAGGGAGGAGAAGAGGGGCTCCCCCCAATTCTGTTCTAGACAGTGAGGAGGAGAGGGACGCCCCCCAATCTTGTTCCAAACCAGCAAAGAGGAGAAGAGGGGCTCCCAAATCCTGTGCCAGACCAGTGAGGAGGGGAGGGGCTCCCTTCAATCCTGTTCCAGATCAGCAAGGAGGGAAGGGGCTCTCCCACTATTGTTCCAGACCAGTGAGGAAGAGAGGGGCTCCCAAATCCTGTGCCAGACCAGTGAGGAGAATAGGGACTCCCCTCAATCCTGTTCCAGAACAGCAAGGAGGGGAGCGGCTTCCCCCAATCCTGTTCCAGACCAGCGGGGAGGAGAGGGGCTCTCCCACTGGCCGTGCTGGCTGGCTGGCCCTTGCTAGCCAGAAGGGAGTCTCGGGAGATGCTAACTCAGGCCTTTCCCCCCCACGCCCTTCCTGCCTTGGGATGAAGCAGATTTTCTCAAATTCCTGCGCACAATAAAATGATGGAAAAAATAAAAGAGAATCTTCGCGGCAAGACCCAGGCCGGAGTCTTCCCGATTAGCCAAAAGGCGTGTGAGCTCTCACGACGAGCCCACGGGCCTTCTTTGGGGCAGTCCTGGGCAAAAGATGGGTCTGGACTGGCACCCACTGGGCATCGGACTTAGAAAGACGCTATCTGTCCATCCTTGCAGAAGCAGGCCCCTCCTTGGGGGGGGAGGGCGGGACCCCATGCTTTTGTTTCTGGTCAGCCTCTTCCCATCCTCCACTGGGTCCCCAGCATGGGAAGGCCCTGGTCTGCGGCCTTTGGGCTGCCCCAAGTTTTAATTGAAGGAGAAGCAAAAATTCAACTTGATTTAACTTAAGAAGCCCACATTCAGTATTTGTCATGGACAAGGTAAGAGGAGTAAGACGGGTGGGACATCTTTGCAGTCAGGAGTCCTGGGTTCAAATCCACCCTCTGCCATAGACCGATTCTGGGAAAACAAGGTGTTTGGTTAAAAATAAAACAAAAACAAAAACAAAACAAAACAACAAAAACAAAAAACACCCCCCCCCCCCAGCCAAGCTGATCTGAGTTCACTTCCTTGTGATTTTCATCTTCATCCTTAAAGGGAAGAGAAGAAAAACAGTTCTGGATAATGGAAGGTTTTCATTCAGACTGGTTTTGAGGTCCCTGATGTCCTTGATGTGTCACAGAGGCTTCACAAACAGCCCTGACTTGGCAGACAGTCATGGAGGGCGGTAAGAGCTGAACGCTAAATGGAAATGTGTGTGTGTGTGTACATGTGTGTGAGGGAGAGTGTGTGTGAGTTTGTGAGTGTGAGTGTGTGAGTGTGTATGTAAGTGTTTGTGTGAGTGTGAATGTGTGTGTGTACGAGTGTGTGTGTGAGTATGTGTGAGTGTGTGTGAGTGTGTGAGTGTGTGTGTACAAGTGTGTGTATGTATGTGAGTGTGTGTGGTGAGGTGAGGGAAGCTTCCTCCTGGTCGCCTTCTATCCCCCTCCTCCCTTTCTTCCAACTTCTCCCTTGGAATCTGCTTCCAGGTAAGCTTGGGCTGTGCCGCCATCACTGAGGGAAAGAATGAGAACACATGCTTGGGGGAGGGACTGCCTTTTCCCTGGATTCCCGAGTTCTTGAGTCTGGGGCAGGGGAAGAGGGGGAAGGGGAAGGGGGGGTTGGCTGCAGGGCCATGTCACTAGTCCCTGGGTTGATGTTTACAGAGCCAAGATGGCGGGGGCTTTGCTGGACCAATGGTCCTTGGGGAGGAGAGATGACTATCTTTGGCCAAATCTGTCGAACTGGTTCCTTTCCCAGAAACTCCATTGTCTCTGTAAAGGCTTTCACTTCCATTTACACGCTCAGACACACTCAACAGAACCTCCCCACGTGGGAAGTGAGTAAGCTCAGAAAGGGATCTCCCCATGGCCACGGCCATTGTCTCCTCCCTCCCAAGAGCACTCACTAATGTGCCACACTCGGAAAGGAGGCGGGCTCTCAGAGGAGGCCGAGGAGGTCACTTGACAGGCGCAGGCGCCCAGTCAGGAAAGGAGGTCTGATGTTCCATAGAGGTTCTAAAGACCGAGACCAATCCGGACCTCTCCGGAATCCACCGGCCCTTCCCCGAGGGGGCTTCCCTTGGCTTTAGAGGCGCTGCCCTCTTGGGTACTGGTTTCAGTCTCTGATTTCGGCTCTCACTGGGCACATGATGCTGGACTTCCTGTCTTCGCATCAATTTCTCCCTCCGAAACAAGCATTTAAGCTCAACGACCGCCAAGGTCCCTTCCATCTCAGACATCCTGTGGTGATGTTTCCTCCACCTGCCCCAGACACCGAAGGGTCATCCTGGGAACGAAGCTGACAAAATCACGGCCATTCCGGGGTCCGCTGCGGTCCCAACCAAACGTGTGACCTTTCTTCCGATGTCCCATTGGGAGGGACGGTATTGGGAAGGACCCAGTGCGACAAGCTGTGCAGTTTCCCAGGACTGCCTCGGTCTCTTTGCAGAACGGGGCATTTGCAACACCTACAGCTGCCTTCTGCGCTCTGTGGCCAAATCGGACTACTTGCCCACTTTTTACCTCTGACATCTCTTCCCGCTCAGCGGTCCCCTTGTCTGGGGCTCCTTGTGACCGCACTTGTTACAGTTCCTGCTTCCAAACTGACGCGTTGTTTACTTTGTATAAACTTATCTCGATACTTGTTACTTGATACTTATTCTATGCTCCCTCTGCCTTTCCCACCTCGCCTAAGCTCCTCGAAGGCCGGACCAGTCTCATTCGTGTCTGTGGATCCCCAGCCTTGAGACGGCGCCGGGCCCAGAGCAGGCACCAAAGAAATGCTTGGGGGATGGATTGGGAAATTCCAGGCTAGCTTTTCAGGATGACCCCTTTGGGGTCCATAAGTAAACAGCCGGGGAGACATCGTAGTAATTTTGTGTTAGCTGAGGAAGGTGGGGGCTGAAATCAGGGAGGGGCTCTCGGCCGGGCTCATTGGCCCTTGAACCGGTCAGCCTGGACACGGTCTCCAGGCTCCGTTTGGTTCAGTTCACCAAATACTTGCTCTGAACCAAATCCTGACGCTGGCTGTTGAGGGACCCCCAAGCCACGCTGCGATCAAAGGTGACTTACAGTCTAAAAGGAGAGAGCCGTACGTGGGAGAGAAGACGCTCACCTGCACGTGGGCCAGACAATGGGGTCCCTGAAATGGGGGATCCTGAGGCGGGTCAATAAAGCCTTCATGGAGTAAGGGAAAGATTTTGAGAAGAGAGGGGTGGGGGAGCCCATTTTGGGTGGAAGCAAACAAGGGCGCAGAAGGCAATTATGACACTTAGAGTTTGGGGGGCATTTAGAATGTGTCAAGAGGGGTTGTGTGGGAGAAAACCAAATGGGTGAGTTAGAACTGGACCGGGGAAGATTTGAGTGACAGGCAGAATTTATGCTTTACCTGGGAGCCAATGGGCGGCTCCTGATAGGTTGGGGATAGAGACATGACCTGAACAAATGGGGTTTCAAGAAGGCAACTCAGAAGAGAATTATGGCCTGTAGGTTGAAGAAGGGAGAGACTGAAGTCCAGAGATCAATTTTCCCCAAGACTGCATGAGCTAACCCAGATTATTGACCCATTGGCACAGTCTCAGATAAAGACATTTTGATGCTGTCGCAAGTCCTATCTTTTTTGTTTGTTTTTGGCTGAGGCAGTTGGGGTTAAGTGACTTGCCCAGGGTCCCACAGCCAGGAAGTGTTAAGTGTCTGAGACCAGATTTGAACTCAGGTCCTCCTGACTTCAGGGCTGGTGCTCTACCCACTGCCGCATCCAGCTGCCCCAGTTCTGTCATTTTTCCATTGAACTGATTGCTGGGGCCATCTTGATAGTTCTTAGCCAAACAATGACTTGGCCAACCTTTAGACATCCCTGGGGTCCTCTGGCTTTCTGATTGACTACCTAGAGCTGGAGGGGTGTGGGTCCTATGAGATTTACATCGGGTTCCCTGAATTCTGACCATCTGCTTCCAGCACCCAACGGGCCCTGGGCACATGTTTATCAAATGAATGAATGAACAAGCTAGTGAATGAAGGAGAGAGTGAATGAGTGGACTGGTAAATATATGAATCGGCTCCAGCCATCGCTCCAGATGGAAATAACACCTGGCAGAGCTTATTGTGCATTCCTCCCAATTCCCTCGATGCAGACTTGAAAGAACTGCACCAAGAAATGAGGGACTCTGCTCCAATTGCCTGAGCTGGGCCAGCCCGGTGCCCAGGACCCATGGAGGAAGAAAACCAGAAGGGACCCAGGTGAAGAAGCCTGAGAAAAATCAAACCAGGTATTTGAAATAGTAGAAGAGAGAAATGATGTCCCATGTGCTCCCAGCCTGGCCTCCCATTTATGAGGCAGGAGGTTGCAATTAGGGAAGTCCTGGCTCCTCCGGGCTCGGAGAGCCTCCATGTGCTACCTAAAATCTTCCCCTCTTCTTTCCCCAACTGTTTTGATTTTGTCCAACGGTTGACGGGCAGGGGCATATGTCTGCACGGGGAGTGGGGGGGCCTTTCCCAGCCCACCTAATTGGGCGGGCGGCGGGCCGGTCCCGGCTATTAGCGAAGGAATGCGTCTCATGTGTCTGTCTTACCTTTTCCCGGCCAGTAATTGATCGCCACTGAACTCTGCCGGCCCGGTGTTCCTGAAGCCGGCCAGAGGAGAGGTCTGTTTCCTCTCCCAGACGGTGCCGGGGTCGGCCCCATCCCCAACATCTGGAAGACGATTGCAAATTGCAGGCCCCGATCTGGATATTTGGAACAGCCCCGATAATTGGATGCTGAGGTTGTCAGCCAGATGTTGGGTGACATTTGGGCCAGCCCCCAGATAAGACAGAGCAGGAGGTGGGCTGCCAGACAGACCCCAGAACACTCCACGGTGGCCAGGGAAGCACTTAGACTCTCGGGGGTGATGGTGGGAGGAGGGCAGCCCTCATCCCTCGGGGCCTCCCACTCAGAGGGACCAAAGCATCGTTCCTGGCCTTGAGAGTTCTTTTGATTGAGAAGGATTCAGGAATGAATCTGTACTGAAGAAAGGAAACGTGTTAGTCCGATGCAAACAAAAGCAGAAGGAGCAGGGGATAAAATTTGAATTTGTGGAGGCCGGGAGGGCATCTGAGGTGGGAGGAACAGCATGAGCAAAGGCGCGGGCGTGGAGCTGAGGTGCTCAGGGGCAATAGAAAGTTAAGACTTACCAGGTTAATTTAAGCACTGGGGAGCACTGGGGAGTGCTAGTGGAGGCTTTAGAAGCACATGATCAGAGAGAAAGTCAGGGAACCTAATCTAGACAGATTTCTCAAGGAATTTTGCCAAGGAGAAGAGAGGAATACAGGAGGAGATATAGGATGACAGTTAATGATGACAGGATCAAGTAAGGGTCCATTAAGAGAAGATACGAGCATATTTTTAGCAGCAGGGAAGGAGCTAGTAAGGAGAGGTGTGTATGTGTGTATAACAGAGACAGAGACAGACAGAGACAGACAGAGATGCAAAGGAACAGAGACAGAGAGAAGAAGAAAGGAGAGGAGAGGAAAGAAAGGGAAGTCAGAAGAGGGAAGAGTCATGAAATGGCTCGAAGGTATAGAATGTCCGTTGTGGTGAATGGGAGAGCGGACCACTCAGGGATGTACAAAAGGATTGCCTTGCTGCGGTGAGAGCCCAATCGAGATCACGTAACAAATCTGAGGCGCAGCTTCCCGATTTTCTTTAGCTCTGATCAGCAGCGCATGAATGGGGGAAAGGCAGCAGATGGGAGTCATGCAAGCTTGAAGTTTCATGAGATATGATCAGCTATTAGGAAAGGAATGAAGGATTCATGATCTCAGCTTAAAAGCAGCTGCCTGGGGTCAGAGGCAATAAGAAAAAGAGCTAGCTTAGTTGTGGCCTCTGGACTCTGATTTATACTAATGATTTTCCTGGTTGGGCCTCAGTTTTCTCATCTGTAAAATTAAGGAATTGGTCTTTAAGGTTCTCCAGATCTGACTTTCTGTGACCTTTTCTAAGATCCCTCTCAGCCTTACACCTTGGGGTCTATATTCTAAAATCCTTCCTAGGGATGACATTGGGTATTCTAAATTCCACCCCAAACTCTTAGGTTCTTTTTAAAAATTAAGTTATTAAAAAATTTTAATACCCATTTTTATAACCATTTCTTTATGAATCATGTTGGCAGAGAAAAATCTGAACAAAAGGAAAGAAACATAGGAGAGAGAAAAAAAACAACAGAAAAAAGAAGTGAATGCTGATTTACATTCAGTCTCCATAGTTCTTTTTCTGGATGCAGGGGCATTTTCTATCTGAAGTCGATTGGGATTGCCTCAGATCTTAGGTTCTTTCTATCCCACTGTCCAATGGATCTGGGCTGCTGGAGTCATTCAGTGACTAGGGAAGTGATTCCCAGAATCCAGAACCAGAAGAACTCTCCTTGCATTGCCCCACGCCTTTCCCTCAGTCCCAGACTCCACATGAGCACGAAGTCCAGCCATTTCCTGCCATCACATACGGTGGATTTTTGGGGGGCCTCCCCTTCATGTTCCAGGGACATAGCCCAGGTTGGGCACAGACAAGGGACTGAAAGAGTGGGGGGAGGTCGAATTCGAGGTTGGCTGGAGCAGGTACCAGAAAGGGCAGGAGCTCCGGGTCTGCCCAGGGGGGTGCCAAGCTTCAAGATGGATGAGCCAGTTCTCTTTTGCCCTGGGCCCCTCGGAGGGCAGATTCTGGGCCTTGTGGCTCAATCAGAGAGCTACAGAGAGAGGTGACCAGGAGTGGGGAGTGTCTACTCTTCCTATTGTATGCCTGGAGTAGCCAAGACTCAGAATGTGTGTGTGTGTGTGTGTGTGTGTGTGTGTGTATTTATGTGTATAGGTATGTGTATGTATGTGTAAATGTGTTTGTATGTGTGTATGTGTATTTGTATATCTCTGTATGTGTATGTGTTTGTATATCTCTGTGTGTGTGTATATATGTGTGTATGTATAAAGTGTGTATGTATGTGTGTATGTGTATTTGTATGTCTCTGTGTATATAAATGTGTATGTTTGTATATCTGTGTGTGAATGTGTGTATGTATGTATGTGTACGTGTGTATAAGTGTGTATGTGTGTGTGTAACCTGAGTATCACCTTCAAGTGTCTGCATGTGTTTATGTATTTGTATATCTGTGTGTGTGAGTGTGTGTATGTGTGTATAAGTGTGTATGTGTGTGTGTTTGTATATCTGTGTGTGTGTGAGTGTGTGTGTGTGTGTGTGTGTGTGTGTGTGTGTGTATGTAACCTGAGCATCACCTTCAGGTGTCCGCAGGGCTGCTGCCCAGGACAAGAGCTGGCTTTTTTCTGCTTGACCCCAGAGGGCAGAACCGTGAGCACCAGGGGAAGGGGCAGAGCCTCCAGGGAGCCGGGTGATGAGGTCCGGCTGTTGCTAACAGGATGAACTAGGGCTGGGAAGCAGCCACTTCCTCTTCCTTGGAAGCCTTTAAGCTAAATCTGAATGGAAAGGGGAAAGAAAGCAGCATTTATATGGTGCCTACTGTGTGCCAGGCCCAGTGGTAAGCACTATATGTGTCTTATCCCATCCCACGACAATTCTGGGAGGTGAGTGCTATCATTATCGCCATTTTACAGCTGAGAAGACTGAGGCAAACAGGGTTAAGGGACTTGCCAGGGCAGCAGTAAAATGATGGAGGCTGGATTTGAACCGTCTTCCTGTCAGAGACCTTGCTGTGGTCCCTTGCTACTTGGTCTTCAGCTGGGTCTCTCAGAAACAGGCCGGGTACCTCTGGGTGTCTGGGGCCATTCTGTGGCTTACCGCTGACCCAGCAGGGGAAGCCCCTCACGTCCCTGCCTTGGTCCTTTCTCCTTTCCCCTTTCCCAAGAGCCAGCAATCTATATTAAAAATGGACTCTGGGTCTGGAGGATAATGGCACTTGACAGCTGCGGGATGAAAGGGCGTCACCCTTGACATTGCTGACCACCCTCCCTCCCGGCCGAGATTCTTCCCACAGTCGGCTTTTCTGGGCCGCTTTGCTCTTTCTTTTACCGCATCCGAACGGCGGAGTTTATCCGCCCTGACCCTTCCCCAGGCTTGACCCTTCTTTCATGGTCATTTCCTCCACAAAAGCTGCCCCATGTAAGGTCCCTGACAGCCTCGGACTGATCGGGGCTTCGCGGTCCCGGCTTTTTAATGGCAGACACAGCGTGGACCGGGACAATGAGTTCCTGGAGCTGGTCAGCGGCAGAGGTGGCTCTGTGCTGGGCAGGGAGAGAGGGCTGAGCCATGGAAGCCAGAATGGGGAGATGAAGACCCTGAATGTTGGGATTGGGGAGGGGGGCAAGAGTTCTGCCGTCCAACCCTTCCTGTTACAGATGGAAACTCTGAGGCTGGAGAGAATGGACTTCTCCAAGATCCCCCTGAGAGGGAGGGAATAAACCAGGGTTCAACCCAAGTCTTTTGGCTGCCGGTCCTTTCCCATGGCCACATCGCATGGTTCCTCTTCCTCCAGTGCACTGGTCCCATCATCCCCTGGTTGTGGGGCATCCCCGAAAGCTGCCCCTCTGGAGAGCAAAATGAACCGTCCAGTCAGCTGCATTCAAAGCCTGTCATTCTCTACTCCTCCCTCCTCTTTTCTCCCCTTCATCCAATCAGAGGCCCAGTCTGGTTTCCACTCTGTCCTTTGTGCTGGCTGAATGCTCTTCCCCCCACCCCTCAGTTCCATATCCCAGAATCCCCAGTCTTGGGATCTGCCCCAATATTGCCTCCTCTGGGAAACCTTTCTTAATCCCCCAGTGCTCGTGCTGGCTAGCCCGCTCTCCTACCTGAACTTAGTTACTGTGTTTTGTATTATTTTTTAAATCGAAGTATCAATTAAGAAACAAACCTCCATTAAGATCCTACAAAGTGCAAAACACTTTCCCAAGACTACAAGGAGATGACACAAACGAGACAGTCCCTGCCCTCAAGGAGCTTACAGTCTGCAAGGGAGAGACAACAGCCACAGAAACAAGCCAGAACAAAATAAATAGGAAGGACATTTAATAATAATAATGATCATCAACAGCTACAGAAACAAGTTAGGGCAAAATAAATGGGAGGGACAAATAATAACAATAACAATAATAATAATCACCAAATCACCATTTGGTGGGAGAGACACAAGCACTTGGCAAGGTCTCCCTAAGAGCATGGCATCTGAAATGATGGAAGGGAAAGCTTTCCAAGTGAGGAAGGGGCAGGCTAAATGAAGGCACTATGGTCACATCACTGGTGTGAAATCCAGGGAAGGGCTGGACAGCGGGATGGGGGAGCTCTGCTTGGAGATATGAGTTGGTTCTATCTCCCCCATTCTCTCTGGGCTTTTTGGATTTCCCTCTGACATGGTAAGCCCCACTTCTTCTGTCCCTCCCATTTTCTCCTCTGTTCCTCACGGCCTCCCCATTTCCTCCGGGTAGCCCTCGATCCTCCCACTTCCTCTTTAAGGAAAACAAGAAACAAGAGAATGAATGAAGGGCCTGAAGCTTCTTCTATTTTGGGACTTCCACTAAAGGAGGAAGTGTTGAGATTCTGCAAGGCCATTTACTCTTTAAGTGAGGATGTGCCGGAAACTTGTGAGGAGCCTCATCTCCGGACAGACCCGTCTCCACTGCTTTGACTAAGACAACTCGGGTAGTTTGGCCAGATGCCCAAGAGCTTTCTGTATGTCACGCCCTGACTGCCCGCTCTCCATCAGCTGATGGCAAGTGGTGGATGGGGCCCCCAAAATCCAGAAACCATGGCATTCTTTTCGGAGCTTTGGGGGGATCTTCCAGTGGAAAGGAAGTCTTTGAGGGGAAGGACCATCTTGTTTCCGGCGCCCAACATGGGGCGATTCCCATGGGAAGTGCTTCTGTGAGCTTTATAATACTTGTTGAATGCTTATCTGGATTTCAGGATCAGAATAAGAGCTGTAAAATGGGAAAAGTGCCTAAGGATTTGTTCTGTTACCAGAGAAATTCATCTAAAGCATTTCAAAAGAATGGAGGAGGAAGACCAGAATTCAGTGGCTTGCGGCCATTGATCCTGGAGCCAATAGCATTGAAGTCCAATGATTAACGTTTGCCAACTGGATCTCTCTATGTATATGTATGTATACATCCCCCCCCACATGTGTACAAAGGTACATAAAGATGTGTATATTAAGTATGTGTATGAATGGACACATATATGGGGAGCAGAGGGACCATCCAGGGCACAGCCACAAGTGGACCGCTCACCTGGCCGACTTCCTGGTGTAGTATGGTGACATGTTAAGTTGTTCCTATTGGACCTGTGGGCTCTCTGCTAGATGTATGTGTGGCACAGGGCTGTGTGCTTCCAGTCTTGGTGCTTCCTTAGTCTTAGTCTTGGGGCTAAAGAGAAAAACGCCCTTAGGATTTTTTTTTTCCTGTAAGGAAATCTGATTCTTAAAGCCTTGGCTGGGATGGGCAGTTTCTCTCTAGAAAGGACTTCTTCTCCCCAGATGCTGCGGCCTCTGGAACAGAGCACAATAGCAGTCAAGGAGGGCCTTCAGGTGGGTCAGCATTTGTCTCTACTTCCCGGTCACCCAGGGCAAGGCCTTTTTTACCATGTTCACTCTGACTTTGAGTTTAAAATGCCTTACAGCTCCCTGCTTAATAGGGGGCAGGAGAAGGTGCCATAGTATACAGACTACTGGGCCTGGAGTCAGGAAGACTGATCTTCCTGACTTCAAATGTGGCCTCAGCCACACACTAGATGTATGACCCTGGACAAATCACTTCACCCTACTTGCCCTCAGTTTCCTCATCAGTTAAATGAGCTGGAGAAGAAAATGGCCAACCATCTTAGTATTTTTGCCAAGAAAACCCCAAATGAGGTTATAGAAAATCAGATGTGATTGAAATATGAGTGAACATCAAGAACCCTGCTTAATATTTCAATGTTAAATTGTCCCCAGTTAAGACCATTTTTATTTATTTTTCTTCATTATTTGTTTATTTCTTTTAAAACCTTAGCTTTTAAAAATAATTTAATATTTTATTTCCCTCATTACATATAAAACAATTTTTAACATTTGTTTTTAAAACTTTGAGTTCCAGATTCTCCCCCCACCACCACTCATTGAGAAGACACATGTGAAGTCACGCAAAACATTTTCAAAAAAAGTCAAACCCACTTTCAGAGGCTTTTCCTAGCAAACTGCCAAGAATTCTCAGGGTTTACTCCCATCCAGTTTTCTCAGTCCCCAACCTCCCTTGGGTTCTCATGCAAATGAGCAGGAAGAAAAAGGACACAGGAATAAAACTAACTCCAGGAACAATGTCATTGACATCTTCTAATGGAGTTGAATTCCTTCAATCCAAAAATATTTACTTGACATTTGGGTTTGAGGCATCAAACTGAGCCTGAGGGTACAAAGAAAGAGTAGATCCCTGAGACTGGTTGGCTGCTTGTTGCCCTTCACTCTCAGAGAGGACCAAAATGACATCACTATGTGAGAGTGGAGTTGCAGTGTGTCCGACTGTGGCTGATCGGATCAAGGGGAGCTCAGAATTTTCTGCCACAGTTGGACATAGCCCCTGTGAACATTTAGGTTGCTCCTCTCACTGTATCTCGTGTTTCTTTCAAGCCAATTCAGTTCTGCTTTGCTCCTAGAGCACAGCCTCTTCTCTGACGAGGGCACGTCATGCTGGGCCATTCTGTGCCAGTATCTTCCATGTTACACTATCAATCCTAAAGTTCTAAAGAGAGACCTTGAGGATGTCCTTGTGTTGCTTTTTCTGACCACCTTGTAAGAGCTGGCCCTGTGTGAGTTCTTCTTTTGGCAAGCGTACATTTGACATTTAAACAATGTGGACAGTCTGCAGGAGAGTTGGAATCTCTGGCAATTTAGTTTGAAAAAGGACCTTGGTGTCTGGGATTTTATCCCTGCAGGATAACAGGGGAGGGAACATGTACATAATTAGGCACAGATATATACATATGTTATATAGATTTATCATATAACATATTAAATGTATAACATGTGGGGTTTGGGTATTCAGAGAGGACTAGCACCTCTGCAGTGACCTTTGCAAGGCTATTTATCCACCCTTAATGTCCACTTTCATCCAGTTCTCACCCTTGGCCCCACAAAACTGTAGAATGCACCGTGGCAGATTCTATATGCCCCTATTAGTCATGATGTGAAAGAAAAAATCAGAACAAAAGGGAAAAGCCACGAGAAAGAAAAAGCAAACAAACAAGCAAAAAAGGAGAATATTATGCTTCTCTCTGCAGTCATAGTTCTCTCTCTGGATGCTTCCATCCCAAGTCTATTGGAATTGTTTCCATCACTGCATGACTGAGAAGAGCTGAGTCCATCCCGGTTGATCATCACATACTCTTGTTGCTATGGTTTGTACACATTTGTCTGCTTGTTATCTCTCCCATTAGATTGTGTGTAAATTGACAGCAGGATTTGTCTTTTTGCCTTTCTTTGTATTTCCAATGCTTGGCAGAGTGCCTGGAACATAAATAATAAACATTTATTAGGAAGCTAGATACTTCAGTAGACACAGCACTGGGCTTGGAGTCAGGAAGACCTCATCTTCCTGACTTCAAATCTGGGCAAGTCTCGTAACCGTGTTTGCCTCAGTTTCTCAGTTCTGTAAAATGAGCTGGAGAAGGAAATGGCAAACTCTCCAGTGTCTTTTCCACAAAAACTTCCAATGGGGTCATGGAGTTGGATATGACTGAACCACCATCAACACAAAACATTTATTAACTGATTGACTGATCTCTAGATTAACCTTCTACCTGAGACCTTTCCTGCCCTTCCCCCAATCATTTTGTTTCTCTCTCTCTCTTTTTCTCATCTCTGTCTCTCTGTCTCCGTCTTTGTCTCTGTTTCTGTCTCTCACACACACTGCCCCCCATAGTTAGTTACCAAGATGTCTACCAAAGGCACATTTGGAGTAATAATAACCAATAACCACAAATGGGAGTCAATTCTCCTGCCTTTTTCGTGTTAACCCCTTAAGATAGAATAACATGGCTATGGAAACACTTGATGGAATCTAGGAGCCGGGTCTTTCATGGTACAGATCTTGGTTTATGGGAATAGCCCATTTCTTCCTGAAGCAGTTTCTTTTTCCTGAGAGCCCCAAGCCGATTTTGGGGGTTGCCTGAGAGCTTTTCCAGTTTCAGGGTCAGGAGTCACCCCATGCTGTGTAGTGGGACTCTGAGATGAAAAAATATGTATTAAAGATGAATTGCATCAGGCAGGAAGTCCATCTCAATAGGCTACGAATTCTGAAGCTCTGGGCCACCAAGAGGCTAGAGCCATTCCCTTCTCCTAGTGTCATCATCCTTTCCTCTCAAGAAATGTCCTTAACACTGGAAGGGACTTCTGCAGAAAGTGTGATTCACCTTTCTTAATGGCTTATGGGAAAACAAGTCAGGCTGGCTTGGCTTCCAAGCCCTCAGCCCAGTGAAATGCTGTTAGAGATATTTAGTGGGTTCCTGTATGGATAGTCAATCAACCATCAATGAGCACCCACAAGGCTTTAGGCACTGTATTTGGCCCTGCAGATACAAATTAAAAAATAAGAATTTTTGCCCTCAAGGGGCTTAAGGTCTAAAGGCAAAAAACAATGTGGGGGGGGGGGAGTGGCGGGACAATGAGGAAAACTGAGTGGGCCAGTGTTGAAGGACGTCTGATGCTGATGGAGATGAGCAGATGTTCCTGTTGTGAATCTCTCCCTTCTATGGAGGTCGCCCATGAGGCAAGTCTTACTATGACCAAGAAATGGTGGCTGTGGATCTTGAGCAGGCAAGGCGGATGACATGTGGGATTCATTCAAGGGAGATCTCTTGCCTTCACTCAGAACCTCTCCAGCCTTAGTTTGTGCACAATTCTAGCAAGTTTTGCACAATTCTAGGATGGTCAAGAAGAAGGAGGCTTAGTTTGGGAGCCAAAACCCTTGTTTTCTAGCCTCAGCTCTGTTCTCAACTAGCCCTGGAGAGGGATTCAGCCAGGGAAGTGAGCTTTTGCTTTATGGCGGCCCAAAGAAATCCTTTGTGTCACTCCCCAGTTGTTGGCCCCCATGCTGTTCTCCCCATCCCTCTCTAGAGTCCCTTGTGATTGGCTTGAGAATGAAACCTTCTTGAGGCAAGGCCTGGCTTGTTAGCTAATAGGTGGATAGCAGGGCTTAGCAAAAAACACAAGAGGTGCCTAATAAATGTTCCATCTATGCATCGGCTAAGAGAGAGTGCTGGGACTGGGATGAGGAGGACCTGAGTTCGGATCTGGCCTCAGAAACTCACCAACTATATGACCCTAAGCAGTCAGTTCTTCCTGCTTGCCTCGGTTTCCTCATCTGTAAAACGAGCTGGAGAAGGAAATGGCCCCTGGCCCTGTCTCTTGGCCAGTAAAACTCTTACGGAGTCACAGAGTCCGACAGGACTGCTTGATGAGTGATCATGCTTCTCTCTCTCTCTCCCCGTCTATGTACTGATCTATGTCCCTGGCTAGCTGGGGAGCTGCCCTCAGTGACCTGTTTCCTGTCTGCCCATCTCATGTCTGGTTTGCTCCCACTCACACAATGGCCATTCCTGCGTTCCCGGATCCCCCCCTCTCCCATCCTGCCCGACACCGCTCCCTATCCCCCCCAGAGCCAACAAGGCTTCTCCCTGTTCCGTCTCCCCGCCCTGGGATGCTCGAAGGCTTCTCTCTTGGTCTCACTCGGACCAGTCCAAGAGGACGTTGGCTCTTTGTCTGCCCTATCTCAGAGCTGCCTCTTTGCGGGCCTCTGGTCGGATCCCAAAGCTCTCAGGCTCTTAAGGGCACAGAGGAGACGGGACAGGGAGTCGCCCTTTCTGTGGTCTGGAGTAGCTGGGGGTGGCTTCCTGGTGAGCCGGGTTCGAGCAGAGCCCCCAGAGTCCGTAAGAAGGCCCTGGCAGTGCCCGGCTTTTTCAGGGGCAGTGGGCTTCTTCCCTGCGGGTGGGGGCATTTGTTGCCCATTCGTCAGAGGGGGGACGCTATTTGTCCAGAGGTTCCTTCCAGCTCTGAGATTCCGGGAGGTTAAGGGACGGGCAGGACGCAGATGAGTGGAAAGGAGGGAAGGAAGGCCATCAGCCTGGGGTGGGAGGGGCAGGGCTCCCAGGGAAGGAAGGCTTGCATTGGAGCCTCACTGGCCGCTTCCTGGCTTTGTTCCTGGCAAGATAATTGATCAGTAAACATTATGAAGTGCCTACTATGTGCAAGGCTCTGTGCTGTTTGGGTAACTTCCAGTCTCCTCCCTTTAGTTTCCTCACCTAGAGAGATGCTATAATCGGGATCCCACCTCCTGGAGCTGCAAAGTCTCTCACAGGACACCCTGGGAGAGGGTTCTGCTGGTCTGAAGGGACCCATCAGGCCCTCTCCCCTTTCCCTCTCAGAGCTCTCCTTGTTTGTGGGGGATGCTCGGGGACCAGTCCTGGCCCCGGGCTCCTCCCTGCCCGGTCACAGCTTCCTTGCAGTGACCCAGAACAGCAGTAGGTGGGATGACATTGGCAGCTTTGATGTCAGTGCTCCTCCGCGTCACCCTCCTCCTGGCGGTCATTGGGACAATTTGTTCTCCTGTGCCCATTCTCCTGGAGGGAAGTTGGGGTTCATTGGCTGCTGCCCACGCCAGAGCTTTGTGGAGCCTCGGGAGGCAGCTGGGTGCCGGGGGTCATCCCTCCCGTCAGAGGTGCCGTCCTCCCCAGACACCCCTATTTCTGTGTATGCAAACATCTGTATCTCTCCACGTACGTGATAAAGAGACAGACTGGCTGACCAACAGATAGACAGACAGACAGAAGGTGATGGTAGAAAAATAGTCTAAAAGAAAGAAAAGACAGACAGATGAGGGTCAACCTGACGGATGGGGAGCTAGGCATTGTTTACTATGTGCCAGACGCTATGCTAAGCACCTTACACGTGCTCTTTTATTTGATCCTTGCAAGATAAGGGTTGTCATTAGCCCCATTTGACAGATGGGGAAACTGAGGCAAACAGAAGTCAGATGACTTGTTCAGGAACACACAGCTAGTAAGTGTCTGGGGGCAAGTCTGATTCTGCTTTGTATCTCCCTCATACAGACGTGTTGTGTCGCCTGAATAAATCTAAATTGGGACTGTTTGGTTTCCGTCTTTGCAGCCCCATGCACGGGGCACGGCACATGAAGGCTTAATAACCGCTTGCTGGTTGACTGAAACGGAGGGTGAATGAGTTAGGGGAGGGGCTCGAGCTTGGAAGCCGAGGACCCGAGTTCCAGGCCCCCCGGGCCATTGGGCAGCTTCTTGGCCCCCCTAGATCTGGAGCCCCAACACCCTAAGGGGGTTATTCTCAGGGACCTTCAAGGCCCTTGCAACCTCAGTCAGTACCGGGCCTTCAGGAGCATTTCTGCCCCCGAGGCCGGGGTCTTCTCCCTCCCTTCCATGGGCTTTGTCCGGCCTCCCTGAGCTCAAGCGCTTTGGTCAACGTGTTTCAGGCAGAGGATCTTCGGATCCCGGTCCTGCCTTCCAAGCTGCCAGGTGGTTGTAAGGGATGCCAAGACGTCCTTGGCGCTGAGCCGGGAAATGCCGCTTATTCCCATGTTAGGAACTAGGGAAGGGAAAGAGAGACTCAGACTCCGATTTTTAGCTTGTGGGGGAAAATCTGACTTGTCTCCTCGCTCTCTGCCCCCCCCCCAGTGCCCAGCATTCCTGAGGCCTCGGCTTGGTTTCGGTTACCAGGCAGCTCATGAATCAGAGGGAATCCACCCTGGGCACCCAGAGGCCTCCGAAATGCTGACAGTCCCGTCTTTAACAAGTAAGAACGAGTTCCATTGGTGAGTGGAGAGAGCCGGGGAAAACATCCACAAATACAGATCGCTAGGGTGTGGGCGCACGTGTGCCCGGGGTGCCCGTGGGTGGGAGCGGGGGGGAGAGATGCCTCCAGGCTGGCCTTGCCCCCCCGCCCCTGAGGTGGGTACCTTAGCCAGGGACCCCGCCCCGCCCGCCTGCCTTGGAGCCAGATGGCACCAACTTCTCCATGGGCCAGAGGGCTGACTAGATCCATCCCGTTGGGTCTAAGGGAGACCCAACCCTGGAGGGCAGCTCCCCTCCTTATCCCCTTGCCCAGTCTCTGTTTGCAGCCCTCCGGGGAGAGGGAGCCTTGGAGGCGCCCGTGTCACTTTGGGATCCCACTAATGCAGAGGAAGCTTTTCCAGTAACAAAGTCCGAGGGCTCTGGTCACTTCCTCTCCTCTCCCACCCTCTGTTCCTCCTGATTCTGCCCCGGGTCAAGCATTTCACTCACAAGCCGGCTTCCCAATGGGCTCAATGTTATGGAACAGAGGGTAAGTGAAGGAAAGAACCGAGATTCTACGGGGGCTCTTCCAGACTGAGGCTGCTCCTGGCGCTGAAGTACAGGATCCACTTTGGGCTCTAACCAGGGGGCCAGGGAGAGGGCCTTCTGAGTCGCTGGGGTCCGTCCTTGTGGGGAATGGGTCCTAGGTTTGCTCTCCCAGAACCAGGATGGCATCCCGCCTCCCTTAGGGTTCTAAGGATGCCCCCAAAGAACTGGGGTCTCTGTCTACACTCGAGACCTTATTCTGGGTGTGCTTTCACCTGACTAATCCCTCAGGTCCACTGAACCAATAAACATCTACTAGTTTGTACAAAGGAACATTTGCTTCTTATTTTATTTTTTATTTATTTATTTTTTTGCCTGGAGAGACTTACACGAACTGAAACTTTTACTTTTTAAAGATAAAGCAAGACATAAATGCACATTTACCTACTACGGCCTCTTGGGAGAGTGGACTCCTTAGTGCGGTCTCTACAGGGCAGTGGTCCTACTATGCTCACGGTTAGCAAACAGGAATGGGGTTCATAAAGTCTCTGGGGTCCCCCAAGTCGCTCCAAGGGGCTTCCATTGCACAACTTCCTGGCTCCCCACTTCTTCTGCAGAGGAGGTTTGTAGGGACTGGGCCTAAACCAGTCCCCCATTACCACAGTCAGTGCCATGGGCCCATGCGCTCCCCAATAACCACTCACCTCAGTCTCCCAGGCTGCTGACTTCTTGATGAGACCAGGCAAGAGAAAGAGCTTTCTCTTTCTCTCTCTCTGTCTTTGTCTCTGTCCCCTCTTCTCTCTCCCTCTCTCTCTCTTTCTCTCTCCCCCTCTCCCTCTTCTCTCTCTCTCCTTGTTTCTCTTCTTTCTTTATCTTTCTCTGTTTTTATCTCTCTGTCTCTGTCTTTGTGTTTCTATTTCTGTCTCTGTCTGTTTGTCTCTCTGTGTCTGTGTGTCTGTACCTGTATCTCTCTCTTTTTCTCTGTCTCTGTCTTTAGCTGTCTCTGTCTGTTTGTCTTTATGTCTCTGTGTCTGTGTCTGTATCTGTATCTCTCTGTGTGTGTGTGTTTCTATCTGTCTGTCTCAGTCTCTCTCTCTCTCTCCCCTTGTCTCTTGTTCTCTCTCCTTGTCTCTCTGTCTTTATCTTTCTGTCTCTATCTTTGTTTTTCTGTCTCTCTGTCTCTCTTTTTCTGCCTTTGTCTCTCTCTTTCTGTCTCTGTTTCTCTTTCTCTCTCTCTTTCTTTCTGTCTCTATCTCTTTGTCTCTGCCTATCTCTGTCTTTTTCCTTTCCTCCTCCTCGATTAACTCTTTCTCCCTCCCTGCTTCCATTTCTTTTCCTTCTCTCTTCCTCTTTCTTCCTCTTTCTCCCTCTTTTTATTCCTCTCTCTTCCTCCTTCCCTTCTCTTGATTCTCTTTCTCTCCCCCCTTTCCTCTTCCTCCCCCTTTCCCCTTCTTCCTCCCTCCTTGTCTCCCTCTCTCTTCCTTTTCTCTCCATCCCTCTCTCTCCCATTTCCTCACCTTCCTTTTTTTCTCCTTCCCCCCTCCCTCTTCCCCTCCCTTTCTCACCCAGACTGTGTTTTCAGAGTGTGGTGCCCACATATAAAGGATCCCACCATCAGGGGGACCCAGCAGTGATTGGCGAGCCCAACAATGCAGTCCCTGCCCTTGAGGCTGGATTCTGGGTCACAAGACCAGAGCTAATTATGATTAGGATTATTAAGAGCTGAAATGGACCTCTATCTATATCTATAGAGTCTGGATCTCTATATAATATATGCACATATATGTCTACAGCTCCTTATATACTTATGTTTATCGGTATCTCTGTCTCTATCTCTATTTAACTACTTATTGCTAGATAGAGATCAGGTAGCTAGGTAGTGCTACACTGCACAGCGTGCCAGGTCTGCAATCAGAAAGATTAATTTTCCTGAGTCCAAATCCAGGTTCTGCCACTTACTAGCCATGTGACCCTGGGCAAGTCGCTTAACCTTGTTTGCCTCAATTTCCCTTTCTGTAAAATGAGCTGAAGAAGGAAATGGCAAACCACTCCAATATCTCTGCCAAGAAAACCCCAAATACTATCACAGTCAGATATGAATATATTTATATCTGATATATTTATATAATAGATAGATTAATAGCTATTTATCTACATATATATAAAATATAGATATTTATATACCATATAAACCCATGTGCAAACATACACACCTATGTCAAGTTCATAGATTTCATGAAGCTGCTGGGTTAGGGATCTGTGATCCCTAAAGCTGCTGGTCTAAATTCTCCGATTGCTTGATTTAGCTGTGTCCTCATATTTGCATCTTACACTAAGTATGAGGTCTGAACATAGGGTCTGATACTTGACTGATCCTCCCCTTCCAGCCCTTTTTCCTTCCATAGCTGGGATTCAAACCCTAGTCCTCTAACTCGAGATCTGGTATTGTTTCCTCTATGGTCTGGGAGAAGGGATTAAACACTTGAAAGGATCCTGGCTTAGTGTCAATAAAACTAGATTTTGAATCCCAGTGTAGAGGCTTATTTACCATGTGAAACTCACTTTAACCTGTTGAACCTCAGTTTCAGGCTCTGTAAAATGGAGATAGTAATAGTGTCTATCTCACAAGACTGTTGAAAGTTGATTCAGCCTGGAGCTCTCCTGCTAAAGAAGCTTCAGTGGTTCCCCTTTTCCTCAAGTATAAATTGCAAGCTTTCCTTTTACCAATGAAAACCCTTCACAATCTGGCTCCAACCTCTTTTCTGACTGATTTGCTCTTATTTGTCCTTATATACTCTGTCTTCTCCAAACCTACTTTTCCCAGTCTGTTTTATTTCATCCCTGCTCTCCATGCCATCACGTAGACTATCTTTTACTTCTGAAACATTCTACCTTTTCATCTTTGTCTCTTGGAACGAGCTCCATTCAGCATTCAGCTCCCCGCTTACTCCCACTGGACGTTTTTGGATCCTACCTCACCTACCATTATTAACAGCTCCCATTGCCACAAATCACTTTTCCTCTGCTTTGCATAGATTTTGTTTTATTTTGTTTCATCCTAGCAGAATCCAAGAGTTTTTTTTTAGTATCCTCAGTATTTTACTTGACAACGACCACACAGTAGGTGCTTCACAAAATCTTGTTATGTAGAATTAAATTGAATTGAGACACGCTGGCCAAAGGACCCGCATCTCCTTCTATTCTTTTTTTTTTTTTAATATTCTTTTTCTCTCTTTCTATTCTTAAGGCCATCCTTCCCCTTCTCCAAGGGCCAGTGGGAGAAAGTGTTAGTAGCAGGCTTTTTTAGGAGGGATCTACCGATGGGCAGTTGGCCTGCTGCTGCCCAACTCATGTAGGAGCCTGACAGAGAGAAGGGAGGCCAAGGCTGAAGTGATTTCTCTGGGGGCCAAACATCGCAGCGCCTGTTCCTACCTTGGGAATGCTAGCACAGGAAGAGCTGGAGAGATGAGTTTATATAAGCCAAATGAAAATTTAAATAAAAAGCAGTCAGCATCGCCCCATCAAAAAAAAAATAAAAGACAGAAAAAGACAAGAAGAAGGCCCCGAAAGACTGTTTTTGTTAATGGCACATACGTTGTATTTCAGCCAACAAAGAGAGTTTTTGATCAGGACGGGCCCGCTTCTCCCTGGAGATTTCACAGGCCGGGTGGTCTTTGGCGGGGAGAAACACAGGGGCTCAGTTAACATTACACATCACTCATACATGCAGCAGGCTGGTAAGTGTAAGGCGTTCCAGCTGTGGAGTGTGGCACCTAAAAAAGAGCAGCAAGGCTTGAGATTCTCCACCAGGCCAAGAGCAGCACCTTTAGCCCTTCTTGGACCTTTCTTCCTCCCCCCTCCCCCCATTTCCTCCAAGATCCCTCATTGCACATCCTCCCTCGCAGAGTGGGGAGGTAGCGGGACCCCAAAATATTACATCTCGTTGTAGCATTTTGCTTTCAGGATGTGGAAACACTTATAGACTATCACCCCAAGTGCCCCAAGATTAGCAGCAGAGATTTGGGCCTGTTAATGTTTTTTTAGCCCACTCACCAGCCCTTGGTTCCCTTGCCAGCTCGTAGGTCGTGCCAACAAGGAAATATTAAGTGGCTTTCAGTCTAATTAACTTTAAAGGTTCCATGTCAGGAGCTTGTTTGACCTTGAGTAAAAAAAAAAACAAAAAAACCCAAAGCATCCGTGCTGATCTGCAGCTTGGACAGAGTTTCTAAATCATGAATGGGGTCTGGGGTTCAAAGGATTGTTTAGAGAAATCATTCAAACATTTCCTCTGAGGTTCCTGGGCAGTGGGGGAGGGGGCAGATTTAGAAGCTGAGTGCTCTTCACTGGCCAGATCTGAAAGGATTTGAAGGGGAGGCTCACCTCTTCCCACAACCCTTTAGGGTAAAGGAAAAGATGTGCAGAAGGGAACATTTCTGGGGGGGAAAGGGGAGGTCAGCGGACCTGAGTTCAAATCTCATTTCTCCCATTGATCTATTGAATCTATTTGATTGATCTGATTGATTGATTGAATCTATGTGACAATGGGGAAGTCTTTGAACTGTTCTGGGTGGCCTTGGTTTTCTTGTTTATTAAATCAAGGGGTTAGACTCAATGACCTCCCAAGACCTATCTGGCCCTCTCTCCAGGATCCTATCATGCCTTCAAAGCAGACTCCCTCCCAACAAAAAAGAAATAATCTTAAAAGATCCTGAAAGATTAATTATACTGAGTTGTGACAATCATTATCTCCATCAAGGTACGGAGTGACAAATATTCTCCACAGGAACTCTTTGATGCTCCCCTGCCATGGACACTGGTTTATCCCATTCTTCTTTTATCAGCTTGCAGAAACCCAGAAAGTGGAAGGCTGCCACAGGCCATTTTCCTCCCAACTCTCATGGGGAGGCAAGGTCTTCAACACTGGGTGTCCAATATGGCTCCATATTTCACTAATATAAAAGAATTAGCTAAGGAAAAAGTCCCCAATCCATAGGACTATAGTCCTATTTCTGTGTGACCCAGGCTGTTCTCCCTCTTATCTCTGACCTCAGTTTCATCATCTGTCAGATGGATGTCAGATTATTTGACTTAAAATCCCTCTTGGCTGGATAGGCTCATGCTTCTGTGAATTTTTATTTATTTATTTTTCCTCCCCAAGCACATGCATAGATAATTTTCAACAGTCACCCTTGCAGAACCTTGTGTTCCAAGTTTTTTCTCCCTCCTTTCCCCCCACCCTTTCCCCTAGGTGGCAAGCAATCCAATATATGTTAAACATGTGCAATTATGATTTTTTTTTATTTTAGTGTTTCAATAGCACTTTAAAGTTTCCAAAACGCTTTACAAATATTTCATTTTCTTCCCACAACATCTCTGCTATTATTATTCTCATTTTATAGATGAGGAAATTGATATGCACAGACTATGTCCCCCTTTTAGATTTTCAGTTTCTTTATGGCAAGAATGATGGTTTTTCATTATGCCTTTAGCACTTATTCTATGGGCTTAAGTGTCTTGCACATGTATTTTCTTCTATAATTTAGTTGAAGATGACATTAGCTTTAATGGAAGAGTCTGCAAAATATTATAAATTAAGATTTTCATATAAACAAAATTAGGTAAAGTTAGTTCTGTGCTCTATTTTTGGCTTGAATATGAGATTGTTCCAGTGAAATGTTTTCATAATTGGCCAGAACACTTCCATACTGAAAGAAATTGATATTGAATGGTCGGTTATTATTTTTCAAGGAAACAACAGATTGGAACGGACATATCAAAATAGCTGCTTATTTTATAGGAATTCAACTTATGTAATAACACTTTTGATCTTAAAAACACTATCAAGTTTGATCCATTTTGGTAGAAAAAAAAGAAACAAACGTGTTATTTGAAAGTGTGCAACATAAAACATTAGAACTAGAAGGGACCTTAGATCATAATAACCATTATTAAAAATAACAACAATAGCTAATATTTATATAGTGCTTTATAACCTGCAAAAGTTGATGTCGAGTGGTTGATTACTTTTTCCCCCAAGTAAAACCCATGTTTATTGTCTTTAGATTCCCATAGCAGTTTCAGCTCATTATCAAACTTAGCATTCCTTGCACTATTTTGACAGTCATGATCTATGACCATATATTCATCCTCTGTTTCATTCTCATGCCCTCGCTTCCATTCTCTGGAAAGGTCTCTTTATTTTTTGAACATCAAGTCCATTGATGAATTCCCTATATACCTTCACTAATCTCTATAGACAACTCCCATTTTTTTCTTTCTCATTATAATCATTTCCCTTTCTGTCTTTAGAATTTTATTCTCGGGAAATTTCTATGGGCCTGGCTTCTCCAGTGGAATTTTGGTCTATGGGACTTTTATTTATTTTGACTGAACAACAATAAATTTATTAAACATTTGTGAAGTGCCTATTGTGAACTTCTGAACACTGTACTCGCAAGTGGAGATATTCCATGGTCCCTTTTCTTTTTTCCCCCTCTAATTTTTAAATAGTTTTCTTTAAAAGTTTGAGTTTCAAATTCTATTATTATTTCCTTTTCTCCTCCCCCTCCCTGAGATGCATGTTCAATTATGTAAAATATTTCCATATTAGTCATTAGTGCATAAGAAGACTCAAACAAAAGAAAAAGAAGAAAGAAAGTGAAAATAGTGTGCTTCAATCTGTATTCAATCACGGTTCTTTTTCTGAGGGTGGATAGTATGCTTCATCATTAGTCCTTTGGGATTGTCTTGGATCATTGTATTGCTAAGAAGAGCCAAGTCATTCATGTTCTTCTTTGCAATATTGCTGTAGCTATGTATAAGATTCTCCTGGTTCTATTCACTTCACTATGTATCAGTTCATGGAAGTCTTTCCAGGTATTTCTGAAACCATACTGCTTTTCATTTCTTATACCTCAATAATATTGCATTACAACCATCTACCACAGCTTATTTAGCCATTCCCCGATTGATGGCCATCCTTTTGATTATCCACTTTAAAAAGAGCTTATAAATATTTTTGTACAAATATGTCCTGTCCCCATTTTCTGGATATTTGGTATATGGACCTAGCAGTGGTGTTGCTGGATCAAAAAGTTATGCCCTTTATATATAGTTTTATATATATATATATATATATATATATATATATATATATATATATAGTTTTATAGCCCTTTAGATATAGTTCCAAATTGCTCTCCAGAATAGTTGGATTAGTTCACAACTCCCTCAACAAAACACATCCCTCAGTTTTTTCACATCCCTTCCAACAGCCATCATTTTTCCTTTTCTTGTCATATTAACTAATCGATAGGTAAAAGGAGGTACCTGAGAGTTGCTTTAATTTGCAATTCTCTAATCAATAGTGATTTAGGAATTTTTTTCTCTATGACTATAGATGGCTTGGATTTCATTGTCTGAAAACTGCCTGTTTATGTCCTTTGGCTGTTTATCAATTGGGGAATAACTTGTATTCTTATATATTTGAGAAATGATGCTTTTATCAGAGATATTTGTTACAAAATTTTCCCTCAGTTTTCTACTTTCCTTATAATTTTCATTGCATTGGTTTTGTTTGTGCAAAACCTTTTTAATTTTATATCATTAAAATTATTTATTTTACATTTTGTAATGCTTTTTATATATTCTTTGGTCATAGATTCTTTCCTGATCTATAAATCTGACAGATAAATTATTCCAAATTCTTTTCATTTGTTCATGGTATCAGCCTTTAGGTGTAAATCATGTACCTATTTTGACCTTATATTAGTATATCGTATGAGATCTTGGTCTATACCTAGTTCTGTCACACTGTTTTCTAGTTTTCCCAACACCTTTTGTCAAATAATGAGTTTTGTTCCAAAATCTTGAATTTTGGAGTTTATCAAATGTTTGTATCATTGTGGTCATTTACCAGATGGTAATTTGTATCTAATCTATTCCATTGATCCACCACTCTATTTCTTAGCCAATATCAGATTGTTTTAATAATTGCTGTTTTATGATACTATTTGAGATCTGATATGATTAGATGACCTTCTTTCACATTTTTTCATTGATTTCTCTTATATCCTTAAGATTTTGTTGTTCTAAATGAAATTATGTCATTATTTATTCTAGCTTTATAAAACGATTTTTGATAGTTTGATTGGTATGGCACTGAATAAACAGATTTAGGTAGAATTGTCATTTTTATTATCTTCGCTCAGCCTACCGAGCAATTTATATTTTTTCAGTTGTTCAGATCTGAATTTATTTGTGTGAAAAGTGTTTGACATTTGTTTTCATTAGTTCTTGGGTTTGTTTTGGCAAGTAGGTTCCCAAGTATTTTATATTGCCTATAGTTACTTTAAATGCAATTTCTTTCTATCTCTTGCTGGTGGCCTTTGTTGGTAATGCATAGAAGTGCTGATGAAAATTATGTGGATTTATTTTGTATCTTGTAACTTGGCTAAAGTTGTTAATGATTTCAAGTGTTTTTTTTTAAAATAGATTCTTAAGGATTTTTTAAGTGTAACATCATATCACCTGTTAAGTGTGATAGTTTTGTTTCCTTGTTGCCTATTCTCATTTCTTTAATTTCTTTCTTTTGCTCTTATTACTATAGTTAACCTTTCTAGCACAATGTTAAATAACAGAAGTGACAATGGGCATCATTGCTTCACCCTTGACTGCATTGGGAAGGCTTTTAGCTTATGTCTATTAAGATAATGCTTGCTGGTGAGTTTGATTAACATTACTCACCATTTCAAGGTAAACTCCATTTCTTCCTATGTTCTCTAATGTTTTCACCAGAAATAGATGCTGCCCTTTTTCAAATACCTTTTCTGGATCTATGAGGTAATCATATGATTTCTGTTGATTTTGTTATTGATATGGCCAATTATACTGATAGTTTTTCTAATGCTAAAACAACCCTGTACTCCTGACCTAAATTCTTTTATTTCTAAGGTCCATTCCATCTCAAAGAGGATATGATTTGATGAGGTCCATTCACCTACTTTGCTGGGCTATTCTTTCCAGTTTTGACTCTGCCTTGGACTCATGATGGAGTTAGATCCAGTGAGCGTGTTAAATCTTCCCCTATTTGGGGGAGAGGAAAGACCTGGACTGGAAAGACTTCACACAGCTAGGAGCAAGGAAATGTTGTGACATCAGCCAAAGGCAATAACCAGAATTATAGATACTGAGCCATATGAGAGGATAGAAACAGAGTTGCAGAAGTAGGGACAGGGACAGAACCAAGTCCAAAGTAAGAAGAGGCAAGTGAAATGGAGGGATCAGTCTGTATAGATCTGATCCTGAGCCAGGCAAGGTTTTTTCCTCATTGCTGCCTCAGTTTCCTTAATATTTATGATTCCCAGAGAGCCCCAACCTCCATCCTCCTTTCTATTGAATGCTGCTGGACAGCTCCCACCCAGTGCTACCCATGCCAGCCATCTCCCTGGGCAAGTAGCTTTTCTGTTCTTCAGCATCCATCACTTTCAAAGTTAGGAAATGGTGCATGACTTTTAGAGCCTCATTGAAGCTCCAAGTTTGGAGCTTCCAAGACTTCAGAGGTCATTTAATCCAGTGTTCTTCAAACCTCCATTAAGAAAAAAAAATGAGTACCCATACTTATTATGTTTTTATTAATATACACATTATATGCCTGACCTGCAGTATTAGTAACTATGTATATTATAGAAGTTATACAGAAATAAAACATTTAAGGATAAGACAAAGATAAGAGATAGGATAATGTATTGGAGTAGGGAATGACATGGTAGGGTCTGCACTTTAGGAAAGTCATTGGTAGCTGTTTGGAGGATGGGATGGTAGGGGAAAAATTTGATGAAGGAAGACAAATGAGGAAACTGCTGTTATAATCTAAACAAGAGGTGGCTGAAAGCCTGGTGGATGCCTCAGGGAGTGCAGAGAAAGGGATGAATGCCAGGGACGCTGAGTCAGACAGATGAGATCTGAGGACTGGGTGGGTGGGCAAAGAGAAGTGAGGGGTCCCAGATGACACTGAAGTTCTAAGAACCGAGGCGACTGGGAGGTGGCGTTCTCAACAAGAGGGAGGTTTGGAAGAACAGAGGATTTGGGGAAGAAATATAATGTAATGAGATCTGCTCTGGCGGTCCACAGTCTATTCATCCCATTCATCTTGAATGAATTGCTCTGTCCCTCCTAAAGTGAAAAGGGGAAATGGCGTCTCTTACTCATTGATCATTCATTGCTCACCCTCCAAGGGCAAGAGAGGATCTGAAGGATGTGGGTGCAGGTGGAATTTTCTCAATGGCATTTTCAAAGCCGCTTGGCTCTTAAAGGAGGAGGATTAAGAGCTTAAATAGCAGAGGAAAGGGGCACAGTGTGAGAAGTGTTGGAGGATAAGGGAAGGGGTGATTATGTTGGAGACCAACTACATATCACAAGCAGGTGAGATGTAATCTACATTCCCACCGTCTGATTGGTTGCTCTCCTATTTTTTGTGGTCAGTTCAATCTTTACCTTCTCTTTTGAGTCTAGACCACAGCCCCAGGCCCAATTTTGGATTCTGTTGATCAAACCCAACCAGAATCTCCTACCCCACTTTTACCCTCAACCTTCACACCCCACAAGTGGACTTTATTGATCTTTGTTTGAAGACCTCTGGTGAACACATTCCTTCCTGAGACAGCTGTAGTTTGGGGGAACTCACTGGGAATTTCCCCCAACTTTCAGACCAAATGTGCTTTCCTGCCATGTTCCCCTTGGCTCCTGATTCTGCCTTCTAGGACCAAGTAAATGAAGCTCATCCCTCTTCTATATCACTGTCCTTTAAGGACTTTAAGAAAGCTCTCCTGCCCCACTTCCACCCCCACATCCCCAGTCTTTGAGTCTTTAAGCTAAATATGTACAGTTCTTTCCCCATCTTCCTCTGATGGCTTGGTCTCCTCCAGAATGGCAAAGATTATTGGAATGCTATCTCTAGTCATGAGGAGAGACCAGAATCATCTGTGGGATGTTTAGCTTCATAAAAAGGAAATGTAGAGGAGGCTGAAACCCTTTTCTGCCCTCACCAGCTCTTTGTTCATGGCCAGTGAAAGTTCGCGAACTGGCCAAGAGCCCCCGATAACTAGCAAATGTTTGTGGAGTTGTACGTGTTGATGCTTTTCTTCTCAACAGAGGCCTTGTGGGATTTTTTCCCCCTTCTTAGAGTCACTTAGCACCTCACAGAGGGTGTTTCAATAAGCAGAATTAGTCTTGGGAACAAAAGAAAAAACAATATCATAATTCAATCGAACACATGTTCCCGAAAGTTATCACGTACAAAGCACAGTTAACCATTTTCCTAAGCTCGGCTAGTCTGTCTGTGATCATTTAAGTGTCCTTACTGAAAGCAGCAGCCTTCAGTTCAATATGCAGAATATGGTCCCCAGGCAAGGTAAACAATACCTACTAATGTCCTAATCAGCCCTTGGGTGGGAGGGGTACATGTCTTTTGGGATATGTTAAGATCCAGTTGAAAACCATAGTCACAGTTAAAAAAAGCTCGGTGAATGGGAAAGCCTTTGAGAGAGGCCTTTTATACTTATGGTCTTCCTCCACAAATAAATCAAGGAAGAATCAATTGTTAGAATCTGACTTGAATCCACTAGTGAATAGATTCTCTGAGTAACAAAATTTCTGGGCACTTCCAAGGCCCTGCAGGGGGTAGGAGGAGGGAAATTATCCTCCAAATGGGTCTTCCAAGCTCTGGTCGCAGATGCACCTGGTAGCAATTTACCCACAGAAATCTTCCTCACGGCCTCCCTGCCTTCTTCCCCACCCCACCCCCATTTTAGCTGGAAAATATCTGCTGAAGATGGAGGTGCTTCCATGAGTCCATAGGGAGCATGAGAATCAAAGATCAGACTCGGGGTCTGAGGTCTCCCTGACCACTTGGTTGGCTGATGGATGAGGGGATCTTTCTAGGAAAGATTTCTTCACAATCGTGGACATGTGAATCCCGGATCTTTGTAAAAACTTAGAAATCAAGTGTTTTAAAACTTTCCACTAACTTCGAAATCTGTCTTGAATCCAGAGGCCCCCAGCTCCCCTTCGAGACGATAAGCTGGAACCACTGGACCACAGACATAGAGCTGGGAGGGCCCCTCGTTTTCCAGATGAAAAAACTAAGAGCGAGAGAAATCAAGTGATGATGAAGGCGCCATAAGTAGGAAAACTAGGATTTAAACTCAGGTATCCAGAGTTCTTTCCACTTTGGCACAATTTTTCTTTCTGCATAATGGGAGAACTGAACTCAATTACCTCCCTTTGATCTCTAAGTCTGATGATCTTTTAATCTTCCCCCCAAATCAATTTTTGTTTCATTTATACTGTTCCTTGTATCCAGCCTAATTTTCTCTTGTTGTTAGAGGGAAAACATATTCTCCATGCTCATAGACAGCAGCCTAAAATGATGAACTTAGACAAGGAATATACCAATATTCTAGCGTCTGGGAGCCTGTCTTCCAAAAGCAGGGTTCCACGAGGTCTTGATCTGGACCATAATTTGATTCCTGATGTCGTCTTTTTGGGTGATTTTGCCCGACTACAGATTGTCCAACCACTTTCCCCCCTTTCTACACCTTTTAGAGAAAGCTCATTTGATGAACCTTTTCTGGGTTCTGGAAGAAATGTTACTGAAAGCATCGAGTCTCAGCACAAACCAATGGACTTGAAAAGGCAGAAGTGCATCAGAGGCAACTTAAAGGAAGATCCATCGGTTGGCCTGAGCCCTCGTCCTCCTGGATGCTCCCCCCACCAATCAAGGACTATCTCCCCAGCCCTCTGGGGTACACAGAGCACCTTCCTGGCTGTACCCCATCTTAAGTGGGAAGAAGAGGATCTTCAAGCACGTTGCTGCCCAGAATCTTTTTCTCCCCTGAGCCTGGGACAGCTGGAGAAAATTAACCAATATATCCACATTCCAGGGAGTTAAAAAAAGAGAGAGAGAAGGAAGCAAAGGAAGAAAGAAAGGGTGGGGGAGAGGGTCAAATACCTTTTAGAAATCATTACACCCCTTGGACAGCAGAGACATTCACTACACCGTCTCACCAGATCTGGTTTCCTGATAGACGACCATGATGTAAACTGTTGTCTGACTTGGATTACCCAAATTGGGCTCCTGCTTTTGATGTCCAGGTGGAGAACTCCCTCAAGTTGTGTGTGGGGGGGGTCCCTCATGAGCCTGAATCTTTTCTTCTATGTGTGATTTGGCAATTCTGAAGCAGGATTCTGAGAAGTTGTTATAAACAACGCAATGAGCTCCAGTGTACTGGTGGAGGGCACAAACGTGGGGGGTGGGGGTCTTTGGATGATCCAAAAATTGCTCCTTGCCCCTCCATCTGATATTTAGGCTGATAGGGGCTGCCCCAGTCATCGCCTCATTCCCTACCTTCCACATCCTTGCTCCAGTCAGTGGCAGGCTTCTTAACTTGCTTTTTAAAAAATATTTTATCAACATTTTCAATCTAATTGACTTCCTTTCTAATCCTATGCAATTGATTTTGTGCATTTAAAAAGATTATTCTGAGAAAAGATCTGAGGGCTATGCTAAACTGCCATTACTAGGGGCCAAGACCCCCCAAAAAGATGAAGGTAGGGAGGCTGGGGTGGACAGAACCCAAAGCAGGGAGTGAAGTTCAAATATCGACTCTCACTAATTGGTCATGAGACCTTAGGCAAAGTTTCTAACTTCTGTTTTTGTTCTTGCATTTGTCCACAGGGTGATAACAGCTGGCATTTATTTCGATACCCCTGGAAGGGTTTATGGTGCATTTTACAGACATTCTCTCCACATTACTCCACATGTGAAGAAAAAAATTGGGTTCTGTTCCAGGAAACTCATTTTAGGAAAGATATTGATAAGTTGGAGGGCAGCGAGAATGATGGAGGGCCCTGATGACATGTGAACTAGGGATAGTTAGTCTGAAGGAGAGACAACTTAGAAGGGTTCCATAGCTGTCTTCAAGGATTTTAAAGGCTGTCACAGAAGTCAATAAGCATTTAGTAAGTGTGTTGCAAGGACTGTGCTATGTTCTGGGGCTACAAAGAAAATCATCAAGCAGTCCCTGCCCTCGAGGAACTGATATTCTTTTTTAAATAATTAATTATGTTTCATTTTATTTTAATTTTTAATGTTATACACACACATTCATTTTTTTTTTTTTTACATATTTCAGTATGAGACAGCTTGGGAGAGAGAAATCATGACAAAAAACCATGAAAAAGAAGAAAAAAGGTGAAAATAGTGTGTGTTGGTCCCCATTCAGTCTATATAGCTCTCTCTCTGGATGCTGATGGCCTTTTCCATCCAAAGTTTATTGAGATTGCCTTGGATTCACCTCGTCGTTGAAAAGAGCCAAGTCCATCAAAATGGATCACCTCACAATCTTGTTGTTGCTGTGCACGATGTTTTTCTGGTACTGTAAATTTTTCTAAAACCAGCTTGTTCATCATTTTTAATAGAACAATGATATTCCGTTACTTTCGTATACCTTAACTTCTTCAGTCATTCTCCAAGCGATGTCATCTACTCATTCTCCAATCCTTTGCCATCACAAAGAAGGGCGGCTACATTATTTTTGCACAGGCGTGGATCCTTTTTCCTCTTTTGTGAGCGCTTCAGGATGCAGCCCCAATAGTGGCAGCGCTGAGTCAAAGGGAATACACGGTCTGATACCCTCTGAAGGAGTTTACATTCCACTGGGAGAAGAAGCCATGAGTTATGGTGGGAGGTTATTTGTCTATCGCCTTATCCGCTGGGATGCAGTCTACAAACATGGCCTGGGTAAGATGAGAACATGAAAGAAGGATCCCTTATTCATGGAGATGGTCAATGATTGTAATCAAAGATGTTATTGTTACTGTGCACTACCCTGAAGAAGAGAGCAGGAGCAAAAAAAGGGAACAGGGGCATTGATCAAGTGACTGAGATGATGCTGATAACTAGGGAGGGTCAGGAGGAAGAGCTGCTGAGCCCCGAATTCACTTCTTTTTGCTTTGGCTAGGACAGCAATCTTTAGAATATAAAGTAAAAAATGAAAAGGACTTAAAAGAGGTTGATATGTCAAAAAATAGCAAGAGAGTCCTGAACTGTCCTTGAATTCAGGTCATTAGATCCAAGTAAATCATAGCCTTGGATTCCCCAAAGAATGTAGATCCAGTTATTTAGCCACTAAAGTGATATCAATCAAGTAGTAATACAAAAATTTTAAGCACCTACTGTATGCCAGCCACTGTGCTAAGCAATGGGGATAAAAAAAAGAGTCAAAAGATAGTCTTTGCTTTCCAAGAGTTTACAATCTAGTGGGAAAGGTGACAAGCAAACAAAAATATCTACCTATATCTATATAGATGTAGAGATGTGTGTCTATTAAACTATTAGGAAATAATTAACAGAAGGAAGATAATGAGTCATGTGAAATGTTCAGCAAAGTTATAGAAGGGCAAGTATTTGAATTTTCAAAGAGGGGAAGAGAATAGAACCTAGTGAAGTTGACTTTGAATCTTGGTGAAAATCTAGAAGCTATTATTAGAAAGATACCACTAATATCTAGAAAGGGAAGCAGTGATCTCAAAGAACATGCTAATATAACTTCATTTCCTTTTTTTAACAGGGTGGCTAGACTGATAGACCAGGGGAATACCACACAGAGAGTTTAGCTGTGTTCTCATGACAGACTTCTGAGCTCTGCTTGTGAAAAAGCTGTGAAGGGAGGTTGAGGACGAGCCCCAAAAGCCAGAATAATGGTAGGTTCTGAAGACGCTCAGTCCCAAACCCGAGTGTTTGCAGACATTTGGTAACTGGTTTCACTTGGCTGACCATGTGATGAAGAGATGAACTCACGCTGGGCAGCAGAGACAGAATCAGGGGCTTTCAAAAAGGCACCAACCAGACAACTAGAGATGTTTACTGTCGTTTTTTTCCTCATGGGAAGCACTTTCCTTCAAGAGATACACACTAAGTATATTGGAGGACGTTGGGGAGTCGCCTTCATCCTGGGACAATCTATGGCCTGAAATTGTGGGTCTCTGTCTTTTACCTTTGTATTTGCTCTTTCTTGTTTTAGAGGAAAGAGATTGGAGAACCTTGAGAGTCTCAAAGGATTGGGACAGTGAGCCATTTACCTATGGAAGCCGGAATTGGTAGAGTTGGGAACTGGGAGAGTCAGACACAAAAATATGGAAGCAGGAATCCCTACTGAAATTTGTGGGGAACTTGGTAGTGAGGAGTCAAGTTCCTCGCAATGAGCTTTGGTCTAGGGTAGCATTCGTAAGGAGGTCATCCATCCAAGGTTATGTCACCTTTGGATATAAACTTAGTGGGGCTAATGCTATGTGGGAAATGGGTTAAAGCTGAGCTTACTCTTCCTAAAAATCAGTGTAATATAGAGTGATATATGACTCCCACATGTTGAAGTGGGGAGATATTTGTTATTATATATTTTATATATATTATATATTTTACTAAATGTTTGTCATATATTTTTTCTTTTTATACTTTATATATTTTTATTATATATTATATAAGTATAATATATAATTATATAATATATATTATACAATCATATAATATATAATAACATTATTAAAATATATTTTATATATTTGTTGAGATATTTGTTATTATATCTTTTATATTTAATATATTTATATTATATTATATTTTAGTAAATATCCCTTTGAAAAAGGGCTTAATTGATATTAACTCGATAAGCACTAATTACCAGTGACTTAACAATCAGGGGGAAATCATTAAAAAAGACTTAAGAATTCTGATCAAAACAATGACCAATCGTGACTTCAGAGAGCTGATAAGGAATCATGCTCCACTCTTCCTGATGGCTCAGTGATGCTCTGTAGATGAAGAAAGGGACATGGCTGATGTAAGGATTTGTCTTGCTTGACGTAGCGAACTTATTATGTGGCTTTTTTTCTCTTCCTTCCCAATCAAGAGCAAGTGAAAGAGAGAAAATAAATTCCAATTAATTGAAAAGTAGACTTATACATTAAAACACCAGTTGAGAACACAGCAGAATGAGGACTTGAGTTGATCATATTAGGGAAAGGTACTTCCCCATCACATAGGATCTTAAAGAGAAAATGTATTCACTACCACTTTGGGAGAGCAAGTCTAAAAGTATTACTACAGAAAGAGATGGGGCGGGTAATAGGACAGATATGGCTTAGATGATTTGAAACTAATTGAATGCCTGGACCCACCAAAGAGTCCTTGATGGTTTTATTGCCACTTGTAAGGAGATATTTTGTGGGGAATCACGGGCATCTGTGCCCGTGCCTGTGCTGCGAAACACTTTTATTAAAGACTCGGATAAAGGCAGCGATCACATGCTCATTAAATTTATAGATGACCCTAGCCTGAGAGGTCTGCCCAAAGTACTAAATAAGAACATGAGTCAGGTGGGTGCCACAGTGGTCAGCGCCAGACTTAGAGTCAGAAGTTTTCAATTCGAGCATCCTCAGAGACCCACGAGCTGTGTGTCCCCGCTGGAATCACTTAATCTCTCAGTGACTCAGTTTATTATTTTTGCCACAAGATGTTATTATCCTCATCTTAAAATGGGGAAAATAATAGCACCCACCTCTCAGGACTGCAAGGATAAAGTAGGATATATTTGTAAAGGGCTTTGCAAACTTAAATCGATAGATAAATTCTACTTCTAATAGTTGGGGTCTGAAAAGCTCTCAACAGGCTAGAACATTGGATCAGAGCTAATCAGCTGAATTTTAGTTGTGCCTAATGTAAAATTATATACTTGAGTTCTACATCACAGGTAGAAGATAGAGCAGACATGGTTAGAGGGCAGTTACTATTGAAAATTAATTGCAAAATTCTGCCTGTGCAACAAGAGAACTGTTCGGTTCTACACACATATATTGCATCTAGGCTATACTATAATATATTTAACATGTATAAGACTGCTTGCCATCTAGGGGAGGGGGTGGAAGGAGGGAGGGGAGAAGTCAGAACAGAAGTGAGTGCAAGGGATAATGTTGTAAAAAATTACCTAAGCGTGGGTTCTGTCAATAAAGAGTTATAATTATTAATAAATAAATAAATAAAATTAATTGCAAAACTGATTAAAAATTAAATTTCCAAAAATTAAATTGGTTCTCTTGTCTTCAGTGACTTTACCAGGTACCTGTTTGACCCAGTCACAGAACCAATCAGCTGATGGAAGGTATACATTAGGTGCAAACAATTCCTAGGTATTTCTAATAGATGAATTATAATTAGCTAATCTAAAAAAAGGTGTCAATGAGGTACAAGCTGAAGGAAAATGGAATAAGGGATGCAATTCTTCAAAATGGAGGTTCCAAGAGGAACTCCCCGATGGGAGAAAGTGGCTGCTGGGAGCTTTGAGAAAGCTACAGAGGTGGAACAAATTTCCAGAGAGAGATGGCAGAGCGAGGTAATATGACAATACTAGACCCCTTGGGAGAGTCAACCTGTTGGTCCAATGGGGGTTGAAAAATACCCTGCAGAGAGGGCTGCCCATGCTCACTGGGGCTGGAGGACCAGGTGTCAGGAAATGACTCCGGAGCCTCCAAAGCTCCTGATGATTCTGACGATCTTCTGCTCTATGATTCTGGGCTGCGGAGGGGAAGGCAATTTGGGCATTTGTCCAATTTTCAAAAATCTGGGATCTCATCAGTGGATGTACAGCCTCCCCATCAATTATCTTTGGGATTAGTTATTGCTGAAAATATCTGCTCTCTGGCCATGATTCCGGGGATGAGGCTCTCCAACCTTCATTGGCTAGTTCCCAAATTATAATAGGTTCAGGGGCAATGGGGAGGCCCCCGGGGGAATATTTCCAACTTGGCAGGACCTGGGAGAGCTTGTGAGTCACTGGCAGAGCCTCTGAGAGCCCCAGGCCATTTCTGGACCACAGTAACATTGGGGAAATAGTGGAAGGGAGAAATTACAAGTATCTTTTAAAAATAATTCCCTGGGTGAATGGCCTTTGGGGTTTGAGGCCATTTCTTCAGGGGCATTACTCGCCTTAGGAGGGTCAAGGAATCACAGATAAGCCCCAGATTCCTTTGCCATTTCTACCAGAACGGCCGATGATCCTCCATCTGATGCTGCATCCAATGCATCGGATGCATCGCAAAGCTGCAAGTTTTCACATTTCTTGGACCACTTTTTCCCAGAGTGCTTCACTTTGAAAGCCTGTTCTTCCAACAAGTTGACCCCTCTTTGTGATTGAGACCTGAGACTTGCTCCCCATTCCAGGCCCTTGGGGGATGGGAGCTCCATATACAGACTTTAAAGCACCTTCCCTGTAGCACCAGAGGATTTGATAGATCCCCAGATCTCTGAGTCAGAGGGGACCTCAGCAGCCCCACAGCCTACCCCAGGGCTGAGGCAGCATCCTCCCTGCCCATCCCCCACAAGTGCCCATCCCTCACAAGTGCCCATCCCTCACAAGTGCCCATCCCCCACAAGTGCCCATCCCTCACAAGTGTCGATCCCTCACAAGTGCACATCCTCCCTGGGCTTGAAGCCCCCCAGGCAATGATTCCCTCCCCAGCCCCCTAGGTCACTCAGCCTTGGGGCAATGCTTCGGGCAGCTTTCTGATTGATGGTAGGGAAGTCCTTGACTTGGAGTCTGTCAGCCTCTCCCAGCTCTCCCCCTCCCTCCCTTCTTGCCTTGTTCTGCCCCGGCTGGGAGAGGGGAGCAAGAATCCCTCATCCCTGAAGCTCACACCTCAGTGGGATGTGATCCCAGAGAGCTCAGGGTGTTCCCCTCTCCTAACTTCTGGGTCCCAGAGTTTTCTATTCATCCATCAGCAGGAAGGCTGCTCCCAAATCCTGTCTGTTTCCCATGCGGTTGCCGTCCTCCCTCCCTGAGCAGGGAATCTAGGTGCTAAAAGCCAGGAACTCGCTCCCCCCCTTGGCTCCCATGTAAATCACTGCTCAGGTGACTGAGGGGGCAGCTGGGGATTGGGCAAGCCCGGGGAGGCTACAGAGCTCGTTCCAGGTGATGGGGGGTCTGGTGTCCTGGGGGGGGACGAGGGATGAGAAGAGCCCCTGGATTGTGGATGGAGCTTGGCTCCTAATCCCCGCTCGGCCAGAAACACTCCTAAGGAGCCAGGGAATGCTCTGGACCTCAGTTTCCCCATCTGGAAGCGAGGATAAGAATGGCAGCCCCATCCCGTTCTCAGGGTGCTAGAGATACCCGTCCATGAGCCAGCACCAACTGCCTGGGTATTTGCCAGCAGAGCCGTGAATGAAAGGGGCTTCGGCCCCGGGGGCTTCTGCTCGGGGTGGGGGGCGAGATAAGCCCACTGCCCAGAGAAGCAAATACAAAATGGGGGAGGGGAAAACACTACTGGAAGGATCAGGAAAAGATTCAGTTGGAGATGGCAGACAGAGACACAGAGAGACAGAGACAGAGACAGAGAGGCAGAGAGGCAGAGAGACAGAGAGAGACAGAGGTGGATGGATCACCCAGAAGATTAAGGTTAAGAACTTAAAAGCCTGGATGGTCCCATGGGCCGTGACTCCATCTCCCTTCTGATCCCGCGACTCCCTCCAGCTCTGCCCTGGCCCTTCTCCAGAGCGTCCTGCTGCCGCCATCTTTCTGCCCTTCCCAGCAGTGCCATTAGGAAGGCCGAGGGGACCTCAGAGGTTCCCGACTCTGCCTGCTTTACTGATAGGAAGCTGAGGCGGGCGGCAGCCCCACCTTCTTCCCGCCCCCCTTTCCCAGGCAGAAGTCCTGGCTTCCAACCCCTGCCCTGACCTTTGGCAGTGCTAAAGAACCGTGGTTTCAAATGCCGCCTCTGACCCTCATAGCCTCCCTGGGCCTCAGTTTTTCTCAGCTGTAAAATGGACAGGTGGACTGGATCTTCCGAAGTCCCTTCCAGCTCCAGATCCGTGACCCTGTGAGTCCTCCGGGTGCCCGATTATCCGAGTTGCGCGAAGGCTGCGGGACCCCCCACTCCGAGTCCTTGCTGGCACCGGATGCCAGACTGGGAAGCTCTGAGGGGTTCCGCAGCCCCCGTCCCTCCTCTTGGGAGCCTCCAGGTGTCACCCACGCTGATGGCAGATGAGAGACCCAGTGGTGACTGGGAGGAGAAGCCCTTTCCATCGGGGAGGCCCGGGGCCGGGAAGCAGGACGGACAGTCAGAGCCGCTCCGGGAGACCTCCCGAATCCACTTGCTGCAGAGGCGAGATTTCCAGCGGCTTCCTCTGCCTCGAGGCAGCTGGGTTGGAATGGGGACAGTTTCCAGTGGAGAAGCCCCGCGTTCGTCCCGCTCCCCCACTGGAATGTCCCTGCGAGCACTTCAAACGCTGACCACTTCATATCTGCCGTCCACAGCGACCAGCGCAGGCTTTTGATGTGACTTTTCCCACGCTGTGTGTTTACTCTGTGGACTGGAAAGAAGCCCTCCGCGCTCTCTAATTAAGGGATGCGGGACCACGCTTCGGAGAAATATGCTTCAGCTCATGCAATCACTTTTTCTTTTTAGGGAAAATGTTTGGTTCTGGCCGCAGGAGAAAAGCCGGTGGGATTGGGAGGGCGGAGACAAACACATCTGGACGGCAGCCGCGGTGCCTTGGGTGTGCTCCCTGGGCGGGAGTGTGGGTCTGGGCTCGCCGGTGGGACTTCCCAAGCCATTCCAAAGACAGTGACTGACATACAGTAGGTGCCTACTAAATGCTTGGGGTTTGATTCAGTGTTTGATTTATGTAATTAGGTAGAGAGTAGAGGTCTCTCCCCCATCCTGGTGAATTTTCCTCTCGGGGATATTGTTATGCTCAAGTGACATGATACATTTGAAGGAACTTGGAATGGTCAAAGGATAGGAAAAGACAATTTTCAGATGATGAAATTAAAGCCCTTTATAGTTATATGGAAAAATGCTCTAAATCATTATTGATTAGAGAATGCAAATGAAAACAACTCCGAGGTACCACCTCCCACCTCTCGGACTGGCTAAGATGATGGGAAAAGATAAGGATAAATGTTGGAGGGATGGGGGGAAACTGGGACACTGATATATTGTTGGTGGAATTGTGAATGGATCCAACCTCTCTGGAGAGCAGCTTGGAATTATCCCCGAAGGGCTACAAACTGTGCATGCCCTCAGATCCAGCAGTGTTACTACTGGGCTTATATCCTAAAGAGATACTAAAGGAGGGAAAGGGACGCACATGTGCCAAAATGCTTTGTGTAGTGGCCAGAAACTGGACACTGAGCGGCTGCCCATCAATTGGGGAATAGCTGAATGAATTATGGGATATGAATGTTATAGAATATTGTTGTTCTATAAAAAGTGGCGAACAGGCTGATTGTAGAAAGGCCTGGAAAGATTTATATGAACCGATGATAACTGAAACAAGCAGAGCCAGGAATACAGTGTACACAGTAACAGCAAGAATGGCCGATGATCAGCTAGGAAAGGCTCGGTTCTTTTCAGCGGGTCAGTGATCCGAAGCAATCCCAAGTGACTTTGGACAGAAAATGCCGTCTGCAGCCAGGAAAAGAACGATGGGGACTGAGTTTAAATCAGCACGTTCTATATTCCCTTCTTTTTGCTGTTTCTATTTCCTCTCTCATGGTTTTTCCCTTTTGTTGTGATTTTTCTTTCCCAACATAATCAGTGCGCATTAAAAATAAATAGATAAATAAACTAAAAAAAAAAAAAAAAAAGAACTTGGAAAACACTGAAAGTGCCATATTAAGGTCGGCTATGTCTGATTTAAAGAGTTTGTCCCATAGCTCTGTGGCTTACACGAGATCCAGTTCAGCCCCCATCCCAGTAATGGGATTTAAGTCACCAGAAAGGGCATTTGGCCTGACCCCAGAGGCAGCTACGGTAGCTCAGTGGCCAGAATATTGGGCCTGGAGCCAGGAGAACCCGAGTTCCTATCCTGATGGAGGCACCTACTCGCTGCGTGACTCCGTGTAACCTTTGTCTGCCTCAGTTTCCTTAAGTATAAAAGGACAATAAGACACAGAGGAGGGAAACCATTTGTCCAGGGTTACATACCCCAGAGTGTCCAGGAGGAGAACGCAGAGAATCACAGCATGGTTTTCGAGGGTTAGGTCCTCAGTTTCCCAGGGAGCTGAATTAGAAGAGTCCTTCACCTCTGGGAATGAGCCTGTGCCCCTGTTACCTTGATGCCCAAAGACTCCACCTGACGGGCCTGGGAAATGAATCCATCCCCCTGAGCGCTCAGGATGAGTGGGCTCCGTGAGCTGTAAAACTGAAAATGGGGAGCAGGGCCTGCCTCTGGGGAGCGCACACTCTACTGTGGGGGCGCAGCACCCGAGATGTCCATACGGAGTCACTCAGGAGCTTGGCGGCCTGGCACAGGAGGGTCCCCTCTGCAGAGATGAAGAGCGGAGATGTGTCCTGTGGGGGGAGAGCCTGGGCAGGTGCGGGGGGGCAGGGGTGGCCGGGCACTTCTCCTTAGGCCAGTGTGACTGGGACAGGGAGGGCAGGAAGGGGGCGCTGGGGCAGACTGGGAAATTGGGCAGCACTTGAGTGGCGCAGGTGCAGTCGGGAGGAGGATGTGGCATTTCAGCCTGTGGATGGAGGGAGCCCCTGAGCTTCTGGGAGCAGGGAGGAGCGCCTCGGCCCAAGGGCAGAGGCCCAAAGGCCACTGCTCTTAGAGGCCCACTGCAGACCAGGAGGGCACAGATGCTCTTGGTGCCCGGGCAGGGGACAGGCTGGCGTGGGTGCGGGTTCCGAGGAGGATGGCTACCCGCTGCAGAGCCAGGCTTCTGGGGGCAAGTCACACAGGGAGCAAGGGGGCTCCCAGGGACCTCCACATTCAGCCCCCATCCCCACGGGGAGCCTCCGGCTGCCCACACTGGCTCCCTTCCCCCGGAGGCCATCTCCGGCCCGAGCTCATCTCCAAGGACGGTGATGTTGGTCTCCGACGACGTGGCCCCCCCAGGCAGCTCTGGGCCGGCTCCGCTGACCCCGCACCGGGCCCGGCCCTCCTCCCGCCACAATGGCCCCAGAGCCTGGGTGGCACTCTGGGATCACACTTGAAAGGCCCCTGGCTGAGGCTGCCTTTTATGGAGGGGGACAATTGGCAGGAGGCCTGTGGCTATTCAGGCAGAACGGGCTGTGAAAATGGCCCGAGTCAGTTTCAGGGGTGGGCGCTGGCCAGAACAAGGCCGGCCGGGCCCTGAATGGCTGCTGCTAGGAGACCGAGGCCCCAGGCATCCCCGGGGCCGCCCTGGCCGCCGGCAACGGCTCACCCTGTCCCGGCAGGGCCGAAAATGAGCGGGGAGCCCGAAGGGGGCCGGGAGGGGGGGGGCTGCTGAGCACACACATGCACACACGGATGCACAACACACACACATCCTGACACATCCACAGGGACACACAGACACACAACACACGGACACACAGACACACGATGCACACTAGATTCACACCCAGACATGACACATACACACACCGACACAATGCACACACAGACATGTGCAACAATCACACACATGCAGACACTCTTATGCAGGATGCAATACCTAGATGTGTATACACAACACACACACACAGCCCGCACGGATAGATACATGTGCACTCAGGGTACCACACAACGCACACACATACACAATTCCTACAGGTACACGTACGCTCATGTACATAACACACACACACACAGACATGCATCCATCCACACCCAGACCCCAGAGGCTCCAGGTCCTTCCCTCTTCCCCTGCTTCCTCAGACCTGGCCTGGGGGCCGGAGGCCTCAGAACACCTGGAGCCAGGCCTTCCTTTCTCGGTTCTTGCACCATTTCCATGCCGACTCTCCCAGAGCTCTGGGTGGGAAACGGCTGCTCCCGGAGCAATCCTAGAGACTGAGGTTCCGATGCTGAAATCAGGGCCTGGCGTCAGCTTCCAAACTTGAGTGGGGAGTGGAGGTAGGGGAGGTGATCATCTTTGGTGACAGAGGGTTGGGCAGCTGGGGCAGGGCAGAGACAGTGTGATGACCAAAGGGCTAGCCTGGGAATGAAGGGGGGTGAAGAGGAAAAGGAATCAGGGGCAGTATGATGGACAAAGGGCTAGCCTGGGAATTGGGGGGAGGGGGAGAAGGAATCAGGGGCAGTGTGATGATGGCCAAAGGGCTAGCCTGGGAATGGGGGGGGGAGGGGGAGAAGGAATCAGGGGCAGTGTGATGATGGCCAAAGGGCTAGCCTGGGAATTGGGGTGGGAGAGGAAGAAGAAGGAGTCAGGGGCAGTGTGATGGCCAAAAGGCTAGTCTGGTGATCATGAGGTCCAGAGTCCGATCTTTGCTCTGTCTTCCACTGGCTTTGTGACTTGGGAAGAGCAGGGCACTTGGTTTGCAGTCAGAGGAACAGAATTTGGATCCCAGCTCTTCCATTTACTGCTGTGTGACTTTGGGCCAGTGCTTCTGCCTCTCTGTGCCCATTTCTCCTTGTGTAAAATGAGATCAAGCAGCTTCTACAATTCCTTCTAGCTCCAGAACCAAGCCTTTGAAAGGCACATTGCTTCTCAAAGTTTCAGCTTACTCATCTGTAAAATGGTGGCAATGAGCCCCCTACCTCTCCTGCCCACCTCACAAGGTTGTTGTGAGAATGAACAGAAAGCAGGGTGGGCGGGGGTCAGAGTGGCCCCCCTAGAGGCCACGAGTCTCACAGTCAGACCCCCTCAGCTCTGTCCTGGGAGGGAATACAGTAACAAAACCCTTCATTTCATCGCTCAAAAAATGGCATCCAAAGGGGAAAGGGGCTTGCCCAGGTCGCATCGGGATGGTTAGTGGAGGAGCCAGGCCTCAGCCCAGGCCCGGGCCGTACCCCCTCTCTGCTGTGCTGATTTCCCAAGAGAGGCAAGAGAGCTTTCCATTCCATTTTAAGAAATGTGCCTATTTCAAAACACAATTCCCTTTGATTACCCAGCAGGAAGTATCGAGCTAGAAAGCATGAGAAATGGAAAATTCAAACCTTTCCTTGTGAAATTTAAAGTGACTTTATCTCCAAAGCCAAGGAAGATGTGAGTCACTGCCAAGAAAATGGCAGATAAACTCCCAGAAGAGTTGGGTGCATTTGGTACGTCCGGGGATGTAGGAGTGAAGGACGTCTTGGGGAGACTGTGCTAGCCCAATTAGTCCACCCCGCCTCCTCCTCTTCTGGGTCATGTTTCTTTACACATTCACTCCAGAGTCCCACAGGACTGGGAATGATGGCTCATGGTTGTCACACCTCACCCAGCTCTCTCCCAAGGCTAACGATCCTTGCCAGGAGTCAAGCACTCACTCACCCACACAGTATTTATGGAAAGCTAAATATCTGAGCCAAATCTGGAAGCCTTCCGGGGCTGGGAGTCAGGAACCCTGCTCCTGATCCCATTTTTATCACCAGTGAGATGCAATAACTTGAGGCAGTCAATTAACTGCTTGCTCACTGCTCCAGTGAAAATGTAACTTTGATATCTTGGATGTGTTGTCGTGGAAGTGTAGGACCCCCAAAATGGTGATTAGCCTCTGACCCAGGAGAGAACAGCTCAACAGTTTTGAGCTTACTTTTGGAAACTTATGGGATGAGGAAGCAGATCATATATTTTGGACCATGCAGGAAGAAGTGTAGTGGACAAGGTTAGGTGGTGCTTCCATTCTGCATACCCGTTGTTTCCCTGAACTCTCCCTCCAAGCTCACGGTGGGCTGCTGTGTCATGATCAGGACAATAGGAACCAGAGAGATTGCTGAGGCCTCAGTGTCTGTGAGACAGCATATAGACTGATCCTAGACACCCTCTTTGTCCTGTCTCCATTCTAGTCACAGAAGCAGCCATCATTGATGGCCCAATCCAACTAAGTCCTTTCTTTCCTCCTAGTTGTTAAGGAGAAGAATGAGGAGATGATTTCACTTCTGTAGCTGATAGCGGGAGCCACCAATTTCTTCTTATCCAAAAGAACTGCCCCATTTCCCCCTGAATTCTCTGTTCTTCACTGTCCTTTTGTTCCTGTCACTGTATTTCTCTGGTTAAAATTAAAATCAACTGAATGCAAATCCTTGTTTTTATGATGAATGCTAGTATAGATAGGGATTTAGGAAGGGATTTTCATTCCTTTAAAGTAGGGGCTCTTAACACGGGATTTGTGAATATATATCTATATATATTTATATCTGTATCTAGATGTCTGTATCTTGCTATAGACATAGACACACAAGTACAGACATAAACATAGACACAGATACAGACACAGACTAGACATAGACATGGACACAGACACAGCCACTGACATAGATATTGACACAGACATGGACACAGATATAGACATAGACACAGACAAGGACATAAATACAGACATAGACATAGACACAGACATGGACACAAATATAGACATAGACAGGCACAGGGATAGACATAGATATAGAAACAGACATAGATATGAATATAGATAGATTAGTATATTTCAATTTAATTTTTTTGCTAATCCCATATATTTTATTTTATGCATTTAAAAGTTTATTCTGGAAATGGGTCCCTATGTTTCACCAGATAGTCAAAGGTGGCCATGACACAGACAGGGTACCCTTGGGTTGAGAGAGAAAGGAGGGGGTATCCTTGCTTCCAGGCACTGATGGAGTTGAAGCACGGAGAAGTAGATCCTGCTTGAATGTCCCATAAACAAGAGAGAGTTACACCAATACCCACCCCCAGGCAAGCGCACATTTTCTATCAATAAAGGGGTCGGTAAGAAGAGAGCTGTAAATTGTATATGCCGAGTCCTAAAGCAGTGGAGGCTCCGAGGCAAATGTGAGGCTGGCAGAATCAGTTTCCCATCAAGAGCTCATCTATTACATGCTGGAGCTGCTATCCATCCACACTTCATCCAAGAGGATTGCAAGGGAGGGATTTTATTACATGTAGAGACAGGAGACTCCTACTGGTCTCTGCCCCAGACACAGACACACACACACAGACACACACACACACACACACACCCTTATATTGGGAGAATAATCCCTTTCCAGATCCCTTCCCACGGAGTTTATGAGGATTGGATGAGATTATGGTCATCTATTCAATCCAACTAATCTGATCCATTAAATATCAATCTGTTGGGCTCTATGTCCAGCATTGGGATTATAAAGGCAGAAACAACAACAACCAAAACCCACCACTTCCTCAGAGGAATATCCATTCTAATGGATTATATATATATATATATATATATATATATATATATAATATGATCCATTCCATGTCATTTCACACATTTTCAGACATTCAGAAGTACACATGTAATTACTTTTGGAGACTTATGATCTCCATCTTTATTATTTTATTATTATTATTATTAATAGAGATCTTCTGATCTTTAATGATGATAATAACATTCTCTTCCACCATACTCAATAGCCTTAAGTTAGTGAACATTAGAGGAGGAGAGGAGATCGTGAGTGAATTTCAGGCCTTCTATAAGTTGGTAGATGATTTTCAAGGGTTGTTGGGGCTGAAGAACTCGCCTAGCAATGGATCCTGATGGAGCATCTCCTGTAGAGTTCTCCTCTCTTTCAAGCTAGAGCAGTCCTGGAACAAGAAATATGCCCTCTCTCACTGGGTTTATGTTTTAGCCTGTTTGAGTCTTGTAGCTCCTGCCAGAGGTTGGACTCCATTTCTCAAAGTGGTCTTCAAACACAGGGTCACCTCCAGAACACCCATGAAATCAACACTCCCGGGGACTTAATTTACCCCCTATGAGAGAAGTGGTTCCCAACACACTCCTAGGAAGATTAAAACCAAACCAGCCGACTCTGCCCTCAAAGAGCTTATATTCTAAGGGGGGAGGGGTGGTATGCTTGAAGCTATTTCTGTCAAGGACATCACCCTCCTTCCAGTTACCAAGGTGGGTCATCCTTATAATCCCTTTCTCTCAGCCACATAAAAACCAGTTGCCAAGTCCCAACAATTCCACTGCTATCGCATCTCTGACATTCTTTTCGCCCACATGGCCATTACCCTAATTAAGGACCTCACTACCTCTCCCTCTCACCTCCTAAGTGGTTTTCTGGCTTTTCAGTCTTTACTTCAGTCTATATAATTGACAAATCGACAGCAGTCAAGCCCAGGTCTGACCCTGCCATTCTCCCACTCGTGAAGTTCCGTGGTTCCTATTAGGTCAAAACACAAGTATTTATGTTTGGCTTTTAAATTTCTTCATGAAATGACTCCAAACTAATTTTTTTCAGATTACTTAATTTATGACATCACTCATTTTCCTTCTTTCTTTTTTTGAAATCACTTACTTGATAAACACATATTTATTTATCAATTTTACTTCAGCCCAAGAGTGTAAATTCTTTGAGGGCAGTGACTAATTCATATTCAGCTTTGTATTATCAATGGAGGACAATGTCTGGCACATAATAAGTGCTTTGTGAATGCCTATTGGAGTAAATTGAATTGACTTCCCATAGAATGATCCTGCTTATTTGATAAAATTGCAGGTTGACAATGAATAGATTGTTAAATCCCCAAATGCCTTTTAATCAAGCATTTATTAAGTGCCTACTGTGTACTGTGCATTGTGATGAGTACAGAGGTTTCAAAGGGGAAAAAAAAGGAGCTCACAACCTAAAGATTAATACTCTCTGTACTTAATCTCTATGAACAATACCATTTTTGAGACATAGGTGACACAGGGGATAGAGCCCCAGCCCTAGAGTCAGGAGGACCTGAGTTCAAATCCGGTCTCAGACACAAGCTGTGTGACCCTGGACAAGTTGCTTAACCCTGATTGCCTCCCCCCAAAAAAATACCATTTTTGAAAACACACCATTCTTCAGAAAATTTCATGGCATCCGAACCCTTTTAAACTCCTCTTATTTCTTTTTCTTTTTTTCCTTTTGGGATCTCTTTTTTATTATTATTATGCTTTTTATTTACAAGCATATCCATGGGTAATTTTTCAGCAGTGACCCTTGCAAAACCTTCTGTTCCAAATTTTCCCTCCTTCCTCCCACCCCCTCCCCCAGATGGCAGGTAGTCCCATACATGTTAAATATGTTAAAGTATATGATAGATGGAGAGAATGAACCCAGAAGGGGGTGGCAACAACTACTTTGATCCCTTTCTCATCGGACTTCATCTGAAACTGAGTGTTCTCAAACTTAGAGATAGAGGGAATCACATGTATACGTGGCTGCGATGGGTCCCTTGCACTTCTGGCAGTGGGACTAATTTTCTCCCTTTGTTTAGTACTTACCAAACCTACTTCGGGGAGAGATTATTCAGTCAAAAAGGGGATTCATTAAGTACTTGTTATGCACCAGGATCTACACTAAATGCTGGGGATAAACTACCCTCCCTTCCTTCAAGGAGCTATGAAGTGGGGAAGCTGGAATTAGAATTTAGTTCCTCTGACTCCAAAGCCAGTGTCTCATCATGTAGCAATTGTATCTCCCCTTCCCCCCAATTTTTCTATATCACGTGTGTGTGCTGTGCCCATTTTATGGCTGCCCAAGGTGAGGCACAATGTTGGGAACCAAACCATAAAAGATCTTTTTATCACCTGGTGCCTTTTAATGGCACCTCCCCAAAGAAAGAGCCCACATTGAAGTACCTGACCAAGCACCGACCGTCATTGTGTTGTGTGGTGTTCCCGACCAAGAGTTTAGATCGACCCTGTGGTATACTAGATGCTGGACTTGGTGTTGAGGAAAAACTTCCCAAGACTTTAGGGATGATTCTGAGCTAGTGATTTTATTCTTTCTGAGCCTCAGTTTCCTCATCTGTAATATGAGAATTTTAATTCCTACAGAACTTCCCTTATGGAGTTATTGTTCCAAAAAAGATGGATGGATATACAGTGCTTTGTTTCAAAATGTGAAGGGTTATAAAAACACCAATTATTTTTAGCATTAGGATGCCCACACTCTAGGGACCTTAGCAATCACCCCTCTTTCTACAGAGGAGGAAATTGAGTCCAGGACAGGGGGAAGGATTTGCCCAAGACTGCCCACCTAAGAAGTGGTTGATCCAGAAGTGACCTATGTCACTTAGATCTTTTAGCAGACTCTTAGCTGTCCTCTCACTAACAATGGTTAACATTTATAAAGTGCCTACTGTGTGCCAGGCACTGTGCTAAGCACTTTACAATTATTATCTCACTTATTCCTCCCAATAGCCCTGGGAAATGGGTGCATTATTACCCTCGTTTTAAAGATGGACAAATGAAGGGAAATAGGAGTGTGTGTATGTGTGTGTGTGTGTGTGTGTGTGTGTGTGTGTGTGTGTGTGCATGTGACTGGTCACACAGCTAGTAAGTGACTGAGGTCATACTTGACGCTGAGTCTCCCCACTCTAGGTTTGTGCTCTGCCCACTTGGTCATCCAGTTATCCCGAGGGAGTGAACCACACCTTCATCTCTAGGGCCCACCCAGAGCCTAACTCCGGGCCTGGCACCCAGGGCACCTGTGCTGGCTGAGCAAAGCAGCTCCACCGGGAAGAAGCAGGCCTGGAGACCTGGGGAGAGACCTCCCCCCTGAGCCGCCCCTCCCAGGGACAGGTCCAGGTGAGGTCCTCACTGCCTTCGGGGTAAGTGACTCAGATCCATCTTGAACATGCAGTCCCAGCCCTGGAGGGGTGAGAGATGAGTTCCTGGGTGAAAGAGTCCCATCTGCCCCAGCCAAGACCATGGAGAAGGAGCCATGTTTAGCCAAACAGAATGGAGCTAGTTCCCAGTGCTGGTGCTTCGGGCTGCCCCGTAGAACTTTCTTTTGGGCCGACAAAGTTTGTGAGAATTTCAAAGATCCGGGACCTAATTTCCTGAGATGTTGACTGGGGACATCTGCTCCCAAAGGCCCGGGTTAGTTGCTCTTAGGTCTCCCCTTCAAAGGAGAACTGCCCCCCAAACCTCTTACTCCAGGACACTGAGGGACCACCAGGCACTTGATGTGCTGAAGGGCTCCACCTATGCAGCAAATCCTGCATTGGCCATGGCATGGGGGGCAAGGACCCCAAACGAAGCAATCCCCACCTGCGAAGATCTTCCGTTCTACCGGGGACGTGAAACATCTTCATAAAGGAAGAAAAAACAAGGGATAAATGGATTGGGGCAGAATAGGAACAGTGGAGAGAGATTCCTATAGAATGTAAGTGCCTTGAGGACATTTTTCTTTTTTTTCATTAAATCCTTTATTTTTAAATTAAAGCTTTTTTTGTAAATAAAATAAATAATAATAAATAAATAAAATATTTTAAATTAAATTAAATTAAATTTAAAAATAAATAAAAAATAAAATAAAATGCTTTTTCTTTACAAAGCATATGCATGGGTAATTTTTCAACATTGATTCTTGGAAAACCTTGTGTTCCAAATTTTCCCCTTCTTCCCCCCACCCCCTCCCCTAGATGACAGGTCATCTAATACATGTTAAATATGTTACAATATATGTTAAATTCAATATCTGTATACATATTTATAGGTAAAGTGGCTCACAAGAAAAATCAGATCAAGAAGGAAGAAAAAACCGAGGAAGAAAACAAAATGCAAGCGAACAACAACAGAAAGAGTGAGAATGCTGTGTTGTGCTCCACCCTCAGTTCCCCCGGGCCTCTCTCTGGGTGCAGATGGTTCTCTCCATCGCAAGACCATTGGAACTGGCCTGAATCATCTCATTGTTGGAAAGAGTCACGTCCATCAGAATTCATCATCATATAATCTTGTTTTTGCCGAGAACAAGGATCTTTTGGTTCTGCTCATTTCATTTAGCACTAGTTCCTGTAAGTCTCCCCAGGCCTCTCTGAAATCATCCTGCCAATCGTTTCTTACAGAACAATAATCTTCCATAACATTCATATCCCAGAACTTATTGAACCATTTCCCAACTGATGGGCAGCCACTGAGCTTCCAATTTCTGGCCACTATACAAAGGGCTGCCATAAACATTTCTGAACATGTGGGTCTCTTTCCCTCACAGAGGATATTTTTCTTCTTGCACTACCAGTGCCTAGGACAGTGTAAAATATACAGTCAGTGCTTAGTAAATACTTGTTAAAGTGCCTTGAATTAATGAGTTAAGATCTGAAAGAAGACAAAGAGGTAAAGATGAGGAAGAACCAACCGCCAAGTAAGGTAAATGGATGGTTTGGGGACATTGTCACCAGTTAAGTTTGGCTTGAGTAGCAAGTGACCAGAAGGAAAGGAGATGGGATGAAGTCCAGAGAGGCAGCTGACTCTTTCCCTCAAAAATACCCATTTTACAAATAAGAAGATTGAAGCTAAAGAGAAATGGAATGGTTTCCCCATCATCACAGAACTAGTAAGTGTATAAACTGGGCTTCAACCTCAGATTCTACCGAGTCCAGGTACCATGATGCTTTTCGGGGTCTTACGATTTCCCTGGCAGTGTAGTGTAAGGAAAAGAGCTCTCCACTTCAAAAAAGAGCTCCTTTTTTTCCCCTTTGAAACCTCTGTACTCATCACAATGCACAGTACACAGTAGGCACTTAACTTTTAGTCACTGACTGGGAAAGCCACCCTACCTACTCTGTGACTCAACTTCCCCATGTGCAAAGTAAGAATAAGTACACTTGCATCTTCCCTTATACCCCTGTGGTGAGAGAGGTGCTTTGTGAAAAGTGGGCATTTCAGAAATGGGCAAAAATGTATTTTTGTGTTTGTTGTTATTTTTGTTGTTGCCATTTTGATCCCGGCCTTGGATTTCATCAGTCCGGTGACCTCCTAGTATGATGACTCCTTTTCACTGATGCAGATTGGCAGCTTGCCTGTAATTTGTAGTCTGAGGCAGTTATCGTTAAGAAAATGGACTCACATGTGGCAAGAAATTACGGGCACCATTGCCCCATCCAGTCCCTCTGATACTTGAATCACCATGTCTGTCTCCAAGGGCCAATGGAGAGCATCGGCTGGAAGAAGAGGCTCTCTGAGCCCTTCCTGGGGCCATTTTCCCAGAGTCGTTTCAGCCTCGTTTCTACATCCTGCCCTTAATCGACGAGTATTGAACCCATATCCTGTGGCCATCCTTTCAGGCGCCTTCCCAAACCTGGAAAGTCTCTGGCTCTAAGTATCCCCCGATGCATTAATTCCCTATCATTTGTTCCTCAAAGCAGCTGCACCGAGCTCTGCTGGCCTTTGTTAACCTTCTCCCAGTTATTCTATACCCCCAAGGTGATGAGCCAACAAGGCGTCGCTGGATCTTTAAGTTGGAAGGCTCTTGGAGATCGTCTTTTCTCAGTCCATCATTTTGCAGATGTGGAAACTGAGGTCCAGAGAGGGGGAGGGCTCTCCAAGGAGCACAAGCCGGGGTGCCATCCTTTAGCTGGACATCTCCCGACTCTGACTTCTGGCTGCCAACCATTGGTCGGTTCACGTTGGGAAGTGCCATGGGCCCAGGGGCCAGAAAGCCCCTGACAATCTCCAGAGGAGAATGGTCTGCCCCGTGCTGGAGAAGGAGGCAGGTAGGAGTCCCCTGGGCTTGCAGAAGGTCCAGCTCCTGCTTTGGCCCATTTCTCCCCTTTCTTCCTTCTGTCCCAAGAGCCAGGCCATCGCAGCTACCTTCAAGGAAGCCCAGGCACCCAAGTGGCTGCCAGTTAGGCCAGAACAATGGCTCCATTGAGGGAGACAAAAGGCCTCTCTTCTCTCCTTCTACCTCCACGAAACCAGGCCAACGAGCTATTGTGGGAAGAAGAATGAGCCAAGTTGCCCGTGTCAGATGTGGGGGTGCAAGGCCGAGCATTATCATGGCAGTGCCAGTCTGGTCTGGGGCCCGGCACAATTTCCCACGCGACCCTGGAAGGGTTTGAATAGCCACCTGGAGCTGAGGAAAGGGGAGAAGGCCCCATGCTGGTAGGCGGCCGTGTCGAGCCCTGTCGAAATCGCTCCGGCGAGGGTCTGCTCCCCTGTGCCCACAGCTGGCCATGGGGCAATCTGGGGACAACCCGGTCTCCACCCGTCTCTTCGATGCTCTTTTTAGACAGCAAGCAGCTTGGCTCAGTGGCGAGCCCCCCGCCCATTCCAGGGGATTGCTGGGGCAGAATTCCGCTCAGGGCCCCTTCTGGGAACCACATCCTCCCCCGGGGCTCAGTGTCCAACCCCAAAGGTGCAATGTCTGGCATTCAAAGAGAAGGCACTTGGGGGACCTAAGACCCTACCTGGGCTCCTTGACGACTGGCCAGGCTGGTCCCTGGGCCCTCCGGCCCCACCTGCTGTATTTGACGCTGCCCTCTTGATGGAGGTGACGAGGAAGTCCGCCTGTGGTCAGTTGCCCAGCATTTCTAGAGCTCCTCCTACATCCATCCACTGGATGGATGGGGATTATCCCCCGTTGTGGCGGTCTTCTTCTAGGAAACCTTTGAGTTAATGGCCACATCCCCGCATTTACAGGGAATGAAGGAAAAAGGAAATATTTTGGTTCCACTTCTAAAAGGCTAATTTACCCATTTTGAAGAAATTTGAATTCAAGACTAGATGAAATAAAGGAGGCAGAAGAGTTCATGTAGGAGGTGGAAGATCCCTATGAGTCAGTTATTAAATTAAAATAAATTTAATTTAAAAATAAATGTTAAATATAAAAAATTAAATAAATATTAACTAAAAATGAATGTTCCCTCCACTGGGGTATTGGCTCAGACAGCTGGACTCCATCGTGACCACCATGGAAGATGGAAGGCTGATGGCTGAGCAAGAGAAGAGATTCCCTTGACTTCCTCAAAGCAGGTAAGCCATGATTTCATAGAGAGACCAGGCAAAGGTGGGGCGGAATATGAAGTGGTGTTCAAGGCTAATGACCAAAAATTGAGGAGAGGCTTCCTGGCAGGGGTAAGACTTTCAGGGCTGTCTAAAGACCCCAAATGATCTCTTGAGGTACTTTTTACCTTCTTGGTTCTGTGGTCCTTGTACTAAGTGAGAAATCAGGGGAGCAGAGGACCCAAACCTTTGTCGGATTTTAATCAAAACCCAATGAGGCCTTCGGCATCTCCTTCTGAAATTTCCAGTACTGCGTCTTTGGGCAAACGCCTCCCAGGGATTTTCTAAGCAGCGAGTCCCCTGAAGTCTCTGGGGATCCCGGAGGGTGCCCCAATCCTATGCTGAGCACCTGCTCTCTGCAGTGGGCTTCCTGGCTCTCGTCCAGCTGGGCCCATTTGGCTTCACTCATGAGCTCTCGTGCTCCTGTCTGAGTTCTGGGGTCATCTCCCCCCACCAGCTACTTCTTAATCCTTGGCGAGCTCCCCACAGAATCTGGGGGAGTTCTCAGGCCCGGCCCTGAGTAGAAACCCCGACCCAGATGCTCCTGTTGCCTAATTGTAAATGCCAAAATGCAAATGAAATGACATAATCCACTTTTTTAGGGAGAAAAACCAGGTTCCTTAATAAACTGATCCTATAACCCATCGAATGGGAGGTGTTTTGACTTGCATCCAGGGATGCTCGTGTGGCAGCCCTAGTCAAACGACAGGCTTCCGGGGCCCAAGCTCGGCCCTCCTCCCTGCCCCCGTGGATGTCGGTGAGGCTCCCACGGGTGCAAACACACAGAGCGTCTGGGGGCTGGGTTTCCTTGAAAACCTCTGTTGCCAAGGTCCCCGGGCCGGGGGCCCGGCCCAGCCTGCAAGCCCGGGACTGAGCAAGAGCGAGTCAGGCAAGACCCCAGAGCTTTCCCCAGTGGGCCCCCGCACTCAGCCTGAAGAATGCATTGCTGTGGGTGGCCCGAAAAGCAGTCTAGAGATGGATTTCAAAAGCAGTCGGGTAATTTTTATGGGCAGGAACAACATTGATATTGTTAAGCTAGCTCTAATTAGAGCAGGCTCAGGACAGGGAATTTGCACCCTGGAGTCTGAAAGGGCTTGTTTTCCAGACCGCCAACTCCCCCTGCTGCTCCTCTGCTCGCCCCCCGGTCATCTTCAGTCTCCCACACCGCCCGGAAGCCCCCAAAGCCTCAGAAGGTGATGGGACAGAGGCGGGAGGCCGTCCCAGAGGTCCGGCAAGCCAGCTGGGCTCAGCAGTTTGCAGGGTACCGGACTCACCTGTGAGTCAGTCCTCCTATGTCCCTCCCATCTCCCCCGGCTGCCTTGTTCTATGACATGGAAACGGGGCCCTCTCACCAGGACCCGTCAAACCAGCCTCTGCGGGGTCAGGTCTCCAGGTGGGTCCTTGGCCCAAGGGAGACTTTCCTTCCGAGACTTTGGCCCCTTCCGGGGAGCAGCGGGGTCTTTCTGGGCCGGGCTCTGGATCCCTCACTTTTCATGACCTCGCATCATGGAGCCCCAGAGCAAAGGAAAGAGCTCAGGTATCAGCAGGTCCAGCGCCCTCATCTCACAAATGAGGAGGGAGGGAGTGGGATTTACTTGGTCAGATCATGGCTTGCGATCCGGGTCCTCTGTGTTCCCCATCCAGGGTGTCCGGCACACGACCCGTTCTGTCTGCGGTGTCTTGGAGACGGAGCCTCTTCAGATCCCCGCCGGGCCCGAGCCCTTGGACATGACGTGCCGGACACTCAGCTCTCTAGCAGGGGAATTTAGAAAGCTAAGGCCTTTTCTAGTAAGGACCGTTGGGCGTCCAGCAGGAGGAAGGGGGAAAGGAGGGTCAGACCCCTGGCTTAAGTCATATCCAGAGGATGGAGATGGGGCCGAGGGCATTGGGAAATCAACTCGCAAAATGGCGTCTCAGGAAAACTGGGATAAAAACAAAGAAGGCAGACAGCAAAGTTACAGACCTACAATGTTTGGGGAGAGCTAAATACGTTGTAGAAAGAGTTGGGACCCTCTCCTCCAAAAAACCTCCTGGGGAACAAAAGGCAGGGAGACTGAAATAAATCTACTGAGATGTAATAAGGATAAGTGTGGAGTCTTATTTGGGATCCAAAAGCCATCTTCCCAAGGACATGATGGAAGAAACAAGGGCAGAAAATGTTTGATCTGACAGAGATCTAGGGGTATGAGTGGACTGCAAGCTCAAGCTATGTCAGCTTGTGATAAGATGGCCAAGGAAGGAAGCTCAGTGGTGGCTTGCATCACTTAAGAGAGCCTTTGTGCCAGGGACAAGGAAGTGGTGGGCTGGGTCAAATCCATCAAGAGCACTGAGGGCCCCTTTAAGTGTCCTCAGTTTCCCAGAAATGGCCTCAACCACTGCCTTTAATCTGACTATCACTAGGACCCGGCCAATCTTTAGGATTCTTCTCTTGACCTTCTACTTGACCTTCAGGGGCAGAAGTCAAGAGTGGCCATGGGGGACCCAGGGAGAGAGACTTATCTCAATATAAGAACTTTTCTCCTAAGTTGTCCTGGCCGGCCACGGGTGGAAGCCTGGCCAGACCTTTTGCTCCCCGCCATCCCCTTCCGGGCTCAAGTCTCAGCTAGACGGTCCCTCTCAGGGATGGGCTTGAGGTAGAAGGTGCTGGACCAGAACTCTGGCTTCTGTGAACACAAAAAGGAAGGTCTTTGCCCAAGATCACAAGTGAGGTAGCAGCGAGGTCTAGAACTCGGGTCCCTCATCTGTTACCAGAGAACTTCTCTTGCAGCTTCTCCCCAATCACTGCCAAAGGAGTCCCCCATTAACAGGGGCAGAAATGGCGGGGAAACGGTGGGAGCGCAAGGAGTCAGTCCGTCCTGGGCTACCCCGGGCCTGCTCAGAGGCAAAGAAAAGGCACAAGTGTCCAAAGCCCATCGCCGCGGCTCCTTCCACAGGCTCAAGGTCACCTCCTCTGGGGGGCTTCCGGGGCCAGATACCCGATCGGAAACTTTGCTGTGAGAGGTGGCGGGCGCATCTCTACTTACCCTACTGGGATCGACCTGGAAGAAGGTCAGTGACGTCCCAGAGACCCAACTCTTGGCCCTGGAGCTTGGTCGGGGCCTGGGCCTCCTCGGCCTCCTCGTGCTAACGATTGTCCATGTTTCCGTTTCAAGTTCATTATTTGCCAGGTGCTGTCCCCCAAGAGAAAGTGGGTAGGGGCATTTCAGACAGTTCCTGCCCTCAGAAAACAAGTGCATGGAGGGGCTCATACCCCAGCATGTCTGGAGAGGTCTGGAGGCCTGCAAGGAAAGGCCGAAGCTGCTCTAACAAAGTCCAGGGAGGTTCTAGGGGCAGTGGAGAGGAAGGTCAAGGCACTAGTGGAAATGTCAACTGTAGTGAAAAAGCTGGGTGTAAAACTTAGGAGAGAATGCTGTGTTTTAATCAGAAGAGTCGTGTTCAAATCCTACCTTTGTCCTATAGTGGCTGTGGGATATTGAATAAGTCTCGGGGACTCAGTTTCCTCATCTGAAAAGTGATGGGGTTGGACTAAAATGACCTCCGAGGGCCCTGGTGGGTCTGGAATTACCGGCCTGTGTTTTCTGCTCCCACCTGCTGCCTTTCCTGCTGCCAGAACTTCTCCACTCCGGGTGGTTCTCGGGTTTGGAGGACGATGGCCAAAGGTGAGCAGACAGCCGGGAAGATGCCCAAGGGACTTCTTGGAAAGGGCCGGTTGCCTGTGAAAAGCGTCCAGCTGCCTTGGAGGGTGGGCAGAGGGTCAGCGGGCCCTGGCTGGAACTACCCACAGCCTGGTGAGCCGGGCCACCAGCATCACTAGCTCAAACGGCTGGAAAGGTAAACAAGCAGAGCCCATGTGCTCTCGGACTGACTCCGTCCCATAAAGTCCTGGCTCGGTAAGACAGAGCCCCGCACAAACAAGGGGGGCTAACCTTGGGCAAATAAATGTCAGACTTGGTGAAAGGCAGCAGCGCCTGTGCCTGAGCAGAAACTCAGACAAAGGCAGACACAGTCTGAGCTAAACGAGGCAGATCGGAGGGGTGCCCTAGGCATGGGGTCCTTGCTCTCCAAGTGGAACCTGACTGCCTCCCCTGGGTGGGCCCCGGCATGAGCCAGGAGGGAGATGTCGGTCGTCTGATCACCGGGGATGGATCCCAGCATCTCAGACACCGTACGGGCCTCGGGGGGCACGGAGCCTTTCCCAATATGTCCGACAAGGGGATGCGTTCAGCCTTGGCTTGAACAGGAGTCCCCAAGCATCCCCTGTCTCTATGGAGAGATTCCTCTCGTCATTGGGAAGTTTGGAAGATGGAAGAGCCTCGACTGGCTTCACCAACAAATTTTGTGAAATCCCTGTGGCCCCAGTGAGTTCCAAGCCTTCCTCCAATGACCACTAAGTACCTGAGAACAGCAACATTTCAGAAAAGGCCCATAGGTTCAAGATAATGAACTTCCATCGAGAGCAGAAAGATATGGAGTGCAGAATTTTACAGGGGTGAATTCTGGGAACTATCTTTACATAGGTTTTGAGAATAAAAAGCTATTATTAAAAAAAAAAGCTATAAAAAGAATGGTAAAAAAAAATCACCCCCTTTCTCAATAAACTCTAGTTCCTCATTATTCCAGTAAGAATCAGATCTCAAGTCATTCGTTTGGAATTTTAAAAACCTTAACAACCTTCTGACTCCTTCCAGTCTTTTTAGCTTTACTAACCAGAGCCCCTCTCCACCTCCTTTAGAGTCCTGCCAGATTTGGCTCTCTCACACAGCCCATCCCACTTCCAGGCCTTTGCTCCAGTTGTGCCCCTCGCCCACAATGCCCTCCCTCCTCATTCCTGCTCTTAGAATTCACTGCAGGAGTCCACTCAGACCTCGGCCTTCCTTTCCCAGGTCACTTGTCTGTGTCTCCCAGTTTGAAAGAAACTCCTTGAGGACGGGACTGCTTTGCTTTGTCTTCGATTCTCCAGCGCCAAATCCTGACCTGGGCCCATTTCAGGGATTAACAAGCACCCTGTGACTGATTAAACATCTGCTTTCTAGGATAGTCGTGAGGAATTACTTTGTAAATGTGAGTATTTTCCAGTAGTATGAGAGCTGTTTTAGCTTCATCATCATCATCATCATCATCATCATCATCAGTTATTGTCTAGGTCATCCAGAAGTGCCGACCAAGCTCCCGCCACCAGCCCCAAGCGCTTTCCTCCAAGCTGGGCCTTAAGAACAAAGCTGAATTTCCTTCAGGATCGGTGCTCCCAGCCTCAGTGCTTGCCGACCTGAAGGTGCCTGAAAGAAAAGCTCATTCTTTAATCAGACGCTGCAGGAGCAGGGCGTAATGAAGTTCTGGGTTCAAATCCCCTCCCTGACACTTATTCGATGTGGGATTCTAGGTAAACCATGTCTGATTCTGAGCCTCAGTTTCCTTCTCTGCAGGAGGGGGATAATAATACCCTGTCACATCTCTCCCCGGGCTTTTGTCCGGTCCAAAGGTGGCGCGTTTATTAAGTGGGGAGGGGGATGGTTCCTTCTCCTGCGTCCTGCGCCCACAGCCCTCAGCTTCCTTCATTCCTAGGGCGCCCTGCCCCCTTCCCCATCACCCCCCCAAACCCACCGCCTACCTGCCCCCTCTTGTAAGCGCAGTCTGGGAATGCCCTTCCAGGGGTGTGCCGTCTGGCTGCGCTGCATTGTTGCCATTTAGGAAACTCACATCTGGTGCCAATAAAAATACCCACTTTTTTTTCAAGGAGCTCCGGAGATAGCTTTGGGGAAGACATTCTTAGGGAGGATCACATGTTCTTCCAGTGGGGGCAGGGTGGGGCCACAAGGCATCCTGTGCTCCCCCCTTCCCTCTTCAGGCGAAATACGGCTTGAGGACCACCAAAGAAGGGCCCTGGCAAGCCAAGGTGCGTCTCCATTCATTAACTAAAATTAGTTTTTTTATATTGACAGGAACTTGCTAACAAACTCTTATTTTTTGTCGGGGATTTAGATCTCTGTGTGTCTCTCTTTATCTCTGTCTCTCTGTATGTGTCTGTCTCTTTCTCTGTAAGCATGGACGGAAATAGTCTGCATTTGGATGGCCTAGGAGTCAGGAGGTCCTGGGTTTGAATCTCCCCCCTCTCCCCCACAAATGGTGTGACCATCAGTGCCGTGTCCCTGCTCCCAAGCTCCCTGGTTCCCTGTCTACACTGGTTCCTCAGCAGGAGGACGCTGCAACGATGAGATCACAGATTTCTCTTTGGCTGGAAGCTACCCGTTATTTCCCGAATCAGAGCCGAGCTGAGCTGGCCGGTGATTTGGAAGGCCCGGTGAGTAGGAAGAGCCGGGTGTTTCCAGGAATGGTCACCTGTGTGGCTAGGTGCTGTGTCTGTCTGGGTGGAGGTCTGCTCAGGGGGAGACCAGACCTGGCTGGCGACTTCTGGTCTTAGGGAGCTGCAGGCAGGGGGTGGATCTGAGGGAGAACCCCAGGGCCACCCAGCCGGAGCTGGAGCCCAGCTGCCAGGCTCTCCCTACTTTCCCAGCTGACCCAAGTGTGGGTCATCTGTTGTGGGATGGCCATCAGTACCACCTGGATAGGCTCAGAGTAAAAGGGTTTTGCCTTGCTTTGTATTCCCAGGGCTTAATACAGCGCCCAGTAGACAGTAGGAGCATAATAAATGCCTGTTGACTGGTAGTTACTAGTGTAATGGTGAATAGCTTGGATTCTGTATCTTATAAGGATGGATTGAAACAAAACCCAGCTGTTGAGGAGAGGAAGAGGAGACTTAAGGGGGAATGTCTTCAAGAGGAGCCTTGGGGGGAAGGTTGACCCCTCCTCCGGACTTTGGCTTGGTATAAGGAAAAACTTCCTTAGTTTTGTCCCCAAGTAAAAGGGGCTGGCTCGGGATTTGGGCAGGGGTCTCTCCCTGGCAGACTTGTAACAGGGCCAGGACCCCTTCTCTCACACACCCTGGTTATAATCATCCCCCTCCTCATCTCTCTCTGCTCTTGATCCCAAAAAACCTTCAGCCCCATCAGAAGAGTCTGCAGAGATCATGAACCCCTCAACAGAGCCTCAAGGCGTGATACAGCTTCCATTTGTCACATCATCAGGGCTCACTCTGGACAGGAGCTGTTATCGTTATTCCCATTTCAATGATCTGCCCAGGGTCTTGCAGCTAGGCTAGATCCGAATCCAGAGCTAATCCATATCTCATGATACCATTTGCTGTGCCTTGTAACATGAGAAATCTCCTGAACTGGGCCTTCTAAGACTGGCCTCTGGGAGGCTGAGGCTTCTTGGATATAGAGCCCGAATCTGACTTAGAAGTGAGACTGCTACAAACTCCGGCTGTTCTCTGCCCCCAGAGATGCTCCTATCCAGAGACACCCTCAGGGGGAGCGTGAGAGGAAGGGCCCTGGCACGTGCACATCACAACATGGGCATGAGGATGGAAATTCGCAGCCAGTTCAGCAACTTTATTCTGTGCTTTATGCTGGGGACCTGAGAGACAGAGAGAAGACCCCTGCACCCCCCCGACCTCTCCCGTATCTATCTCAGACATAGGTTGGCAAGCATTGAAAACCTATCTGGAGATTCAGAAAGCACCAAAGAAGGAAGTCTTCCCTCATACAGGAAGAGAACCTCTCCTGGGAATATTAAAGCTAGGGTGGCTTGGAGGACACTGGGCTTGGGAATCCCCTTGCTTTTCCTCTTGTCTGATATCACCCTTCCAGCCAAAGATCGTTCTCCCTTCTTATCTCTGCTTGCTGGAGTCCCCATCTTCCTCGGAGGCTCAGTACAAAGACCACCTTCTTCCAAAGGGTGCCCCCAACCCCAGGTTACCTTCTATTTATTTTGCAAGTTCTAGGACCCAAATACACCTCAATTCCCCTAGAAGAATATGAGCCCTTTCAGAGCAGGGGCTGTTTTTGCTTTCTTTTTATCCCCAGAAATTCTTAGCACTATAATCTCTAACTAAATATTTCATGATTGATCGTTCAATCAATAAGTTCTCACTCAGATGTGAATAATTGATGCTAACACACTAGATGAGTGACTATTTGCATTTTAAAAACTGAAAGTTAATCAAATAGATCTCTTTCCACCAAAAGAATCTTTGCCAAGTTGGGTTCATAGTTGGGAGAGGCTTTTGTCAGAGAATTTTTCCTCTATTAGCTCCAAATTTGAGACTAATTTCCTCATTATAGATATAGTGGCAGAGACAAAAACGTAACAGAAGTTGTCATGGTCATGGATATTTATATTGGAATGAATATAGATACAGACTTAGACAGATGTCATCATCCACTAAGACATAGAAATTGACATTGGCTTGGGCATAGATATAGACAGACGTGGACGTGAAATCCACACGGATGTAGAACTAGATGTGTCATCGACGAAGATGTGGACGTTGACATCGACTTTGGCATGGATATTGACATAGAAACTGACATAGACACAGACACAGACATAGCAATGACATCATCGGGGGGAAGAGCTCAGCTATTCATGGCCTCTGTCCCACCATTAAATTGCTCTCCTTTTTCAATCTCTTTTACTTTTACAGACGGAATAAGCATTGGCCATTCTCCCTAATCTAAATACCTCAAAGGATCTGGGAATCAAGAGGATGAAAGTGGCAAGAATGGTAATAGAGGGATTATATCCTATCTATCTAAATTATTATATTATATTTCATGTCTATGCTGTATTATGATCTCTATTATTATATTTATATTATGTTATTATAATCATCATATTAACATGCTATCTAAATTTACTTTGTATATATTACATTATATTGAATGTCTATGCTATATTATAATCTATCTTATTATATTTATATTATATTAGTATAATCATCATAATAACATCTATCTAAATTTACTTTGTATATATTACATTATATGGCATGTCTATGCTATATTATAATCTATATTATTATAATTATATTATGTTATTATAATCATCATATTAACATCCTGTCTAAATTTACTTTGTATATATTACATTATATGGCATGTCTATGCTATATTATAATCTATATTATTATATTTATATTATATTAGTGTAATCATCATATTAACATCCTGTCTAAATTTACTTGTATATATTACATTACATTGAATGTCTATGCTATATTATAATCTATATTATTATATTTATATTATATTAGTGTAATCATCATATTAACATCCTATCTAAATTTACTTTGTATATATTACATTACATTGAATGTCTATGCTATATTATAATCTATATTATTATATTTATATTATATTAGTGTAATCATCATATTAACATCCTGTCTAAATTTACTTTGTATATATTACATTATATGGCATGTCTATGCTATATTATAATCTATATTATTATATTTATATTATATTAGTATAATCATCATATTAACATCCTGTCTAAATTTACTTTTGTATATATTACATTATATGGCATGTCTATGCTATATTATAATCTATATTATTATATTTATATTATATTAGTGTAATCATCATATTAACATCCTGTCTAAATTTACTTGTATATATTACATTACATTGAATGTCTATGCTATATTATAATCTATATTATTATATTTATATTATATTAGTGTAATCATCATATTAACATCCTGTCTAAATTTACTTGTATATATTACATTACATTGAATGTCTATGCTATATTATAATCTATATTATTATATTTATATTATATTAGTATAATCATCATATTAGTATCCTACCTAAATTGCTTAGTATATATTACATTAGAGTGAATGTCTATGCTATATTATAATCTGTATTATTACATCTATATTCTATTATTATAATCATTCTATTATTTATTATCATAATTTCTATTCTATTATTGTAATCTATAATTTTTTTATATCTGTGTGTGTATATATTGCTTCACTTTTGGCGTTTTTATCCCTAAATGGTACTCGGCCATGCCTGACATATAGCAGGTGCTTTGCTTGTTGATGTTTGATTAATTGTTCTAGAATAAAAAGGGAATTTAGACACGGTCTTCCCCACAACCCCCTGATTCATTCTATAGACATGGGAAACGGAGGCCAAGAAGAAAAAGTCACCCAGATGGGAGAGTCCGGCCTAGAAGCCCTGCCACAGTTAGTTTGCCTCAGTGGTACTAAGTTCCCGAGGTTTTCTTTGCAGCTCACGCAGTGTAGAAACATGATTTCTAGTCCAATAAATAGTCTTTAAATGAGGACCTAAAGCAGAATCCTATGGATGATGCAGGAACATGATAGTGACGTGTACGGACTTGACATTGCTGGGGGATTTTCGCTTCTTTCCTGAGCTCTGCGTCGGTGACCCCCCAAAAGTAAAGTGTCCCCCGCTGTTTGTAAACCCCCCGACCCAACATTTCAGGGAGTTCCCTGCAAAAGCTCCCGAATTTTGCCTGGACTTTGGGCTTGTCCGTTGTTCCCTCCAACTCAGCAGTGGCCGGGCTTCTCTCAGGAAAAGCCCAGGGAGCCTCGACTGAGCCCCGTCCCCCCCTTGCTCTCCCCCTTCCTCGGCTTCTCCTGCCCGTGAGATGTTGAATTAACCTTTCAGTGCCTCTGTTTCTGCGGCCACCTGTTTTTAGGTCCCTGGCTCTGTGGTTTTGCGGTTTGGTGCATTTACACGTGGTGATTTATCCATGTGTGAGGAGGTAGCCTGGCAGCCAGCGCCCGGAGCTGCAGCCTGATGGGGCAGGACAGGCATGTGTGGAATGTCCTGCCCGGCCCACGGCCGCCCGGGCACGGGGGGGCAGGGCACAGGGCACCACCGGGCAGTCCCACTCACAGCCTCTGGGGAGGCTTCACCCCAAACCCTCAGAAGCCGGGCTGCCCAGAGGAGGAAGGCAGAGGTTCGGGAGGGGAGGTCCGAGCCCAATGCCCGCTGCTCCCGGGGGGCAGGGGGTGAGTAGGGCACTTCTGACCTTGGAATCCTGGTCCCCACAGAGAGATGCCCTGTATGTGGGCTGAAAAGGAAGAGCTGGAACTAGGGGTAGGCAGCACGGACAACTTCTCAGGGTGCAGCTCAAATAAGGTGCAGTGAGGAGCACCTTTAATGTGACTTTTTTCCCCGAGGCAATTGGGGTTAAGTGACTTGCCCAGGGTCACACAGCCAGGAAATGCTAAGGCCTGATTTCTGCTTCTCTATCCAGTGCACCACCCAGCTGCCCCTTGTTCATCATTTTTTATAGAACAATAATATTCCATCACCTTCACATATCCCAACTTATTTAGTCATTCCCATATACAATTCTTTCTACTGTCCATTGGCCCTGTGTCCCATCTAGTCTCTCACTGCATCCTCACAAAAGTCCTGGGAGGAAGACGGAGCCAGGCTAGCCCCCATTTGACAGAGAAGAAGCGATTCCTCCGACCACATCTGGAACCTTGCGTTCTGGCCTGGTTGCCATGTTTTAGCAAGGACTCGATAGATCAGCGTCCAGAGGAGAAGTGGTTAAGAGCCTGGAACGATTCCCAAAACTTCTGCAGGAATCTCATTGTTCGCGTCGATGAGGGAAGGAAGCTACGTTTTCATGTGTTTATTCCCCTTTCTATTAAATGCGGATCAGTCCCATCACTGACTTTTTGATGTATTTTAGGTCATGACAAATTTTAAGTAGGTTATTACTGATAATTCAGTTGTGATGAGCAATTCCCTAGTCTTAGACGTGATTTAGGATGAAACATCTTTTACAAACGCTAGAAGCGCCTCCCTTTGTGGTTTAACAACTAATTGTGGTACAAAATGCAGGAATCACCAGATGGAAGAAATACAGCAAACTTTCTTGCTTTTTGACATGTACAAATGTCAAGAGAAAGGCCAGAGATTTGTGCCAACTTAAACTTCACTCTTAAAGCTTTCCTTTTTTCCTCTCCCTGCTTTATGTCAAAATAGATCATTTAATGAGCGACGACTGTTTTTAGGGAGCTGGCTTTGTCTAGGTAGAATGGTTCGATTGAGGGCATAATTCGAGTGGTGGAACAGACAGACCCGAAGGGCAATCTGTGTGCAGGGCTCTGCGGAGGGATTTGGTGCGAATTATTTGGAGCAGAGGGGAAGCGGGCTGTCCCCAGAATCTCAATCAGTAGATCTCTCAGGGACCATCTAGAACAAAACCCCTTATGACATTCTCAGCCAATGGCTGCCCGCTGTCTGCTTGAAGATCTCCAGAGAAGAAGTCCATGCCACGTTGTGATAACTTTCTTTGTTAGGAAAGTATTGCCCATAGCAAACCTCAGATTTCTATAATTCTGTAGATGCCCCCTGACCTGGACAGATTGCAGACTGATTATCTTTTATAAGATCTGTGAGTTCTGCCTTTCTTTAAAAAAAAAAAAAAAAAAAACCTTTAAATTTGGGTTTTATTGATATTTTCTGCTTTTATGTCACTTAAATTTCTTGAGAAATTGTACCACCTTCTCCACTCAATAAGAGGGGAGAAAGAAAAAAAAATCTGTTGAGCTAAATGAATTCACTCCAGGACCAAATCTGATATTAAATGCGAATTTCCATCCCCATCATCTCCCTTCACCCCACTGAAAGGAGGAAGGTGGGCACTTATCCCTTAAACTGCAGCTAGGTGGCACCATAGCGCACTGAGCTGGAGTCTGGAAGATCTGTGTTCAAATGTGCCCTCGCTAGCCCCATCACAGGTCACAGTTTCCTCATCTGCAAAATGGGGACAATAACATCTCCCAAGGTTGTTGTGAGGATCAGATGAGATAAGACAATTATAAAGTGCTCAGCCCTATGTCTGGCCCCAGGAAGTGCTCCATAAATAAGCGTTTGCTATTATTAAACTTGCATTAATTGTTTGGACGGCCAGGTAGCATTCATTGCTTATTCATCTCGAGCTAAATCTCCTAAGACCCCCAAAGCCACTTCGGACAAACTGCCATCTACCCAAATCTGGGGCTTGGAAGGTTAAGTTTTGGGCCCGTGTCAGACTTGACATTTATCCCTGCTGGCTTTTGTCTCACTAGATTCTCCCAGTCCCCAAGCCCGGTAAGTGCTTGGGATGTGTTCTTAGGAACGTTCTCAGGAAGTTCTCAGGATCACTTTCGGACATGACGACTCCCTTGTCCTGGGGAAGAGAGAGGCAATTTATTCGGGTTGGCCCCCGGGTAGTACCAGGAACCTTGAGTTAGAGAGAAAATGTGGCTAAATATCAGGAAAAACTGCTCTACAATTGACGCTCCCCACACATGGAAGAGCCTTTCTGGGACGCGATTCCCATGGAGCTCCTCAAGCAGAGACGGGTCCGGGACAGCTTCTAATGATTTGTAACTTGGGGGCCACCTGATGCTACTGTAGCTGCTGGGCTGAGGTTGAGAGCACGGGCCCCAACATGGACGGGCCCAAACATGGATGGGCTTCCTGAAAGCCGGTCCTCGCCGTGGTCTCTCTAGTGGCCTCGGAGTCTCATCTGCGGTCTAAGGAAGGACACGTTGGTTCCGAGGAGAGACGAGAGCACAGTGAGCCATTCCAAGGCAGGGCACCCAAAGGCCGGGCCATCGGCTCATGCTGCGGCTGGCCACCCATCACCTCCATGTCGGACCCGACCGACATTCCTGCTGACTCACCGACCGCCGGCAACTACTGGAGGAGAAACCGAAATAAGGAAAAGTTGGACAGGGTGATTTTTTTTTTTTTTATAAATCCCACTTGTGGTTGGGATCTTCAATAACTCCAAATGGTTTGCTTGTGTCTCTTATGTGGAGAAAATAAGGATTCCCATCTGCTGGGGGACGGCTCCAGCTGGTTCTCCATTACCCCCCTTTTGGGCCCTCATCTGGGAGTCATTCTTCATCTCCACTGTTTTCCTCTGTTTCCAAGGCAACATACCCGTAAACAGACCACCAGGGTTAGGGGAGAAAGCCCTGGAGCAAGTAGAAAGTGCAATTTGGACAGGAGGCCTTGTCGTGGCTTTTGTCATCATCATTATTATTCTGAGAAGGGATGAGCTCATGGCTCCCATGTTAAAACACAAGTCTAGAGGATCCTGGTCCATTTTCTGTGCCCTGAGAAAGCATAACCTTCGACCTTCTTTTTCTTTTCCATTTTTTTTTTTACAGAACAAGATTTATCTACCCTATTCCTGCAGAACCTCACAAGTAGACAGGATTGGACCACTATGGATTGGGTCAGTAACTGTTGCTGCCGAAGGCTCGGGAACCAGTTGAAATGCAGGGATCCCACCTATGATCGGCCGGCCTTCCGACCTACAACTGGGACTGCCAAATCAAACACGGGGGAAAAAGTCATCCTTAATAGTTGCACATCAAGACAGAAAGGGGTCTCTAGTGGAGTGCCCCAGGGATCAATTAGTCAGGTATTGTACCCTTTAGCATTTTTACAAGGGGCTGGGGCATACAGCAGATGTCCAGAAACTGAGAAGCGTTTTTTGGCTAACTCTGTGTGGTGCAGCTGAGCTTATTAAAGGTCTTCATGGTTGAAGATATTGGGCTGATTTTAATAAGACAAAATTTATTTGGGCTAAATGAAAAGTTTTTTTTGGGGGGGGTTCAAGAAATCAATTGCCCAGAATAAGGTTAGGTACATAGCAGATGAGAGAAAAAGGTCTTGGAAATCTGGTGAACTTCAAGCAGTTTGGTCGTCTTGTGTCATCCAAGAGAGGAATGCCTTTCTGAAGAGAGAGCCCATTTCCTCTCTCACTCATGAATCTTCCAGACTTTTATGGCTGGGGGCCAGCATCCTTCTAGCCGGCTTTGAGGTCATCCTAGAGTGACTCACCCTTCTGACTCCCCAACATCCGATTAATTGCTGATTTTTGACCTCCACTACTCCTCCTTTATCTTCTCTGACATGACCACCATTTTTATCATTTCCCACCCAGATTATGGCAATAGCTCCCCCTCTCCCCCCCTCCCCCCAGTGTATCCTTCATTCAGCTGTCAACGATCCATCGGATTATGTCACCCCCTGCTTGGGAAGCTCAGCTGCTTCTCTCCCATAGAACAAGTAGAAATTCTGGCCATTTTCTGATAATTCCTCTCTTTTCAGTCATATGAAGCTTTATTCTGCTTTGATTAATTAATCAACATTTATTAAGTGCCTACTGTGTACAGTCATGAGCCAAGCTCTGGGCAAATGAAAAGAGCCAGCCCATCTACACATGTGCTACCCTCCAACCAAACTATCTTACCTACCGGAAACTTAAAGAGCCAAGTAGAAATACTTGCCCTCATATACACTAACCTCTCCTCTCCAGACCTTGCCCTGTCTCCTGCAGCTGCAAATCCATCTCATAGAAGCCCCGGAGCCCTAAAAACTCAGTAGCTCTGGGTTGCGCCTGGAGACAAGAAGCCCCTCCTGCAGGGGGTCCTGGCTCTGTGACCTCACGCAAGCAGTTCCCCTTTTGCAGTCTCAGTTTCCTCATCTGTAGAATGGAATTATAGCACTGACCTCACGGGGGTCAAGGGAGGTAAGATGTAACGCAAATACTGAATCTCTGTGTAACTATGAACTTTTTTTGGACGGGGAGAGACGCCCCGAGCTACCTGTTACTCTCGGCATCCCGGGCTGTTGATTCCACCCTCCCCCAGCCTCCCGCTTCTGTAAGTGAGCATAATTAGAATAATATTTAGAATTAGAATTAGAATAATAGACTAGAGTGTCTTCCATGTGGCAAAGCTCATTATCTTGTTGGATCCTCCCAAAAACCCTGGCAAGTGGCCACTGTGCTCATTCCCATTTCAAAGATGAGGATACATGTAATCCTCTGTGGGTGGGACCCCGAGGACCTTCCCCATCCTGGAAGGCCTCCATGTCAGCTCTCAGCCCAGAAGCCACAGTCTGAGATCCGAGACTGCCCCCCCCCAACAATGCCCTTGCCTCCTAGGCCACCGGGACCACCAACAAGTACCGCCCATCCTCCAGTGCAGAGCCTTCCCTTCTGAGTCAGCGGAGGGAGTGGAAGGGGCTCTGTCTTTGGTGCTCCGATGGCTGCTTTATGCTCCCCGGATTTGTGACTCCGGGCACTTGGACTCTTCCTTCGGTAGCCTCGGTTTCCTTAATGTGCCGTGTCAATGTCGATTAGCCAATTAATAATAGTTGACATTTCTGTAGCTTTATGAGCTCTGGGAAGTAGATAATTCTGTGAAAGGGAGAGAGAGAGAGAGACAGAGACAGAGAGAGAGACACAGAGACACAGAGACAGAAAGAGACAGAGAGAAGAGACAGAGACAGACACAGAGACAGAGAGAATGTGTGTGTGTGTGTGTGTGGTGGTTTCAACTAAGCGAGCATTTGACCCTGGGGTTTCATTGGTAAAACTCCCAGTGAAAAATGACCAATTCCGACTGACCTTGTCCTGCTGCTTGGAACTCTGGGAGCCGCCTGGACGTCGAGGGCCGCGTGATCCCAACCTTCTGGGCTCCGAGACCAGCCTCGGCCACTTTGCCTTGGAGGCTGCATTTCTGGAGTCGCTCTTTATGACAAAGTCCAGAATCCTGACCGCAGGGGCTCGAGCAGCAGGAGATGGCAGGGGTGCCATGGCAAGACTGGCTCTGCCCTCCTGTCCCAACTCCATGGAGTTTCCTGGTAGGCAAATGGCAAAACCCACTGGACTCAAGTGGAAGACAAGTGTCCTCTGGGCCGGACCCTGCCGGGGTAAGAACCCTGAGGGAGCACCCACTGCCAGCCCCGGGGAGCCCTTCTCTGGAGCAGGAGTTTTGAGGGGCCAAAGGTGGGGAGGGGACAGGAGCAACTGCTTCCTGGGGGCCATCCCGCCTCCCCCTGCAAGCCCCCTTCCCATGCCAGGCCGGTCCCGGCTCTGAAGCCCATTACTCTCTTTCATCCTCCTGATGCTCAGTGATGCTCCTTCAGGGGAGAGTCCCTCCTGTGCCCCCCCAGCCCCCTCCTCCAGTGCCAGCCTCCATCCTTTTGGAGGCCTATTCTCCCTTCCCATAGTCCGTCCCCACGGCCCCCAGAGCCCCCAGAAAGTAACCGGAGCGCCGTCCCAGCCTCCTCTGGGCCTAATCCCCCAACACTGGGGCCGCATTGTACGGCCGCCCGAATACAAGGACGAATTCTGGAATGTGGCCCCTGGGGAGCGGCTTAGAGAGCGCCAAAGAAAGAAAAAGGGAAGAGGAAAAAGGAATTGAGAAGAGAAAGAAGTCAAAACCACACATGGGACAGAGGGGGAAGAGGGGGGATTAGGTGACAATATCCGCCCGCATTCTGAAGGGTCAAGAGAATTGAGCTTTGCGGCGGGCGGGATAAAGGGAGCGGGCGATGAATGGTGGGGGTTCAAGTGTGAGCCCATTGTGGGCTGCAGGAGGCATCTGCCGGGGGGACAGCCAGCGCGGGCTGGCCCGCTTTCATGTGGCCATTGTGGGCCGGGCCCAGCCCACGCCGGAGCCGCCCCTGTCACTTTCCCTGACTCGTTCCGGAGAGACTTAGAATGGGGCCGTGAAAGGACTTTGTGGGGCCTGGAATTATTAATAACCATCATAACAGGCGGAGGGGCTCCCCCTGGCCCCGCCCCCAGGCCCCCAGGGCCATTGAAATGCCCAAAGTGGCCGCAGGGCCGGCTCCTCCGGCTCTGGGAAAGGAGAGCTTGCGGGCTGGGGACCGAGGGAATGGCAGGTGGGGGAGCGAGGTCCCCATTTCTCAGGGTGTCAGAGCGGAGGGGGCCTGGGAGCCGGTGTGGACCTGACCACTGAGTCACCCAGGGCACATCGCCCAAGGTCTGCTCCAAGTTTATTAAGCTCCTACTGTATACCAGGTCTCTCCTGGAATAGAAAGAGCCTCTTCTGGAGGAGGCTACAAAGAAATCTTTTGGTTTTCCATGGCAGCCCTGGGCACAGGGGCTTCCTTTCTAAGGCCTCCCCCTTGGACCCACCTGGTGTTTGAAATGCCCACCATTAGAGCAGAGTCAACCCCTTCATTTCACACAGAGAGGAATAGAAATTCAGAGAAGGTCACAGGACTAGCAAGTATCTGAGACAGGATTTGAATCCAGGGCATCCTGACTCCAAGTCTGTCTGCTTTGTCATGCAATGAAATCCAACAAGCATTTATTAGGCACCTGCTGTGTGCAGGAGATCATGTTAGTTGCCGAGTAGGCAAAGACACAAATGAGGAACACCATCATCTCTGAGCAGCGTGAGCGGGGGGCCACCCAAAGGCCATTGGAGAATGGATGTATGGCGGGTGTGAATGAGCAGGCGTCATCAGTGGATCACAAGAGCCGCCTGGGAATGTGTCCTGAAGGGTGTCAGCAGGACGTGGGAAGTGCAGTCGGGCTCACCGTGTTTCATGCAGGAGACAGAAGCATCCCAGGCCCTCGGGCTCCATGGGTCCTCACAAAATGGTGGCAGAGTCACAGCAAAGCCTCCTGGTTGGGTGGGGGGGGAGGGAGACACAGACAAAAGCTGCTCTGATTGCAAGGTCCGGGTAGGCTTTGATCCACATTGTCTGAGAGAGCCCCTTCCCCACTGGGAAGACCTCAGAACTAGAGGACTCCCCTAAAGGAAGGGGTTTCTCCTCAAATCCAGAGGGTGAGCTCAGGCTTTTGGGGCGAGGGAGGGCATAGTTTGTCAAGTGGAAAGGGGAAAGACAGGAGCTTTAGAGAGACAGAGCGAGGTGGGCATCCAGAGGGAAAGCATGGAGGCTCAGAGCCCACAGAGACCCTGAGAGGTGTGGGATGGAGGCTGAGCCCCGAGGGTCTCAGCAACCCTGGGGAATGCAAGATGATGGTGTGAGATGAGGGCAAGAATGATTATTACATCAGAGAGGATGAGAAGGAGGAAAAAGCCTCTCAGGAGACTGGGGTGGCCAGGAGCCCCGAGTGGCCAGGAGCCCCAGAGCTCATGGAAGCTCCTTAAGGGACCTAAGGAAGTGGCCAGGTGTCTGGGCTCGATGGCCTCTAAGGCCCTTGGAGCTTCAGATCTGGTGTCCTGGGGGAGGGGATGCTGGTCCCACGAACAGGGGAGGAGCTAGGGCCTAATTCTAAGGGTCAACGCAGCTCCCTGGCTCATTTCCAACTTTGCTGGGCCTGCCATAATCTGCCCACCCACCCCCCGTTAGGAAACAAGAGACTCCCCAAGGAAATCCTGGTTCTCCCTGCCAGCTGGTCTAGAGATGCCCTGAACTCCTGGGTCCCAGGTGAGTAGCCCATCCTCCTGTTCTAATTGTCTGAAAGTAAACACTGAAACGTGAGAAAAACAAGTATATGAGTCAACAGCAGAAAGAACAATAATTTTAAAAAAATTTTTTTGGCTGTGTAAACAGATCCAATCTCAAGTGGAGACCCAGGTTAGAGTGGAGATGTGGAAGCCCAGGCTGAAGTTGGGGTGTGGAGGCCCAGGCTGGAGATGTGGAGTCGCAGACTGGAATTGGGATATGGAGACTCTGGGCTGCCTCGGCCTCACTATATGCCTGGATCAGCTCTTTCCCTCCCTGGTCTTGTTTCCCTGAGCAGGGTGACTGCACTAACTGTATTCAAAGGCCTAGGTTCTGCCTCCGATGGTTATCTTTGTGTGACATTGGAGAAGCCCCTTGTGTCTGGGACTCAGTTTCTCCCTGTGTAATACTGGGATTTGGAGCTGAGGTCATTCTAGGAATGGGAATGACAACATGTGGCTAGAGCTGGGATTAACCTAGAAGCTTTGAACTGTTAAAAAATATTTGTTGTTTAGTCATGTCCGATTCTTTGTGACTCCATGTTTTCCGTGGGATTTTCTTGGCAAAGATCCTGGAGCAGTTTTGCCATTTCCCTCTTCAGTGGATTAAGGTAAATCAAGGTTAAATGACTTGTAAGTGCCCGAGATCATATTTGAACTCTGGTCCTCCTGACCCGAGTTCCAGCTTTGAATCTACTGAGCCATCTGGCTACCCTCTTAAAAAATACACATACATGTACATGTGTATATCTGTGTATTTTTAAGAGGGTATATAGATATACATGTGTGTATATATATATATTTAATTATTATTTTGACCTAACCAGTTTCCTTTGTAATTCTCTGTAAATTTTTGTGGCTCTTCCGGACTGCTAAAGGTATGTTCACGACTCACACAAAGAGGTAAAGAATTCCTGGACTAGATTTTTTTCTATCAGAAAAGATTCTGGGTGTTTTAGTGGACCCCAGGCTTAATGGAGGTCAATAGCATGGTCTGACAGCCAAAAAAGAGCCAGTTCAACCTGAGTCCACATTAAGAGAGGTGTAGCTCCCAGGAGTGAGGAGGTGACAATCTCATTGTCCTTTGGCCTCATCACATGGCAGTGCAAAGATTGTCCGATTCCGGAAGATGCAATTGAAAAGGTAGAAAATACCCCTTGGTGAGAGGCCTGGAGACCACCCCTCACAGTGAAGGAAATGGGGAACTTTGGGAGACTCTGAGAGACTGTGACCGGTGTCCTGAGAATCGAAGGGAGCTCTAAGAGCCAAGCTTGCCTGCTTGGTCCCAGAGGGCAGAACCAAAGGGAATGGTGGTGGTAGAGGGCCCCAAAGGGTTTTCTCACAGTTTGACTGATCCCAGAGAGGGGAAGGGGCTTCCTCAGGAGACCCTGGGCTCTCCTTGGCTCCAGACTTAGGGGGATGGTGTCCAAGATGCCTTTCTTCAGAGCCGTGTGGCAGCCTTTGAGGGCTCTGACATTGGCGATTCTGTGACCGTCCTGGACAAGAGGATGGGCACGACTGGTGGGTGCCAGCCTGTTGGCTGTCACTGAGAGTAATGGTGCAATTCCCAGGGAAAGAGATGCCCGTGAATGATCCCGGCCTCCTGACTGAGCTGCAGACCAGGAAGCCGAGGGAAGGGACTGAATCTCCCCCCATTAGGAGGGAAGGTTGCCCACTTTGGAACCCACCTGTGTGACCCCCGAGATGCAGAGCAGGGTGGGGAGGAGCACCAGCTGTAGCAGGAGCTGGGGAGGAACTGAGGAGGCTGGTCCAGGAATGGCGGGGTCTCTGTGTAAGCAGGGCAGCATCTCTGTCCTATGACGTGCCCACACCTGTCACAGGACTGTCCCAGGGGATGGCTGGGTTGATTGACAAGCTATTTGGGGGGGTTGTCTCTGAGAGAGATTTCCTTTCCAGAGATAAAGATCTCTTCCTGGTGACAACCCCAAGTCTGGGGAGCAGAGCTCCAGCAGCCCAGCCCCCAGCCCCCAACTGACAGATCCAGTCAGCTGTGGCATTTCCCAGGGGGAGATGTGGTCACTAAGGAGATATTCCTGCAGGTCCAGGCAAGGCTTGGAGAATGCTGGGAGACAGAATGAGAAACAGGAGGAAAGATTGGGGGGGAACACAGAGCCAGAGAGGAAAGGAGTGAGGGGCTCTGGAAACAGCAGGGCTGAGAGCCCCCTCCCTCCCCTCTCTCAGCCTCAGTTTCCCTCTCTGATCCTTCCAACTCTACATCTATGATTCCCTGAGTCCCCGCTAAATATCCCTTTCTATCCATTAGTCCAAAGAGTAGAATATATCCGAGACAGGATTTGAACTCAGGTCTCCCTAGCTCTGAGGACAGGTTTCAATCTTATGTTGTCTCTCAAGCTAGTAAGCAGAATGCCAAGGTTAGATCCCCTCAGGCCTGCCTCCCTCATCCAAAGCAGCCTCCCCAGCTCTGTATTTCCTGTCTGTATGACTCTAAAAAAGTCACTTACCTTGTGAAGGTTTCAATTTCCCACCTGGAAAAAATGAAAGAACTGGACTTAATGATTTCAAGGGACCTTTTCAGCTCTAAATCAATATTTCCTGTCTGTGTGACCCTAAATAAGTCACCTATTTTGTAAGGGTCTCAATTTCCCCAAAAGGAAAAAACGAAAGAATTGGACTTAATGACTTCAAGGGACCTTTCCAGCTCTACATCATGGGTCTCAATGACCCTATGATCCCAGAGTCTCTGTTGGCATCTCAATTAGCCAAGCAAAAATCTCCCTTGTGGAATTATGGGGGAATTATAGATCCCAGACTTGAAGAAACAGCCATAGCCTGGGAATCCAGAAAGCCTGGAATTATGAGCTTTGTACATACATACACACATACACACATGTGTACATACATGGACAGGGAGGTACATGATGGAAAACTAGACAGATAATTAGATAGCTGATAGATAATATAGAACAGACTGACAGATCTGTCTGTCTATCTATCTATCACTATTTGTAGCTCTCTATCCCTATCTATCCACCAAGCTATCTCTATAGGTACTGATATTATCTCCCTGGAATCTCCCAGCAGCCCTGAAAAGTAAGTACCATCATTAACCCCATTTTATAGATGAAGTAACTGAGGTTCAGAGAAATAGGCTGACCTACCCACATGGAGGCTTGTTTGAGGCTCAATGACGCCAGAGAAGTAACTTCTGTGGGTATTATTATCTATATTTTCCAGGTTAGAAAACTGAGGCTAGAGAAAGATGATAATCTTCCCAGAGCAAGCCTCAGGGCTCCTGGTCCAAAGGTCCTTCTGGGACCACGGCAGGGAGCAGACATTCAGAGTAAGGCTGGGAATCGGAGGATGGAGCTCCTGGTCTGTGATCAAAAACTGGGGGGAGTTTTTTTGGTCCTCTTTTCAGAACAGCTGCTTTGTACTGTTTTGTACCTAGACGACCTGGAAACTAAATCAACAGCCTGAGGCTTTATCCCTTGAGCCAAATGAGTCTCAAGGAGAGCTATAATATATTTTCCAAAAACAAAACTATACAAATACCACTCCATTGATGCTATAGTTACCTGTGGAAAAGTATCTCCTGCATTAATTTTCCTTTCAAGTAATAATCTCCTACGGTTGGCTAAGTAAAAGAATCCCACCACGGGGGCTTATGACCTGTGCTTTTGAGTAGCTACTTCATAGCTTTTATAGAGAAGGACAATGGAGGGATCCTTGCACTTCCGCGGGACAACCTCCTCTTGCCAGATAACCCGGAAGATTTCAGTCAGCTTTTGTATGAGCAATGGCCTCCCTGCCTAGAAAATCTCAGCTGGAACAGAATCTGCACCAGGCGCTTCGCCACATGACAGGAGTCTAATTCAAAACCTCTTTTTCTAGCTGGAAGTTCACCTAGAAAGGGACTGATTTCCACCTGAGGTAAATAGACTATTGGTTGACCACAGTTTGTTGAGAATGCTTTGGAAGGGTTCGACTCGTCTCTCTAGGATCATGTTCACATCACTAATCAATATGGTTCCATCTGCCCTGAGTAATTGAGAAACCAAAAGTCTTTGGCTCATAAACAGCTTTCAGAGGATCATAAAAGATCTATAGATTATTGTTATCCACATAAAACTGAATTTCATCTGCCTTGTCACTGAGCCAAGAAACCTTCATCTCTCTAAGCTTTGCTTGAATTTTGCTTTTGATGGAGTCAAATACTGCCTTCTTGGGGATGGACGAATGATCTTGCTGATAAAGCCTGTGAAATTCTCATTTTTCATTTAGCAAGGTCTGCATTTCCCCATCATTTTCATTAAACCCGTCTCGATGATTTCGAGCGTTCTGGCCCGGAGAGCTCAGTGCTAAAGAAGCTCTGAAGGAAAATGTGGGAGAGAAGCATCCTTAGGCTGCCTAACAAATTGAAGGTCTGCAGAACTTTTGTTCTGCCTGGGAAACCTGGACAGTCTACCAGCGCCGTGCCAGGAAACGGAATCACTTTCATTTGAATTGTCTTAGGAAGATGCTGAAGATTATTTGGCAGGATAAGGTCCTGGATGCCGAGGTCCGTTTCTGAGTCGAACTCTACTGCAGAAGGTGCAACCCTGATGAGCTGGTCATAGTATTTGAATGTCAAACATATGTTTGCCTGAAAGTTTATTTTATGGGGAGCTCACACAAGGGCAGCATTCACATGGAGGTCAGAAGAAATGATCCAAGGATGCTCTTGAAGGCTCTCTGAGGAACTATGGAATCACGGGGGTGACATGAGATACAGTGGCACAGGAGTGCCCAGCATGGCGTACCTGTGTTGGAGAAGATGCTGGGCTCTTTGGGTGGGACAGGATATATGCAGTAACTAAAAATAAGCCTGAGATGCTCGAATTTAGAGACGTTCCAGATGTTCTTATAAATTGTTTGTGCCCGACCCTGTGGCAGAGCGTTCCAAGCTCCTATTGGTCTGCTCAGCCATAGTCCAACGCCCTGTTATCTCGACTCCGACACAATGATGTTATTTTGATCCTCTTTGGGAACGAAAGAAAAAACCAAACAAACAAACAATCTATAACCACGATGTGCTTTCTTTTTAAATATATATATATATATATATATATATATGTATGTATTTTGTTATTTCTTTCAATAGTTCTCAATGGAAATTTTTTTAACATTCTTTTTTTAAGTTTCGAGTTTCAAATTGTCTCCCCCTCTCCCACCCTCCCCCAGTCCTTAAGTAGGCAAGCAATATGACATCAATTATACATGTGAAGTCATGCAAAACCTACAGGCATACCTCAGAGATATTGCGGGTTTGGTTTCAGACTACCACAATAAAGCAAATATCGCAATAAAGTGAATCACACAAATTTTTTGGTTTCCCAGTGCATATAAAAGTTATGTTTATACTACACTGAAGTCTATTAAGTGTGCAATAGTATTATGTCTAAAAAACAACACACATATATGCATATATATATATATATATATATATGCACCTTAATTTAAAAGTGTTTATTGCTTTAAAAATGCTGTACTTTCAGTGAGTCAGACTCAGTTTGCTGGTGGAGGGTCTTGCCTCGATGTTGATGACTGCTGATTGATCAGGGCAAGCTGACTGCTGAAGGCTGAGGTGATGGTGGCAATTTCTTAAAATAACAGTGACGTTTGCTGCATTGATTGACTTTTCCTTTCTCCGTAGAATGCAACGCTGTTTGATGGCATTTTACCCACAGTAGAACTTCTTTCAAAATTGGAGTCAATCCTCTCAAACCCTGTCATTGTTTGATTAGCTAAGATTATGTAATATTTTTTAATACTGTTGGGTCTTAGAGAGGTGCCTTAAGGAGGAGAGGGAAAGAGATGAGATTGGTGACGTAGTCAGAACACATACACCATTTATGAATTAAACTCACGATCTTATATGGGAATGCTTTGTGGAACCCTAAATAATTATAATAGGAACATAAAAGATCAGCGATAACAGATCACCGTAAATGTATGAAAATGAAAAAAGTTGGAAATATTGCAGAAATTACCAAAACACGATGCAGAGACATGATTGTTTTGCTTTTTGAAGTTTTTTTTCAGCTTCAGTTTGTAAAAATAAAATCATACAAATCATTTTGTTTCTGAATTATTTATGAAGCTAGGAAAGTAAAGGGCAATTAAATGAGAAATGATTGTATTTCCATATTAGCCACGTTTCAAAAAAAAGCATAAAAATCTCAAGAAAAATGTTTTTTTAATGCATGCTCAGTTTGCACTCAGCATTTAACAGTTCTCTCTCTGGAGGTAGACAGCATTTTCCATCATGAATCCTTTGGAATTGTATTGGATCATTGTTTTAATCAGAGTAGTTAAGTCATTCACAGTTCTTCATCAGACAATATTGCTATTAAGTGTTCTCCCGATTCTTCTCACTTTGTATCAATTCATATTTGTCTTTCCAGCTTTTTCTGAAACCATCCTGCTTATCCATTTCTTAGAGAAAATAATGTTCTTTCACAATAATATTCTGCAATTTGTTCAGTCATTCGCCAATGGATGAGCATCCTTTCAATTTCTCTCTTTGCCACCTCAAAAAAAAAAAAAGAATTGCTATAAATATTTTTGTACATATAAGTCCCTTTCTCTGTTCTTGATTTCTTTTGGAATACAAACATATCTGGATCAAAGGATCACGCTTTTATAGCCCTTTAGTTGTAGTTGCAAATTGTTCTTCAGAATGGTTGGAACAGTTCACAATTTCACTAACGGTTCTTTAGCACCCCAGTTTTTTCCACCTCCCCTCTAATATTTGTTATTTTCCTTTATGTCACGTTAGCCAATCTAATAAGATGAGGTTTTAATTTGCATTTCTCTAATCAATAGTTATTTAGAACATTTTTTCATGTGACTTGATAGTTTTGATTTCTTCTTCTGAACGGGTGTTCACATCCTTTAACCATTTTTCAATTAGGGAATGACTTGTATTTCCCTTATTTTCCTGTTTTCCTTCTAATTTTGGCCATATTCATTTTGTTTCCACAAAACCTTTTACATATCATGTAATCTAAATTATCCATTACTCTTCCCATGATCCTCTCTAATTTGGTCATTAATATAAATAGGACCTTGTTTGTTCATAAACTCTCCCTTATCTGACAATTACATTTTTCCATGCTCCCCTAATCATTTATGAAATTATCATTTATGTTTAAGTCATGTACCCATTTTGATTGTGTGAGATGTTGGGCAAGTCCTAGTTTCCACCAAACTGCTGCCAGTTTCCCAACAATTTTTGTCAAATGGGGAATTCATACCTTAAAAGCTTGGATCTTTGGATCTGTCCAACACTAGATTATTATGTTCACTTATTGTTACTGTTGGGCCACACCATCATACCTTGATGGCCTGGACCTGTCTTCTGCTGGACTGGGTCTCTTCTTCCCTGCACTGGATCACTTCTGATGCTAGTACTCTCTTCCTTCTGCTCAAGGGAGCTCAAGGCACTGGTGCTCCCACCCTGCAGTCTCTTCAACTATTATCATGCCCACAAGGTCATTACCTGGACACACCAACCTCGACCTTGCTGTTCGGCAATTTGCCATCCAGTGGTCTCTGCTACTGACTTTGGTTGGGTCTCGATGGGACCCCAACTCTCCTGGATTCACAAGATTTCTGCCCTGACAACCCTCTTCTTCACCTCTTGTCAAAAAAGACTCACACAGAGGAGACAGGGGTGTGCTGCATCTTGGATATATGGTGCCAGGGTGAGGGAAGTTGGGAATCAGCCCTTCCCCGGCTGGCAGTTCAAGCTTCCTTCACAGAAAACCTCCCACATCATGAAAAGGAAGGTGGAGAAAAGAGCACATTGTAAGCACGGAGGAGGCTTAAAGGGGGTGCTGCAATCCCTCCTAGAGCCCCTGGGGAGTGCCTGAGAAGCAGACCTCAGGCACCCAGCCCCAGCAGGCACAGCCTAGACCCTGCCTTGTACATCCACAGCCTTATTCCCGAGAGCAAGGATGGCCAACAGGCCCCGAGATCAGAAGCCAGGGGCCATCTTGGACGCCTCCCTCTCCTTCACTGCCCCCTCCCTCTCCCATCCAAAGGGCTGTGGAGTCTTGTCCATTTTGTGTCCCCAACTTCCCTCCGCCATCCAAACCCTGCTGCCAGGACAGTCCCTGAGCTCCAAGCAGCTGCCAAAGGGATCTTTCACATTCCTCCCCTCCTCAAAAAGGTCCCAGGGCTCCCGATTGCCCTCCAATAAAATGCAAATTAATCTGGCCACTATTTGAAGGCTTTTATGAGCTTGGGTCTAATCTACCTTTTCAAATGTTCACACATGGACCCACCCTCCCACTCCCACAAACATATACATACACATGCATGTATGTGTGCACATGTAGCGTGTACAGTGTTTCTCTACATGTGTGTATGTGTATGTGCACAAATAAGTGTGTGTATGTGTGTGCAGGTTGTGTAAGTCGGAATCTGTGAGTCTGTATGTGTGTGTATATGAATATGAGTTTGTGGGGGTAATTTTGTGTATTTTCTCCACTCCAGGCAAAGTGGCACAAAAATACATACACTTATGTGTGTATATATATATATATATATATATATATATATATATATATATGTAAGAGAGAGACAGAGAGACAAAGAGACAGAGAAAGACAGAGACAGAGAAGCAGAGAGACAGAAAGAGAGAGAGACACAGAAAGAGACAGAGAGACAGACACACACACAGAAACAGAAAGACAAAGAGACAGAGAAAGACAGAGACAGACAGAGGCAGAGAAACAGAGAGAGACAGAAAGAGAGAGAGACTCAGAGAGACAGGAGGAGAGAAAGACATACACACACAGAAAAAGAGAGAGAGACAGAGACAGAGAAACAGAGACAGAGACAAAGACAGAGAGAGGCACAGAAGCGGAGACAGAGACAGAGACAAACACACACACAGAAACAGAAAGAGAGACAGAGACAAAGAGCAAGTCACAGAAACAGAGACAGAGACACACAGAAAAAGAGAAACAGAGACAGAGACACACAGAAACAGAGAGAGACAGAGTCTTTGTATTCATAGTGTTTTAGTGCCTAGAAGGAGCTCAATTAGCGTTTCTTAAATCGGATGGAATTGCCGGCTCCCCTGCCTTGCTGCACTCAGCCGGTCTTTTCACTGGTCTGGGGGCCTCCCAGAGCTGACCGTGGCCTCCTATAAAAACCAGCCAATTTCCTTCCTTCCCCCCGACCTGACAGGGATTTTGGCAGGGGCCGAGCCATTAATCAACCTGTGGCATCCAGACCCCAGCGAGGAAGGGGGTTCTGGAGCGGGCCGGGCCCCAGACAAAGGGGCTGCTTGCCTGGAGAGCAGAGGCTGCCCCCTTTCTCAGTGAATGGGAGCCTCCCCCTCCTTACCCACCGCAGTGCCCCCCACACCCGGCCTGGCCAAGTCGTTTTGAAATCTGAAGAAACAGAGCAGTTCAGGGTCAAATGTTTCAGGCTGCCCTCAATAACAGGGGCCCCGGCGGGCCTTTTCCTTCTGTTCTGGGCCGAGGCTAAAGAGGAGGAAATGCCCATTATGGTGTGACCTTGTGTCACCGGGGCTGACAGGCCTCATATTTAAGGCTCAACGAGGCGTTTATTTTTAGCCGAGGCGCGCAGGATGCCGGGGGTGCAGCGGGAGGGGCGGCCGCCGGGAAGCCCCCATCTCCACTCCTGCCTGCATCCTGCGGGGGCTCGGCCGGCCTGTTTACGTTTCTGCTCTCGAGGTCGGATAACTTCCCCGCCGGCCTGATGTAGGCCGCCTGCCCAGTTTCATTATCCAGCCTCTCGGGGTGCACATGGGGGGCTTCCAGATCCTTCGGCCCAGAGATCGTTTCCTTAAGGCTGCGGCCTATAACAGGAGAGGCAAAAGGAGGGGAGCTGGGGGGGGCAGCCCACGGGGCCTCCGCCGTGCCCAGAAATATCATCTCCCGAAAAGTCCCGCTCGGCAGCAGGAGCCTTCTCGCCGGCTCTTCTTCCAGCTTTTAGGGGCCTAACCTTGAGCGACGGTGATCGTGGTGAAAAAGATCGGTCCCTTGGTACCGGAACCGGGTTCTGTGGGTTACCAAAACATGGAATATTGGGGAATATTTCAAGGATTTAAAAATATGGAATAAATGCGGAATAAAAGCAGAAACAAAGATGGCAGCTAACATGGCCTAATTGGGGAAGGGAGGGGGGGGGGGTCAGATCAGCTTTAATTGCTGCAGCCCGGAGGAAGCACCAGGATGTGCTGGGGGGGAGAGGGGGCTTCTAGCTGCCAAAATGAAGGCTCACTCTGGAGGGTCTCAGGGAGTGGCGGCCTCCGGACGGAAATGCACCACCGGGAACAAATGAGGCCGTTTTCTCTGGGAGTGAGGAAGTTAGCGAGGGGCTTTCAGCGCTGACTGATGAAAGTGGGCGATTTACAGAACGCCCATCTTTTCTAAGCAGGGCAGAAAATCCTTTTAGGAAGAGGTTCTGCCAACACTCTGAGCTGTTAGAGCAGAGAAGGGCTACATTATCTCCTGTAATAGCAGTTTAAATGATGGGGAGCTTTCAGGACTTGGCTAAAACATTAGCAATGTGTCTCTTCCCCCCCCCCCCATTTCCCCCTCCTTTTTCTTTTAAATAACTGTAGTAATTTATTCTAAGGAATTGAAAAGACACTTCCTTCCTTTCTCTTCCTCCCCCTCTTCCTCCTCTCCCTCCTTCTCCTCCTCCCTCCTTCACTTTCTTCTCCTTCTTTCTTCTTGTTCTTCTTTTTATCTCTTTTCCTTCTCTTCTTTTTTCTCTTTTCTTTTTTCTTTCTCTTCTCTTTTCTTCTCTCTCTCCTTTCTTCTCCTTTTTTCATCATCTTCTTTCGTCTTTGTCTTTCTTCTTTTTCTTCTTTCTATCTCTCTCTCCTCCTCCTCCTCCTCCTTTCATCATTTTTTTCTTTCATCTTTTTCTTTCTTCTCTCTCTCTCTCGCTCTCTCTCTTTTCTTCTTCTTCTTCTTCTTCTTCTTCTTCTTCTTCTTCTTCTTCCTACAAAATAGAATTTTATGTTCACTTCCTGTAACATTAGAGTAAGTGGTGGGATGTTGTAAAATTGTCCTTTGCTTACTTTCTTTGATGGATGTTTTCCTCCTGTTTTCCACCTGTGACCCTGTTTGTATCAGTGGCACAAAAATCCAATCCAATTCAAATGATGCTTCCTTCAGGAAATCTTCTGTGTACCTTTCCAGCTTAAGCTGAGCTCGACACATATTGCCATTGACCTTTTCCATGATGAAGGCCTGGTTTGTTCAGCTTTGCATTCAAAGACCAGTAGGCTCTTTTGCTGTATCAGATTGGATAGTTTTTATCCATCTGTCCATCCATCCATCCATCCATCCATCCATCCATCTATCCATCTGTCTGTCTATCTAATCCATCCATCCATCTATTTATCTATTCCTGTGGTAAACATTTATTATGGATCTATTACATAGAAGACACTATGCTAGAGAACAAATGTAATTGCAGATGCCCGTGCACTTCAACTGAATCAATTAAAAAAATGTAAATAAATCTGTAATAGGTATAAGACGATTTTATAGACCTTTAACCTTTGGTGGAGGCCAGTGATGTCACACAGGAACCATCTTTGATTGTTTGAAAGAATCAGATACAGCTCTGGGCCAATGAGTAAAAACTGTGGTCAGCCCAGCAATGAATTTTCAACCAAGCTGTGAACCAGTCTTGTGGTCCAAAGCAGCATGTGTGAGGGAATTGTTATGTGTGGGGGGAGTGGTTTTATTATTGTTTAGTTACTTTTTAGTCATGTCCAACTCTTTGTGATCCAATTGGGGTCATTGTCAGAGATCCTGGAATGGTTTGCTAGTTCTTTCTCCAGCTCATTTTATAAAAGAGGAAACTGAGGCAAGCAGGGTTAAGTGGCCTGCCCAGGGTTACCCAGTGAGTTTCTGAGGCCAGAGTTGAACTAAGATCTTTATGACTTCAGATCCCCCACTCTGTCTACAATACTAGCCTGGCTTCTATTAATTCTGGTGTCAGCAGGACCCTTCTGATGGCCTCCTCCAAACTTTGAAAGCTCACCATGTCTGGTTCATTCCATCTCTAAGAGCTCATTCGTGTTAGATGAAGAAATAGTTAGACATAATATGGAAATATGAACGATTATACATGTATAACTGATGTCAGATTGCTTGATATTTTCATGAGGGGGGAGGTAAGGGAAGGAGGGAAGGATTGGATGCTAATGATCTTTAAGGTCCCTCAAAATTCTAGATCTCGATCCTTTCTGGTTCTCAAGTTTCCTCTTTTGTAAAATGGAGGGATTGGATGCTGATGATTTCTCAGGTCCCTCAAAACTCTAGATCTGGGATCCTGGGTTCAGGTAGAGTTGAGTGAGTGAACAAGTGAAGAGAGGCAGGATGGAGCTTCAAAGGGGGAGAATAATTGGGGTAGTTTCTGAAATTCAGGAGGGTTTTGAACTCTCCCTCTCCTCTCTCCAGGGCATCCTCTGGGGTTCTGGCTGATTTTGATCCGGACTATTCATTTCTAGCCCTCCAACAACTATTATTATCCCCATTTTAGGGATACAGAAACTGAGGCAGACAGAGGCCCAGAGTCAGGGAAGTTGGTTTATTTTCCTTCAAGGCTCAGCTCTAGGATCACCTCATCTGCGAGGTCCTTCTCAATTCTCCCCTTTATGAGGGCTTTTTTCTTCTTCTCTATCCCTAGTTTCTTGGAAGAAGGTATTGGGCAACCCTGTGAGGTCAATCCTGCAGGTATGGAGCTGGCGCAATACACAGGGGAAAGGGCTTCTCTCCCAGCTCTGTTACATATTATCACCTGGATTACTCTTGGATCATGGGGCCATCATGGGACCTCAGAGGTCACTAATCCAAACCCTCTTGAGATGGGCAAACTGAAGCTCAGAAAACCCCACTTCCTAAATTCCCTGTTACTGTGGAGCATCCCAGCATCCTCCCAGTCATCCAGGATCATAGTCTAGAAGCCAATCTTCTTGACTCCCCCCCCCCCTCCCATGCCCTACTCTCCCCTTCAATGTCCCCATTCCAATTAGGTGCCAGGTCCTGTCTCCCTTCCTACCATCTTCCCCCCTCCTCAGGGAAGAGCCTCATCTGTCCTCCTGGACTACGGCAGTAGTTGCTCACATGTCTGTCTGCTCCAAGACTCTCCCGCTTTGGTCTAGTCTGTTCTGTGCTTCACTCTCTAGGTGTACATCCTGCACTGGCTCCCTATTATGTCAAACAGAAAATCCTCTGGCTTGTAAAGCCCTTCACAACTTGCCCCTTTCCCGCCTTTCTTCCCTCCTCATGTACTCTCTGGTCCAATCTCTGGCCTCCGGGCTGATCCTCCAGAGTCCAGGCAGTTTCCTGACTGTCCCCTGCCTGGAACCCTTACCTCCTCCCACAGACAGTAGTAGACCCTTTTTATTGAGGCTTCCCTGTGGGCTCAGGGAACTTAATTATATTTCCAGGACAGACGTCCATCTCTCCAAAGGGCCTCCTGGAGAAAAGAACCCGAAAGCCAGGGCCCGGAGCCTCCCGAGCTGCGGCCTTCCCTTCTCCTCTCCGCTGGTTCGCAAATAGATTGTGTGACTCTTTACGTGACTCTGTGGATGGAGGGGAAGGAAGGCTGGGAACAGATTCCAGAAAGCACATTTTCCTTAGTCTGAAGGTCCCGCTTTGGATAAGAAAGCCTATTCTCTCCTTTAAAATAGAATACAAAACCCCGAGCCTCTTCCAGCTTGGCGGCTCCCCAGCCGAGCTCCGTGCTCCCTACGGCTCCATCGGTCTTGCACGGACATCGCCGGGCCGAGCACCCTGGGGAAGGTCTGCGTGGGATCTGGGGCGGCTCCGTTCCTTCCAGCATTGCCAGTTAAGCGGAGAGGAAGGGCAGTGGGAGCTGGGGAGCCTCCGGTTTGTGCTGCGCTGAGATCTGCAGGAAACAGACAGGCCATGGAGGAAGCTGGCTGGCAGATGAGCTGGGGGCCTGGCCAGGCCCATGGGCACAGCTTTTGTGGAGCCTGTCCTGGGCCTGGGGCATGAGCCCCCTCCCAGAGAGGGGAGAGGAGGGAGAAGGCCTTGGGTCACTCCCCTGCCAGGGAGCCTTTTCATTAACCTTCAGTGACCTTTGGATGGCCAGCATCCACTGTAGAACCGCCCTGCTTTCCTCGACCCACCTCAGCCCCTCCTTGGCCGTTGAAAACAATGACCAAGCCCTGGCCCGAACATGGAGTCTTTGGAGTTTGTGACATTCTGACTCTGCTGCCCCACTGGGTCCTTGGGGAATGGAAGCTGCCCGATGGAAGCTTGGAAGCCCTGAGTCACCACAGGGAAGCTGCCCTTTCCCTCCGGTATAGGAACAAGGGCCCGGAATCTCATGGCAGCTCACATGTTCCATCCAGCCATCCATCCGTCTGTCCATCCATCCATGTTTGTCAAGCCATCCATCCATCCATCTATTCATCTATCCTTCCATCCATCCATTCATTCATTCCACTTCTTATTCCCTTCTCCTCCCCTGCCCAGGCAGGGGCTGGGCAGGCCAGGGCAAGCAGCAACCTCCCCCAGGGATTCGCCTGCAGTGAGAGTCATTCTCTGGAAGAACAGGGATCCCCTCCGCTGGGCTCTTCTTAACTCTGGCAGACAAACCCCATCTTTGGGCTACTTTCTTAGCCCCCCCTCCAGCTCGCTGCTCCCCTCGGGCCCTTCCAGTGACCTTTAATTTCTGCTGAGCTGCAGGGGGAGCTGGAATAGGACTTGTGGTGGGGAGTTTGGTATGAGAAGCCCCAGAGTTCCTGCTTCTCAAACCCACCTACCTGTCTGGGTGAAGCCCCTGCAGTGAGGGGAAGGAGGACCCATACATCTTAAGCCCCCCGAGGGCTGGTCCCGGGGCACCAGCAGAACCTGGGTGGAAGCCTGCCCTGCATCAGTCCCAGGGTCCAGGAGGGAGTTCTGGACTGAAACCAGAGAATTCTGTACCCAGATGAGGTGTTGGGGGGAATGCAGGAGGAGAGGGGCTTTGTCCACCAACCCCACCCTTTCCCCTGGAACCCCGGGGCCATCTTTAGACATACAGAGCAAAAAGTCTAGTCGTGTGTATGCGTTTGGGAAGAAGTGGGGAGACAGCCCCAGCGCACCATCCTGGGATGCCGCCTCCTTCATCATTCCACCAGGCTGCCCTGGCAATTACCCCCCTTCTCAATCTGCCCAGCCCTGTGTGGCAGGAGAAAGGGTGCTGGCAAACTAGGCGCTCACAGCCATGGCAGAACGGTAGTGGGCATTAGTGTGTTCTCCCAATACTGAGTGTGAGGGGAAATGCCCTGGGTGGGCAGGAGAAAGGGTGCTGACAAACAGAGCTCACAGCCATGGCAGTACAGTAGTGGGCAGTCCCAGGGTGTCCCCCCAATACTGAGTGTGAGGGGAAATGCCCTGCATGGGCAGGTGGGAGCCCAGGCCCTGAGCCTCCATCTGCATCGGAGTTTCTGAGGAATTGAGCTCACACATCCACTCAAGCCCGGGGTCATGCCCTGGGGGCACCAGGGACAGCAACCAAAAAGCCACTTTCCCTGAGCTGTCCCTTCCCTACTGAAAGGGAAGTCATCTCACCCCCTGAGGTCCCTGGACGCTGAGATCATCAGAGGTCCTGAGCCTTTGAAAGGAAAGGAAGGGAGATTGTGCAGGCTTCCCTGGCCCAGCCCTGGCTGGTCCATCCGTTAAGGGCCCAGAGATTCCAAAGGAAGTCGACACCCAAAAGCAGGAATCAAAGGTGGGGGGGAGAAAGGAGGAGAAAGAAGGGAAGAGTGGAAGGAAAAAGAAAGAAAGAGAAAAATAGAAACAAAGAGGGGAAAGAAGAAAAAAGGACAAAAAAAGAATGGAAGAAAGAAAGGGAAAATAGAAAGAGGGGAAAGAAAGGAAGAAGGAAGGAATTAAGGAAGGGGAAAAGAGAAAAATACAAGTTTCTTAATTCTGTGATGATGCTCCCCAATTTGGGCAATGTTTATGGGAATCACAGGAGGCTCCAAAGACTGGAAATGGCTGCTGCCCCATCACAGGTTGGAGAAGCATCAAACATTTTTTTCCCTTGTCTCAAAGTGGGTAGAAGGGCATTGTCTGACAGAGCAGCCCTTGGTTTGGGCTCCTGGAACATCAGGGAGAAGCTCTCAGTGGAGACACATCTTTTCCCACTTGACATCCAGCATTTCTGTGAATCCCACCCAGTGCCTCTTTCCTTTGGGCTCCTGAGTTCCCAGTTTCATAGGAGCAGCTCCCAGAGACCTTGGAGAACGTCCAAGTAGCTACCTCCTCCCCTCCCCCACCTTAATTATGACGATGTAACAAAGGAATGAATGAACAAGCATTTATTAAACACTTGTGGACTGTGTGTTGTGTTAAATAATAAATATAAACAGCAAAAGAAAAATAATGTCCTCAAAAATGGAAGAGAGCACGCCCAAAGAATATTGTTAGAAGAAGGGCTTTAGACTGGGAAGTGCAAGTTTGGGCTGGAGAGATGGGGTCATAGAGGGCCACACAATGGGTAAGTGATAAAGGCTGGACTTGAACTCGGGGCTTCTGCCTTCAGGGCTCACAATTCAGTGTGGAACCACAATATCTCAGACAGTGGGGCATCCAAAGCACAGTTAAACACGCAGGGCACTGAAAGGCTCCTCCGGCCTTTGCCTGAAGACTTGCAGGAGGAGGCAGCCCCGGGCAGATTGGAAAGGATTTTCTCAGTGGCCATTTGTCTCTGAGGCTGGCAGCCTCCCATAGGCAGGAGGCACCTGCCCTCCCTTGCTCTCCTCTGCCTGTGTGTTTTCTTGGGCCACTTGCAAGCATCTGCTGTGGCCAGAGCCCTGGGAGGGAGGAATTAGGTGGCGAGGTTCTCTGCCCTGGGGGTCCCAAGCTGGCCAGCAGGATTGTAAAGGGGCTTGAGGGTATCACAAGAAGAGAGGCAGAGCATTGTGGGTGCAGGGTTGCTCGATGAATGAGCATTTGCTCCCATGTGAGAGAGAGGAGGGCGAAGAAGGTCCTGGCTGTCCCCGGCTGCCCTTCTGGGGCTGGGGTGAGGATCAAAGGCCCCTGGGGGGTGGGGCCGGGCACTGGGAAGGGTGGGCACCACAAACAACAACAATAATAAAGCTGCGCTGATGCCTGAAGGTCAGGCAGAGCACAAAGGGGAGGAAGAGGAAATGAGAGGGGGCTCAGGGGGTTCTGGAGGGACAGGAAAGGGCCGGAGGGGAAGGGAGGGAGGCAGGGAAAGAGATCAGAGCTTGGCCTCCCATCCCAGGCCCTTCCGCCCAGGGCCGCTGGGGATCCCAGGCACCGTCCAGGCCCCAGAGGCCAGCTCCTCTTCCCCTCCATCCTCATGAAAGCAGTCCACCTCACTTGGGAGTAACTCTCTTTTTAACTCCCCCGTTCCCCACCCCGGAAACTAAGCTGAACTAAGTCAAACCCTGCCCCACAGGACAGATAGAAACTGAGGCAGATAGAGGTGAAGCGGTTGCCCAAGCTCATGCAGCCCCTAAGTGTCTATGGCTGCATTTGAACTTGGGCCATTGCTCTACTCACTGCCCTCCCCCACCCAACTTCTTCCACAGATGGTTTGAAACCTCAGGCATCAGGATCTTCTCCTCTGGTCATCTTCCTCTGGACACCCTCCAGCTGACCAAGGTCCTTCCTAAGCCTCGGCCCCTCCGGCCCCTCCAAGGTGTCAGCCGGGCGTAGCCTCGCTGTGGGATGGGGGCCAAGCTACCGTTTCCTCCTCTATGAAACTTCCTCTCCCGCTTGTTGGGAGGAAAGATCCTGAACATCATGAAGCCTGGAGGAATGGGACCCACCGAGTCTTGTCTCTGCCTGCAGGGCTCCTGGAGGGGGGCAAGGGCCTTGTGAACCCCTGGGGTCCCCCAGAGCCCCTGGCCCAGGGCTGGGGACACACACACTCTCACAGACACTCACACACACTCACTCATGCACTCTCACTCACTCTCTCTCTCACACACATACACACATATTCACACTCATAATCTCTCACACACACACACTCACACACACACACTCTCACACACACGTCCTGCAGCTTCTGCCAGCTCTGTCTGATGTGCGCTGATGATCTGAGCTTTATTTATTCTTTTTTCTCAGATCCTGGCTTTAATAAGCATTTATACTTTTACAGGCGACAGCACCAAAGGGAACAGGGCTTGCCTCATCTGCCCTGTGGGTTTCTCTCTGGACTAACGAGCTAGACTTGACTTTCCCAGGATCCATGGGATTTCCCCAAAGGGCAGAGCCTTATCTCATCTCAGACCCCAAACTGGGGCTGCCTCATGAGCTCTGGAGGAAGGTCTAACCAGAAAGACCTGCGGCCCCTTCCTCGCCCCGGCCCTTGGACATGGGCGGCTGGAGGAGGAAGGGGCACAAACCGCGGGAGCACCAGCCAGTCCCCCTCCTCCTCCTGGAGGACTTTTCAAGGTCCACTCGTGCAGAAGTGCCTTCACATGGGACATTAGGGGCAGAGGTCACGATCCTTCCATTGGCCAGAGCCCCCAGACCAGAGTTCAGGAGTCAAGTCGAAGACCCTGGTATGGCTGGGAGCCAGGCATGACCAACACTTTCTCTGTGACCCTAGACAAGGTCACCTTTCAATCCCCTCTCTGAGGTGAAAGTCAGTCTGCAGGTGTGGGCTGGAGGAGGGAGCTGTCCCACTGGAAGTGCCCTGGCTGAGAAATCCGACCCGGGGCCTTTGCTGTCTCCGTGACTCTCCGGACATGCACCCATTGGTTCTGCCCATTCCGGAACCCTGGATGCTCTTCTAGTCCAGCCCAGCAAGAGGGAGACAAACTAAATAAACTAATTAAGGAGCGACTTTAATCATTATTTTGGTGGATGGATCCTTTGTTAATGACTTCCCCTCTTAAGGATTACACGGGATAAAAGGGCATCAGGGAGGCGGTGTCTGCCATGATCCCTGGGAGAGCTGGAGCTGCCAGTGGATGCCCAGGACCTTCCCGCTTGGAAACTGCCGGAGCCGAAAGCTCTGCGGTCCCGGAGCCACGTTCCCGGAGCCACGTTCCCGGAGCCACGTTCCCGGCATAAGATGGGGAAGGTGCTAGAGCTTGGGTCATGCGAGGGGTTCTGGGAGTGCCAGTGGACCACAAGCCCAGCGGGAGACAATGGTGGGAGGCCGCTGCCCACGAGGTGGACTCGGTGCAAGGTCGTGGTGCAGGGGGAGGGAGGACCCTGAGTGGGAGGCAACGGTCCCTCTGCGGAGCCACGTTCACAGGGTTGTTCAGCTGGGCTAGCTCAGCTTAGGAAAGACATTGAGGGGCAGCTTCACTGCAGGCGGACGCACCAGCCAGGAGGCCCCGAGTTCAAATCCAGAATCAGACACCTAAGACTAGGGAGTCTGCGAGAAGCTGGGCAAGTCACAATCCCAGTGGCTTCAACAAAAAACAAAGGAATGAATAAACAAACGAATGAATGAATGAGCAAACAAATAAAAACAAACAAACCAATAAATAAAGACATAAGAAAACCCCATAGTGTCCAGAGGGCCTTCCCCTGGGGAAGGGGTGCCTGGGGGGCGGGACGGGGCGGGGTTGGCGCCCGGGGGGGGGGCCCTTTTTCGAGGGTTTGTGTTTTGGGGTTTCCCGTTTAAGGGGTTTTCGGTTTGTTTTTTTGGGGTTTCCCCCTTTTCGGGTTTCCCCTTTTTTTAAAGAAAGGTTTTTGGGGAAAGGGAAGGTTTGGGGGGGTTGGGGGCTTTTTCGGGGGAGGGGGGTTTGGGGGGGTTTCCCTTTGGGGGAAGGAAGTTTGAGGGGAAGGTTTTTGGTTTTCTCGGGGGTGGGGAAAAATTTTTTGGCGTTGGGATGGGGGGAGTGGGGGGGGGGGAGGGGGATGGGGGGGGGGGTGGGAGGGGGGGCTTTGGGGGAATTGGGGGTTGGGTTTTGGGGGTTTTCTTGGGTTGGGGGGGGGTGGGGAGGGTTAAAGGGGGGGAAGGCGGGGAGGGGTGGGGGAAATGGGGGGGGGGTTGTTTTTTGGGGGGAAATGAGGGGGGGGGGGGGGTTTTTGGGGGGGGTTTTAGGTTGCTTTTGGGGTTTCGTCGGGGCGAGGGAGAGCGGGTGGGGGTGGAAAGGGAGGTTCCGTTTTTTCCCGGAGGGGTAGGGGTTTTTGGGGGTTTTGCCGGAGGGGAGGTTTAGTTGGGTTTGGCCGTTTGGGGTTTAAGCTGGGTTGGGTTTTTGTTGGGGGAGGGTTTTTTCCTGGGGTTTTTGTTTTGGGGGGGTTGAATTTGGGGGGGGTTTTGTTTGGGGTGGTGGGGCAGGTTTTGGGCCCTTGGGGTTTTAGTTGGGTTTTGGGGGGGGGGAGGGGGGGGGGTTGGGCCGGGGGGGGTTTGCCCGGGGGGTTTGGTTTTTGGGTTTTGGGTTTTTTGGTTTGGGGGGTGGAGGGGTTTTTTGGGGTTGAGGGTTTCGGTTTCCCCCGGGGAGGTTTTGGGTGAGGGAAGGGGGGTTGGGTGGAGGGTTTTGGGGGGTTTTGGGGTTTTTGGGAGTTTTGGGGGGGGAGGGGGGGGGGAGGGGGTTTTTGTCTGAGGGGTTCGGGATGGGGGGGGTTTGTGGGGGGGGGTAAGTTGTTTTTTTGGGGGGGGGGCTGGCGGGGGTTAAATTTGATTTGGTTGGGGGGGGGGGGGGGGGGGGGAAGGGGGAGGGGGAAGGTTTGGGGGGGGGTTTTTGGGTTTTGGCTTTTTTTTTGGAGTTTTGTTTTAGGTTTTGGGAAAAGGGGGGGGTTTTGGGTTAAATTGGGGGGGGGTTTTGGGGGGGGGGGGGGGTTTTTGGGGGGAAGGGGAAAAGGGGGGGAAAGAGGTTTTATTTGGGGTTTGGGGAAGGGGTTTTTGGGGAGGGAAGGGGGGGGGGAAATGGGGAAAAATGAATTAATTTGGAGGGGAAGTTTGGGAGGGGAAAGTGGGAGGTTATTTTATTTTGTTTTTTGTGGGAAGGTAGGGGGGTTTTTGGAAATTTTTTTGGTTTTTGGGGTTTTTTTTGGGAGGTTTTGTTTTGTTTTTGAAATTTAGGGTTTTTGTTTTTTAAAAATTTTTTAAATTTAAATTTTTTTTTTTGTTTTTGGGTTTTTTTTTTTTTTTTTTTTTTTTGTTTTTTTTTTGGGGGTTTTTTTTTTTTTTTTGTTTTGGGGGTGGGGGGTTTTTTGCCCGGGGTTTTTTTGGGGGGTTTTGTTTTTTGTTTGTGGTTTTGGGAAAATCATGGATTTTCTTGGTAGGGAAAGGAAAATTTGACAAGGGTTCTGGAGATGGGAACAGGCCGCTACAGGTTGGGGGGAATTTACCCTCATAAAGGGGAAACAAAACAAATTTGGGGTTTTTTAAACCCCCGTTTTAGATTTTGAAAAAGAGGGGGGAAAAGCCCCCTTTTTAGGTTTGGTTTAAAGGGTTTGGGGTTTCCCCACAAGGGCCCCTTTTTTTTTTGTTTTTTTTTTTTTTTTTCCCCTTTTTTTTCCCCCTTTTTTTTGTTTTTTTGGGTTTCTTTTTTTTTTTTTCCCCCTTTTTTTTTCTTTTTCTTTTTTTTGTTTTTCCCCTATTTTTTCCCTTTTTCTTTGGGTTTGCCCTCCTTTTGTCCCTTTTTCCCTTTTGCCCCCTGAGCCCCCCCGCGGGTTGCCTTTTTGGACTTTGGGCCCCAGGGGGGGCCCAAAGCCCTTTAAGCGGGGTTTTGGGGATATTGAAATTTTCTTTCCCCCAAAATTTTGGGGGAAAAGGGAAAATTTAGGGGGGGGAAAGCCCGGGCCAGCCTTTCCTCCCGGCCCCATCCCTGGAGGACGAGGGTTGCCCTCCCAGGCCCCTCCCAGCTCCAAGTCTGTGACTAAATGAAATCTGGTTTAAGAGCCAGCCCCAGGCCAGCACTGCCAGGAAGCGGCGTCTTGGTCAGCACTGGATGGATGAATTTGGGGTGAGGAAGAGAAACAGGGAAGCGGTCGCTATTCTGCCCCCGTGACCTTTCAGCCCATTTCCGCCTCCCCGCCTTTGCCGGGGCTGTGGCCCCTGCCCGGAACGTCCTCCCTTCTCTCCTCTGCTGCAGGATCCCTGCTGGAGGAGTGCCTCCCACAAGACCCCTGGGCTCCCATCCCATCATGCCCAGACCTGGGCCGGCTCCCACATTAGAATACAAGCCCTTGGGCACTGGGCCAGCCCCGGAGCTCCTTCCCCCTCTGGATCCCTCCGGGCCCATGGTTCCGGCCTCTTGGAGCCCAATCCCGGCTCCCGGTGCTGGCCCCAGAAGGCGGCTCCTGTGAGTCTTCTCCTCCCCAGGACTAGCGTCCCTGTTTTTTCTGGCCTGACATGGACGCCCTCCAGCCCGGCCTTCCCAATGTGTGGCCCCCAGAACGAGGCTCCAGGTGGGTCCGACCAGGGCCGAGGGCCCGGCAGCCCCCATCTCAACGTAAACCCTCACACTGCCTGGAAGACGGAGGGGACGGGGCCCCAGGGGTCCTCTGGCTCAAAGGGGCGCAGATGAGCTTTTGTGGGTGTGGATTATTTAATCTGCTTGCCTCAGTTTCCTCACCTGTTATAACAACACCTACTTCCCACGGTCTTTGTGAGAATCAAATGAGAGAATAGCCATCAAGCAAACTTTAAAGCGCCACATAAAGTGAGTTATTTTATTGATATTTTCTGATAATTAAATTATTATCATATATAATTAAAATTATTCCTATTATTAAATGATTGTTGAGGAATGTGTTGACGTCGGGCAGCCCTGAAAGAGTCTTGAGGACTCGGGGCTCCCCGGGCCCCGCTTGGAGAACCCGGGTCCAGTCTCAGCCCCACGTGGGAGGGGGCCTGTCCCAACTTACGGGGAAGCTTCCTTCATACTCGAGCCCCATTCAGCGTCTTCTCGGTCGGCCCTGATGCTGGCCTGAGGGCTTCGGACCCTCGCCCAGTGATTCTCTGGCCGGGTCCTCCTGATCCTACGGCCACACTGCATGGCAAACAGTAGGAGCTTAAGCAATGCTTGTTGAATAAATAAATGAATGAGTATTCCAGCTGGCACAGCACATGGTAGGTCCATCAGTAAGGGCCTGATCTACTGATTTGCCTTGGAGATGAGAGCCCTTTGACCAGTGGCTTGCTGGGTGCTCACCTTTCCTGCCGGGCCTTTGGGAGCTCCTTCCCCAGGAGATGGTTGCAGTGAGTCCCTGTCCAGCCGCTCCTGGCTCCACCCCGGCCAATGCCCTGGGGAATGGCGGCCCCACTCAGGGCTCCTGAACGTCCCAGGATCCTGCGTCTCCCCCAGACTCTCCCAGACTCAGGCTCCCTCGTGCCTTCCTGGGCTCTGACGGACGTCCCCCGGGCTCAGGAAAATGGGAATCCCGGGATCTCTGCCCCCAGCCTCTCCCTGACTTCACAGTCCCATTGCTCGGGAGAGGGTGGGCGAGGCCGGCTTCTGCACCGCTGTCTACGCCCACAATGCCTGACCATAGGTGAGTCCTGGCCAGGGCAGCCACGCGGGGCCTGCCTGTCTCCCACCGGCCCCCCAGCAGGCCCCGCCAATCCGGACGGCACGGGGGCCTCCGGCGCTGCTTTGGGGGCTCCCGGGCGGCCTCTTTCCCTCCAGGCCGGCTGGTTGGCACCCCAGGAGGCCCCGGGCTCAGCCTCCCTCACCCTCGGCGGGCACCGGGCACCGGAGCTTAGGGAAGGAGCTTTCAAATCCTCCCCTTGGCCGGGAGCCATGATTGTATTCAGGGCCGGGTGGGGATTCCGATGGCGGGTTGTAATCTTGCATGTCCCTTTCATCTGGGAATGTTCCCCTTTGTCAGGCGGCTCCAATGGCCTCCAAAATCCCAGGGAGGCTGAATATGGCCCTTTGTCTTTTTGCATGGCTGGAGAGAGCCCGAGAGCGGGAAGGAAGTGAGCTGGGGGGTCAGGCCAGTCACGGGGGACAACCCGGATGTTTTCTCGGGCTCGGCTCGGAGGGGGACTTCACCTCCCTGGCACGGCCCCAGCCTCTCAGCCTGGCAGCGCCTGGGCCATGCCCACCTGCCTGCAGGGAAGAGGGGCGTGGCCCCTGGCATCCCAGGGGCAGGGAGCAAAGTGGCCTTCACACAGGGAAGAACAAAGCCTCCTTTCACACACGTGGGCGCTCTGTGGGAAGATGACAGAAGGGGGCTCGAGGCAGCTGCGGGGGAGAGGAACAGGCCTTCCAATCCCGGGCCTTAATCTGGAATCTTGGCTCTGCTGAGGTGATCTCTGAGCGAGCTCTCTCCTGGTGCTGGCCTCAGTTTCCACATCTGTAAAATGGGGGAGTGACCTGAATGAACATTCCTAAATCCTCAAAATTTCTCCGCTTGATGAAAAGCATATTTGGTACAGCATCGAGGATTCGAATCCGGGACTTACCACTTCCTCATTTCTCCCAGAAATGGAGGCCATAGATCTCTGATTCTGCTCCCCCTCTAGATCTAGGATCCATCCACCTTTGATCAATCAAACCCTGACCACATAAAGTACCTACTATGTTCTGGGCAGCATTGAGGATTTGAATCTAGGACTTACCACTTCCATATTTCTCCTGTTTAAGCCTCTGGAAATGGAGGCTGTAGATCTCTGAGGTCTGCTTCCCTTCCAGGTCCAGGATCTGTCCACCTCTGATTAATCAAACCCGAACCCTGTAAAGTACCTACTATGTGCTGGGCACCAGAGGATACAAAAAGGTCTCCTCTAGGCTGTCCTGCCCCCAAGGAGTTTCCAGTCTGTGCTCCTGGGCACTGACTGTCCCACAGTCTTGCCCCGGTTGGATGATAATTTGTCTCACGAAGGAGAGGAAGGAAGCAACAGGCAAGGTCCCAGCCCTCTCTGAAACGGTTCTGGCAAACAGGACTAGATTGGGGGGGACGGGCTGGAAGGCCCAAAAGGTGAGGCTGACCCATTCTCCCAATGGCTTAGAAGAGATGAGACCCCGTGGTCTCTTGTAGCTCTCATTTTATGTCCCAGCGCTACCTGGCTTTTAGCAGGAGTGGGGGGGCAAAGGGAGTGGAATGACGTATACCCACTCATCACATCAACTGGTTTTGTTGGTTTTTGTCACAAGGGAGAGTGTGATGGGGAGGAGACCCAGTGAAATTGTGAAAAAGCGGAGACATTTATATCCCAGGGCATCAGAAAAACCTTTCAGATATTTAGCTGAGATTAAAACGATCGGTCCAGGAGGCCGTGGGGAAGGGTTCGAAGTTCTCCACCGCGTGGCTGGCTTTCCAAATCGGAGATCAACTCTGGTGAGAGGGAGGCCTTCAGAGCAAACCCTGAAAACCTGGGGGAGGGCCGTCTGTCGGCTCCCCAACACCGTCCCCGGGGAAACTGAGGCAGCCCAGCGAGGCTGGGGGGCTCTGTGGAGGGGAGCAGAACAGTGCTCTCGGTGGCCCGGGGTGAGCCGGCTCAGCTCAGGCGAGGGCGGGAGGCTTTTCTGAATCAAATTCTTTCAATAATGCCCTAATTACACATTGGGAAAAACAATTAGACTGAAACCATGCTTTCTGTGTTTCCCCAGGCCAGGCTGGTTTAATAACTTAATTAAATAAACAGAATTATAATTATAATGTGAATATTTCCTTTCCATAATGCCTCGGCATCCTGCTCAGGAGGCTTCTCTCCTCCGCCGGGACGGCCCACTGTCGCTGTGCCCCGGGGGGAGGCCGGCAGGGGCCTCTGGGGGCCAAAGCAAGGCCTCTGGGGACCAAAGCGGGGCCTCTGGGGACCAAAGCGGGGCCTCTGGGGACCAAAGCGGGGCCTCTGGGGACCAAAGCGGGGTGGGGAAGGGGGAATCCAAACTCCCGGGCTCTGGCCCACGTGCTTGGGATGGGAAGGCCCTCCACCTCCCGAGTGTTTAGAATGGGAGGGAAACCACAAAAAATAAATGGCTCTCCAACGAATAATCGCAGATTTCCTTCCTCAAATGCTCTGCCTTTGACAGTTTACTTTGAAAACATTCTCGGCTTCAGTTTTTTTTAAAAACCGGAAAAATGTTGCTGAGGGAAGGCAGCCTAGCAGTGAGAAGACGGAGTGATCCTGGAAAAGACGGGGCTTCGGGCGGCGCCCTTCTCCCTGGGGAAGCTGCTGTTCCTCCGGCTCGAGCTTCCTTCTCCACCTTGGGCTGCCTGGGCTCTGAGGCCCCCTTCCACTCCAAGCATCTGCTTTCTTCAAGCGATTTCTTGACAAAATTTGGGCCAGATCTGCCTCTGCAAGGGAGGCCGGGTGAGGGTGTGGGACTAGGGAGGAGGCTGCAGGTGGGGTGCTTCTCAGGCTCCCAGCCTGGCACAGAAGGGCCTTCGATCATTCCCTGATGCACCCTGTGCTGAACCTGGGTAGCCTGAGGCTCTGTACGTCCTTCTGGACCAAAGTCTGGGATTAGACCAAAGGAAGTCCCCCCCATTACTGGGTGCTTGGTGCTAACTGACTTCCACAGAGTGGGAGGTTTCTGACCTCCCACAAAGGATGTAAGCACCACAAGGGCTGGGGCTGACACTGGACTAAATCGGCCCACGTGGAGCCCACACCCACCTTCTCACCCACCTTCTTACCTTCGTGCTTTTGTGTCCCATGTGGGCGCCGGGGAGCACATTCACACCTGTCTTCCTGTCTCCTTGTCATGGAAGATCAAAGCTGAGGAGCCTGGGAGCAGAGGCTCCTGCTTTGCCGGGTCCCGGGGCAGCCAACATGGCCAGCATCCTAGAACCGTGGAGTATCAAAGCTGGACGGGCAAGAGAGCGGCTGAGAACCTAGAACACAGAACATCAGAGCAAGAACATAGAACATGGAGCATCTGAGCTGGGAGGAACCGTAGAACGTAGCTTATGGAACATCAGAATTTTGATTATTGTGTCTTAAGACACATAGGTTACTTTCTTTGATTTGTTTGCCCCTCCAACAACTTCCCACTTCTCCGACTCTCAAAATCAGGATGGCAAAAACAGAGTCACAAACTGAACTTCCCCCACCCTGTTCCTCCTCTGACTCTGCTCTCTCTGGCTGCGGTTCCACCTTTCCTTGATCCAACCTTTCACCATTCTGGAGTTTCACGCTCCTCCCTCTCTATGGTTTCTTCCCCCAAGAGTGACCAATCTCTGCCAATCCCCTCTCCACTGCACTTGTTTCCACCTCCCAGTCCCTACCCCAAGTCTACATGCCGCATTCCCTATTCTCTTAGCAGAGTTCCTCACCTTCTTCCTTCTTTCCCTCCCTTCCTTCTTTCTTTTCTCCCTCTTCCCTCTCTCCTTCTTTCCTTCATTTCTTCTTCCTTTCTTCTTTCACTCCCCTCCTTCCTCCCTCCCTTTCTTCTTTCCTTCCTTCCTCCCTCCTTCCTTCCCACCTTCTTTCCTTCCTTTTTTCTTTCCCTTCCTCTTTTTTCCTTCTTTCTTTCCCTCCCTCTTTCTTTCCTTTCTTCTTCCCTTCCTCTCTCCCTTCCTTCCTTCCTCCATTCCTTCCTTTCTTCCTTCTTCCCTCCCTCCCTCTCTTCTTCCTTCCCTCCCCTCCTTCCTCCCTCCCTTTCTTCTTTCCTTCCTTCCTTTCTTTCCTTCCTTCCTTTTCTCCCTTCTTTCCCTCCTTTCTTTCTTCCCTCCCTTCTCTCCTCCCTCTTTCCTTCCTTCCTTCCTTCCTTCCTTCCTTCCTTCCTTCCTTCCTTCCTTCCTTCCTTCCTTCTTCCTTCCTTCCTCCCTCCCTTCCTTCTTTCCTCCCTCCCTCCCTCCCTCCCTTCCTTCCTTCCTTCCTTCCTCCATTCCTTCCTTTCTTCCTTCCTTCCTTTCTTCTTCCCTCCCTCCCTCTCTCCTTCTTTCCCTCCTCTCCTTCCTCCTTCCCTTTCTTCTTTCCTTCCTTCCTTCCTTTCCTTTCTTCCTTTTCTCCCTTCTTTCCCTCCCTTCTTTCTTCCTTTTCTCCCTTCTTTCCCTCCCTTTTTTCTTCCCTCCCTTCTCTCCTCCCTTTTTCGTTCCTTCCTTCTTTCCTTCCTTCCTTCCTTCTTGTATTAGAAGCTCCATGAAGGCAGAGACTTTGCTTTATTTAAGCATTTTATCAGTCCCTAGCACAGGGACTTGACCACAGCTGGCAATTAATAGATGCTGATCGAATGAATGAATATTATCTAAGTTCACCCAGCAAGTTAGCGGTAGGATGAGGAAGGGGGTGACAGCCAAAGTCTTCTGACTCCCAGTCCTGAGCCCTTCCCAAACAGAACATTCAGAGAGAATTATTTTTTTCCTGTTTTCATAAAGAAAAAATATCCTTTCAGCTGCTTTTCTCTTTGCGTCATTGGCAAGAGCCCAAAATATATGAAATTTTTTTCAATGAAACATAAGACCAAAAGACTGGCCTCGGCCCTTCCGAATGTGGCTCCCAGGGCCGGGCAGATGTCTGGCATGAGCCGGTCCAGCCCTTGCTGAGGAGGAGGCACCCGTGGAATGCAACATGACATTACAGCTGGCCAAGAGAAGCCAGGGCTGCCGCCTGGCCCGGGGGTTGCACCTGGTCTGGGGCTCCTGAGCCTCAGCTGCCGGCCCATGACCTGGGAAATGAGGGGCAGGGATTCTTCCTGTCTGGGCTGCATCCAGACCATAGGGAAGCCGAGGGCTGGAGCCCATTGGTGGCAGGATCTGGCCCGGGATGGCCTCTAGACTATGGATTGAGTTGGGGAAGATGGGGTTTGGCAGTTTGCCTTCCTGATCTGTTCCTCACTGGTCCTGATGAGAGCTCTGGCTTGGGTGGGAGGGAGGGGTTCAATTCTCTCCTTTTTGCAGATGAGAAAACTGAGGTTTCATGTGGAAAGTGACTCAGTGCTAGAGTGAGTTGGTTCTCAAGTCTCAGGGAGGGATGGAAAGGGCCTTGGAAGGAGCAGAGCCCATGCACCCACTGCACAAATGCACTGAATACATCTCTCTGTGGAACTGAGGTCCCTGAGCACTCATCCTGGACTCCTTCCTCTCCCATCCTCTGCCCCTATCAAGCTCAAAGACTCCACACTCAAGGCTTGATGGGCAGAGTTGCCCTCCCTGGTAAATACCACATTAGCATCTTTCTGGGGGTCTTCTGGAGGCCATGCCTTAACCTAGAGGAGATGCTCCAAAGGGGGATCCTAGGCAACATGGCCAACCAGAATTAAAAAGTGGGGCCCTGAAGCAAGCTTCTGTCCACACAGCCAAGGATCCCCAGAGCTCTTTTGTCCACCATGACGTATGGGTGACTCAGATTCAAATTGGGATCCACTGAAGCCCCCGGGGCTTTTATACATCAACTGTTGCCTGACTATTCCGCCTTCTTTCTATATTTGTGCACTTGAAAAAAAAGTCCTTCCTTCCTTCCTTCCTTTTCTTTCCTCCCTCCCATTTTCCTTCCTCCCTCCCTTTCTCCTTCCTCCCTCCCATTTTCCTTCTTCTCTCATTTCTTCCATCTCTTCCTCCCTCCCTTTCTTCTTTTCCTCCTTCCTCCCTCCCTCCCTCCCTTTCCCTTCCTTTCCCTTATTTTTTTTCCCTTTCTTTCTTATATTATAACTGAATTTAGGAAGAATTTTTCCATCTCATCAATTTAATTCTTTAAGTAATCTGTATAATTCACACACTCTTATTTTGAACCAAGGTGTGAATTTTTCTTTCTTTCTTTTTCTTTCTTTCTTTCTTTCTTTCTTTTCTTTTCTTTTTTTCTTTTCTTTCTTTCTTTCTTTTCTTTTTTCTTGTCTTTCTTTTCTTTTTTCTTTTCTTTCTTTTCTTTTTTCTTTTCTTTCTTTCTTTCTTCCTTCCTTCCTTTTTTCTTTCTTTCTTTCTTTCTTTCTTTCTTTCTTTCTTTCTTTCTTTCTTTCTTTCTTTCTTTCTTTCTTTCTATATTGCCCACTGCTGGTCTGGTGTTCTCTGCCTCCCTTATTCCCCATCAGCAGATTAATGTCTGTCTAATTTATCCATTCTCATCTCCTTGGACTCCATCCGTCTAAACCTTAGAATCCCATTTTCCTTCCTGCCTTAGCCCAGCCACGGACTTCAGGAAGCCCAGAGCAGAATGTCCCTGAAGCTTCCACCAGGTTCTGCATCTTGGTCCCGGGGCTCCTCTTCTGCCATGGGGGCTCAGATGCTGCTGAAGGTAAGAAGAGGTCCTGAGGGGGGGAGTCAGACACTAGTCACGATTCCTTTCACAGCAAAGTTGCCTCCCTTAATTGTCCCTTGCGGAGTGAGCAATGGGAGAATCGCAAAAGCTGAAATATCTCAAGGGAATTAAGCTGCTGTCTTTAATCAAAACAGAATAAAGTAGAACCTCCCATTACAGAGAAACCTAGAACATGTGAGCTTTCAGGGGGCCGCTCTGCTCACAAAAATTAAAAGTTAAAAAGCAAAACACGAACACTGACGCAGAAACGAGGCCTTTGGTTTCCAGTGACGGCCCCGGGAACTCCGGGTCTCCCCTGGTCTTCCTTTGGTCACTGGTTTTGGTTCCGCTTTTCTGTTCTGCCGTTGGACAAGACTCATGTCCTAGGAGCATCTGTGACTCCCTCCTGTCTCTTCAATGGTCTCCCCATTCAAATCTCCCTTAGTTGTACTAAGAATAGCCCTCAGTAACCTTAGTTGGTCGAATAAATGAGAAACATGAGTTTTAGAGCACAATGTTTGATAAAAATTCATCCTCTAGTAGGTTCTGATCAAAAGCGAGCAGAAAAACAAAAACCCAACACATCCAACAATGGCCAGCTAAGGTCTTTAAAGGACCTATTTCAATTTAAGGGATCTGCTTCAGTGAATACATTACGAATGGTATAATTAGCAGAGTAATAAGTGATTAACAAAGTCCTTAATTAAGGTCCTGATTTTTCATTCAAGTCACCAAATGTTTGCTTCACACCTCCTCCGCACAAGGCACACTTCTAGCGTCAGCACTGGCCCCTGTTTGCTGCAACTGTAGTGGCCGCCGCCCGTCAGCAAAGGAGGGGTATTTGAGCTGCCCGAGTCCGGGTGCGCTGCCCACCTGGGCTCCCTCTCCCGGGCTATAGCCTCAGTATGAGACTGTTCCTTACTGATAGAGCTCAGCATCTCTGGGAGATTATCCACATTATCCTCCTTCCTAGGCCCACAGAAGGGGCCCACGGAGGCGAAGGTTGGGATTTCCACTCAAGACCCCGGCCCAGGAGCTCTGGCAGCCAGTGGCTGGGTCTCTCCGGGCTGGAGAAGCAGCTTGACCCCTCCTTATTTCTTTTCTCTGGCCCTGCACACCCAGCCCCAGCCCTCAATGGGAGCCAAAACCAGACTAAAATCTTTGCAAAGATGAGCTTTCCCCTGGGGCCCCCATCTCTTCTGGGCAGGATCACAGCCTCTGCTTTGTGGGAGAGGAAGACAAATGAGTATTTCTGTAAATAGGCAACTTGGGGCATTCCAGCCAATGGGCTTAATAAGCCTTCTCAAAGAGCCCAATTATTTGTGCAAAGCCCACCGAGTAAACAGGGCCTAGCCAGGGCTGTCATTTGTGTCCGACTGTAATTAGCTGTATTTCCTTTAGTAATCTTGAAAACCCTCAAAAGCAGGCAGACCTATCATTGGCGCGATGGGATAATTACCCAACATCATTCGTACAAAACTGTTAAAAGTAAAAATGTCCTATGATTTCCTTTGATGTCTAAAGAGGAATAATTAATCCAAAGACATGAAAAAATTGGTGGAATTTAAAATACAAAACAAATGTAGCCCGGTTAAGATGGAGAGTTTCTTTGCCGGATACTTGCCAAAGTGCCAAGCTAAAATGGAGCCTTGCAGCTTTCCTGCCCCTGCACGGCTGCAGCATCGGGGAGGGCTGGTGAATGGAGGGCTAGGCCTGGGCCCAAGTGGCCCCAGTGGACTCCCAGTCACGGGCAGTGGGCAGAGGGGGAGCGCCGCACAAAGGAAACTCAGGGGAGGGAGGTGCTCCATTCCAATCTGGTTTTTCAGAATGTAGTAAGAAGGGTATTAGTTATAAGAATGATACATCCCAAGGAAATCACAAAGGAGGGAAAGGGACCCACATGTGCAAAAATGTTTGCAGCGGCTCTTTTTGTGGTGGCAAAGAATTGGAAAAAAAGTGGATGCCCATCGACTGGAGGCAGCTGAACAAGCTGTGGTACGTGAACGTAATGGAATATTATTGTGCTATAAAAATGATGGGCGAGCTGATTGTGGAAAGGCCTGGAGAGATTTACATGAACTGATGCTGAGAGAGACAAGCAGAACCAGGAGATCATTGTACCCAGAAACAGCAAGATTGGGAGACGATCAAGAGTTGGTTCTTCTCAGGGGTTCGGACCCAGAGCAATCCCAATAGACTTTGGACAGAAAACGCCATCTGCATTCAGAGAGAGAACTATGGAGAATGAATGTAAATCTATACAAGCTAGGTTCACTTTTTTCCTTTTTCTTCTGTTTTTTTCCCTCTCATGGTTTTTCCCTTTTATTCTAATTTTTCTCTCGCAATATGATTCATAAAGAAATGTGTATTAAAAATGAATGTACATGTATAACCAGAAAAAAAACAATCAAAAGCAGAAGCAGGACAGATCACCATATTCTTTCTGACTGCTCGGAAGAATCCTGGGAGTGTGGATTAATGGAGGCAATACCAGTCTCGGAAGCAGTAAGATCTGGCTTGAAATTTCACCCCTGACTTTCTGTGAAATGAAGTTGACAGTTTAGCTGCCTCTGATGGTCTCTTCCAGCTCTGAATCAATCATCCTTTGATCACTTTGCCCAACTGGGCTGGGAAGTCCCTGGTTTCGTTGCCTGTTCTCTGGGCAAGGCGCCTCTTGAAGGGCTGACAGTGTGAGAGGTGGCAGGAACCTTGGGGGCCGTCTCATAAATGCCCTTTATCATGACTCAATCCACAAATACAAGATGATTTCCCATCTACCATCTTGTTTGGTCCTCCCAGTGAAAGAATCCCATAGGTAAAGAGAATTCTGAGGTTCAGGGAGGCTCTGAGGGCCTTCCAGACTCTTCATCTATAAAACAGAGGTGAGATTATTACTAAATGCCCTTCCAAATTTAGACACTTTAATGGAGCTGAGACCCTTCTGCTCAGCTCAGAGAGGTGAATGATACTGTAAAACCTCCATTGAAGTGTCTGAGGCTTCTGGACATAATACAAATAGGCTCATTTCTACAGCCCTTAAAATTTTCATTTATTTTAAATTTAATTTAAATTATTAAAAATAATTAACTAAAAAAATTTCTCAAATGTTTCCCAAATACCCCTTCGAGGTGGGTCACTGACAGACTCTGGGAAGTTGTGTCTTATGCACAATCACATTCTCCATAAGTGGTACAGGCGAGTGCCCCGCTCTGTCCACAACACAATTCTGTCTCTTGTACAATGACTCAGATGAAGCTTCCTTGGGTTCTGAAAGAACTAGATTTCCTAGCCTCTGGCAGTGGGATTTGAAAGAGGGAGAGAACAGGGCCACCAGGCTGGAGAAGAGTATTCAGAAAGTAGCCAGGATGGCGAAAAGTCTTGAGTTTGTGTCGTAGATACATCAAGTGAAGGAACTGGGGAGATAGAACTGGGGAGAAATAGAGAATGAGAAAAGCAGTTAGGATTGGCTTGGGTACTTGATTTAATGGTGGTCTTCAGCAGGGGCTCCCCCTTGAGGAGAGGGCCATAGGGTGGAGACATCTCCAGGGTGAGAGTCAGCAGAGGAGCCAGGAGGGAATGATAATTTACCAAGAGATATGAGTGGGGAGCTCCAAACCGATAAATAATTAGAGCAATTAAAAATGGAGTGAGCTTCCTAGGAGAAAGTGAGTTCCCCCTCACTGCGTATCTTCAGGCAAAGGCTGGAAGGCTTCTTGTCAAGGATGGTTAGTTGGGAAAGGGAAGTTTTCATTCAGGTACAGATTGGACTCCAATCCTCCGGGATCCCTTTCAGCCTTTCCATTCCATTAGTCCATAAAATTTTAATGGAACAAGTATTACATTTACAGGTCAGAGCTTTGGGTTCAAATCCTGACTTCAGCCCTTGCTTGCTTTGCAATTTTGAACAGATTTGCTTCCTCTCTATAAAGCTCCTCAGTTTCCTTATGAGTAAAAAGCAGATGAGCTCTCCTACCTGGGCTTTATTTACAGGGTTGCTATGAGATCCTTGTGTCCTGTGAGCCTTGAAACATGACATCAAAGCAGGAAACAGAGTCTGCTCTGTTTTCCTCTCATGATTATTGGAAGCCATATTTTATTCTGGATGTCAGACCGTATGACAAGATAGGTCCTTGAAGACTAGATCTGTGACTTTCTTAATTTTTGCATCCCCAAAATGGAACCTGGGATACTGCATGGGGTGGTTACTTACTCACTTTTTTTTCCTGAGCTGAGTTGAAACAAAAGGAAGTGATTTGATTTGAATTGACTGAATTGAGTTTAATTAATCAATCAATAAGCTTTTATTTTGGTCTCCTGTGTACCACACACTGTGCTGGAAAAGCAAAAGCTAAAATGAGTGAGTTTGAATTGAATTGTGTTGAGTTGAACTGAAATGGATTGTTTGAGTTGAATTGAATTGAGTTGATTTGAGTTGAACTGAATGATTTGGTAGAATCAATTCTAGCCACAGGCTGGAGAGAGTGACTAGGCTTCTGGTGTGGACTGGGGAGCTGTCTGAGGTGCTTAAAGCTGACCACTGTACTGACATCCAGTCAACAGCCCCTTTTCAAGGATATGCTCAGTCCATAGTCACTCTATCTGTAGGTCTGAAGGCAAGTCACTAATGCTTCTTCCTTATATAAAATGGAGATAGTAGCACCCACCTCACAGGATTATTATTAGGAAGCTCCAAAAGAGACAATGGACATAACGTAGATCGTAAAATGTATTGAGCCATCTGTCAGGTGACCAGCATTTATTGGGCAACTATTATGTTCCAGGTTTTGTGTCAAGAACCACTTGTTTATGAGCCAGTGTTACCATTTTCTTTATATTCTTTGTGTACATGATAATATCATTGTCAATATTTCTCTATAATATCAATCATGATACAATTATCAATCTCTACATTAATAATCCTAAATATTTGTCTTTGAGATGAAAATCTAACAACTCCAACAAGAAGAAACTACAACTAACTCACGAGAGTCAAACAAAACTGAAAAAAGGTGAAGTAAACATGAAAAACCAAACATTTTGTTGCTTTAATCACTCACTTTCTGACTCCAGCTTTCCCCCCTCCGTTTTTGAGAGGTTTCAGACTGTTGTGCTGACTTGGAAGCACATCTTAGATTACTAGTCCAAAGGATCTCTGCCTTCAAGAAGTTTCAGTTCGAGGGGGACAGGAATCCAATCGATACAAAATAAATCAAAATAGTTGAGAGGAGGAAAATTCAAATAAAGCTGGGCCGGGGAAGGGAGATAAAGGTTCGAACTTGGACGTGTCAGGAATAATGATGGAGGCGGCTGTAGTGACGGTGTCTGCCTATAAGCAATACAATTGGACTCTTCGGCGTTTATTCTTACTATAAACAGGTCCTGTGCTAGGTCCTGGAAATAAAAAGGCAAAAATGAGCCAATCGCTGACATTGAAGCGCTCTTCTCCCACTTTACTCGTTCATTTGATTGAAGGAAGTTATGAGCAAACACGAGTCCCACTTGGCTGCCTCCATACACTGGGCCTATTCTCCCCCAGAGCGGGGCTATCCTGGCAACGCTGCTGATTTAGAACTCTCTCCCCCAGCTGGCATTTGCTTTATGGGGCACAGGGGAGATGGTCTGAATGAGAGTTGAATTTAGACCGGGAGATGCTCCCCATATGCTCTAAAGAGCCCCAGCCTGAGATGTTGCTGGAAGTCATTGAGAAAATTTGCACTGTGTAAAGAGACTTCCCTCCATTTCCTCTGGCAGCCAGAAAAGAAGGCTCAGGAAGGGGAGGTAGCTGTCAGCAGCTTCCTCTCTGCAGAGCGGAACCATCCCCACATGTGTCCCAACACCAGCGGAGCCCAAGGCCGAGGCCCCTCGGGCCCCTCCTGCCCCCCAGGAGTCAGCTCTAGAGCCACACAGCGTGGCCAGGAATGCGGGGCGTGGTGGGCTCAGAATGGGGCAGGGGGTCGGAGCTCACCTCAGCGTGGCGGGCACCCTTGTGGGGGCTGAGTCTCCCCTTGCTCTGGTGCCTCTTTTGAGCTCTTTTCTTCTGAGAGGGAGGATCGATGGGTTCTCTCCCACTTCTGTTTTATTTTGTTCTGTCATTCATTAGGCGGAAGTCTTCTCAAGATCTTCTGGAGAGAGAAGGGACCTCAGACACTTCTAGAGTGACCCAGACAGGACCAAGAACCCCTTCTGGAACATCCTCAACAAGTGACCACCCAGATTATATTCTGGGAATGTAAAAGAAGTGCGGAAGGGAGAGAGTAGAAGGCCCATGAGCAATGTGCCCGCTGGGAAGATGGACAGGGATCGGCCTGAATAAACCACGCCTCTATCTTGCCCATATATGGTGGGCACTCGCCCTCAGGATGGCGGGAGGCCAGGACTAGAGTTCCAGAGCTGGAAGGGGAAGTCCTTTGAGGACTGGTCTCTGCTTATCCTGTCCCATTCCTTCCCATCTCATCCTCCCCAATCCTAGTTGACTCAGCACTCTGGTCATTAGATAATCATTAGATGAGGCTGCCATTTTTTGCATCAATTGTAGCCTCTGCCCCAACTAGATTACAAACACAAAGACCAGGAGTGAAGTGTCTTTGTGTTTCATTCAATTACACTGCCTTACATGGCCAATTCTGCCCATAAAGATGAAAAAGATTATTTCAACACACTTTTCAGAGTGCCCTAAAGAATTTTAAAAGTTTTTTCATATAACAATCCCACCTTCCACTTCTTTAGGCTTTAATATTTGTTTATATCCATCCACCAACTCATGAGATCCTTCTGTGAGAGTCCTGGGGAAGCAAGACAGGGCCATTCTCCCCATTATACAGAAGAGAAAGCTGGGCAGATCTCTCCAGCTCTTAGAGGCCTAGCCCCATGATACACTGTGGCAAGGATGGGAATCCTGGCCTCCAGCGGGCTCCCTAAAGTGCACCATTCTTGGCTCTTACCATCTCAAATTAGGTGGAAAACTTTCCTTTGCTTTGCTGTGTTTATTGGAAAAATTCCTCCAAAAACTTCAGGTCGCAGACAGTATCACGGCCATAAGTTATCAATTATTGACCCAATTACATTCTAGCTGTGGCCTCTATGCCACTAGTCCCAGCCCCAGCTCCATGTGTGGCTTCAGTCAGAAGAATATGAGACCCCAAAGAGCCAATGGGATGAGGGTGAAGAAGCAGCTCTCTGTTAGGAACAGAGCGGGTCTTCCTTCATTCAAATGGGGCAACCATCTTCATGGACTTTATACATATTAAAGCTTAGAATACAGAAGATAGCACGTCATCTCCAGTTCTCAAAATGAGAGAGCCCCATTGGTTGCTCCAATGACCTAATTGTTGGGAGGAAGGGGAGAGGAATCCCTCTTCCCCCCCACTTTGGGCTTTCACCCACAATATGGACCTGGGTCTTCAATCCCCACCCGCTGAAAGGCTTTCTGTTTTTTATGGCTCGGTTCAAAGGACATGATAATTTTGGGCAATCACAAGATGTTTCCTGGGTGATGTCAGTTGCCTGCTCCCAATAACTGCCGCCTTTTAAGCCTTTCAAGTTGATGGAGGATTTATTTCTCTATTTTCTTAAGTTTGGAAGAAAGTTCCTTATATAATAACCTTCTTTATGCCTCATGTTTACATTTTTAGTCTTCTATGATTAGGTGTAGTGGGTGGGTGGGGGCTCCCTTCTTTATGTAGTTGATGGTATGATTTGCTTTGTAGAAGGTGGAAGAGGAGGGAAGGAAGGAAGGAAGGAAGGAAGAAGAGAGAGAGGAAGGAAGAGAGGGAGAAGGAGGAAAAGGAAGGAAGGAAGGAAAGGAAGGAAGGAGGAAGAGGAAAGGAAGGAAGGAAGGAAAGGAAGGAAAGGAAGAAAGGAAGGAAAGGAAGAAGGAAGGGGAAGGAAGAAGGAAGGAAGGAGAGGAAGGAAGGAAAGGAAGGAAAGGAAGGAAAAGGAAAGGAAGGAAAGGAAAGGAAGGAAGGAAGGAAAGGAAGGAAAGGAAGAAGGAAAAGAAGGAAGGAAGGAGAAGGAAGGAAGGAAGAGAAGGAGAAAGGAAGAAGGAAGAAGGAGAAGGAAAGGAAGGGAAGGAAGGAGAAAGGAAGGAAGGGAAGGTAGGATAGGAGGTTAGTAGGAGTAGGAGGGGATGTCATATGAAGGGACAAGAAGAAGGCTAAAGGGAAAGAAGTTATATGGAATACTAGAAGTGGAGAGGAGGGAGGAGGGAAAGAGGAAAGTAAGGAAAGGAAAAGTGGAAAGGGAAGGAAGGAAAGAAGGAGAAGAAGGGAAAAGAAGGAAGGGAAGAAGAAGGAAGGAGGGAGCTGAGTTGACCAATAGGAACTGACCAGTTGGGTCCCTAGTGCTCACAAGTTGATGTTCATCCTTTGTTTGCAAAGTAGTCCCTGAGGTCAAATAAAGGCGGCCCCTCTTCTATGTGACGACTTCTAAAATCTTGAAAACAGTCATTAGGCAGGCAGCCAGTCAATAAATATTTATTGAGAGGTCTTATAGTACACATGTAACTCAAGTGTTCCTGACTTATAGGTACTTGAGAGTTGTGGACCTGGGTGAGACAATCTAGGAAGAACCTTGAAAAGAGGGAGGTCGTGAAGACAAGACGGAGATATCTGAAGGAGGCTAGGGAAATCTTAGCAATGCCTACTTTTGTGATCATTCCTTTGTTCAAATCACTGGAGGCTCAAGAACGGCTTTCTAGTTGGAAGCTCTATCCTCTCCTCATAGGGCCTCGGGAAGAGCATATTTTCTATAGTTTGATCTCTATTCTCTGCATTACGTGTTGAGTAAGCTACTGAGCGTCTTGAATGTTGCCTCACTCTCTCAGCCTCAGGATGACCAGGTCTTGGGATATGATGGAGATGTCTGAAGGAGTGAAGGGATTTCTTTTTTTCCAGGCAAAATATCACCAGATCCAGGTCTTTTTTTTTTTTTTCAATCTATCACTTTTGTGTCTATCTATCCATTCATTATCATTTACCCATCTATCTTTCCTTCTATTAATGATTTATCTCTCTATCTCTCCACCTACCCATCTAACTATCCTTTCATATCTGTCTATCCATCCATCCACCCATCCATCCATCCACCTTTATATCAATCTCTATTTATCCATTTGTCCTTCTATCTATCTACTTATTTATCCTATCTCTATCATCTATCTATCCATGAATCCTTCTATCATTCTGCATTTCTATTTATCCATAATCTATCCATCATATCTCTCTCTCTCTCTCTCTCTCTCTCTCTCTCTCTATCTATCTATCTACTTAGCATTCTCTACTTATCCATCCATTTATGCATCTATCTTGCTTTGTCCATCTGACTATCCATCCATCCTTCTATCTATCTGCTCACAGAGAGGAAAAGCCTTCCTCATCCAGTCTCGGCCATGACGAGCAAGGTCATCTCTCTGAGTGACTCTCCTCCCACTGACAGGGGATGTGATCCTTCCTTTCTTTCCCTTTGGCTCTCCGGAGGCACAAGGGCGGCAGCATTGGACACTTCCAGGCCATGCAGCTCTGGGAAGGTCACGGGACTGCTTTCCGCCTCAGTTTCTCTAGCTCCAAAATGAGGATGACAATAACCACCATGTCCAAGACTTGTGGAGATCAAATGGAATAAAGTGTGTAAAGTGCTTTGCCACCCTTGCAGTCCCACCTGAGTGCTAGCTATCGTGGCCGTTACTGTTGTGACTGTTATTGCTGTGTATCAGCGCACAGCCCGTGCCTTCCAAAAGCTCTCCTGGTGACGTGCCCCTCGGGTGGGGGTGCCCGGGCAGTAAGGACACTGCCCGACGGGCACCAGGTTAGCCCTGCGGCTCAGTGGTGAGTGCAGCAAGGACTCTGAATTAGGGAGAACCGAGTCTCCCAGCTTCGGGGGAGCCGTGTTTATGGGGGAGCTGAGTAATGTGATGGGAAACTTGGCGATTATTTTGTTTTCACGAGTTGTTTGTTGACAGGCAGCCAGGGGTGTCTGGAGGAGGAACAAGTGGGTGTGCAAGGGCACAAGTCCTAAAGCAATGGGAGCGATCAGGAGGGGAAACACTTCCCTTGGACCCAAGGACCAAAGACTGGGGGCTGACTGCCCCTTACTCCGCGTGTCCTCCCTCCCACTCCCTCACTCTCTGGGTCTCTCTAACAGGAGCCACTTGAAGAAAATGACCTCGGAGCTTTCTCCCACCTCTGACTCCTGCTTTTAAGCTCTCTCAGCTCTTGACATTTCAAGTTCTATATTCTAATGCTCTTCCCCCACCTGGCTCCTGTTCTAGATTCAAAGGCTCCTCCCAGTTTGGATGGTCTAGGTTCTAAGGTCCCACCGAGTCCTGCTGCTTTGGATTTGAACCCAGACCTTCTGAAAACCCACGCGGAGCTTTCCCAAAGTGCTGCTGGCAGGACCCGGCTGGCTGTATGGGTGGGGCCCACGGGGCTTTGCCAGAGCCGCTCCAGTATGGAGCAATCTGCCTCATCTGCCATGGCGGGCCAGAGAGGAAGCTGGTCCTGCTGGTAATCCCTCCGGCTGGGGGATCTTGAAGTGAGACAGTGGACAGAGGGTCTGATTCAGAGGTAGCAAGGTCTGAATTCAAGTCCTATCTGGGAGTTTACTGACCACGGGACTCTGGGCAAGGTCGTTTCATCTTGTTTAGCCTCAGTTTCCTGTTCTGTAAAACAGATAATAATAGCATCTGCTTCCTAGGACTGATGCTAGGCCACATTAGTCCTGTCCTTGCCCCTCACTGAGCCTCAGTTTCCCCTCTGGTCCCAGTCCTTGGTGTTCCTTGGGAGCCCTCCCAGCCAGGAGGCACATGGGTTTGGGTGGCGTCCTCCTGGAGAAGAGGCTGGACTGTGCGGGAGGTAGAGACAAGAGTGACTCACAGAATGACTCCATCACGAGCTGGCCCAGGCTCCAGAGGGCTTGGAAAGGCCCCACACTCACTGCAGCCTGCCTTCCCTCAAGTCGGTGTAGACCTGCCTCTCTGCTGGACATCCCCACCCCCACCCAGCCTGCCCTCCCTTGGGTCAGTGTATACCTGCCTCCCTCTGCTGGACCCCCCCCCCCCATACAGCCTGCCCTCCCTCCGGTCAGTGTAGACCTGCCTCCCTCAGGTCAGTGTAGACCCGCCTTCCTGGGCAGGAAGCAGAGATGGTGCAGGATCTCCCCTCATGGCCCCTGCCATCTGCTGCCCATGTGACTCCAGCTCCATTCTCCCCCAGTGGAGCAGCCACCCCCTCGTCTCCGGCTTTGGACAGTTTGCCAAGAGCATCACGGGATCTTCATTACCTCATTTAATCCCTTCAACAGAGCCGTGAGGTGGGTGCTATTATTATTATTAGCCCATTTTACAGACAAGGAAACTGAGACTGGAAAGAGAGCAAGGGATGTCCTTGGAACCATGTGTCCATCTCCCCTGGAGGATTCCGAGGCGCTGTGCCCAGAAGGTGCCTCTGAAATCACCCTGTCCTCTTACTTTACAGCTGAGGAAACTGAGGCCGGCCAAGCCTGTGTGTCCTCCTGCTGCCATGGAGACCCCACGAAACTGACGCAGTGAGGGTCTCTGGACATCCTGGCCGGGGTCCGATGAGCCCCTGACTCCTTCCAGGTCAGAGAGCCGAGGCTGGCCCGGGCGTCCCAGGCTGCCTGGATCCTTCCCTGCCGGCCCTGCCGGCCTCACGGCCTGGCCCCCTGCCTGGCTCCTAGAGATCCCCAGGGGGCAGGAAGTGTGGCCAACAGGGCCTGGGGCTCGGCCCGCGCCCCTCCCTGAAGGCAGCGGTCATGAGACTTTGGAGAAGGCGCTTGAGTTTCCTGACAAATGTGCTAAGTGTCATTTCCTGCTCCACCAACGAGCCAGGCCTCTTGGACAGCTGCTGCTGCCTCCTCCGGAGCCGAGGCTGGGGCCAGGGGCTGGGGGAGGCCAGTGCCTCGAGATTTCTGGACTAAGGTAAATCCTGTGGGCCCCCAGTCTCATGAGCCCCTCGCTGATGACGGGGGAGTTCCCTGAAATGAGCCCTCTCACTTTGTGCTGGGGGTTTTCATCTTCCAGCCCTTGGAGGTTAAAAAATCTTCAGGGGGTATCGCGTCCCAACTGGACCGGTGCTGAACCTGTCCATGCATCTGCTGCCTGAGAAACACCCCTCAACTCCCCCCACTAAAAAGTAGAGTAGGTGGCACTTTCTTCATGAGGGAAACTGAGGCACAAAGAGGTTAAAGGACCTGCTTAAACATCCAACAATCCCTTTGGCCCTAAATGCCCCTGATCCCATTATTCAACTCTATTCTTCTCCAGTAATCTTGTCCCTCTGAACCCCCCACCCCGTTCCCTTGGAAGTAGAGGCCCCCTGACCTTTCCTGGTACCCCCTCCCCTCCCCCTCACCAAAATGCCCCTCATCCAGCCCTGATTTTATAGAGAAGCAGCAGCCACTTTTCTGGGTACAAGCGGTTTCCTGATAGAGGGTAAAGCTCCTGAGAGGGGCGGGTTTTTGTCGGTCTCCTCTCTCCCTGAGAACACAGAAGGCACTTAATAAATACTCAGTGCATCGGGATCTCATTGAGTCCCAGGATCTTGGAGTCCAAATGCCCAGGGTCCGTGGGCCGCCCGAGCCTTCCTGTGTCCCTCAGGGGGGCTGCCCTGTCTCCCAACAGGGAGTTCAGGAAGCTCTCCTGGAGGTGAGGAGGGGGCCTAGAGGAAGACTGACCTTCGGGGTATATGAATGGGGCTTGGAGTCAGAAAGATCCTGGGGGGGCCCCTTCCATGGGCTTAACCCTCTGCACCTCAGTTTCCTCATCTGTCAAATGAAGGGAATCCTATTTGTGGTTCCCTGCCAAGAGTAAAGGGGGAGGTAGAAAGAAAGTGCAGGAGGAGCACTGAGGGACAGGCTGGGCCCACAGAGAAGGGAGGTCCCTTGGTCCGGGGGCAGCTCTGGGAATCAGGAGAGGCTCCCGGCCCAACGGACATCTCCCATTCAGCGTCCTCGGGGGAGAGACAGTCGTAGCCTCCACCTCGTCCACACAAAATGGCCCCAGAAGCACCATTTGTATCAGAGTTCAGTGGGACGCTACGGCCGTCTTCTGCCCTGAACAGGTTTCTACTTGGAGGCCGTGGGCGGCCTAGCTCAGGCTGCTGGACCCTTCCCAAGTGCACCCTGACCACGGGACGGACGGCCCGTCTTCCAAGATGGCGAGGGTGGGCCAAACAGCCAAGCCCAGCCCTGCTCCTCCCTTGGTCCCTCCTGGTCCTCCCAGACTCCAAGGGCAGGCTGCCTCCACTGGGGACCCTGCTCAGAACCTTTGGACCTCATTTCTCTTTTTAAACTGTTTTACTGATGTTGGGTTGTGGGTTTTGTTATTTTCACATTTGTCTCCTCCCCAGAAACCCTCTCTTCAAGGAGGCTAAAAATTGATCAAGCAGGGCAAGCCGACTGCTCGTTGATGTTTGCCGGTGAGTATATCCAGCCTTCAGCAGCCATAGAAGGGGAGGAGGGACATCCGTCCTCCAGAAGCAAGGCTGGTGCTCTAGAGTCTCTCCTTGGTCACGCTCACCATTGCGAATATTCTTCTCCTGGCTCTTAGATCTGCTCTGCGTCAGCTCAGAGGAATATGCCCAGATTTCCCAGAATTCCATGTAGGTGTCATTCTTCTATTGCCTCTAAAGAGTTTAAGTGCAGGGTTCTTTCAGGTGCTTTCCTTTAGACTCCAGTGGATACCTGGTGGATGACAGCTTTTACATCGCCTGATTTTCCTTTGTTCAGATTTGGCTTCTGTCCGGGCAGGGATAAGCATGCTGGGGTGCAGGAGGTCTCCCAAAGCCCCGACGAGGTGACTTACCAGAGAAGTTCTGAAGGAGGAAGTTAGGGAGGAGGAGCAGGGAGAGGAAGAGAGGCAGAGACAAGAGACAGGAGAGAATAAGAAACAGGCAGATGGAGAAAGAAAGAAACAGAGATAGAAAAGAGAGGGGGGACAGAGAAAGAGGGAGGAAAGGGAGAGGAAGATATAGAGAGAAAGAGCAAAACAGAGGAGGAGGAGGAGAAGGAGGAGAAAGAAGAAGAAGAAGAAGAAGAAGAAGAAGAAGAAGAAGAAGAAGAAGAAGAAGAAGAAGAAGAAGAAGAAGAAGAAGAAGAAGAAGAAGAAGAAGAAGAGAAAGAAAGAAAGAAAGAAAGAAAGAAAAAGAGAAGAAGAAAAAAGAAGAAGAAGAAGAGGGAGAGGGGAGGAAGAGACAGGAAGGAGAGAGAGCTTGAGAGGAAGAGGAGAGAGAGAAAGTTACAGAGAATTAGAGAGAGACAGACAGAGGGAGGGAGGAAGGGAGAGTTATAGAGAATTAGACACAGAGAGAGCTAGGCAGAAAGAGAGAGAAAAGAAAGAGAAAGAGAGAGACAGAGAAAGAGAAATAGAAACAGAGACAGAGACCCACAGAGACACAGACCCACAGAGACACACCCTTCCCATAATAAAGAAAACATATGGACCCCACACTCGGTTGTCTTTAAAACAGCCACAAACATTCTCTGCGCCTGGAGCTGCAAATGCAGGGGCTCAGGGCCTGGGCCGAGGCACTTCAAAGGTGCCCAGAAAACAGCAGATTTCGGTTTCAATCAAACCCAGGAACGGGGTTGCGCAGGGGCTGTTTTTCTGAATGAAACTCCAGCCAGGCTTCCTGATTTCTCAACTTGGTTCCGCATGGCTTGGCTACTCCATAACCCTGGAGAAGCCGAAAAAAAACCCCAGGACCTCAAACTGAAACTGTGAGTCATGTGTGAGTGTGAGTGTGAGTGTGTGTCTGTGTGTGTGTGAGTGTGTTGTTAAGGGGCCCCTTGTGATATTGTTCTTGGTTAACTCCGTGAGTATGTGGTGTGTTGTTAAGGGGTGTGTGTGTGTGTGTGTGTGTGTTGTTAAGGTGTGTGTGTATGAGTGAGTGTGTTTGTGTGTGTGTGTGTGTTGTTAAGGGGCCCCTTGTGATATTGTTCTTGGTGAACTCTATGAGTATGTGGTGTGTTGTTAAGGAGTGTATGTGTTTGTGTGTGTGTGTGTGTGTGTGTGTGTGTTGTTAAGGGGTGTGTGTGTGTGTGTGTGTGTGTGTTTGTGTGTAGGGGGTGGGGGGGAGCATCTTCCACACCATTAAGGCCGCCCAGGGCTCGGGTCCCTGTTTTTCCAATTAGGGGCCTGGCTCAAAGCCTGCCGCTGCAGGAAAGCTCTTCCTGATGTCCCTCCCGGGGGGCAGGAGCCCCCTTCCGATGTTTTCTCCTGTAGCTCAGCTGGGGCGCTGGGCGGGGCTTTCCCTCCAGGCCCCCCTCCTCCTGCCCCCACAGCAGTCGTATTTCTGGGGGGATTGGCTGAAGCCCCTGCCTTGGGTGGGCAGGAGGGAGCCCACCGAGCTGGGTCTGCCTCCCCCTCACCTTTCTCCTGAAGGTCCCGGGCCTCTGGGGACAGACGGGGCAAGGCTTAGTGAGCCGGGAAGTGCCTCACCTCCACCCCCGGCCCTCGGAGGAAGTCACCGGCCTTAATTGGGTTCCTCTTCACAGGCTGGGAAAGCACCTGGGGGCCACCCCTGGGGGGCGGGACATCACGGCCCCCCCCCAGTCCGGGCGTTGGGGTGGAGATGGCCCCTGGGGGCTCAGCCAGGGAGCACGGGAGCGGGTGTCACCCGTCCCCTTCCGAGGCCTGCGCCCCCCACCTCCTGTCCCTTTAAAGAGAACCGAGTCCGCCGGGTAAAACTGAAAGTGAGTCACTGGGCCTTGGCGGTCACTGCCATGGCACCTCCCCAGCGCCCGGCGGGGGGAGAGGAAGCGCCCGACCACAGCGGCCTCCCGCCTCCTCCGAGCTGTTTGACTTCAGAAACCACAAAACCCCATTGAAATTCCATTGTGCAGCAAGGTCTGTGTAATGAGGCTCCCGTGCGTCCCGGGGTCACTCCCGGCCGGGCCGGGGCCCAAGCACGTGGGCCGCTCCTCCCCGGCCGTTCTTCGCCGACGTCATTGCCCACTGCGCTGCCCTTTGGTTCCTGAAAGCGGCCCACGCGCTTGCACGTGGGCCCACGCTCCGAAAATCCGGGTCGCAGGGAACCCCCCACCCCCCAGGAGGAAGGCTCCTCGTCCCTCTGGAGGGACCGTGAGTCACCCCAGGAGGGCAGAGAGCTACAGCCCCTCGGAGAAGGGCAGAACCTCTGTCTCCTCCTTACTGGCCCTCCCTGGGCTGCCCCCTCAGCTTAGATCTGGGCGCCAGGACCACCAGAGCCAGCTCTTGGCGTGGGCCCCGCTGGGCACTCAGCAGGTAAGGGTGGCGAGCTCTCCCAGCCAATGGCTACCAAAGCAACGGCTCCTAGGCAGTGCTGGGCAACGGGTATAGCTCCTTTTATTCCGAGCAGAACAGTAATTCAGCCAATACATTCAGGGGAAAATGACCGATGGGGAGCCCAAAGGCCAGTGACTCGAGCAGTCCCAGAGCCGGGTCCTGGTGAAAGAAGAGAACTCGATCCCTGGAAGAACTTCTCCCATCTGGGGATGATTTCCTGTTTGTCTCTGCAATATCCAGAGCCTGGGACCATGGCAGGCACACAGTGGGTGCTTAATAAAAGCTTGTGGAAGTGATATTTCTCCACTGGGTGCCCATATTCCTCCACCAAGCACCTGCTGTAGGCAAGGAGGTCACAACCAGATCTTAGTGCATCGGGCCCTTCCAGGAGCTACAGACTAAGAAAAAGGCAAAGAAGCCGAAGGCACTGGAGAATGGGCCGCCCTTCCCCTTCCTGGCGTTAGCCCCGAGAGTGGGGGTGCCGGGTTAGCCCATTTTACAGATGAGCAATCTCAGAAAGGTCGGAGGTTTTCCAGTGAATGAGCATTACTGTCATCCTCTCTCTTGGTCCACTCGCTTCCCCCATATTGGGTCTAGCAGAACAGACCCTTGGGATGAGAAGGGGCTCGCTGCCGCCCCCGGTGCCCATTCAGACCCACGAGGACCACCCTGAGGCAGCAAACTCCCCAAGCTGACTATGTGGATGCCCAGCCCCTGAACACGCCACTGAGTCATTCTGCGACCCGAGGCCGCCCCCCACCTTTCTGGGTCTCATTTATTCCTCCATGAGGCAAATATTGATCCAGTAACTTCTCTGTGCCCAGAGGGGCAAATGCGGCCTGCTCGACCCCCAAGGGCACTGCATGAGGTAGGAAGTGAAATAATGGTCACCATGGGGAAAGTGGTGCCCCAGAAGTGCTCCTCGCAGATGCCCGGAAAGCTGATCAAGCAGGCCCCAGAGAGTGGACGCACCCCCTGACGCAAGAAAGACTACGAGGAAGCTGGCTTAGGCTGAAGTCGAGATTATCCCTGACCATCCAGTTGGAGCATGAGCAGCTTCAGGAGGGAGGGAGTCCCCTGTCACAAGAAGCACCTGAGGAGAGGCTAGGGAGGGGGTTCTGGACCAACTGTCACTGAGATCCTGTCCCTCTGACTTTCTGCTAAGGGAGATGGGGAGTGAGGGAAGGGTGGCGAAGAAAACTTGCCTTCCTAGAGAGCTCAAGAATAGGGGAGCCTGGCTTGGCTGCGGGCGCCAAGCGTGAATTTCCTTTTGTCCGGTCATCCCAGCCCATAGGCCAGTGCCTGGAAAAGCACAGGTATCTGATAAACATTTGTGGAATGAAATCGAACTGAGAAAATGTACGTGGAAATGCATGCTGGGATTGGATGGATCCAAGCTGGGACCGGGCTGATTGGCCAAGCCAGCGTGCCTCCTCCCACAGGAGACCGGGATCAGCCGTACCCCCAGAGGTGGGGTGCAGGGGCAAGGAGGGAAGCTTGGTTCAGCCAGTCTCTTCTTAAGGGAATCGTTCTCTTGACTCACTGAGTGAAGACTCCATTTCCTGGGCAGGGAGAGGTCGGGGTCAGGTTACCTTCCCATCGGGGTTCTCCAAAGGGAATTGGTGGCCAGCCATCTCCAAGTTACAAGGGACTGGGCATGTCTCTGGCTATGGACAAACCAATCTCCATTTTTATTTGGGCACGGCCTTAGGTCCCTCTGGCCTCTGAGCGGACACATTTGGATCTCAGGAGTTTCTTCATGTGTCCGTAGAACATGGATTGTCATCCCCTCCCTGCTGATGGTAGTTGGGATATGGCACAAAAGGCTCAGTGACCGTCCTGCTTCCTTACTCGGGGGGTCCATGGTTCCATTCGGATGGGGGGAGATGGCAGTGTCTCGGCACATGGCCTTTACCAGCTTAGCATCCCTCGGGTGCAGACACAGGCTCCATCACAGCCCTGTCAGAAGGGAGGAGTGACTGAGACGACTGGGACGGCCTTTTGTGACCAGGGGCACAAGGAAGGAAGGAAGGAATTATTCTAATTTTAGGAAAGCAAAGAGTCTCTCCCTTGATTTCATTCTCCTCCCATTTCCCCTTCTTTCTGGGTCTTTCGCTCTTCCCTCTTTGTCTCTCCCTGTCTTCTCTCCTACTCTCCCAATCTCTTCCAAGCATGGAGACGACGATGGGCTGCTATCTGTCCACAAGGACAGCCCGTACTCTCCCTGGCTGTTGCCTTTTTTGGGAGCACCTACATTCTAGAAACATTGTCCCCAGATGGCAACATCCCTCTAGGCGGGAGGTTCTGGGTGAGTGTCCATGGTGGGACCCCGGAAGGACTGTGGCGGGAGGCGGCAGCTCTGGGGAGCCGGGTTGCTCCCATCTCAGCTGGTGTTTATTTGGTCGCGTCCTTGACTGTTTACACAGAGACAACAACAATCACAGAGCTTCCGCAGCCGCACACGTTTGGAGGCCTTATGAACGATTTCCTGTTTGGCCCTGGGTAGGTGGAGGCCTAGGGGGACTGCAGGGAGAAGGAAAGGGAAGGAAGACATCCCATGAGGTAAGAGGAGACCATAGGGAGGCTGACCACAGTGAAAGCTAGAAGGCCCGGCAACCAGCCCGGCTCCGGCCCAGCTCCAGCACACATGTATGATTCCAGGCAAGTGCTTGCCTTCTCGGTGCCTCAGTTTCCTTATCTGTAAAATGAGGGTGAGACTACCGCCTTGCCCACTGTGCATGCCCAGTGCGGTGGCAAGGCTTAATTGAGTATGAAAAATGCTATAGACCTTCCTATGTACAAGTTTTTAGTAATAACTGGCATTTGTTTGAATATAGAGATACTATTAAATTATTAATTATATTAATTATTATCATTAATTAATTATTAAGTACTCAGAACCATCTAACCATAGTGTAGGGGCTCCCTAACAATGGACAAACTCCTGAGTGACAGGAGCAGTGATCTCAAGCTGGGAGAAATCTCGAAGGACAATCTAGTACAATTTTGCCATTTCACAGATGAGAAAACTAATGCCTGAGGGAGTTATTGATTTGCCCAGGATCAGTATTCGAGGAGGGATTTAAACCCAGGGGCTCTGACTTCTGAGTGAGAGCTCTTCCCATTGGATCACACTGCCTCCGTCACCTAGACATTTAAAATCCCTCATAGACCAGCTGCAACCAAGCTGCCCAGACCCATTTTACATCCCATTCTGCCTTGCAACTAAACTGGCCGACTTGCCTCTTCCTTCGCTAACTAGCCCGTCTCCCACCTCTGTGCCTTTGCCCCGGCTGTTCCTCATGCCTGGAATGCATTTCCTCTTCCACTCAGACTCTTGGAAACTGGGAGCTCCCTTCAAGGCCCAACTTAGCTGCCACCTCCTAGGGGAAGCCCTTCTGACACCTGGAAGGGTTAGTTTGGACTTCTTCCTTGAATTAGCTCCTGTTATTTTTCTGTTTACTTATACCTTCAGAAGAAGGAAAGTTCCTTGAGGACAAGAGCTGTTTAGCATTTTTAACTTAGTATTCCCCTCTTCTAATTCAATGTCTGATGGGGAGGGCAGTGGGAGTAAGGGGATATTTTTGTGAGTTACAGAGTACACAGTAAGCACAACAGTGTTGTAGGAAACAATGGCAAAAGAAATTGAAAGCTGGGCAATTAATGATAATGAGCAAACTTAGCTGGAAGAGACAGATGCAACAATGTATTTTTTCCTCTCTTTGCCAGGCAAACACTGATCGATACTGTTGCCGGAACACTACATAATTATACTGGTGGGAACACTCACCTGGATGGGTGTGAACACTCTGTGAACGGATGTCTATATAATCTGGCAGGAGCCCTGCACAGCTTCACGTAATGGTGTGAACAAAGCATATGTTATATATAAATATATAGCATGTATTCACAATTTATTTATATATTTATAAAATATAAATATATGTTATATGTATAAATAAAGTATGTGGGTGTGAATACTACATGCACATATATGGGTGTGAATACTACATGCATATATATATATATATATATATATATATATATACACACACTAGTGCAAACATTATGTGTGAACACCACATGCCTACATAGGGAAGTGTGAACACTGCAAGTATCAACTGCTGGGGTTGACATTCAATGATACCCACACCCATATATGGATGTGAACACTGCATACATTTATGCATACACATAGGTATACAATACACTGGACCACTATATGTGCACAAGTTGATGTGAACACTGTATACCTACACATGCTACTAGCATGAACAATACATGTGTGTACTGATCACGCGCATACATGTATACTGATTGATGCTATTGGCTAATTTTTCTGAACTTTCCCCTCACTTCCTTTTTACTCTTTGTACTAAGAGACTGTTCTCTTGGGAAGGAAGCGAGGGGCACAGTGAAAATGAATATGAAAGGAAAAGATGCCTGAAATAAACACTTTACAGAAATCATCTCATTGGAGCCCCTCGATATCCCCTAGGGATATTAGGGGCAGGATGATTTCCATTTGAAAAATGAGGAAACTGAATTTCAGAGCAGTGGAGGGTTCTCTCCAGTTCACAAAACAAGCAAACAGCCAAGTCCAGAACCTTGGACTCTAGGCCTGTGATACCCAGGGGCCTCGACCCACCCCTTTTCTAACCTTTTCAACAGCTGCACTGGGAACAGAGTGGACCAACCAACCACCAGCCGTCCTTCTAGAATTGCTGCTGTTATCCCCAGGAAACTGAGGCACAGAGGGGTTAATCTTGGCCGTAATCATGTGGTCACAAGTATCTGAGGTGAAATTCATACCCAGATCTTTTTGCCTCCAAGCCTGGAGCTCTAGTTACTATTCCACACTGCTTTCATGGAATTCAGTTGGACAGAGGGGGCCTGCCATTGGGGTTTGGGGATGGGGGTGCAGCCAAGGAGCCAGGGAGAAAGAAATGGGAGCACAGGCAAAGCAAATCTCCCCAACCCCACCTAGTATGTGAATTCAACAGACTTCTTCCCCCAGGATTTGGGTTTATTTCCGTGGGGAGGCCAAAGGGGCTGCAGGAAACATCTGACCTTGTGGAGAGTCTTGAAAATAGAGCCAGTTTCTCCTTTTTCTTGGCCCTTATCACTGAGGCTTGATGTTCAGGGGGCACCCAGAAGCCTCGAGATCAGCCACAGGAGTTAGGCCCTTTTGGGGTTCCAGCAGGGAGTTGGGGGAAAGGGACTTTCACATCCATACTCCAGGGCCTTGAAGGATGTCAGGCCAGAGCCCCGGAGCCAAGGCTGCAGTACAAATGACAGGGGCCAAGGCAGGAGCCCTTGATTAGGGGCCAAATTATGAGTGACATTTTTCAACTCTAGCTTTTTAGGGACTTTTCCCAGCAGTCTGGAGGCTACCTTAAAGGCCGGCCCTGGCCTCAGGAGCATGGTGTCTGGTAGGCTGGGGGGTGGAAGGAATGAGGGGAAGGGAGGGGATTGAGGGAACACCTTCTCCATCCAACCTTTCCTGCTAACCTCTTGTGGGCTCTGAGGAGCTGTGGGCAGGTGGGAGGAGTGGGAGAGGTAGCCCCTGAGCTGGGTCATCCAGTCCCCACAGACCCTGGGCCCCAGATCCCCTCTTTTCTCTCAGCTCAGTTTCCCCCTGTAGTAAATGACAGGATTAGGCAAAGGCAGAGATCTCATGATGTCCCTATCCTCAGTTTCCCTTTGTGGTAAATGAAGACTGATTGAACTCTAAGCTTTCTTCAAGACCTAGGAGGACAATCTGAACAGTGATTAAGTTGATAAACAACCTAATGTCTTCTGGGACGATCGCTGCCAGTTCAAGTCAAGAGTGATGAAGCATTAATGAAGCACCATTTGTTTGCTTGGGTCTGGTGGAGAAGGCCAGTTTGCCTCTGCTGAGATGATGTTTTCCTGGGTTTCAGCTGTGGGGACTCACTTAGGAAAGAGGCCAGGGATGAGGGTGAGAGAGAGCTAGCCATCCTGAGGAAGATGGGGACAGTCTCGTGTGTGTGTGTGTGTGTGTGTGTGAGACAGGAGGGCATCAGAAATCTGGCAAGGGATGGGTAGAGGAGGAACTGGGCTTTACCCACAGCCCCGTGCCCTGTCCTGCCCCCCACAGTGCCCAGGGCAGCCCCCTCCAAAGTCTCCCTGCCAGGGCTGTGACTCCTGCCCCATTTCTGCCAGCTGTCCTTGCCCAGCAGGGGGGCCTCTGCCCAGCAGGGGAGTCACTTAAGGCTTCTCCCCCTTAGGAACTGCTCCCCCACACACACACACAGCTAGCTTCCCCAGGGTTCTATATTTCTCCAGGCAGGAAGGCCAGGCTGCAGCTCATTGCATCCTGTATCCCAAGATGGCTTTCTCAGATGTTTCCTTATCACTCCTGATGGGAGCTGGGAGCCGGCATCCCACATCCTTTGCATCCATCCCGGGCTGGGTGGCTCGCACCTTCTCCTGGGACTGAGCCCCAGCCCGGCCCCTTTTAGGAGACACAATAGCACCACCTACGGGCCAATGGTGGAACTGGGGAAGAAGCTGCCCCAGTGGGCAGGGGCCCCCCAGACTCTGGGCCCTCTCTATCTGAGGGCACTCCCTGGCTCCGCCAGGATCGCCTCACCGTCGTCCCCCTTGCAAGGATAATGGAAATAATGTCTGAGGAGGCAGCCTGGGTTGGCAGAGAGAGAACCGGGACTATGAGGGCAGGAATTTTCAAACCCTGGGTTCAAATCCCAGCTCTGGCACTTAAAAATAAGGCATCATACTATTGGGGTGTTCTGGGACATCCAAAGAGCTTCCATCGGGGGAAGGTGGGGGAAGGAGGATGTGGAGCCTCCTTGTACTGATGAGTCTGAAAGGATGAGGGCCAAGACAACGCCAGGACTACTGGTGCCTGAGGCTGGGTTCCAGACTGGGGCTGCTAGCTGACTTCCGGGCCAGGGATCTAACCCCCTCCCTCCCCCCCCCCCCCCGGCTTGGTCTCTGTGTGGCCTCCGACAGTCGGTTCCCCTCTCTGAGAGTCAATTTCCTCCTCAAGAAAAGGAGTGGATTCAATTAAACGAGGTCTAAGTTCCTTCGAAAGTCTGGGGAGCTAAATCTGGTATTTTTTAGCAGAGTGACACGGGCCTAATTGGGGGAGCTCCAGGAACCCGGCTTTTCTTTCCAAGAAAATGAAGATAATAAGTTTGGCCCAGAGAAATGGGCCCCCTAACCACAGCGTACAGATGTCAGGGAGATCCAGGGAATACTCAATGAGCAGCTGCCGTGTTCAGGGCTTGGGTGCTGAGGCTGCCTCCACAGAGAGAGGCAGAGGCTGCCTTCAGGGGCCTTAGGGTCTACTGGGGGAGAGGAAGGACACAGTGTGGACATAGACAGATAGAGGTCAGATCCATACAGAAATAGAAGGCAAATTTGAGAGAAAGACAGACACACACTGAGACCGAGGGGGAGGGAAGAGGAAGAGAAAAAGAAGAGGAAGGAGAGAGAGTGGGGGACTTTATACTATGTTTAATTTCAGATTGATGTTTTGGGATTGGGTGTTTGATAAGTTCAGAATTTTTTTAAAAATGAAAATTATTTTTTTTTTTGTTTTAAGGGATGGCTCTAAGGGAGGCAAGGGGATAGGAGGATACTCCATGAAAGAAGGCAAGCAAGATAGCAAATATTTATTAAGCCCCTACTAGATGACCTGGGGCAAAGCCTTTCCTTTTTATGGACCTTTTTTTCCGAAATGAAGATATCGGTCTGGAAGATGACCTTTAGGATCCCTTCCTTCCCTTTCTGGAGACTATGATTAGTCCATAAGCTGCTAGAGGTGAGCAATCGCCATGGTATTAACCCTTCTCCAACCACCTCCCCTCAGCGTGGAGCTCTGGGAGATATTCTCATCTGAGCACAAGCCCTGGGCTTGGGAAGGCTTTGAGTAGGGTCCCAGTGACCGACTGACCTTGTGGACCAGCCAGACCCATCTCCAGTTTGGCCACAGAGCAAGAACTTGTTCGTTCACAAGCATCCGTGGCATCATGGAAGGGATCAGTACCAATGGGGAGAATGTCTACTACACTAAGAGGCGCAAAGATCTGTGGTATATCAAAATGTGGTGTTGAACTTCAACAACAATACTATGTGAGGATCAATTCTGATGAAAGTGGCTCTCTTCGGCAATGAGAGGATCCAATTCAGTTCCAATTGATCAGTGATGAACAGAACTGGCTACACCCAGCGAAAGAACACTGGGAAATGAGTGTGTATCACAACAGAGCATTTCCACTCTTTCTGTTATTGTTTGCTTGCTTTTTGTTTTTCTTTCTAGGTTATTTTTACTTTTTTGCTAAATCCGATTTTTCTTGTGCAACAAGACAACTGTATAAATATGTACATATATATTGGATTTAACATATACTTTAACATGTTTAAAAAAAAAATATGGTGTTGATAATAGTGTTTGGAACCATAACTAGCAAACCACCCAAGTCAACTTAGTCATTCCTGGTACATAAATAATATAAAGAATAATGGAGAAAAATTGGATCTCATGGAAGAAGAGATCCAGAGACACAAAGACCTCTTGGAGGAGAGCATGGGGAGAGAGACACCAGAGACATGGTCTCATACAGGGGAGATTCCAGAACAGTGGAATGCTTTCTTTTTTTATGGACACACGATCCAGGTGACTAGCTTCCAGGGGAAGAGACCCCAGAAGCAACTACTGGGGACTCCTTTGCTGGATCAGGAAGGGTAGGTTGGGGCTGGTGAGGAGTTCACCTGGAGTACAGCTGGGGTGGGAGGGAGAAAAAGCCTAGCAACTGGTAGCTTCCTATTCTACCTCATAATTCAAGCTTAGTTGTTGCTGAGGAACTGCAAGCATCATGAAAATACAAAAATAACAAATGTATAAATTGCACAATATTTTAAATGGTTTGCACCTTCTAAATTGCAATGCCCTGGAGCAAAGCTTCCTTTGCTCCACCCTGGTTATAGTTCTGACAATGATGATAATCACAGCTTACATTTATTGACATAGGACTTTACTAACTTCATCTCTCTGGGGCCTCACAAAAATTCTCTGAGAAGGACAAAAACAAAAAAGACAGGAATTGTTATCCCCCTTTACAGACGAAGAACCAAGGCAAAGAGAGACCCGGCACATACCTGGCAAGCAGAGCAGTAGGAACTAGAAGAATCCAGATTTCCCGTCAGCCACTCTCTCCATCGGAGGAAGGTTCCGGCTTTGTACCAGAAATATATCAAATATTTATCATCAGAAAGGAACATTGACAAGTGAGTATCCGAAGCTCTTCATTTCAGGGAGATCTCCGTGCGATAAGGACCCTTTCCAGTGTTTCCTGACGCTATTGCTGACAAAGATACTCAGCTATGAACATGAGGGCATTCCTGATGGGGCCAATGCGGGTATAGCCCAAGGAATGCTTGTCCTCCAATTGCAGAGTCACGCTTTCTACCCTGGAGCCTTCCCTGATTCTACCCTAACCTGCCTTCCCTCTTATTATACTCATATCTCTGTATATAACTCTCCAAAAGAAGGTAAGCTCTTCAGAGATAGGAAATATATCCTTTTTGAATATCTTGATTTTTTAAGAATAGTCTTGTGCATAGTAGGTGCTTAATAAATGCTTGTTGATTGTTGGTTGATTAAACGAATCCAATCCAAGCCATACTTGATAGGAATCTCTGGCATTCCTGAATCCAGTGTTTATATTAGAACTTCCAATAATATAGTAGCAAATGACCATGGTAATCTAGTATTTGATAACCCCAAAGAGTTAAGTTTTGGGGGTAAGAGCCCACCATTTCACAAGAAATTGCCGTGAAAATGGGAAAGCAGTTTAGCAGAAACTAGCCGTAGACCAAGATCTCATCCTGAATACCAAAATGAGGTTAAAATGGGTACATGATTTAGACATAAATGGTGATATCATAAATAAAGGAGCATGGGAAAATTTGCCTGTCAGATTTATAGACACAGGAAGAGTTCATGACCAAACAAGATGGAGAAGCTCGCAGAAAGTAAAATGGATAATTTTAATTATATGAAATTTAAAGATTTTGTACAAGCAAACCCAATATAAATTAGAAGGAGAACAGGAAACTGAGGGAGGGCAGAATTTACAGTAAGATTCTCTGATAAAAGTTTTATTTTTCAACAATCTGGGGAACTGAGGTAAATTTATAAAAATAAGAGCTATTACTCAAATAAATAGTCAAAAGTATGAACAGGTAATTTTCAAATAAGTAAATAAAGTTATCTGTATATATACATATAGTTATATATCATATATAAATGCTTTAAATGACTATTGATTAGAGAAATGAAAATTAAAATAACTCTGAAATACCACTTCACATCTCTCATATTGGCTACACGACAGAAAAGAGAAATGACAAATGTTGGAGAAGATGTGGGAAAACTGAGACACTTAATGCATTGTTGGTGGAGTTGTGAACTGATCCAACCATTCTAGTGAGCAATTTGCAGCTATGCCCAAAGGATTATGAAATTGTGATCCAAAGAGATCAAATGAAAAGAACCTACATGTAGAAAAATATCTATAGCATCTCTTTTTTTTTTTTTTGGTGGCAAAGAATTGGAAACTGAGGGTCCACTTATTGATCGGGTTGCTGTTAAACAAATTGTGGCATATGATTGTGACAGAATATTATCGTATTATAAGAAATGACAAAAAGGATGCTTTCAGAAAAACCAGGCAATACTTGTATGAACTGATCTAAAATGAAGGAAGCCCAACCAGAAGAACATTGTACCCAGTCACAGCAGTATTGTACAATGATTAGTTGTGCAAGATTTAGCCACTCCGGTCAAGGCGATGATCGCAGATAAGTCCAAAGAAACCAAGGTGAAAAATTGGGTCTGTTCCCCTGCAGGGAGATCTGTGCATGTCAATTGAAGCAGATTTTTTTCATTTTCAAAAAAAAAATTTCTAAGACAACGTCATAGCCCTTCTCAAAGTTTTCAATCGTTTCTACTTCGGCATATTAATATTTTAGCTTCTCTGTTTGGTTTTAACTCGGTGGGTAGACAAAGAAAGTTATAGCTTACCCCGAGAGGTAGCTAGGTAGTTTGGTGGGTAGGATGCTGAGCTTGAAGTCAGGAATATATGAATTCAAATCTACTTATTATCTGAAGCTGGACAAAGTTCCTCACCGGAGGGCCAAGGATCCTCCCAAGCTCCCACTTTATATGGGCTGAACAAAGAACGGAAAGAATACTAGCCCTGACTATAGGAAGATCACACTGTAATGAGAGGACAATGTGCTGAGAGAGAAAACTCCCTTTGGTCTGGCCGGGCAGTGCCGTCTGTATTGAGCCAACAGCCAACCCCAAGTCCATTTCTTGGGCCCCAGTCTCTGCACAAGCTCTGAAAGGAGCACCCACCAGATGCACACTCATTAGTCAGCCCCATATTAAATTTGCCTCCCCAAGGCTTAGCGCAGCACCTGGCACATAGTAAGCTCTTAATACTGCTTTAGTAAGGCTCTTTAATTTTTACATCTGTTATCTCTTGACAGTCTCGCAACAGGTTTGGAGACAGAGAGCCCTGGTGTTATTTCCATTTCACAGATGAAGAAATTGAGTCTTGGTTTCAAGTCAAGTGATTTGTGTAGGGAGTGTTACAGGTAGGATTCAAACCCAGTATCCCTGACTCTGAGGCTTGCCTGCTCTTCACCTCCATGCACATGGCTCTTGCTTCTCCAAGGCAGGTTGAGAGCTCGCATTTTAGGTCCAGCTCTTAGTAAGCTCTTAATACCGCCTGTTTTTGCCCAATGGATCTGGGGGTATGTTCTGAGGTCCTGCTCAGCTCCCTGACCTTCTCTGTCTAAGGTCCTTCCAGCTCTGATCTTAGAACACACAAGATCAGAGCTGGAAGGACCTTAGAAACCTGCAGACACCCCCCTCCCACGCGTGCACGTGTCATGCACTCACACGCTCACGTGGCAGCTACATGGCTCCCCCACCCTCGAGCACCTACGTGCATTCTTGAGCATCGCCAGGCAGCTCGCGGAGGAAGCCAGCTCCGGGGAGAGGCAGTGGCTCCGATGCAGAGACTGCTGGACTTGTCACGCCCTCCCCGGGCCTGCTCTGGCCCCTACCCCAGCTGTTCCTCAAGCCCCAACTCATATGACTGGGGTGCCGTGTGTTTTTTATAAGGGGAGCTGTGTAATTGTGGTTGGCACCCTGATAAAAGCCCCATCCAACCGATAGTGATGACTTATCTCCCTAATGATGGGGGGACCTTCTCCCCAGAACCCCAACCGCCCCAGAGCAGGGGCCAATTCTCTCTAAATAGCTCATTAAACTTGTTGGGGGCAACCTAAGGACAGCCCCAACCTGGGGAGCCCCACTGTGGAAGGATTGTTCTAACTTGCTCCAAATAGCAACCTCTATCCTAAGCATTGAGGAGCCCTGCGAGGAGCCCAGCCACTGTCCTTCCTTCCCCGTGCCAGCCTCCCACACACTGTCTCAGGCTGGGCTAGGTAGGAGGGCTGCCCTTCTCACAGCTGCATGATTTGAGGTGCTTACACCGATAACCTCTTTAAAAAAAATGAATTGACAGCGAAGAACAAACCCCACCACTGAAACATATTATGGGACTAGGGAAGACCAGGGTTCGTCTTCAGAGGACACTTTAGTATAACAAAAAAAGCTTCTGCCCCAAAGAGTAATGTGAAATGGCTTCCCACCCAGAGAGAATTATTGAAGAACTCAGAAAAAAAAAAGGGGAGGGGAGATATGAAGGAAAAACTAAAAAAAAAAAAAAATCCAAGAAAAACAAGATTATGAAAAAAAAGTTAACCAACTAGAAAAAAAAGTCAATACAGAGTTTCAAAGATGAAGATAATTCTTTGAAAATTAGAATTGGGTAAGGGGAAGCCAGTGAAGCTATGAAAGAGCAAGAAATAATAAAACATTATAAAGAATGAGAAAATAAAACCAAATGTGAAACATCTTATAAGAAAAATGACAGATCTGGAGAACAGATCAAGAAGAGAAAATATAAGAATAATCGGATTGCCAGAAAATTGTGCTCATAAAGAGAACCTTGACACAATAATGCAGGAGATAATCCGAGAAATTTGTCCTGGAGTGATAGAATATGAGGGGAAAGTAGAAATAGAAAAAAAATCCACCGATAGAACATGAGAAATAGAAAAATTCCACCAAACATCGATTCAAAGAGATCTTTTGTGGAAAACACACAGCAATAAATAGTATTGCCAAATTTGGAAACCCCCACATTAAAGAGAAAATTTTGCAAGAAACAAAGAAAAAAAAAAAAAAAACAATTCAAATACACTGGAGCTACAATTAGAATTGTACAAGACTTATCAACAGTCACAATAAAAGACCATTCGTCCTGGAATCACATCTACTGATTATCAAAAGAACTAAGCCTGAGGCTAAAAATTTCATACCCAGCAAAATCATCTATAATTTTGAATGAGAAAAAAGGACATTCAATGAACTTACAGATTTTTCAGGACTTCTACCAACCAACCCTGATCTTAACAGAAAATTTAACATATTAAAAAAAAGCCAATATCAAAGATCAATTTTAAGGAATTCAGCATGGACAAACTGTTAAAAGATGGACAAATTGTTTATTTTTTTAACATGAAAAATGTATATTATATGTTTAAGATTCACATCAACAATAAGGTAGCTCAAAAGAAAGATTGGCAGAGTTAAGGTAAAAAATAGTAATTATGCTATACAAATGAGATATAGAGGGAGAATAGACGCGGTGGCATTGGGGGGGGGGGAGTGGGCTCATAGTTATGAAAACCTACTCATGTCAGGAATGGGTTTAATAAACAGCACTAGATATCCACCACGAAGGGTATAGCACCCTCCTCAATCTATAAAGAAATAAGGGAGAGGGATGGGCATATGGGGAAACACAGAGTGAGGGAAGAAAACAAGGGAGGGATCCTTGGATGGGAGGGAGGTGAAATAAGAACAAGGTAAGTTATGAGCAGAATTTAATTAGCAGGGATTGGAAAGTCATGTGTGGGGGGGGGGAGTGTGTGTATGTATGTATATATCTATATATATATGTATATATAATATATATATATTTTTTTTCTTAACTGCAGCTTGCTTGGGAAGAATGGGGAGGATGAAAGGAGAAAAAAGAAGAAAGTAAATAAGGTTTGTAGCAGAGAACCAAGGAACAGTCTACAAGGAAATAAAGAAAAAATGGACACTCCTGAATATAATTTCTTCTACTAACTATATATATATATATATATACACTTATATATGTATACACACACACACACATACACACACACACATACACACACATATATATATGTACTTTCTTAATCTGGTAATTTGTTATATATTTTGAATCCGCCCTGTTATTCTGCTGGGCACATGACAATATTCTCTTTGGTTTTGCTTGATTTTGTTTTGTATTTCTTTTCTGTTTTCTTTTTTTCTTACTGTTTTTTCAAATAAAATAAAATTTTCAAAATTAAAATATTTTATAATTTTATAAAATTTATAATATATATAAATTTTATAGAATTAAAAAAATAATTTGAATCTAAACAAAAAACATGATACATGTGTCTTCCCACTTCTGACCGGTAGCCTGATGATCCATCCATCCACTCACCCAAATGGTGCTCCCTGAACAAGAGGAATCCAGGTAATACGTCTCCTGTGTGCTAGTATGGGAAAGCTCCTTGCCCAGTGGGGATCACAGAGGATTCCCCGAAGGCTCTGGGACTGGAGAGGGGTGGGAAGGTGTGCCACCAGCAGGTAATAATGGGAAGCACTTCTGGGCATTTGAACACAAGGAAGGAAAATATGGCGGGTCAGTGCTGGCCGGCTGGCAAGAGCATCTTGTAGGTCAAGTAACCGGGGCTTGGGTACCATGGCGTTCACTTCCCCACAGGTATTTGCTCCCTAGACCAAGATCTTGGGTAATCACCTGGGGAGTCTTGGAACTCCATGGACTGCTGGAAACGCTCCCCAAATTCACATTCTTCTCCAAGCAATGCTGCGTGCACACCCCAAGCCAGCCCCGCTCCCTGCTCCGAGGTCCAGGAGCCCAGGGCCTCTGAGCTAGAAGGGGTCTTCCCAGCAGATGTGCTTGGAGACCTCCTATGAGGAGAGCCCGTTGGCTCCACAGGCACTTGGGGACCCGAGCGATTCTTGGCAAGATTTATGCATCTTCTCTCTTGATGCTCCTTCATTCTTTTACAGCTTTTATGTCCCTTTGAAGCATCTCTTCTCTGGGGCTGAAACCCGCCCAGTTCCTTCCTCTATGTATGAGCCCCTTCCCCATCTGGGGATGTTCTCCAACTTAAAACACTGTCCTTCTGAAGGAGCCGACAGGAACTACTAGGGGCCCTTTGTCGGGGCACAGGCAGGAACTGTGGCCCCTTTCCTTCTACCAGGGGGTTTTGAAAACAAGATCCTGGCTCCCTCTGACAGCCCAGTGGGAGGTGCCTGAGCTCTCCCACCTCTGCTTGGGGCCCTGAATGAAGGAGATGACAGTTGTGGGGCTTATTAAGTTTGCAAAGCGTCACCTCAGAAATCCTCCTGGATTCTCTCTCGGGATCTGGAGGGAACAGACTTGGGTCCCAGTCCCAGCTGGATACCTAAACCTCAGCTTCCTCCCTGGGGAGACCCTGGACACTGCTCCCAGAACTGAGTGGGCTCCTTCAGCCCAGCTCACTTCTGCCCCTCATGGTGATGGATTCCCCGGTTCTGCTTTCTCTTAGACCCCCCCCAAACAAGGGGTCGGAACCAATGGCCTGAGGTCCCTTTCAACTCTAGAGCTGCGACCTCCATTTTACAGAAGAGGGAACAAGGTGGGAGAGGTCAGGGACATGGGGTAACGTGTCAATGTCAGAAGCGAGATTTGAATCCAGAGCTTTCTGACCGGGCTCAGTCAGTGGTTCCGACTGCTTCAGAACGGGATTCCGGGTTTTTGAGCCTGGAGCTGGGAGGGGGGGGGGAGCAGGAAGGGGAAGGGAGCTTGGGAAGCCTCCAGACAGAGTGGCGGAGCCGGGCATGAAGGGGAAAATGCGGCAAGGTGCACCCCAGCCCAGCCGAGTCCCAGTCGCTTCTGCCAAACGGTGGGAAAATATTTGCTTAAGCACGAAGCATGGCGACCTCTGGGTGTCCCTCCTGAGGACAAAGGGAGCAAAGTTCCGCTGTTAAAAGGGAGAGAAAAGCAAGGCCTCTTTATGGCTGGAAACTATTACCCAGGGGTGGTACGGAAATGAGCTCCCTTAGCAGGCGTGAAGCAGTTACCACATGTCGGCCCGCCCGGATCGGCCGGACAAAGGCAGCTGCCCCGGCCCTCGCCCGCTTCAGCCCGCCACCTCTGACAAAGGGCTGCCCCGGCCCAACCCGGAGGGAACGCTACCTGAGGTGGAGGTGGCCCCTGGGGGCCACCCGGGAGGGGGCCCAGAACAGAGAGCAGGCGAGCCAAAGGCCTTTTGGGAGGTCTGCTCTATCGAGGGACCCTCCTGCCCCTCCCATATGGAGCAAAGCCGGCTTGGGGACCCCAGAGGGCCTGGACCGGGCCGGCCTCCCCCTCCCCCTCCGTGGGCATTTTCTGAGGCTCAACAAGGTGGGAATTACAGACCAAAGGTGAATGGCTTCAGACCCTTGTCCTGGGAGGGGCCAGCGCCCATCTGGCCATTGGGCTGCGTGCGGCCGCCCCAGGACACCCCAGACGGCTCAAGCCTGAGGGACCCGGCCGGATTCTGGAGGCCTCCGTGGGATGCTTGTTTGGAAAGCGGAGCAGTGGGACTTTGGAGACAAACGGGGCTTCGTAACCTTGCCAGCCCCACCGAGGCACAGAATTTCTGACCTGGAAGGAGCTTCGAGGTCATCCAGCTCCCCTCCTCACCACAAAGGCCAGCAGAGGTCAAGTACTCAGCCAAGATCTCCCAACCGGTCAGTGGTATCATGGCTGGTCTCCGTGGAGCCTCCGGAGGCAGGAAGAGTGTCCAGCACTGAGGGGGGCCAGAAGAACACAGGAGAGTACAGATGATGGTGCTCCAAGTTCCACCAAAAACTGGCTCTGGGACTTCAGGCAGGTCACCAGCTGCCCCTGCCCCATCAGGACTCTGAAGGTTCCATCAGCAAGATCCCCACAGTCTAACCCCACAAAGGAAGGAAGAACATCTGGGGAATCAAAGTTGGGTTCCAATTGTACTCTAGGTCCCTCCTTCCTGCTGTGAAGACATACTTGGTTCTATGTCCTAAAGTCCCTTCCACTTTGTCATTCCCAGATTCTAGATTGTGTTCTAGGTTTCTCCTTCGTGCAGTGAGGACCCCTCTAGCCCACACCCTTGGTTCTATGTCCTAAGGTCCCTTCCACTTTGTCATTCATGGGTTCTAGATTGTGCTCCCTTCTTGCAGGGAGGACATTCTTGGTTCTATGTTCTGAGGTCCCTTTTACTCTGTCATTCCTTGTTCCCAAGTCCTGTCAGGGAGCTTTGACATTCTAAGGTTCTTCGCCATTTCTGACAACCTTGATTCCGAGACCGTCCAGCTCTAACATTTGATGTTCTGTGTTCTAAAGCTCCCTTCAAAACCCTTCTGAGACATAAAACTGCCCTTCTCGGATTTTGGGACCCCTCCCACATCAGAATTTGCATTTCCCAGAAGCCTCTTGGAAAAGCTGCCTGAGCACATGCAGTGCTGGGACTCAGCTCACGAGAAGTCACTGACTGGGATCTTTGTGGGCTCCCATGGGCGCCCAAATGCTGTCTACACCTGAGGCTGGCTCACGAGGCTGCCAGATCCGCACCTAGGTCCAGGGGCTGTCGGAGGCCACGTCATCTGATCTGTGCTTAAAGAGCATTCAGGCCTCTGAGCCTCACACAGTCCCAGGAGTTATCAGAATGTGTCTGAAATTACACCTTCGAGAAAAAATGCTCCCGATTGGCTCAGATTCTCTCCCTGCCAGTCTCCCCTTCCCACATTCTTGGGGTGAAATAGCTGACATTTTTCCCCGGGTTGCGACCGGATCTTCTTTCCACGAACAATGGCCTCCCCACGGCAGGAATGCCGGATCAATGCGGTCTTATCTGGCCAGCAGGCGCCTCAGCGCACCCTTGGGGGCGCACCCTTGGGGGCGCACCCCGGGGGCCAATGTGGGGAATTAGGACCCGATCTCCATCCCCTGCCGGAGAACAGGAGAAGGTCATACTTGGGCCACATCAGGTGAATGTGGGCTTTCTCCGTGACAGGTAATTGAAGAGAGCTCCCCCTTTGTCTACACTTGCCACAAGGCTGGCAGATGTGGACGTCCTCCATTGCCCCGGACATCGGGAAGCCACAGATCCATGGCTGGGGATGCAGGTATTGAGGCGAGCCCCGGCTCTGTCATTCACCCATTCAGCCCAGCCCAACCTTTTCCACTCTCAGGCTCCCCTCCCCCACAACTGTCTGATCTGACGTCAAATCTTGGCCATCATTTTTACAGTGAACATCTTGGAGCCGGCTTTTTAGATAGACACGATCTTATTTTCAGTGACTGATGAGAGTATGTTAGGAGCTAAGCCCCGTGAGGGGAGAGAACTTTTCTTCTTCTATTTCTTCTTCTCCTCCTCCTCCTCCTCCTTCTTCTATTTCTTCTTCTTTCTCTTCTCCTTCTCCTCCTCCTCCTCCTCCTCCTCCTCCTCCTCCTCCTCCTCCTCCTCCTTCCGGCAGCCAGTCATTCAAAAAATCATTTTATGAAATGCTTACTATGTTTTCAGGCAGGAAAGGCAAAGATGGACCCTGGCCTCAAGGAGCACCCATTCTAATAGAAGAAATAATATGTAAGTAAATGGATATACAAAGGGGCAGCTGCCAGGTGCTGCCATGGTGCACAGAGCACTGGGCTTGGAATCAGGAAGGCTCATCTTCAGGAGTTCAAATCCCACCTCAGAGACTTATAAACTTTGTGACCCTGGGCAAGTCATCTAATCACTACCTGCCTCAGTTTCCTCAACTGCAAAGTGGGAATAATAACAGTACCTATCTCACAGGGCTATTGTGAGACACAAATGAGATAATATTTATAATGCATTTAGCACAGTTTCCGGCACATACTAAGGGCTATATAAGCCCTAGCTGCTATTATTATAAACAGTGAGACTGAGCTTCAGAACACTGACACACACCCTGGATCTGTACTCAACAATAGCCAGCATTTATTGATCCCCCCAATAAGGTTTACAGAGGGCTTTATAGGCATTATCTTATTTAATGCTCATAGTAACCCTGGGTGATGGGTGATATTGCTATTTATAGATGAGGAAACTGAGGCACACAAAGGGACTTGTCCTGGGTCACCCAGCCAGTAAATGTCTGGCTCACTTCTGACTCTACTTACAGAACTCCTTGGAGTTCAAGGTCAGTCATCCTGGCCCCTTGGGGGACAGCAAAGGTGGGCTTTGGTGCTCCGTCCAGAAGGCAACGGTCTTCCCAGAGTTTACCATCTCCTTGGGGAGACCACACATCCCCATAGACCAGACAGGGAATGAGCAGCACAAAGCAAGTGGGGGCTAAGATCCAGAATGAGTGAGGGGCCCAAGAGGCAATCCAGCTCCCTAGAAGGAGCCCTGTCCCCTTGGTCTTAAGTTCCACTTTGTGGCTCTCCTCAGGCCTTCCCCGGGGGGATCCAGCAGAGAGGGTCTGACCCAGGGGTCCTCCCCGCTTTGTGGATGAAGAATTAGAAAAGGGGAAGGTCTTGATGAGGGGCTTAAAGTTTCTGAGGTCTGGGGCTCAAAGGAGGGCTTTATAAAAGGAGGTTTCGTAGAGGAATGGAGCCAGAGCCAGGTTCTGAGACCGGGCAGGATGCATGATTAGTAGAAGCCACGGGGAGCCGGGAGACCTTTCTGAGCAGGGTCTGGTGTCTTTTTTAGATCATAGTGATTTTTTCAGGATGTGGCTCCCTCTCTACCGGCAGATCCTTCCTAATAACCATCGTGTCCACTTGAAGGAGATTAGCCAGCCAGATGCCGGCTGCGTCCCACCCCTCATTCCGTCCCCTTGCCTCTCTTGCATTCGCTCAAGGTTCCAAGTCTCGGGGTTGGTTTTTCCCACTATGGCGGCCATTGAGGAAAATGGTCTGATCTTGCCTTCCATCCCACCTTCCCAAGTCTTGTTTCTGCCGTCAGGATATTTCTCTCACAAGTGCTCTCCTCACACTCCCACTGCCGCTGTCTGAGGAACAGCCTCTCGTCAGCTCGCCCCCAAATACTGAAGCAACCTTTTCATCGGGCTCCACATCTGTCCTCACTCCAGCTCAGCTTCCGCTCACCTACCAACATGATTTTCAAGGAAATCCAATGGTTCCCCATTGCCGCCATATTGAAATACAGTCTTCTTCCAAACCAGGCTCCCTCCCTACCTTTCCAGTGCTTTTGTGCACTCGGATCCAGCCACAGGAAGAAGAGAGTGGGGGGCACATTGATTATGGGATTTGTGGATTGTATTTTTTCGGTGAAGATTAAGGGTCAGAGGTCGGTCAGACATAGGCTCTAGAGCCAAAGGCTCCAAAGGACCCGCTCACCTTTTTTTTTTAGAGAGAAGGAAACTGAACCCAAGAAGGGAATCTATTTTCCCAGCCTGAGAACTCCAACCCAACCCTTTTAACTCCAAGTCCAGTTTTCTTTCCAAGACCCCCAAATCCCTGCACTAGCTGAGGGGACTTTGAGGGATAGGGATGAAGCTGAGGGCTCTGGAAAGGTCCAGCACTGGGAGAGAAGAGGGAGGCAGGATGCCCGACCTCTACTCTGGACTCCAGCCCTCCCTCGGGCGCTCTTGGGCTCTTGGACATGGGAAACCGAGCCCAGCATCAGTCCAGGGGCTAATCTCCTTTTGTACAAATGTATGCATGGCCAAAAAATATGAAAGGAAATGAAATGAAGCCATCCTGTGCACGTCTCCCCTTTCCTTCTTTCAATAATGGTTCCCTTTGTATCTTTAATCTACAATCGTAAGTGAATCCATCAGTGTGAGAAGGGGAAAAGGGGTGGCTTAGTAGTCACCCAACACAGGGCTCGAGCCAAGCGGCCGCCCTCCCCACAGTGCTGGCCAGGAACGATCCAGGGCCCTTGGGAATGTGTGGGCACCTGGGGCAAACCTGAGGCTCACCTGGGACTAACCAAGATCTAACCTAGAACAAACCTGGGGCTAGCCTGGGGTTAATCTAGGGCTAACCTGGGACTAATCTGGAGTTTACCTGGGATTAATCTAGGGCTAATCTAGTGCTAACCTACTACTAAACTGGGGCTACCCTGGAGTTTTCCTGGGGGTTAACCTAGGGCTAATCTAGGGCTAACCTGGGGCCAACTTGGCCAATCACATTTCTCCAACTGTGGCTCTCCTCTGTGGGAGGCTGGGCCATTAGTCCTAAAGGGGCTAGGTGCTGTGTCTGACACATGTGTGTGGCTTCCTATTTCTTGTACTGGTCCGTGTGTGCCCAAGGGGGGCTGGTGGTACCGGGGGCAGGAGGCAGGCCCCAACTCCTAGAACACATGAAGGGCTTCAGACTAGCCGGTCGGGTCCGTTATCGCCTGATCCCCAATCCAGCTGCCTTTTGGATGCTTAGCAAGGTATCAGTGCTCTGGGCTGTCCTCGGGGTCCCTGGGAAAGGGGAGCTCTGATTCAATTTGACTCGATTGACGCACTCGACCCTGTCGGTGAAATGGCTGCTCTGAAGTAGAAAATAAAACCAAAACGGCAGGACTCTTCTAGGCTGGGAGGCGAGGATCAAAGCACGGGAGGCTGCCCTCAGGGGGCTTACATCCTGCTGGGGCAACCCCTACAGAGAGGCGGAGCAAGTACAGGGTGATAGACAAATACTGGCCGGAATATGGCCAAACTGTTGGGCCCAAGGAACGCTTGGCTCCAGTGGGGGAGCAGAAGGAGCTCCAAGGACGACGTTAGACAGCACTCCCGATTATTCATCCAACAAGCATTTATTAAGCATCTACTATATACCTATTCTTAATCCAGGCTGTTATTGCTGCTGTTTGTCCTTCGTTTTCCAGGAGCGCCAGTGACAGAGGGGGGTGCTCTGACCGGGTTTCAGTGAGCCCCACAGAGTCGGGGGCCTCACTCACTCTCCAAGTGCAGAGGCGGGATGATGGCGTGGCCCGGGATGCACGGGCAACCTCGGTGACTCTGACCAAGCTCGGGGCGCCGAGCTTCTGCCACCTTTGTGGCCACTGGAACAAATGTTCTCGTGGCCCATTCTGCAGGGAAGCCTTCCAGGCTTGGGGACCCCGCCCCTGCCCTCAGGATGCTTCCCTCTCAGGGAGGAGCCAGCCAGAGCCAGAGAACAAAATGATCCAGGGTTACTTGGGGAGGGAGGACGCCCCCAGGCTGGGGGAACCCCTGGAGGCTGTGGGGCCCCATGCTCATTTCAGAGATGAGGTCCCTGAGCCTCAGAGAGCGTGGGGCCTTGCCTGGCGTCACCTACCTGCCACCAAGTCCCACACTCTCAGCCCTCCTCCATAGCTCCTTGACGTGAGGCCCGAAGGATGCTGGGATTTCTGACCAGCATCTGGACGGCCGCTAGCTGGAAGGTGAGCAGGGAGGGTTTGGGGAGCCCCCGCCCCTCATCCGAGGCCCAGACTCCTCTGAACATTCTCACAGAGGGCTTTGGGAACCTCAAGGAGCTGACCCGCTCTTTCCCCACTAATCACAGCTTTGCCCTTTTCCCATTAGCTCATCCCAGGATGAGCCCCGGGGGGAACATCTGGGAAGGAGCTGCTCCCCTGGGAGCGGAGACGGAGCTTTCCGGGATGCCTCGAGCTTCCCAGGGAGCCGGGCCCAGTCCAGTTCATCCAGAAGCCAGAAGAAGCTGCAAAGGCCAGAGTTTGTCATGAGGAGCCTGCGAAGCCCAGGAAGCCCCAGGAACCCTCTGAATCCTCCCAGAAGATGGAGGATCGGAGAGCTGGGCTGGGGCGGGGTGGGGGGGGGGGGCGGGGTGCATCCTGTCCTTTGAAAGCAGACTCTGAGAGCGTGGCCCTTCTCAGGGAACCCGTGGCCCAGCTCCCACTCCCCCCACCCCCGGGCTGCTGGCTTCAGAATAAACCCCAAAGCCCTTTCCCAGGCTGGGAGCCGGCAGGATTTCAAGCCTCAGTGATTCTCTCCTTTGAGCTGCCTCCCCCCGGACCTCCGGAGAGCAGGGGCCAGCTCTGAAGTGCGGGGGCGTCACTGCCCGTGATAAGGAGGCTCTGTGGTTACGTCCCCCAGCCTGAAGCACCAGAAAGGACTCTGGGAAACCACGTCCTCTGCAGGCCGGCTGACCTCCCGCTGGGAAAGGGGCCAGAGCTACCTGCCGCGGTGCCAGGGGCTTCGGCGAACCCAGGTCCTGTAACAATGGCCCTCGGGGCTAGGATCTTATACATATCTCAGTGGGGTCTCCCAAGGTACCCGCGGGGAACAGCTCTGCAGAAAGGGGGCTCCGTCTCCAGGCTCCACGCCTGCGCCCAGCCGGGGAGGCCCTCGGCTCACCCTCACTTCCTCCTGGCTACCATCTGCCCAGAGCCAATTACGGGCCAGCCCGTGCTGAGCCCTCTGCCAAGCTGACCTCGTTGGTGCCCTCCTGGCACCCCAGCCCATGGTTTCTCTGCCCCCCCTTAGTGCCCAAGCCTGTGGGCATCCTGAATGAGCTTTGTGAGTATGGGTGTTCTGCCCCCCGGGGAACATACCCAGACGGGCTAAGGGCTCGGCTATCTCATGGCCTCTGGCGGCCTTCTATGGGGGGGGGGACAACGTGCGGACACGGATACGTGTGTACATGCGTGTGGGGGCAGATAACAGTCGATCTGTATACGTGAATATAAACACACATTATTATTAGGTAAAGATATTATTATTATTATAATTATAAAGAATTAGGTAAAGATGTGCATGTCAGATATTGTTTAGTAATAGTAATTTTAATGTCTTTAATAATATCTGTTTAATATATTATATGAGAAAGGGCTATAAATGTTTGCCTTTATGCATGTGGTCACACGGATATGTCTGTGTCAAGAGGGGGCCCAGGGAGCAGCCCGGGAAGCCTGGAAAAGGCTAAGAGGAAACTCCTGAAGGAAGGAAAATATTCCAAGAACAGGGGGCTGAAGAGGATGGGCAGAGCTTGGGCAGAGGCCACAGGTAGGCCTGGAGGCTGGAAGAACCCGGCCCGTTTGTGTGGAACATGTGGGAACGGCTCTGGGGGCAGCCCAGAGCCCAGAGGGAGGGGGTGGAAATGTCCGCTGGAGTCTCGAGGGCAGGGGGAGCCTTTTGCCGCTGGATGAGTCGCGGCAGTTGAGGCCGGACAACTTTGGGGGCCCTGCCAGCTCCATAACGAGGCTCCTGGATCCCGGCTCTCGTCGGTCCAGTTCCTAGAACAACTCCTGGCGTGGACTCCATGTTTAATCAATAAATGAACAAATAGGGATTGAATGGAGAAGCGAATGAATGGGCTCGATCCGGCACTCAGCACTCGGATCCACACTGCGGCCCTGCCGTGCTGCAAGGCGGCACGTGCTCTTCCATGCGATGGGGAGGCCGCCGAAGCTGCCCCTGAGAGCCTCTCTCGCCGGGAGCCGGTCCCCCCATTTTACAGATGGGGAAGTTGAGGCAGAGCCGGGGAGCACGGGGCTCTCTGTGCGTGCAGGACTCCCCGCCTGCCCACAGCCGGGCACCTCCTCCCGCAGAAGCCTGCCAGCCCCGGCCCCGCCCCATGCCCCAGTGCCCAGCCCCAAGGCTCCAGCTCGTGGGAACTTCCTGCAGAGAATGTTGTTCTTGGGTCTCTCCTCCCGGGTCTGTGTTCCACGCCGTTGACAATCTCCTTCAAGGCTCAGAGGCAACCGGCCCCCCCAGCAGTGCCCACACATGAAAGCGCACGATTGTTCGGGGTGACCTTTGGTTAGCTTGTCAAAACCAGCCTTGGCCTTTAAAGCGACTCCCCGGGCAGGCCGGCCCTGCCCCTGACACCGGCTCGCGGGGGCCCAGCCCCAAGGAAGGCCCAGTGACAGGGGGGGCACATGGGGCAGCCCCCACTCACTAAGGCACATGCAGGGGGCAGCCCCCAAGGGAAACCCGTTCACAGGTTGGGGTAGAGAGGGAGCCCAGCCCCTCAAGGAAGCCCTAGATGATTGGGGGGTCACATGGGGCAGCCATGAACAGGGGGGCAGCCCCCAAGAAAAGCCCCAGCTCCCAGGGGTGGTATATGGGGAGCAGCCCCCAAGGGAGATCCGACTCACTGGGGGGTAAGGGACTGTTTGTGTCCCCAGTCACTATGACCCCCCCCCCGCCTAACCTCCAGTTCCCCCCTGGGACGCCACATCAGCCAGGGTGCCACATGATCAGGCATTAGGCGATGGTGGGGGGATTTCTCAGAGCCCCTCCTGCCCTTCTTCCTTCCCGGGGGTTGCAGGATCCCCTCTAAGACCCCCTTGGACTCTTGGTGGTCTTCCTGACTCTCTAGACCTTGGCGGGCAGCTGGCTTTAATAACCACCAGCAGAGTCTCTGTGCAGCCTGTGAGGCAGGCAGGTCACCCTCCTCCTCCTCCTCCTCTTCCTCCCCCTCCCCTTCCTAGGCCTTCTCATCTAGCAAGCCCTGCCACATCCTCTCCTGCTCCTCAGACGCTTGGGTTCAGGTCTCGGTTTAGCTGCTTACTATGAAGGTGACCCTCACTTTCCTCATCTGTAAAATGGGGAGAGGGCAGATCCAATGATCTGTGCCCTTGACACGGGGAATGTCCGGGGCAGAAATGGAACCCGGGCAAGTTGTCCGGCCTCGAACGACAGTGGCCTTGAGCCCGGGTCCTCCTGATGAGCCCCGCTCTCCGACTCCCGGGCCCTACTTCCTCTGCTCTTACACTCAGTAGGCACTCAACCAAAAGGAAAGGGGAAATCCATCCCATTCCAACGTGCAGCCATTAAGCACCTACGTGTGCTCGACACTGTGCAATAGATGAGTCTGTGTCCCAGAAACTTCCGTTCCCAGGGATGAGGCCAATGTGTGAACAGTAAAATGTGATTATTTAAGGAGGGGGAGAGCCCACAGTGCTCAAGAGATCAGGGCAGACTTCCTGGAGGAGGAGGAGGAGGAGGAGGAGGAGGAGGAGGAGGAGGCCTGAAGAAAGCTTAGTGCCAAAGCAGAAGCTTCTGGGAGGAGGGTCACGACTCACTTTATAATTTCAGCCCAATTCACTTTGTTGGGATCTAGGAAGCCAGAAGGGGAAATGTCCCTGCCTTGGGCCCTTCCCTGGGCCCCTGAGGGATTTCACTCTCTCTGGGATCTTTTCTGGCCTGAGATTTCTTGCCTCCTCCCAGGGGCTGCTCCAGCGGCTCCAGTTCCTGGCCCTCTATGTGTCCTGGCCTCCTTCTCCCCAAAGAGCCCCGGGCACCTGGCCAAGCTCCTCACCTCCCTCACCCTCCCAGCCTCCGGCCCAGCCTCGGGCCTCCAGCTCCCTCTAATCACTTTGGCCCAGGGACCCAAGACTAGTAATTTATCCCCCTCCCTCCTCCCCCCCAGATTATCCCCGATGGTCACGGATTGTCCCTCAATGGCCACCCCCATGGCCACGGATCGCGCCTTATGGCCACTGATAGCCCCCCCAGGGCCACAGATCTCCCCCCCAGGGCCACAGATCTCCCCCCCATGGCCACGGATCGCCCCCCCACCCCATGGCCCGGCTCCTCATCCTTCCCCAGCCAGGGCTGCCAGGGTTAAAAGGTACCTCATTAGTGTCAATATTGTATTTCCGATTTTAAAGAAGATGCCCATTGTTCCTGGACGGGGGTGAGCTCACAACAGGAAAGTAGCGGGGCAGGTCAAGGTTCCCAGCGGATGAAATGTCATCCCTGGGGAGGGAAGCAGAGGGGAGCCTTGGGAGGCTAAATATAGGCACGGGAGCCCATGGGGAGGGGGGGTCCGGGAGGAAGCGGCCTCTGCAGAGCAGGAGGAAGGAGCCGGGCCCAGGAGCCAAGGCCCGGGAGCCGGGGCCCGGGAGCCAGGGCCTGGGAGCCAGGGCCCAGCAGCTGAGGCCCGGGAGCCGGGGCCCGGGAGCCAAGGGGAGCTGAGGCCTGGGAGCCGGGGCCTGGGAGCCGGGACCCAGCAGCTGAGGTCCAGGAGCCGGGGCCCGGGAGCCAAGGGGAGCTGAGGCCTGGGAGCCGGGGCCTGGGAGCCAGGGCCCAGCAGCTGAGGCCCGGGAGCCGGGGCCCGGGAGCCAAGGGGAGCTGAGGCCCGGGAGCCGGGGCCAGGAGCAGCCCGGGGCCTTGGGGCCTTGGGGGCCTCATTCTCCAGTCCGGGAGCTCGGAGTTCCCATCCCACCACCGCGAGCTCCCTTGCTCCGGGCCTCACTGCCCACCCCTGCGAATGGCTGCGAGAGCCGGGCCGGGGGCCTCGGGCCTCAGCCTGACCTTGAGATGCCAGTGAGGGAAGCTCGGTTAGCACAAGGGGCATATAACGGAGCTGCTGCATGAGCCTTTATTAAGCCGTTTCCTTTGGGCCGGGCTGGGAGACAGAGCCAGGGGGGACTTGCCCCTGCCTTCCAGGCGCTTCCATTCATGGGGGAGGGGCGTTCCCTCTCCTCACCCCTGCCTCCGCTCCCGTTTGGGGGGGGGGGGAGCCACTGGCAGGCGGGGCAAGATCGGTCCTTCGGGAGGCAGCCCGGCCACGCCCCCCGGCCCTTTAGAGGCTCCCTCTGGTCAGCGGGGTCTGGGGCCCTGGGTGCCCCCCCTGCACTGCACAGGTGCCATCCGTGACAAGGGGCCGGACCACAGCCCGACCAACTGGCACAAAGGCCCCCGAGGGGGGGATGAGCTCAGGGCCGCTGACTCGGGCCCAGCTTTTTGCCCAATATACCCTGAGGTGACCGGGCCTGAGGGGATGCCCTGGGCCCCTCCCAATGCCTTTCCCGGCCTTCAAGGCTCGTTCGTCCTCCTCCGGGTTATGCGGTGAGCAAGAAGGGGGGCGTCGGGAGCTGGGGGTGTCGGGATCCGGGCGTTGGGATCTGGGGGTATCGGGATCCGGGGGCGTTGGGATCTGGGGGTGTCGGGATCCGGGGCGTTGGGATCTGGGGTGTCGGGATCCGGGGGGTGCCGGGATCCGGGGCGCTGGATCCGGGGCGCGGATCCGGGGCGCCGGGAGCCGGGGCATCGATCTGGGGCGCTGGATCCGGGGTATCGGATCCGGGGTATCGGGATCCGGGGCGCTGGGATCTGGGGTGCGGGATCCGGGGTGCGGATCCGGGGCGTTGGGATCCGGGGGCGTCGGGAGCCGGGGGTGTCGGGATCTGGGGGCGTCGGGATCTGGGGGTGTCGGGATCCGGGGGCGTTGGGATCTGGGGGTGTCGGGATCCGGGGGCGTTGGGATCTGGGGGTGTCGGGATCTGGGGGTGTCGGGATCTGGGGGCATCGGGATCCGGGGGTGTCGGGATCTGGGGGCCCGGAGCCTCGGGCCGGATAATCCGGAGCCTCCGCGGGGAGTCTCGGGGCGGAAAGGGCTCGGGAGCCGGGCTCTCAGCGAGGTGCTGGCAGCGGCCACACATACCTGACGCCGCTTGAACCCGGGCCAAGCGGCCGCTTTCCCATGGGAAGGTAAAGAAACAATGGCAGTTTCTTCTGAATGAAACTCACCTCTGAGCCAAAGAGTAAACACTCAGCGCGGCCCGAGACTCGGTGTGGAACCAGAGGAGATAATTACATAAGAGCTCAGACCCGGGCAGCCTGGGGGGGAGGGACGGGGCTGGTCCTGCCAGCGGAAGGAGCACCTGCCTCGGAGGGGAGGGCGGGTCACAGAGACCAGGAGGAATCCCGGGGCGCTCTCCCCCAAAAAAATGGCTCTTGTCAATTCTACTCGGAACTTGCTGGGAGCTCTTGGGCGAGCGCCCTGCCCTCTGTCTCCCTAAAGCCCGGGGGCTTCCTCGGGGGGTTCCGGTCAGCCCCGAGCACGTGGGCTTCTTAGTGGGAAACCTTGTCGATACCGTGCGCCAGATGGACCCGGGCCTTGTTCTCGGGGTCCCACCCCCTCCTTGTATTTGTTCTGCACATAACTGTCTCCCCGAGGGAACGCCGGCTCCCGGGACCTCGGGGGGCTTCTCGGTTTCTGCGCTTGGGCCTCCGGATCCCGCCTAAGCCCCCGGCACAGAGTAGGGGCCGAGTAAGTGCTGCCTGTTACCCCTGGGGCCCGGAACCGCTCATCCAGCCCTTCCCGCTGGCGCCGCTTTGGGGTAACGGAGGCCTCCCGGCCCCCACCGGCCCCCACGGCGCCCAACAGCTCAGAATGGGCCCAATAACTGGAGGAGGGAGAGCCCGGAGGGGCTGCAGGAGAGGAAGCTGCCTGAGGTGGCCGCCCAAGGAGCTCGGAGGAAGCAGGGGCAGGGCCTCTGAGCCCCTGGGCCCAGCCTCTCCCTGCCTGGGAGTCCCTGCTGGGGCCCGGCCCATCTCTGCCATCACCCTCGCCCTGTCCCTCTGGAGTCCCCGGGACAGTGGGTGGCGTTGGCTGGCAGATGGTCCATCCTCCGTGCCAGGCTCCATCACCTGGCCCAGAAGCCCCTCCCTTCCCAGTGCCAACCGGGACCTCTCAATGCCATGTGTCCCCCCATCACTGCCACGGGTCCCCCCACCACTGCCACGGGTCCCCCCATCACTACCACGGGTCCCCCCATCACTACCACGGGTCCCCCCACCACTGCCACGGGTCCCCCCACCACTGCCACGGGTCCCCCCATCACTACCACGGGTCCCCCCACCACTGCCACGGGTCCCCCCATCACTACCACGGGTCCCCCCACCACTGCCACGTGTCCCCCCCACCACTGCCACGGGTCCCCCCACCACTGCCACGGGTCCCCCCATCACTACCACGGGCCCCCCCACCACTGCCACGTGTCCCCCCATCACTGCCACGGGTCCCCCCATCACTACCACGGGTCCCCCCATCACTACCACGGGTCCCCCCACCACTGCCACGGGTCCCGGCCTTTGGCTTCTCCAGGCCCCCCACGGCTCCCCAGGAGGAACAGGACACCTGTTCCTTCTAGGTCACCGGAGCCACTAGCCCCAGGTCCCGCCAGGCTCGAAGCCCCGAGGTGAGGGCCCAGCCCTCCTCCCCCGGGCCTCTCTGTGTCCCGGAGCGGGTCCTTCTCCCAGAACCCCTGGGCCTGTTACATAACGCGGCCCTCGGCGCTGGCCAGGCAGCGGGTTCCCGGGTAAACACGCGGAATTTACCTAACGGTGGGAACAATCGGGCATTGTCAGGGCCCGAGTCAGGTGACCCCGAGGCCTTTCGCGTCTCCCGTGTCTGGGAGACGCTCACATCCTGCAGCGGGCGGCCCCGCCGGAGATGCCCGGGCTGTTGCATTCGGCGTAACTGAATCCCCCGGAGAGGGAGGCAGAGCGTTCCGGGCCGGGGCTCGGGTTGCACGGGCGGCGGGCGGAAGGCGGCGGATCGCCCTCCCCGGCCGGGGAAGGAAACCGTATCCCCTGACAAGACACCGGCCGGTGCGCAGGGGAGGGGACGCGGGAAAGCCCAAGTCGAGCCCCGGCGTCCCCTCAGGGATCGGTTACACGGAGCTCGGCCGGCGGCGCCTTCCCGGGAGAGCGTCCCGGCCCGCGTCCCCAGCCCGGCTTCCGGCTCAGCGTCCCCAGCCCGGCCTCCGGCCCATCCGCCGCGACGTGACTTGGCCCCGTTTCCCCGTTTTCTCAAAGATTTCTTCCGTGGCTTTCGTGGTGACCCCTGAAAGCCTCAGTTTACCACCAAGATTAAAGTGGGAATAAAGATGGAGAACCCCATCTATAGGGGGGGCAGATTCCATCTGGAAAGAAGCAGGTCAAAGGGCACTGGAAAGGAGGAACTTTCTAGCCCCTGAGATGGAATGGGGGGGGCTATCACTGCTGACCGTGGGGAGGGGGCCCTTGGGCCCAAGAGCAGCCAACATTTGTACCATGAGACCCAGCATTCATTGGGGCATTGCCTCAGCGAGACTCCTGCAAGCCCAAGAAGGGAACCCCAAAGTGTCTCTTCAATGACCCTGGGGATGGGATACCAAGGGGAAAGCAGAAGATAGAAAATGGGGAGTGGGAGGGTCAGGGGCTGAGGGCCCCCCAGGAGAGGGGGGAGTGACCATCATCGTGTTTGGCCGCGTCCAACTCTGTGACCCCATTTGGGGCTTTCTTGGCAGAGATATCAGAGATGCCATCTCCTTCCCCAGCCCATTTTACAGATGAGGAAACTTGCAAATAATGTGAAGTCCCTTGGCCAGGGTCACTTAGCTAGGAAGTGTCTGAGGCCAGATTTGGACTCAGGATCTCCTGACACCAGACCCAGCGCTATCCCCTGCACCACCCAGCAGCCCCGGTCGTTTCTCATTTTAACTTCTCATTCACTAACTAGTACTTCTATTGTTCTAAAGCGCTCCAAGGAAGCATCAGCACCTTCAGTATTTTGTGCCCTGAGAAAGAGCCCTGATGGCCCCACCCTAGGTGCCATGACGAGTGGCCAGACTAGGAAGAACTCGGGGTTCTCCTGGGTTGTTTCCTGACTCCCTCTGTGAGCAGGAGCTGCTGGAGGCTCTGTGCTTGGGCAAAGGACCGACTCTGAAGTACTGGGTGTAGTAGGAGGGACCCAGGGGAGCAGCAGTCAGGGGGGGCCCTGCGGGAGGTAGGTCAAGAGGAAGCGCTTGATTAGCCCGAGTTGCCTGGGGAGCTGCAGGTTTGGGGGGATTGAAAGAGCTCGGTCTAAAAGATTCTTCACAAGCCATCTTGGGGCCTCCCTCCTGCTTTGAAGGGTCTCGAAGACGAAGCGCTTTCGGGCCCCGGGAGCCTCGTTCTGGGTTTCGGTCCCCTCTGTCCGTCCTGCGGCAGAGCTCGGAGGGGCTGCTGACACATCCCCTTTGTTCACCTTCGCTCCTTTGGCGCGTGACTCCCTGTGTCCCCAGCAAAGTGTCAGAGCTCCGGAGGACCCAGGCCCACCCTCTCTGTGCTCCCCCCCCCCACCCCGGGCAGCTCCAGGCCCAGGGCGGAGAAGGGCTGACTCCCATGGGCTGAGAGAATGTCCTCACGTTACCCATGAGACCATGGGGCGGTTCTGAGGTACTGGAGGCAGAGAGATAGAAGGGAAGCCCCAGCTCTCACCCTGTCCTGACCCCCGCCTTGGAGAGCTTGAGTGAGAACCAGGACGGGCTGAACCAGCCGGAGCTGACTGGCCCATCCTTCTGCTCCAGGGGCCTCAGTTTCCTTCTCTGACAATCGGGGGGATCGGAGCCGCCCTCTCCAAAGGCCTTTGCTGCCAGCCCCAGGACTGGTCGAAGCCTTTTCTCAGCAGCTGTGCCCAGCAGGGCAGTGCCCTCAGAGCGCGGCAGCCAGTCCTCCTCCCCCCTTTGTCGGGGTCCCTGTGGCTCCCATACCCGGGGAGCAGGACCCAGTGCCAGCAGTTTCTTCCCAGATGCCCGAGGTCCCCAAGGAGGGCACGATGACCTGCTCAGGACTGGGCCTCCCGCTTCCCTGAGCTCCACCCCCACCTGGAGCCTTTGGGGGGGCAGAAGCACCTCCCCCCCCGGGAACCTGGCACGAAGCTGTGTTTGTTTAAGGGCACCAGGTGTATTTGTGCCCAGCCTGAGCTCACACTCGCTATTTGTGTATGTGGGCTTTGATGCTGCTATCTCAATGGCGCATGAATCATCACGCTGGGAAGGCGGATGCTGAATTACAGATTTATGAATGGGGGAGCTGAGGGGGAAGTTCCCCACCCAGAGGCCCGGGGTGTCATTCAGGAGCCAGGAAAGAAAGCAAACTGGGAGCCGCGGATGGGCTCAGGTAACCCGGGGCAACCCGGGGCCTCCGACTCAAAACAAAACATGGGTGGCTGAGTGTCCTCTGACTGACTTTTAAGAGCACTTGAGTCAGTCTGCACGGCAGCCCCTGGGAAGGAGGAAGCAGATGCCTCCTGGGCCCTTCCCCCACGCGTTCAGGACCTCCTGGCACAGGGGGGCAAAAGGAGGGAGTCCTGAGAGCATCTTGATACCTCCCTGGATGGGGCCACCCCCACCAGCGAGGGCGGCCCCCTCCGAATAACAGCTCCTGCTCATGGGAGCCCCCCCCGGCAGTCTTCCCCCCCAAATCCAGCCATGGACGGGCCCCAAATCCGGGCTGCTTCTGAGCCCCTCGGTGAGCCCACGCCCCCCAGGGAATGTACCCGGCCTTCGCAGCGACAGCCGGGTGATGTCTGCGGGCACTGGTCACGGACCCTGACATATTTCCATACAAATGGAAGTCCCATTCCAGGCGGGTTAATGTACCACTGCAGGCGGGCCCCGCTCCCCCCGGGCCCGGATTCCCGGACACGTTCTTGCAAGCGTCCGGCCCGGCCCCAGCCCCCACATGCTCAGCCACATGCTGCCCCCCATGGATTTCCCACGGGAAAGAAGGGGAGTTCGGCAGCTCTCGAGCGGCAGCATAGGGAGGCAGGGAGGAGGCCCCTGAGAGAGCCGCCCAGAAGGCCTCCGAGAGCAGCCAGCCCTTGGCACCTCGGTGGGTAAAGCCCCCCCCCCAGCAGGCCTCTGACCACAACAGGGAGCTCTGCCCCCAAATTATTCTGATTTGAGGCCCTCGAGCCCTTCCAGAGGTCTCGACAAAAGGTGGTGGCTCCAGGTGGAGGGGACGCTCCCAGAGTGAAGGGGATTAATCCTTGCCAGAGCTGGAGGTACAGCCCATGGGGCACAGACACTGGGCCAGTTCTGTCAAATCAAGGGGGAGGAGGCCGGTGACCAGCAATGTCCCCGAAGGCTGGTATTGGGCCAAAGCGAGTTCTGGGCTCACACAGCCAGTAAGTATTAAGTGTCTGAAGCTGGATTTGAGCTCAGGTCCTCCTGGCTCCAGTGCTGGTGCTCTATTATGTCATCTAGCAGTTTATTTTGCAGTTTATTTCTGAGGCACTAGAGAGCCACTTGGTGTTCTTGAGTGAAGAAGTAACCCATCACCCCCTCAAAAGGCAAGAGATAACAGGTGGAAATGTTAGCTTTTGTCCATCAAAAAGCCAGAATCACCAGGGGTCCCCCAAATGCTGGGGGTACTTGGGCAATGTCGCTCTGGAGGGTGACAAAGGAGACGCGCAGTAGCCGCGGATCTGCCTCACTTGCTCCTTCTTGGTTAATTGCCCCCCCAAAACCAGGAACAGACCCTCATTGGGCAGCCTGTGCCCCCTGCCAGGTCAGAGCGAGTATCGTGGGGTGTGTTCTGGAGGTCTCTGAGATTCCCCTGCCAATGTCCCCCATAACTCCCCAGCCCTTGGGACACAGGTAACCCCAGAGGCAGCCTGGGTCCTTATGCGCTAAACCGTACTCGCCATCCTGGCCACCAAGGCCCGGCCTCTGGGAGCTTCTCCTGCAGATCTCTGACTCAGGACACTTCTTGCCAGAAGCCAGAGTTTGGGTCACTCTCGTGCTTCGTGATTTAGAACTCTAGAAAGTAAATGCTTTTTTTTTTTTTTTTTTTTTTTTTTTTCCGCTCTTTTTGTTGTTGTTTTCTTGCATTTCGTTTTCTTTCTCATTTGTTTTTCCTTTTTGATCTGATTTTTCTTATGCAGCTGATAATTATGGAAATATGTATCGAAGAATTGCACACGTTCAACATATATTGGATTACTTGCCGTCTAGGGGAGAGGGTGGGGGGAAAGGAGAGGGGATGGATATTTGGAAGACAAGGTCAATGTTGAAAAATTATTTTTCCATGTTTTGAAAATAAAAAGCTTTAATAAAATTTTTAAAAATTTAAATAAATGGTGGGGGAAAAAAAAAGAAAGTAAATGCTCTCTGTAGGTCCAGGGAAAGGGTTCCGGGCTCAGTTTTGAACAAGTCATTCTGAGCCTCATTTTGTCCATCTGTAAAATGAAGCCATTTGACGGGAAGATCTCTGAGGGCCCTCCCTCGCAAGTTAAATCCTGCAATCCCAGGAAGGAACCTCCATGAAGTGATGGCAGAGGCACCACATCTGGGCAGATGATCAGAACTGCTGGAAAAAACTTCTTTTCTATAAAAATAAAAAGGTCATATGCACACTGGCAGTGTGGGGCAGTAGAGAGAGTAGCCAGCTAAGCAGCCCTGGCTGCCAATCTTGCCTCTGACACTCACCCGGCTGTGTGACCATGGGCAAATCCCAACCTCTCTCTGCTTCATTAGGTAAAAAATGGTGGCGGTAATACCTGAGCTGCCATCCAGGGTGGTTACGGGGCTTCAGTGGCAGAATGCCAGAAAACCATGCCAGCTGTTCTCAGTGCTGCCAGGAGGCACGGGGTGGAGCTCAGAATTCAGGGGGCCTGGGGTCAGACTCCCGATTCCAATGCTGCTTTTTATACCGAGTGGATGTGTCACTCTGAGGAAGTTCCTGAACCTCTGTGAGCCCCAGGCAGGAACATAGGTAACCAGCCAGAAGCTGACGGAAGAGTAATCATCAGAAAAGCTGGTTCCCATAGTGCCTTAAGGTTCAGTAGGTTATTGCCTTTGCTCTCCAAATAACCCCATGAGGTAGGAGTCGTTATTGTGAATAGCATTTTCCCCCCTAATTACATGTAAAGAGAATTTTTAACATTCATTTAAATTTTGTTTAGGAGTTCTAAATTGCCTAGCTCCTTTGCTCACCATCTCCTCCCTAAGATGGTTAGCGATTTAATATAGCTTGTGTATGTGCAATCATGCAAGAAATTTTTCCCTATTAGTCATTTTGTAAAAGAAGAAACAGATCAGAGGAAAAAGAACCATGAAAAACATGAACAAAGTCAAAATTGTATGCTTCAATCTGGATTCAGACTCCATCAGTTCTTTTTTTCTATAAAATTTTATTTTTTTTTCTTTTTAGAGTTTTATTTTTATTTTTTTATTAAAGCTTTTTATTTGCAAAACATATTCATGGATAATTTTTTAACACTGACTCTTGTAAAACTTTGTGTTCCAAATTTTCCCCTCCTTTCCCCCATGATAGTCCCATACATGTTAAATATGTTAAATCGAAGATATGTATACATATTTATACAGTTATCTTGCTGCACAAGAAAAATCGGATCAAAAAAAAAAAACTGAGAAAGAAAACAAAATGCAAGCAAATAACAGAAAAAGTGAAAATGCTGTATTGTGATCCACCCTCAGTTCCCACAGTCCTTTCTCTGGGTGCACATGGCTCTCTCCATCACAAGAACATTGGAACTGATCTGAACTGTCTCATTTTTTGAGAAGAACCACATTCATCAGAATTGAAAGTCATATAATCTTGCTGTTGCCGTGTACAATAATCTCTTGGTTCTGCTCATTTCCCTCAGCATCAGTTCCTGTCAGTCTCCCCAGGCCTCTCTGAAATCATCCTGCTGGTTATTTCTTACAGAACAATAATATTCTATTACACTCATATACCATGACTTATTCAGCCATTCTCCAGCTGATGGGCATCCACTCAGTTTCCAGCTTCTTGCCACTACAAAAAGGGCTGCCACAAACATTTTTGCACATGTGTGTCCCTTTCCCTCCTGTAAAATCTCTTTGGGATAGAAGCCCAGTAGAAACTCTGTGACTCCATCTTGTTCAGGATGTAGATGATATTTTGCATCATAAGTCCCTCGGATGGCCTTGGATCATTGTATTCCCGAGGAGGGCCAAGTCTATCATAATTGTCCATTATTACAGGTTTGTTGGGACAGTGTATGAGGTTCTCCCTTCACGTCACAACATCAGCTCATGAAAATCTTTCCAGGTTTTTCTGGAATCTGTCTGCTTATCATTTCTTATAGTACAATAGTATTCCACCACAACCACACACCCCAATTTGTTCAGCCATTCCCCAGTTGATGGACAGCCCCTTAATTTCCAGTTCTTTCCCATCACAAAAAAAGCTGCTGTAAATATTTTTGTATACATATACCCTTTTCCTTTTCCTTTGATCTCTTCGGGATACAGACTTAGTAGTCGGTGTGGCTGGGCCAAAGGATATATACAGTTTGGTAGCCCTTTGAGCATAGCTCCAAATTGTGCTCCAAAATGGTTGAATCAGTTCACAACTCCATCAATAACGTATTAGTGTCCCAGTTTTCCCACATCCCCTTCAACATTTATCATTGCCTTTTCCTGTCATCTTAGTCAGTCTGAGAGGTGTGAGGTGGTTCCTCAGATTTGTTTAAATTTGCATTTCTCTATTATAGAAAATTATTGTTCGGTAAGAAATGACCAGCAGGATAATTTCAGAAAGGGCTGAAAAGACATGAACTGATGCTGAGGGAAATGAGCAGGGCCAGAAGATCATTATACACTTCCACAACAATACTATATTATGATCAATTCTGATGGATGTGGCTCTCCAGCAATGAGATGAACCAAATAAGCTCCAAATAGAGCAATAATGAACTGAACCAGCTATGCCCAGAGAAAGAACTCTGGGTGATGACTAAAAACCATTACATCGAATTCCCAGTCCCCATATTTATGCACATCTGCATTTTTGATTTCCTTCACAAGCTAATTGTACAATATTTCAGAGTCTGATTCTTTTTGTACAGCAAAATAACGGTTTGGTCATGTATACTTATTGTGTATCTAGTTTATATTTTAATATATTTAACATCTAGTGGTCATCCTGCCATCTGGGGGAGGGGGTGGGGGGAAGGAGGGGAAAAATTGGAACAAAAGGTTTGGCAATTGTCAGTGCTGAAAAATTACCCATGCAGATATCTTTAAATAAAAAGCTATAATATAATAAAAAAAAGTAGGATTCAGTTTCCAAAGTGAAAGATGGATGGTCTCAAGCTTTTTAGATTTTGCGTAACAGTTTTCAGAGATCCTTTGGGGAATCTGACCACAAGCACGCTTTTCTTCCTTGGAGCTATTAAAAGTGTCCCTGCTAAACTAAACTTCTGAATTAGAGAAGTTGTCTTGCTCCCCAGTCCTAGTCTGAAGCACACCCCCACCGTAGCCTGGGCATCTCCAGCCCTCCCTAGGTCACCCCCTCCTCCAGTTCTTTGAGCCAAGCCAACATTTGGTCTCTGAGTTTCTTTGAGGGGCTTCACAGCTGGCTGGGATATCAAGGCAAAAATGTAAGCGGGGATAGCCGTCCATCCTTTCTCATAGATTCACAGAAAGGAGGTGGCCCAGTGCATGGCAAGAATGAACGGATCATGGATGTGGATCCAAAAGGAGCCTTAGAAGCCATAGAAAAGTCCAGCCTTTTCAGTCTGGAGGGGAAGGAGATGAGGGCTAACCCCCATCAATTCTGATGAGCGTGGCTCTTCTCAGCACTGAGACGATGCCTTTAGACCTTCAGACAAGCCTGGAGTAAGCGTGGTCTGGTGAGCAGGATGACTTTTGTGGGAGCTTGTCACAGGGAAGGAAGGGCGTGACCAAGGAGCCGTCCTTATCTGCTCCCTTCACAGCTCCCAAGAGCTTGCGGAGTATTTTTTCTCTGTTGACCTTTGTGGCTCCTGGTGCTAGGCCCCTCCTTCCCAAAATGCTTGTGAAAACACCCGAGATTCTAGTCTTGTGACTAATTTAAAGGAAACTCTCAAAAGAACCCCCCAAACATGGTGGGTGAGATTAAGGAGCTGCTCGTGTCGCCCTCCTCCTGCCGCCGTCTGAATTCTGGGCCTCGGAAGGTCAAGGTCTTTGCTTTGGGGGTGATGGAGACTCTTAATCATTCCTCCCTGGAGAAGCCTGGCCCTGTCCGAGCACCCCTGAGCTCAGTCGGAGTGTTGGATCTGTCCCCGTGTGTTTGGGGAAGGGACAAAGGAAACTGACCCAATTGGTGCCAGGCTCTGAGGTCTCAGGCCACATCAGAATTATTTGACAGAACATGGGCTGTTTGGACCGAGGAGAAAAAAGGCTCTGGGGAAGCCTTCGGGATCTGAAGGGCCATCATAGAAAGAATGGATTGCTCTTGTCCTGCTGGGTCCCAAAGAGCAGAACCAGGAATACGGAGCTCTTCCCGACTCAGCCCCACACCCATAGGGAGCAGGGCATTCGTCTCCACCAATCAGGGGGGAGCTCCTTATGGATGGGCTTGGGGACTAGAATTACAGTAGGAAGCTGCAAATTTAGGGGGTTTGTCTAGAAGGGATTTTGGGCTGATCGGGGAGGGAGTGGACTTTCCCTCCTTAGAGATCTTCAAGTCCCAGCCAGACATCCACTTATTAGGGATGCTATAAAAGGGACTCTGGGAGAGTCGCAGGGAAGACCAGTGGCCCAGGGTGCAATGGTTCTGGGATCCTTCTGATGAAGGATGAAAGCATTGGGAGGCCATAAATGTTCGTATCTTCTCCAGCCCCAACAAACCCAGGGAAACAGCTCTCAAACACAATAGTCACAGATTCAGGAACTGAGAAAAAAATTTTAAAAAGGGGCTTCCCCCTTTGACCACCTCCAAAATGCTCAGGCTAGCCACGGGAGGACCAAGGGGGCAATTAGGAGAAGGGACTGCAAGTCTTGGGACAAACAACTCAACCCTTCGAATCTTAGTTTCCCTTTCTGTAGGTCCTTTTGGCCTCCAGATACTGGATGCTAAGTATGTGACCCCCATGACATCTCCTTATTTTGGGGATCTCCTTTCCTTGCTTGTGAGATGTGGGTAACCCCCGGACCTCGCAAATCTTTCAGGATGATCAAATGAGGAACCACATAAAGCCTCCAAGGGCCTCAGTAAATGGAGGTTGTTATTTTTCCTTCCACAGGCCCCCACCCTTGAGTGACTAAGACCAGAACTGAGCGGAAACCCCAAGCATTCCAGCCCAGTCTTGGATCCTCCAGCCCCGGGGCAGAGGCAAGAAGGCTCCGGGATTTTGTCAGCTCCTCCCTTGTCCGGTGAACACTGGGCTGAGGACCATGGGATGTCTATGGGCACTGTGGCCGCACTGTGACTTATCCTCAGTGGCCGGGGTCCAGTTCCTCTGTCTCTCGCCAGATACTCGCAAATGAGGGCACAGTTTGGAAGATGGGACCCGAGAGGGCTGTAATTTTTTCCATGCAAACTGAAGCTGAAGGGGGACCGAACCCTCGGCCCAAACCGAGTCTCTGACTTGGGGAAGCTCCCTTCCCCTATCGCAATGTGGACTGAGAGCCGAAGCGGGGACTGTGTCCAAAGACGGCGGTTGTGAAGAACCGACTGTATCCCAGAAGCAGGGGGGTCTTTGGGGCAAGGGCTGGAGAGGGCCGGGCTGGCACCTTTGGCAGCCATGTGGAGGATGGAGAAGAGGAGAAAGGCTAATGAGCAGCTCCTCTCATTGAACTTGGAATGACAGGACCAGAATCCTCCACTGGTCACCTAAATGACCTTGAAAAAATTCTCCCCTCCAAGCTTAGTTTTCACAAAATTAGGGTCAGATAATAATGGAATCTCCCCTGAGCTAGATTTCTAATCTGCAGAAGTCTCGGACAGTGGTGTGAGGATGCAAAGCTTGGGGTGCCCCCCAAAGGTACTGTAGACACCTCCACCTACCACCTGGGGTCCCCCTGGGACTCCCTGCTCAAAGATGGGGCCACAAATTTCCTGCTAAGGCATCATCAGTAGGGCCAGGAGCTGAGAGCTCAGACTCTCAAGTCTCACCCGGGCCCTCATCCTGCCCCAGACCCCATCTCTGCCCCGTCTGCAGCCAAAATCGGGCCCCTCGGTCCCGAGGATTTCAGCCCCTGAGCATCCCCGAGGAGGCGAGACATTCCCCAGACGGGCCCCGCGCCGTGGCCGGGAATCACTTAGATCTCGGATTCTCTGGCTGGGGGGTAGGAGGGGGCCTCCAAGAACCTCCACCCTCCATGAGGAGCAAGGCAGGCACTTGCCTCACCCTGCTTTAATTAGGTTCTTTGGGGCTTTCCAGCTTTGATGTGAGTTGGGGTGATAAAGGCAAGATGTGGTTAATTGGACTATTATCTACCAGGGAAGGGAGATGTAAAGGGGCCCAAGGTTGGAGCCGGCCTGTTTCTGATAGGAGATAATTCTGAGAAACGCCATCCCCGGGGGCAGCCTGTCCCCCCCATGTTACCCGCCCACTCGGGGCTGGGCCTGTCTGGGAGGAGGAAGGTGGGGGGGCCTGGGGCTTGACCCAAGGAGCTCCGATGAGCATTTGCCGCTGGGCCCGGCGGCCACAAACGCACTGTGGGAGTCCTGCCCTGCGCCAGCCTGGGAAGGAGTGGGGGACGGCGGGACCCAGGGAACGAGGGATGGAGGGTCTCTGTCCGGGAGGTCATTCCATGCCACGGCCTGTTGGGGACGCCGTCTTGGGGCCGGACCATGAGCTCCTCCATTGGGCCAAGGTCTGCTTGGGCGTTCTGCTTTACTTTGTGCATCCTGGGCTTAGCAGGGGGCCTGGCAAACAGGAGAAGCTCAATAAATGCTGGTTAAGGGCCAGGGAGTCCCTTTTGACTCTTGGGACCTGGAACCCTGAGACTTGGCAGCTTCTCAAGGGGCCCCCAGCTCTGAATCTTGTCCATGGCCAGGCCGGGGCCTCCCCCAAGGGCTCGGGCCACCGAATTCGACAGAAGTCCATTTCCCTCAGGAACTGTTCCCTCTCCCCTGCCCCCATAAAGCTGGGCCGGGCCTGAAGGACCATTCCCATGGGGCCGCTTTCAGCCTCCTGGGGAGCTCGGACCCCCCCCCCCAGACACACCAACAGCAGCAGAATGGCCCAAGGCGCCTAAAAGTGCATTTACCAAGGTGCCCGAGCTATAGCTTAGCTTCTGGAACACCGAGCCCCCCGACCCTCCCTCCCCCCAGCTCCACTCTGCCCCTTCTGCCCGCCCCGGCCCAGGCTCCCTCTGCCCAGAGGGCGAGTCCCCACGGGCCCAGCCACGAGAACTCTCCGGAGGCTGGCTTGGGAGGGGGGCTGGGATGTATGTGTATATATTTGGATGTTTTTGCTGTAAAGCTCTGACCACATTGTGAAAAGTCCTGTCCCCTGCACGTGTCTGAGGGGAGGGAAAGAACCTCCCCCCAAAGTCCTAGAAAACCATCTGAACATGTCTCTCATTATTGGGAGCATTTCACTCATGAATCATCTGCAGCCGGATGGGGCCTGGGCATAAGTCAGCCGGCACTGACTTTATTAGCAACTGGTGTGGACGCGGAAAGTGGGAAGCAGCCGCGCAGCCCGGGAGGTTCTGCAAAGGAAAGCAGTTCACTTTTTCCAATAGCTAAAGGTAGTTCGGGGATTTCCCCGGGCTTTGTTGAGTTTTGGGGGGGTGGGAGGGAGTTGGATGGGACCCCAGGGAGAAATTTTAAAGCTCCTCCACATAAAGAAGGATGAGTTTTTCTTTTTTTTTTTTTTATGTTCTTTGTTTTTGTTTTTTTTTCTTTTGTTTCTTTTTTTTGTGCCTTTTTGTGTTTCTTTGTTTCTGTTTCCTCCCAAAACAAAGAAAAAAATGGGGGGGCTGGGAAAAAAAGGAAAAAAAAGGAAGAAGGGGAGAAAAGAAAGGGAAAGGGGGGAGGGGGGAAAAGAAAAGGGGGAAAGGGGGGGGGGGGGGGAAAAGGAAAAAGAAAAAAAAAAAAAAAAAAAAAAAAAAAAAAAAGGGGGGGGGGGGGGGGGGGGAAAGGAAAAGGGGGAAAGGGGGGGGGGGGGGAAGGAGATAGGTGGTCTTTCCACAGCTTTAATATCAATTAGGTCTCAGCTTTCACGACCTCCAAGTCAATAGTTCGACAATATTTGCTGTAATGAAAGAAATAAATGGCAACATTCGGCCTTTTCCTAATTTGTGAGAAGAATTCAATGTCAAAGGACGAAAACACCCATTTTCCCCCTTCCATTAAGTGCATCTAATTCCTGCTCTGTTTTCAAAGGCCCACTGGAAGGGCCTGAGGGAACTCATATGGTTTCTTTCTAATTTAATGCAATTATTCTATAACCTGTAATATTCAGTGCGAAGGTTTTGCTTTCCTGCTGGAGGAATTTTTACAATGCTGCAACTCCTGGAAAGAATGATCCGGGTGGGTGGGGGGGGGGGGGGGGGAACAGAACAGTCTGAGTTTGGCCTCCAGGACTCAGGCCTCCTTTCCACTGTCCGGAGGCAGGAGGGCAGTTTTGCTGACCCAAGGCCAAGGGCTGAGGAGGAAGGAAAGTGCCCTTACTGAGCTCTTTCCTCATTTACTTCCGAGGGCCCTCACTCTCGTGGCTGCCCCATCCCCCCCCCCCCCCCCACTGACTCCTGCTGAGCTGCTTCCTCTAGAAGCTCCCAGGCCTTTTCACACTCTCGCTGCCAGCCTTGCAGACATGATTTCTGAACTCAGGTGACTTTGCATTTAGCCCCACTGAACTTCATCTTGTTGGATTCAGCCCAATATTTTCGCCCGGCGAGACAGTGAATCCGAACGAACCCTGGCACTTCTGGGTGCAGGCTCCCTGACCTCTCTCATCACCCGGGGCTCTCCCAGCTGTCCGAGCCCCCCCACCTCACCCACTGGGCCCGAGGTCCTGGATCTCTTCTCCCTTGACCAGAATCTACCTCCATTTATTGCTTTGACTTCCTCCCTCCCAAGCTTCTCCATGATGTTTCTGACCTCACCACTCCTGCGGGTCTGCTAGTCCTGGGGGTGGGGGTTGGGGGGCTGCTTCTCCAACTAAACTAGGGGTTCATCACCTCTGACCTCTCATCGCCACACAGGTGGCAAGGTGATTTTTTTCCTGAGCCAACTGGGGTTAAGTGAGTGCCCAGAGTCACCCAGGTAGGAAGTGCTCCACTCTGAGAGTCGGTGCCCTGACAACCCTGACACTATCAATTCTCTCTGACTCGGTGTGTGTCTCAGCTCCCCAAAAAGCTATTCCCATCAGCCACTGCTGCTCTGAGGAGCTTGCCAGCAGACGCCATTCAGATGGCTCTGAGGTCCTGTTGCAGGGAGGAGGAGGAGGAGGGCTCTTCTTCCCTCTCCCTCTTTCCTCTACCCTCGGTGCCCTCAGTTAGGGGCTTCGCTGAAGTGGGTGGACCACTAGGCTGGCTTCCTGCATCGTTCACCATCTCAGAAACATGTTTATTTCTTTTCTATTGAAAACTAAACATTTCCTGTGCGGTATCGAGCTTTCTTCCAGTGACTCAAGGTCTTTCATGCTTCCCAAATTGACTGTGGCCAAGCTCCAGCCTCATTTAGGTCTCTGACTCATTCAGTGGAGCAATCTGGAGCTTTTTTGCTTACATGATTTGGGGTGGGGGTTTCTTACACGTATCCATCTCCCCTTCCTTCCCCTGTGATCCAGCCACATCAGCCTTTCTCTACACTTAACACTCCTTCCCCCATCTCTGTGCTTCTCTGTCCCCAGTGCCTGGGAATGCCCCAGTTTGGCTTTAGGGAACGCCTTCCTTCCTTCTAGAGGGAGCTCAACCATCATCTTCTCTGTGAAATCTTCCCTCATCTTCCCCCAACTTCAAGTGGGCTCCCTTCCCATCTACCTTGTATTTGTTCTGTCAATCTATATTATACCATTTCCCAAGGCCAGTGGAATCATGAGTGTGGCCCGCCTCCATATATTTATTTTACACGTGCTTAACTTCCCCTTCCCTGGTAGAACGGAGGTGGATGCTCTGAGTGGGGGATTTTGAGCTGTATATTCATGGCGTCTGGCAGACAATACACACAGAAATGTTCCTTGATTTATTCTCTACAAATCTGATAAACACGTAGTTATGTTTTCTCTAAATCACAGAGAGGAACGCTAAACCTCAAGGGCCCAGCCCAGCTCCCTGGGTACTCCTACCATGTGGACATGGAAACACTGCGATTCATCCAGTTTCAAAGTCACGTAGAAGTTGTGTCATCTGGCCCCCAGCCCTGCAGAGCAGGGAAGATGCTTTTTCAATGATTTACCAGTGCTTTGGTAAATTAGATCTCCAGCAATATCACGGTCTACCAGCTGGACAGCTCTGAGAAAGAGGAAACATGGTTAATGTCCCATCATCTGTCCTCAGAGAAGCCCAGCAGGTTCTTTCCCAGTGCCCCTCCCTGCCAGGGTCTTCCCTGACATTATCATTGATAATCCTCAATTTACCCTGTCTAGAGCCTGTGTGGACCTAGTCGTTGGTGTGTAGTCTCCTGATCAGACTGTAAGCTCTTTGAGAACAGATCTTGCTCTGCCTGGCACACAGTAGGTGCTTGATAAATGTTTATTGACTGAGTAATCCCTGTTTCTTTTCCTGGGTGCTGACTAACCATCTCTCTAATGCTGTGTCCCAGAGACATTAATGCATTGTTGGCGGAATTGTGGACTGATCCAACCATTCTGGGTGTACCCTTTGACCCAGCAATGTTTCTCCTGGGTCTGTATCCCAAGGAGATCCTAAAGGAGGGAAAGGGACCCACATGTGCAGAAATGTTTTGTCGTGGCAAGAAACTGGAAACTGAGCGGATGTTTGTCAGGTGGGGAACGGCTGAATAAGTTAAGGTTTATGAATGTGATGGAATATTCTTGTTCTGTAAGAAACGACCAGCAGGAGGATTTCAGAAAAGCCTGAAAAGTTTTGTATGAATTGATGCTGAGTAAAGGAGATCATTATACTCAAGAACAGCAAGATTATGGGATCCAGTATGGTAGACTGGGCTCGTCTAAGCAACACAGTGATCAGTGGACTTGGGGCGGAAAATGCTGCCCACATCCAGACAGAGAACGATGGAGACCGAATGCGGATCGAAGCATAGTGTCTTTTTTTTTTTTTTTAAATAGCCTTTTATTTACAGGTTATATGCATGGGTAACTTTACAGCATTAACAATTGCCAAACCTCTTGTTCCAATTTTTCACCTCTTACCCCCCACCCCCTCCCCCAGATGCCAGGATGACCAGTAGATGTTAAATATATTAAAATATAAATTAGATACACAATAAGTCTACATGACCAAACCGTTCTTTTGCTGTACAAAAAGAATCAGACTCTGAAATAGTGTACAATTAGCTTGTGAAGGAAATCAAAAATGCAGGTGGGCATAAATATAGGGATTGGGAATTCAATGTAATGGTTTTTAGTCATCTCCCAGAGTTCTTTCTCTGGGCGTAGCTGGTTCAGTTCATTCCTGCTCCATTGGAAATAATGAAACATAGTGTCTTTACCTTTTTTTGTTTGTTTTCTTGTTCATGTCTTTCCCCCGTTTGTCCCGATTTTTCGTCTTGCAGGACATGACAAATATGGAAATGTGTTTAATAGAATTGCACATATGTAACCTGTATCAGATTGCTTGCTGTCTTATGGGGGGGGGGGGGGAAGGAGGTAAGGAAAGGAGGAGGGAGAGAGAAAAAATTGGAACAAAGTCTTACAAAAATGAATGTGGAAAATTATCTGTATATGTACTTGAAAAAATAAAATACTAGTGAAAATTTAAAAATAATAATGTGTCCTAGCACTTTCCTAGAATCTTCAGTTCTGCTAGTTGGTCTATAGTTTACAGGTTCCATTTTCTTCCCTTCTCTTTTAGGAATATTGGGAAGTTTGTCCAAGTGGAGTCCTATGTAGGGCACATTCCCCATGATTTTTCCGGTTACCTAATTCTATTCTAATTTCAATATCTCCTTTTTAATGTTTATTTTGCATCTGTTTATTTTTTGTTTGTGTTTTCTTAAATGTATATTTCAGTTCATTAACTCTCTGTCTTGCTCTTTTATTTTCTCTCTTGTCATGCACATTTGTAAGGTCCCTCTGATTTTTGCAAGACAGTGGCTCCCCTATCACATCTACCTGTGCTTTCAGAGCCCCAAGATTATAGTTCATGTCCCAAAAGATTTGAGCCCATTGAGAGGGTGGGGAACCTTTGCCATCTCCTTATGGATCCTGGATATCAATTCCCATCTTCCATCTGCTTCTAGTCCACAGATCACTCTCGGCAGAAAAAGCAGAGGAAAAATTGAGCAGCTCTGCTTTCTCTTGGTCTCCAGTTTTTATCATCTCATTCATCCCAAGCACCGGTCCCTTCTTTCATCCCCATCTTTCCCCTCAATAA